>NC_057425.1:22993688-24193688 GCF_019457755.1 Venturia canescens
TCCAAACCCAAACAAACACCCAAAACCAAACCCAAAACAAACCCCAAAACAAACCCAAAACAAAACCCAAAACAACCCAAAAACCCCAAACCAAAACCCAAACAAACCCCAAACAAAAACCCAAAAACAAACCCAAAACAAACCCCAAAACAAAAACCCAAACAAACCCAAACAAACCCAAACAAACCCCAAACAAACAAAACCAAACCCAAACAAACCCAAACAAACCCAAACAACCCCCAACATCCATAACAAACCCAATCAAACACAACAAAAACACAAACCCAAACAAACCCAAACAAACACCAAACAAACCCAAACAAACCCAAACAAACCCAAACAAACCCAACAAACCCAAACAAACCCAAACAAACCCAAACAAACCCAAACCAAACCCAAACAAACCCAAACAAACCCAAACAAACCCAAACAAACCCAAACAAACCCAAACAAACCCAAACAAACCCAAACAAACCCAAACAAACCCAAACAAACCCAAACAAACCCAAACAAACCCAAACAAACCCAAACAAACCCAAACAAACCCAAACAAACCCAAACAAACCCAAACAAACCCAAACAAACCCAAACAAACCCAAACAAACCCAAACAAACCCAAACAAACCCAAACAAACCCAAACAAACCCAAACAAACCCAAACAAACCCAAACAAACCCAAACAAACCCAAACAAACCCAAACAAACCCAAACAAACCCAAACAAACCCAAACAAACCCAAACAAACCCAAACAAACCCAAACAAACCCAAACAAACCCAAACAAACCCAAACAAACCCAAACAAACCCAAACAAACCCAAACAAACCCAAACAAACCCAAACAAACCCAAACAAACCCAAACAAACCCAAACAAACCCAAACAAACCCAAACAAACCCAAACAAACCCAAACAAACCCAAACAAACCCAAACAAACCCAAACAAACCCAAACAAACCCAAACAAACCCAAACAAACCCAAACAAACCCAAACAAACCCAAACAAACCCAAACAAACCCAAACAAACCCAAACAAACCCAAACAAACCCAAACAAACCCAAACAAACCCAAACAAACCCAAACAAACCCAAACAAACCCAAACAAACCCAAACAAACCCAAACAAACCCAAACAAACCCAAACAAACCCAAACAAACCCAAACAAACCCAAACAAACCCAAACAAACCCAAACAAACCCAAACAAACCCAAACAAACCCAAACAAACCCAAACAAACCCAAACAAACCCAAACAAACCCAAACAAACCCAAACAAACCCAAACAAACCCAAACAAACCCAAACAAACCCAAACAAACCCAAACAAACCCAAACAAACCCAAACAAACCCAAACAAACCCAAACAAACCCAAACAAACCCAAACAAACCCAAACAAACCCAAACAAACCCAAACAAACCCAAACAAACCCAAACAAACCCAAACAAACCCAAACAAACCCAAACAAACCCAAACAAACCCAAACAAACCCAAACAAACCCAAACAAACCCAAACAAACCCAAACAAACCCAAACAAACCCAAACAAACCCAAACAAACCCAAACAAACCCAAACAAACCCAAACAAACCCAAACAAACCCAAACAAACCCAAACAAACCCAAACAAACCCAAACAAACCCAAACAAACCCAAACAAACCCAAACAAACCCAAACAAACCCAAACAAACCCAAACAAACCCAAACAAACCCAAACAAACCCAAACAAACCCAAACAAACCCAAACAAACCCAAACAAACCCAAACAAACCCAAACAAACCCAAACAAACCCAAACAAACCCAAACAAACCCAAACAAACCCAAACAAACCCAAACAAACCCAAACAAACCCAAACAAACCCAAACAAACAAACAAACCCAAACAAACCCAAACAAACCCAAACAAACCCAAACAAACCCAAACAAACCCAAACAAACAAACCCAAACAAACCCAAACAAACCCAAACAAACCCAAACAAACCCAAACAAACCCAAACAAACAAACCCAAACAAACCCAAACAAACCCAAACAAACCCAAACAAACCCAAACAAACCCAAACAAACAAACCCAAACAAACCCAAACAAACCCAAACAAACCCAAACAAACCCAAACAAACCCAAACAAACAAACCCAAACAAACCCAAACTCGTTGTTTCACGAAATTGCAAGTGAAAACACGTTGCCTTGGCGTCTCTCGAGGGCAATGAGAAATTTCTCCCTGTTTCTTCAGTTTCTTTTGCCTATTGGAACTGAAGATCATGGTGGAAAGTCGATTTCCAGCGGAGACATGAATTTCGCCTTATAACATACAATTTCATGATAAAAACTCGTTTTTTCACGAAATTGGAAGTGAAAAAACGTTGCCTTGCTTTCTCTCCAGGATCGTGAGGTTTTTTTCCCGTTTCTTGAGTTCCTTTTACCTATTTGAAATTGAAAATCATGGGAGAATCCCAACTTTTAGCGGAGATCAAGAGACTCGGTAGAGTCTCGGGACAAGTACATTGACAGCCCTGTCGTCTGCTGGCCCGAGACTCTCGCCGAGACTATACTTTCTCTGAATAAAACGATTCGCTGTGGTGGGGGTAAAATTGGCATGTTATTTTCTTTAATTGCATAGCTCATAAGTCATCTAAGGCTTTGAAAAGTGAACTGGAGACTAATTAATAAATTCTCTTTCGATTGCGCCCAAAATCACCATGATCGGTGGCGTAATAGCTGAGAAAAAACTTTGCACGGGCTCAAGATTATGCAAAAGTTACTAAAACATTTACAGATTTGACGTTTCTATATACGCGTACTGACCGCTACATACAAGGGCCTCTTGATGCCCTTCATAGCCAATTACCGCTTAGGAAATATCTGCTCCAACCAATCGCCGATGATAAAACTTCTTATTTGTTAAACGTCTGGCTTCATATGGTCTGTAACACGGCTCTCTTATTCGGGTTTAGTTGTACCGAGTCTCTTGATAAAACTGGAATAAGAAGGCCGTGTTAAACGTAGTCTATGATAACATCGTCGGCTTCATCACATCGTCTGTGTAATAATGATATATTATAAAAAAAAAATCGAGAAAACGGTGCGAGTTGTGTTGTTTTAAAATTTTTTAATTTATGAAAAAGTGTCAAGAGTTTTGAAAACAGTGCGGGTCGCTTATTGCAATAGCAAACGGGTTCGTGAGTTTTTGTTGTTTAATGATAGGCAATATTGTTGAAAGATAATGAACGAACATTTTTGGTGTCTCCTCGTATAAACACCTTGAGTTTTCCTTTTATTTGTTTTGTGACATTATTCTGTTTCAATCCTTTTGTTTTCATTCCTTTAAATATTTGCAAAACCAACATAACCTTTCATCCATAATTTCCACCGTGCGATTCTGGTTGTAAGAATAAAAATAATTTATTCTTTCAATTCTTAAATTTTTCATATTTCTATTCTTCATAATTTCCACCGTGTGATTCTGGTTGTAAGAATAATAATTTATTCTTTCAATTCTTAAATTTTGCAGCATCATGATTTGAGTACGTGTCGAAGTAATAAAGAATTGTCAATTTAAACAAATGTAGTTTCACGTACGGTCTCAATGACGACGTGTGGGCAACGCGATGGAGTACGAGATACCACTGAGTGGATTACCAAATTCCTGTAAGATAAGTTTTCCCAATAGAATTTCCTTTTTTTTTACAAAAATTCTGTTGCTGATGAAAATTGTAATTTCTCAGGTGGAACGAAAGAATCGAAGATGGTAACAAATTGTATCAAACAATGCCAGAGAATCTTCTCTCGATAAGTTCACATTCCAGTAACGCAACTCCATCGTTGTCAAGTCAATCGAGTCCGGAGACATGCGACGGATGTGGCAACACAAGCATTAAAAGTTAAAATCATCAAACATCAAACAAGAATATCTGATTCCAGCATAACAAGTACATCGAATCACAGTATAGAAAGTTTGCTGAGCACTGATACACCCAATTGCTGCGGTACACCAAGCAAAAATGGAACGCTGCGACGTATCGAGCATTTTGATAGTCTTGAAAATAGTATTGGAAATCAATCAGTAAGTCAGGATGACAGTTGGATTGAGAAAGGATTAAATCGTTCCATGTCCGGGCCTGATTGCCTGCAGAGGCATCGCGCTGGGTGTGATTCTGATTCAGTAAATGTTATACTTCAGAAATGATGATAATATTATTATTTTCACTGACAGTGGATTGGAAGTACCTTAAAAGAAATTGAATTCTGGCAAATAATCAGTCAAAACAGGAGAGATTCAAATTTTAACGAACAGGGCCAATTCATTGTTTCACATTCACTGAAATCCTTTAACATCAACTCATAGTTCATTGAACTTAGTCAGGATGGATAAGATAAACCAAATTGTTTAATACTTTTAGAAGTTTTTTAGAATGGTTCATTTCAAGTTTTTTTACTTTTCAAGATGTGCAAAATTTTTATTCATGAATCTAGTTTTGAGTTTTTTAATGATAGTTTTGGGCTTAATTGGCATGTTGATGATTTTTTGGTTTTTTTAGACGGAGTAGTGTTGCGACGTAAACAAGGTTCAACGGCATTCGACGTCGTCCGGGCGGGGGAACACAGTCTCGAAGTCATCTCCGACAACGTTGTTCGATAAACATGAATTTATATAATAGAGAAACGAGCTTTTTACCCTGCTTCACCTTTCTCAATGTCCGTTTGGGTAACGAATCTCGTTAGTACTTAAGGGGTTCCAAATCGAATGTTGGACAAGTACAAAGTTGATGCGAAACCAGACAATTTTGCTCTTTTCGTCGTCAGGGATAATGGAGGTAAAATTTTAATGTATTTTTTCAATTATTTTCAATACCGCTTTAATTAATAATTCAAAGAAATGGGGCAAAACAAGTCAATTCGTTCGACATTAAAATTGGTTATTTTTTATTTTTCAGAACAACGGAGATTGAGAGAAGACGAATATCCGTTGGAAGTTTGAATAATTTTGGGACTGCACGAAAATGTAGCGCGGCTATTTCTCACAGATAAATTGTCTACACCTGGGATAAGTTCGGACGTAACACAGTTTTTGAATCTCTCAGTTGCCAAATGCCACGGTATACTTCAACATTATTACGAAGAAAAGCGAGATATCGTAATGCTGAAAGAAAAGTAAGCTAGTGGGAACAATCATGGCTAATTAGAAAAATTATAGAAAATTTAAGTTTACCTGTAACACAGAAAAAATCGTTTTTTTTGCAGGTATAAAGAAATGAGACGCAGAATGAAGCAACGGATGGAATAGTTGAATGTCAGATTATAGAGAGCGTTAATCATTCGAAACATTATTTTACGACCATTAATCATTTTTTCACTTTATACAATCATGTTCAAAAAGTAATGTTTCATAAACATTTAACAATTTTTTTTAAAGAAACGAGAATCATTCATTTGTTTTTTTGTCCTATGAAGTTTTCAATATAAATAAAAACAACAAATTGTTAGTTTTTTATAAAAATATATTTTTTGCCGTTTGAAATACAATACGCTCATGAACGGAAATCTCTTCGGAGATATTCTGTGATTTTGCTATTACAGGCACGTCAGAATTTTTGTTTTTTGTAAGGCTGCTGGTCGAAGAATTCATCTTGGGATTTATTTTATGTTTCTTTTTACATTTCTCATCGAGAATTAATATTTTCTGATTTTTTTATGTTGAACGTTTCCATCAGCAAGTGTTTTTTCATAGAAAGCCTGAAAATTTTTGAACTTCGTATCGTTCATATGTATGTGCGGTTTTGTGCGACTGATCATCGTTACTGACGACGATAATGGCCTGGCGAGTTCTTTACACCTGTTTTCCGTCATATTTTACGAGATTAATCTTTGCATCTGTCTTATTGCTGAGAAAATGGGAAACACCGTTTTTAATATTCTTCGTAGCGCTAATATCTGCCAAATATACTTTCTTCGATGTCTTGACGTTTCGACAAGCCACACATATGGATTGATTTTGGCCAACGTGAGTAAAACTCATCGTAAAACACGATTATCACCAGTAACAAAAGATCCATCTTCGACGGGATGTGTGCTCTTCTATATTGCTCAGGAATCGGAAACTGAAATGAATAATTTATTTTTACATAATATTCAAAACAATGGCCGACATGCATGATAATTTAGTTTATATTTTCAGATTGCAAGACATCTGCTTTGGCCAAAGTATTAGGTGACCCGTATGTTTTTACGATTCGGAAAATTAATCGAACATTTTGACGAAAAACCATCGCCCGAACTAATTGAAGAACTGGGATTTTGTAGCGGGCAAATTCAGCTCTATTTTGTTTCTCTACTCCTTTTTATGATTTTAGTGGGTCATTTTGAAAAGACGGTTTTTAACGATTTTTCGTTATACGAAAAAATTACAGTTTTGAGAACAATGATGTACTTAAAAAAAAAATTGCAAGGGATTTTATTTAATACATTTCTTCAGCATAAAAAAATCCCAAATAATTTATCTATTTTTCAACACGTCTTACCATTTTTTTTGCACGAATTGTGTCAACCATCTATTGGCTCTTTATTTAAAAGTTATACTCGACATTTAACTTGAAAAATATTTATGGAAGAAGGAAGTTACTTGAAAACTAATTGAATTTGTATAACGCAAATTACATGTACAGTATGGCGCATGTTCGAAGGAGTGTTGATGCTTTTTTTTCTATGCGTAGACTTGAATCTCGATAATTTTCATCCAGTAGTTCTGATCAATATTTTATTTCATAAAACATTTGGTGTACATCATTCATCAAAAAACTGCATTTCTCTTTTTTAACAGGAGAAAATCTTGACCACTATTTAATGTTTAGTTATCATAAGGATAACCATAAGAAAAATTGTGTCAATACTAAGTAGAAGTAACTGGGATAAGTAACTTGGAAATAGTCAAAAAATATAGAAATATAACATTAGCTTGAGATGGCTATTTGATGAAATTTGATAAATACATAAGAGGGTAATACTTTTGGCTATGGCTTTATTTTCACGATTTATTTTGTTTTATCAAATGCATGTTTCACTTTATCAAATGTATTAATTGTGAAGAAAAATACTGCGACAAGCTGAATCAGTGTCACAAACATAGCGTACAGAATATATAGTGTACAGAGTACATAATAATATATCAAAATGCTTACCAATCTTTACATTGTTTATATAAACACATCCAGTTTTATCTACATTTTTTTTATGGATTTGGAGGTTCTAACGGCAGGAATAGGGTGTGATTGGTGTTAAAAACTGCTTTACATATGGCATCGTAGTATTCATTACCGCATCTCAATTTAAGCTTTCTGTTCTTCCTAGGCCTCGGTGCTAGTAGATCTTCCTTTGATTTTGTTCGATAAATCAGAGGATCTTGTAATGACATTTGCTGGTGTGCTTCAAGCTTTTTTGTTTTTTAGTAAGGCAATTATATCCAAGCAGTTGGAGCAAGCGTAATGCCAGACAACGAAGTGCAAAATCTTCCTGCTTTACTATTATTCCTCACCAGTTATCGCATTTTCCTTTTCCTTGTTTATCCATATAACGAAATCACTTTTGCAAACACATTCAATGATAACATTGATTGAATAGTTGTTGAGAATATTATGTCGAGATGCAGTATGTAGAAAAATATAATTACCTTAAAATATCAACCTCGATAATGGAATATTCCTCGTTCTTTCAGGTTATCAAAAGCGAAGATTTTATTTTTTTTTCAGCAAGGCATCTCAGCGAGACAATTATTTAAACAATTGGACAAGGGTGGGGGCGAGAAAGAAACACACAGAAAGACAGAAAGAATGGTACTTTTTTATTAGTCGAGTTGAATGGTTATCGCCTCTTCAGAAATGGTTTAATGTCATCATTGAGAGCGTTTTTTTTTTAATTTTTGCCTTCGGTGTGGTCATATTGTCCGGCTGCACCTCCACGGTTGCCGCGACGACCACCGCTATCCGGGCGACGACGGTTCATGGCCCTTATATTTCGGGCGACCATGTAATCGACCGAACGAATTTGGAGATTATTAAGGAGCCTCATCCGCATGTTTTCCCTCACTCTCCAACCAGCTCTCTTACCACGATCTGTCGTAATAAATGAAAGAAAAAATTAATGACAGTAACAATGAAATTTGTAGTGGCGTAGATCTCGTTCGTAATACTTACGATTACGCGGTTGAGGGTCATCTTCAGATTCCGTTGTCACAGGTCTCGGCGTTGTATCTGTTGTGGCTGATGGTCCAGCTGGTGACCCAGAAGAGGCAAGATCCTCGAGGTGGCGAGAGGGTGAGGTGTCCGGGACTTGATCGCCGACCACATTAAGATTTTCGAGATTATTGTTGATCGTTTCCATCTGAAAAAACCACACGTTTCTATATACACACACCATGATTTGCATGAATAGAAAATTTTTACAAAAACGAAAAAAAAATGCACTACAATATTTTATTGTAAATCTACTAACGGCTTTCGCTGAGGACGGTCGTTGCGTAAATGGCTTCACGCGTATCACCGATTATTGTTAATAAGATCACTCACTGATATTTTTTACGAAACAAAATTTGTAGGTCGCCGCCTACCGGAAAAAGTTCGAGCTATTTATATGGATAGAAATATTTTCGAAATTTACTTAATATTTCACATAGCTATATTTGTTTATTGTAGACAGGGATCACACTTTTTTATCTTCGTGAATAAATCGGGATTATTACTATTCCATTTAATAAACTTTTTTCTCCAAATGTGAAACGTCAGGTAAATGTCGCTTACAAATAATGAAGAAAAATAGCAAAGTAAGAATTCGTAAATAGTACTATTGTAATGCAGTTCTATTGTATCGCTACCAATTCGAATTAATACTTTTTCATCCTCGTAAATTAATCAAAGTCAACTAAATAGACATTATTGTCATTTCATCATATTTACTCGCAAAATTCAAAATTCGTAGATCGCAATCTACTGAAAAAAGTACAAAATATAATAAACTATTGTACAAATGCATTTGAGAAAAAAGCTAATTTTTATACAAGCTATTTTTTATTGTAAAAATTCTTAACATTTTCCCTTCTTCGTAAATGGATTGATGACCGGATCGTTGAAAATAATGAAACTAATTTTAGCTTTACCTGATTTAGCAGCCATAACGGATCATCGAGTTATTATTTTTTGCATGCTTTTACATATTTATTAATGAAAAAAGATTGCGTTTATGCAACAACTTTGATATCATGATTTTTCTCTAAATTGAAATTTTTTTGTTTTAAAACGTAAATCTATGGAGCTATGGAAAATTTACCGAAAAACGGATTAATAAATGACGGAGAAAATAGAAAAAAAACCTAAAAAAATGGAGATATTTCAAAAGTTTGTATTCGTTGCTATTTTTGACATTCGATTATTTTTGCACAATGGTAGGTATTAATAGAAATCCAGGCACTATCGAATAATTAGTTTTTCAGTAATTTTGTTAAACAAAAAAAAAGAAAAATAAAAATTAAGATAACTATAGGATAGGAAGCCTCTTTCATATGAATCCAATTCCAGTAATCAGAGGGCGCTCAAAGTCAGCAACGAATCGTAATTTAGACGAGGCAGACGCTTGAACTCATTCTGAACTTTCGCAGAACGTAAGATGAAAAAAAAATCATTTTCAATTTTTTGAATTTTGTAGAAAATAGTGTTGTGCTATTCCTATATGTATGCATGTAACCGTATATTTACTATATTATTCAAAGATTTAAAAGAACTTTGTGATCGCTGACTATCTCGATTCGATTTCTTCTGCTCCGAGACAGGTCCTTATTTTTTAGATTGCCACCTATCGGAAGAAGTCCGATCTAAAACATTGTTAATATTTTTACGGACGAAGTTTATCTTCATGATAGATATTTGTTGATATTACAAAGCATCTTCTTACTCGCATTAACGAAATTCGGGCTATATCTTAATTACGTGTATTTTTCGCGAACAGGAAAAGTGACGAAAGACACGCGTGGATTTAATAATATCCCATCATTATTCTATATTATTTGCATCTTTTCCCTTCTCATATTCTTTGATATCTATTTTTTCGCGACCGGGTAATACGTGATAAGTGACAAAAGTGGTTAGTGTTTAATCTTACTCAGTGTGGTGGGTGTGAATAATCTATAATTTTTTCTACATACACAGTTTTTGGATTTGTGAGTATTATAATTTTATGGTAATATTTCACTGAATTGAAAAAAATTGTAACATTAAGATAAAATGTTTATTAAATGTCTTTCCATCAGTCAGTGTTGATGAAAAAAATGCAATTATTGTATGTATTTATATAACATTCAATTGCGATTGTTTTCTGATTATATTTTTAAAAATGATGTTTTCACAGGTGATTTATATTTTGTGGACGAAGACCTTTTGACATAATCCTTCAATCTTTTGTATACATGAATGGGAACCTGTCATTAAAGTAAGGATAAGGAGAAAGTCTTGGCTTTGATTTATGGTAATATAAATTATTTTTATTCTCGTTTCAATAATATTTTAACTGTGAACTGAAATTTTCAATAGATTTCGTTAAAGCAGAATTCGTTTCTAGTTCATCAACAATTGCTACATTTCATGTACGCTTTGTTGTTGAATGCTTGATTTCAATAATTATGATTTCTCAATAGACCTGGTAATCTAAGGTCAAGTACATACATTTTAACCGCCATCGCAAGATTAAATTGCCATCAAAATGGATTGCACATGTAGAAGAAACAATTTGTGAGTTTCCATTTGGTGGTTAATGATTTCCAACTAAATTAAGTTTATAGCTATTTACAATGACCTTGTTTATCCAGTGCATTATTTTTTTTAACAAGTAACAAAAAATTACTGCAGTGAAATCAAAATGAAACAAATTATTGAAAGCTATGGTGGCGACTCAATGTCAAGTGTTAAAAAAAAACACAGTGCGAGCCCCCGCAGCATGTTTAAGTATAGAAAAACAGATAAAAATAGAATTCAAATCAAATTCATTACATTATGTATTATCAAAGCGAGAATTCAAATTATCTTAGCGCTGATAAGGGGATTTTTCTATTTCTCCAATAGAAGTTCAATCACTATCTTTTAGTGATAGATTTGTCACGATTGATCTTTCAATCCAGGCTCATAGAAAACTCATATTGTACAAATTAATTATATCATTGCAAAAATGAAATGTGAATGAAATTCAATTTCAATAGGTTCAAGGAGATGTTTACTTGAACTTATTGAAAAAACATCATTTCATTATGGTAATCAGAGACATTTCAGATATAGTTTTGACGAAATAGCGTTCGCTGTGGTCCACAATAACTTCAATTTTTATACAAAGATTTATTTCAGCCACAGTGACTCCACAAAGTTAACTTCATTACAGTAGGACTCAAATTATATTCAAATTAGAATAATACAAATTTAACACATTAGTGCAAATTCATCCCATAACGTCATCCCATAACGTGATTGTCAACAGTATGTGTAGAGTCAAATTTGCATTTTCATTGCTCAACTAATTTGGATCGGTCAACTAGTCAAACCTTGTGTTACCACAGAATGTCTGTGTTTGACAATTTGTCAAGTTTGGCAATTCAAAGCCAATGAAACAGACTTTTTAACAGCGATGTTCAAATTCCAAAAATTATTAGAACTCACCCATGTAGTCTATTATTTTTTTGAGTCAAATATTAGTCGATAAATAAGATAGTTTTAAGATAGCCTATGCAGAGTGATAATTTACATTTTCAAAAAAATTGTCTACCCCATATGAGTCTTTCATTACCACCAGTGCAATCACTATTATTGAGTTTATTTTACTCATTTCATACATCGTTCGTTTACTTGAAAAAAGTCATCATTGTATTCTAAAGGGTGTATCTTGAAAAATTCATTTTTTTCCAAATTTAAAAGGATTTATCTGTCCATTATACTAGAATACAAAGCTCCATCGGCTGAGAAGAAATCTGATGGATATGCTGCAGACTTTTTTCTGTAGAGGATTGAATTCCACATAAAAACAGTTTCTACATTCTTCAAGTCAGCCGCTGAATAGCTACAGCTATTTGAAATGAAAGAGAGCCTCTATCGACAAATTCATATTCAATATAATTCAACTTCAATTTGTATTTTAATCCAAGCTCAATGAAATCAAAATTTTACAAGAAAACTTCCATTGAATATGCTGCAGAAAATTTTGAACTCGATGAGTATTATATTATGCTAAAATTATTTTAATTGTTATTTACTTGTAAAATTCTGTTCTTCGTTATGCGTTGTCAATCATCGTCAAATTCGCAGAAAAGTTTTCTATAACTCTTATATAATCGAAATATGCGATCGGCCAGCCAAAAAAATTCCAAGCTGGCTATCGGGGTTTTAGAATAACATGACGATTGATACTTGTGGAAATTTTCAACGCTTAAGTCGATGAGACTCAACTTGTGGGAAATGGAATCCCTCTCATTTTGCGGTCCTATACTTTATCGTTTACGACGTTTTACGAGATGAATCTTAATGAAAATTGGTTCAAACGGAAAAAACAGCTCTATTTCAAATTTTCAGTGCTTAATTCAAATGAGAATTCAAATGTTTCTACATTTTTGGTCACTATATATTATCGTTTACGATTGCTAATTTTTCAAATAAATCTGAATGAATGAAAATTGGTCGGGATAGAAAAACGACATTATCCCGTTTCATTGAAATTTGAGCGCTTAACGCGATCGAAAAAACTTGGAGAAATTCAAATTTCTACATTTTTGGTTCCCACGCTTTTTCATCTACGATCGATATTTTTCGAGATCTCGATAAAAATCGGTGAAAGTAGAGAAATCGCATTATCTCATTCGATTCAATTTCATTTGAATTCAGTTCCAGTTTTGTGAAAAAACGAGTTTTTATCATGAAATTGGATGTTATAAGCCGGCATTCATATCTCCGCTGAAAAATTGAGATTCTCCCATGATTTTCAGTTTCAAATAGGCAAAAGAAACTGAAGAAACAGGGAAAAAATCCTCATTGCCCTGGACTCAAACCAAGGCAAAGTGTTTTCACTTCCAATTTCGTGAAAAAACCAGTTTTTATCATGAAATTTGATGTTACAAGCCAAAATTCATATCTCCGCTAAAAATCGAGATTCTTCCATGATTTTCCGGTCTTATGTTTTGACTCCCATATATTATATGGGTCAACACGAAATTTGACATTGACATTTAAGTATAAAAATTTGTTAGATTGAATCATATTTAAACGAAAAAAAATTATATGGCATGAAAAAGTTTGCTTTTGTATTCCGGAGAACGTTTGAACGATATTTTTGAAAATCAGTGATTTCCATTTTTATTTTTAAAACCCTACAAATATAAATTTACTTATTTTGATTTATTTTAACTATCAAAATAGATTACAAAAAAGTAGAAAATGATTTAAAAATGCACAGTTTTTTTATTTTTTTCTTATGTTCTGTGACGGATTTTTCCAAGCCCCGAAAAATGCCACACAAAAGTCTGGCTCTCTTTCCCGTCGATTTTAAACAAAATCTAAGTTGGAAATTTTAAGGTTGGGCGCCAGTCGCAAAGCGACTCGACGGCAAAGAGAGAGAGACGTAAAGTTGACCAGCTTGCGATCAGCGGGATGGGCGGAGTGACCTCGAGAATAATTAAAACACAAAAATTACGTTTGGAAATAATAATAACAAATTTAATCTTAAAGTCGAAAAATATAAGGAAAATGATAAAGGAAATACACACGCTCGGGATAAGTTCCAGTCACAAACAAATTTACATTATTTCGCTCAAGAAAAGAATTTACCCAAATTTAATTTATCGAAAGAATTAATGCGGGATAACGAAAATATAACGATCACGCGTCTCTACTGAACCACGGGGGAAGAATCGCGAACTCACACACTCAAAATTCTCGCACGCTCACACACGAAATTGGTCGGGATCCTACATTCTCTACAATCTAAACCGAGCTCGAATTTATTCTCTCCGTGGATCTACTCACGGTCGAGAAAATAAATTTTAAGATGAAAACGAAATTGTCGATGTTTTATTCGCAATACCGAGCCCCCGATATTCGGTTACTCGGTCGAGCTATCGAACGTCGTTCGCGTCAAATCATCCCGACCTAGTCACTCACACACGCATGTAATTACACAATTTCGCGACCCTTCAGCCCGGGAAACAACTTACGCCAACCGGAAACAATTATTTACCAAACACGAAACCAAAATTGGAGATCTCGAGTACGGCCACGATTACTCTTCGACACAAAATTTAACTTTAACTAACGCGAAACGCTAAACGGGCGATCGCGGGAACAAAAATCGAAAGAGCCGACAAAGGAACGCGTGACAGAGTCGTCACCGAGACCAAATTTCTCTCAACACAAGAGAAGGACGGTAATTCTTTTAATTATACAAGATCACGAAAAATATGACCCGGGAAAGATGTTCGAGGGCCCACCAACCAAACCAGAAAGTGAAAAGGAAGGAACTCACGGTGTTTCTTCCCATTTTCGCGACATGTCCTCTCTGCTCGATACTTCACGAGAATCTCTCCGAGAACCAGAACGTTACGCGTAACGAGGATTTTGTCTCCCGCCCCTCTCCTAATTTCGAATACTCCCGAAAATTATTGACAGGTCCGGCGCAATTACAAAATTGGTCCGAGCGTTAGACAGGGCCCCAGAATGAGTTTGAAAATCGGGAAATGCTACACACGATGTTAATGCATTTTACCCCTGGCTCGACCATTACATTTTTACGCAAGAAAACGGACCGTGGAGTTCGCATAATTCACGGGACCTCGCGAGAATGATGCGATGATCGCCGTTCGATGATTGTCGACGGGAGAATCCGGCGGGTACGACGGCCCTGGCGTAACGATGGAAAAACAACCAAGTCCTCGATGCCAAACGAATATTTTCCAACTCGAATATTCTCGAACCTTCCGTGAGATTTCCGTTGCCTCGTCCTTGTATTAACAACAGAATGCGAAGTCCTTTCTCTCTCTCTCTATCTTTCCCGGGATCACTCACATGAAAAAATGTATTCCAAGACGCAAATTAATAAAATATTAACAAAACTATCGCCCTAAGCAAGCCCTGTGAGATAATCGTGTGGCCGAAGTATCGAGCAGGAGCTATGGGAGCGCTCTCCTTCCGATACTCTATGCTTTAGTGACGGTCAAAAATAAAAAACCGTCACAGTTCATAAGTACTTTTTCTCAATAAACCCTAAATGTCATGTCCCATTATATTTTCATTGTATTGGCCTTGGTAACGTTGTACGAAGCTCATAATAATACCTTAGTGAAAACATTCCCCTTTCTCTTCTGAGTACACCCCCATGTTATTTTTAAATTTATCTAAATGTGCTTGCAGCATATGTACTTTCAATGACATCCTGCAACCCGTAGTCTTAAAATTTTTCAACATTTTTTCGAACTAGCTCTTGGTAGTTTTCAGCTTTGTTATTTCCTAAAAATTCCTGAACGACTGCTTTAAAACTGTTCCAACTTGCTTTTTGAGCCTTATTAAGCAAGTTTGGAAATTTTTCATCAGCAAAAATTTGTCTAATTTGCGGACCAACAAAAATTCCTGCTCCAACCTTCGCTTCTGACAACTTTGGAAAAATTTTTTTCAAGTATCCAAAAGCTTCTGATTTTTCATGTAGTTTCTTCACGAATTGTTTCATCAATCCTAATTTGATGTACAAAGGCGGCATTAACACTTTTTCTGCTTCAACAATTGACTCAAATTTTACGTTTTGCTTCCCGACACAAAGTTCTTTTCTTACAAGGAACATCACTTTGGTGTCCCCCTCCGATTTTCTTGAAACTGCTGTATGTGAAAGAGCATTCGAAAGTAAGAGACACGTATTTTTTTTTATCGGCGGAAAAACGGTTTTAAGGGGTGAAACCACCCTTGAAAGTAAGGCATGTCAGGGGGTGATTTTGCAGTTTCACCAGCAAGCACTCAACAGATTTTGATAAAACCAAAACCAAAATGTTTCTTATCTGAAGTGATGAAAAGTTCACCCTGTGCACGAAAAAAAAAAAAAAAAACAGGGGGTTAACCACCCTTACATTCTTATATTTCTCACGCCACAATGAAAAGGAACGAATATGATGGAATGAAACGGGTTCTATTTCCATGAAAACATGAAAATAAAGTTCACATGTTTTTGCATTTTTGCAAAATAGCAGTCTTAAGGGGGTAAACTACCCCTTTTTTGAATTTTCGTACTGTATGTGGCTTATTTCTGTTTTACATGTTTTTGCTGATTCGAAATATTATAATAATTTCGAATCAAGATTTTCTGAGGTATCAAAGTCAATACAAGACTCTGAAAGTGTGAATCTCCCCCACTCGATTTTCCTCTTTATTCGCTATTTCAAAATTTCTCCCTG
Source organism: Venturia canescens (assembly GCF_019457755.1). NCBI lineage: Eukaryota > Metazoa > Arthropoda > Insecta > Hymenoptera > Ichneumonidae > Venturia > Venturia canescens. The sequence continues at coordinate 23,010,129 of NC_057425.1, forward strand.
CATTTCGTTCAATTTGGTTGCTCTGCATCGAAATTACGAATTCAATAATTTTAGGAACGTATAATGATCGTATTGACCTCAATCTTGGCGGGCAAGGGAAGGAGGAGGGGAGCCATTTGATATTTACTACGATTCAACTTTGAAGTCTGAATAAGTCTATGCTGTTGATCTTGTTTACTAACGAACATTTTTTAAATGAAACTTCAATACACATTAACAATTCATTAACCGTCTCATAGTATAGAATCGGATTTTATTAGATAAGTACATATATCGAAATAAAATATAATAAAACCTATCATTTCCAGCAATTATGGCTCATACGTTGTACAATAATGATATTCATCAAAAAAATGTTTCAAACACAAAGATTTTTTGCACCATGCACATTTTATAATCGCTATATTATTGCAACCAGGTATTTCACAGTGTGTTTTTGATTGACCGAACCCAAAATCAACAGGATTTTCGAAATATTCCGGTTTTTCCGTAATATAATTACTTTTAAACCATGAATATTTGAAAAGATTGATATAGCGTGGAGATGACAATTGATTGTGGGCCAAAGATTGCAGTTTGATTATATTATTCCTCAAATGTAAATTTATATCAGCATCCACTAATAGAACACTATCTGAAAAATGTCGTACAAAATTTTTCCATATCCTGAATCCAAATACATCAAGCGGTTGAATTTTTCCAGTTGTACCTTTTGGGATAATCATTGTGATGATTTTTTTATCATGAGGGGTGGCTTCACGTACAACTTTGGGGCAGTGTCCACTCCAGGAATCAATCAGTAATACATTGTCACTTCCAACATTCGGAAAAAAAACTTTTTCCATCCAAATTTTAAAATGATCTGTAAACATATAACAAATTATATATTTATAACTATATTTTGGAAAAAGTTGATGCACCCTTAACGATAATACGCACCGGAAGTAAGTTTCCCAGATTTCGATGCTGTTACTATGACGTTATCTGGCTTAAACAATTCGTTCGTTACTCTCGGTCCAAATTCACCTTTTGCCTCCTTTAATACTATGAAAAGTGGAGAAAGTAGTTTCCCGTTGGCATTTATTGTTGGCTGAATCGTGTAGCTATGGGTCGTTGAAGACACTGATTGTACAACGCATTCAACTTTTTTCGATCCTTCCATCGCTAAAGTTCGTGCTGAATGGATTTCCAGTTGAAAACCGCTTTGGTCCGAATTATATACATTACTTGACCCATACTTTTCTATTAGTAATTTAACATCTTGAACAAATTTGTCCGCATTTGTTTGCAGAAGCGCTTCTTCCTCCACAGTTTTTCTCGTTATAAATTTATTAATTTTTCTGGAAACAATGCGATGCGATTTCTTAAATTTCCATAGCCAGTTATGAGAAGCTTTGAATCGTATATCTTCATGGCCTATTTCTTTCTGTGCCTGTAGAGCCCACTTTCGAAGGTCAATATCATGAACAATGACACCCGCGTCTACAGCAGTTTTCATATTCCGTAATGTGTATTCAGAAATTCGAGCAAGTTTTTCTTTATATGTACCACCCTTGTTCAGTTGTTGTGCCCAGCGTCGTAACTGCCGTATGGATTTTACAGATTTGTATTTTTGTTTGACGGTTTCAACACTGTAATTCTTTTTTTTACCAGATCTCCAATATTCAACAGCTTTTTTTTTATAATCATAGCTCAGCTCATCGTCACCAGAACAAGCGTCGGAATCGACATCATCATCCTTTTGCCATATCATATCTTCAACAGCAATTGCTTCGAACTCTTTAAATGGTTCTTGAAAATCAAGAGTTTCTTCCTGTATCATCTCAATCCCGTTGTAATCTTGCATAGAATCGATTAAAATTTTTTCGAAATTCTCCTTCATCTCTATTTCTGCATTATTAACAGGAGTTTGTGCAATGTTCATAGCTTCAAATGTAGCCAGTAACAATTTGATAACGTTGATTGGGTTGACTTTCATGCTGGTAAAAGTAGTAGGCACAATACACCAAAAGCACAGAAAAAGCACGCACGATTTGGAGCTCACTCAAAAATGCACTAGTACAATGCTAATGGTTACCGCCTTCGAAAATAAGTATCGAAAGAAAAAAATATTTATTAATCTCACGATGCCTGATAACGTTTTTATCTGATGCATGACTCAAGAATATTCGGAATGACTAATGTTATTCGGTGTGTGAGAATGCCAAAAATATCAGGTGATCATAACTACTTGATAACATTTTTATCTAGCACAAACACCGGGATCATATGTCTACGCCTCTATTTTTCCGCCAAAGTTATGAAAGTGTTTTATAGAGGCATTTTTATCTGTAGCATGGTACCTATTCATTTACGTGCAGTTTACAAGCTTTCTATGATCACCGAAAAAGTAGTTGTGAGAACTTCCCCCCCCCCCCCCCCCCCCCCCCCGCCAAACCGACACCATCCAGGTCAATACGAGTTTTATATGTTCCTAAAATTATTAAATTTGTAATTTCGATGCAGAGCAACCAAATTGAACGAAATGCAGGGAGAAATTTTGAAATAGCGAATAAAGAGGAAAATCGAGTGGGGGAGATTCACCCATTCAGAGTCTTGTATTGACTTCGATACGTCAGAAAATCTTGATTCGAAACTATTATAATATTTCGAATCAGCAAAAACATGTAAAACAGAAATAAACCACCTACGGTACGAAAATTCAAAAAAGGGGTAGTTCACCCCCTTAAGACTGCTATTTTGCAAAAATGCAAAAACACGTGAACTTTATTTTCATGTTTTCATGGAAATAGAACCCGTTTCATTCCTTCATATTCGTTCCTTTTTATTGTGGCGTGAGATATATAAGAATGTAAGGGTGGTTAACCCCCTGTTTTTTTTTTTTTTTTTTCGTGCACAGGGTGAACTTTTCATCACTTCAGATAAGAAACATTTTGGTTTTGGTTTTATCAAAATCAGTTGAGTGCTTGCTGGTGAAACTGCAAAATCACCCCCTGACATGCCTTACTTTCAAGGGTGGTTTCACCCCTTAAAACCGTTTTTTCCGCCGATAAAAAAAAATACGTGTCTCTTACTTTCGAATGCTCTTTCACATACAGCAGTTTCAAGAAAATCGGAGGGGGACACCAAAGTGATGTTCCTTGTTAGAAGCCATGATCGTCGAACATAATGCTGAGGATCTGCTCTGCTGTCCCATAAATACAGACAACACGGATATTTTGTATATCCGCCTTGGAGTCCCATTAAGAATCCCATCATTTTTAAATCTCCAATTAGCTGCCAGTTATACTCGTGATACTTTACAGATTTAAGCAAGATTTTGATACTTTCATTATTTTCTTTCAAATGTACTGAGTGAGCGATTGGAAAAGATGGGAATTTATTTCCGTTGTGTAATAAAACAGCTTTTAGGCTTGTTGTATAGCTGTCAATAAATAGTCGCCATTCACTATAAACACAAGGTATTCCTAATTTTTTCGAACATACCTTTTATGTCATTACAAAAACAAAGTCCATCTTTTTTTGTAAAAGAGCTTGAGAGAATGTTTCATGGTGAGTTCGCTGATCAGTGATGTTAACATCAACAACTAAATTCCACTATTTTAAGCGAGAACCCAAAAGCTCTGCTTTATTTTTTGGCAAATAAGTCTCTTATAAGTCGTTAAATAAAGTCTTCTTCAGTAATAAGATGAGATTTTGGTTGCACTGTGTTGCAAAAATTCTTTATCTGACGATGAAACATATTTGATAGAACTTATAGATGGGTTTTTCTGTGATAGTTTCATCGGAGTTTCAGGTACTGGAAGTGTCAGGGTATGTGCGATTGGAGCAGAAGAAGAATCAAGGTTAGGATATTCAATAGGTTTTGCATTCTTGCCACTCCGTCTTTTACTTGGATTCACAATGCAAAAGTAACAATCATTGACGTGGTCTCTTGGTTCTCGCCAAATTCTTGGAATTTCAAATTTCATCGACCTCTTCTCACCTTGATACCAACGTAAAATAAATAAAAATAAAAATTCATATGTTTATCATATTTTTATTCAGTAAAAACTGCTTACCTTCCAAAGATCTTTTGCAAGTATTGCAAGTGACATGTGAAGCCCATGGCTTGTTTTGATTGCGAACAGGGCAGTTAAAATATGCTTCGTATGCTGTACAAAAAACCCTACAAGCCGTCAAAACAAATTTTATATCTCGCACTTTTATAAATTCACCACATATATAACAGAATGCATCTGCATGATGTTTACACTTTCGCGATGACATTTTAACATTTTTTAGACTTGTACAAGGGAACATAGGTTTATATAGAACAACAGGCCATATGGAGCATTTGGCTGGGGTCCGCTTATTGTTAGTGCTGACACCGGCCACCGCGGTGCTGTTGTTCTCTGCTTGTACAAAACACCTGATTGTTATTTACCACTCGAGTGCTATCTAGAGACACTGTGTGAATGTAAGAACCCTTCTTTTATCGCAGGGTATTTCTCAATTTATTAAAATTAATTAAAATTCTTATGATAACAAAAAAATGAGTATTATTGGTATAACTATCACAAAAGCAAACTTTATATGAAATAAGGGTATTTTTTCTTTGTTTTTGTGCATAATTAACCAGAAAATCATGAAATAAAATTTAGGACAAACAACAAAATTTTTTTTGTAGAGTTGTGTTATCGTTTATGATTTTGGTATTTCTTCAAATAAATCTGAGTGAAATTGGTCGGGATAGAAAAACGACATTAACCTGTTGCCAGGTAAGCTTTTTTCAGTTTTCGTGCCAAAACTGGTACGAGTCAATAATGTATGGAAATACACGAAAATTTGGTTTTGGGGGTTTCCGAGGTTGCTAATTCCATTCCCAAACATAATTTTCACTTAGCTACACTCGAAAGAGGTGCAAATGAGGGTTGAAAGTAAATATTTCAGATTTTATTAATGACCGGTTTTTATGTTAAATTGCATATAAAAATATCAAATTTTTTAGGATACTTTAGGATTTTAGGATCATAAAAAACATACAGTTTTTAATAATATAGTATAAAAACTTGCAAGTAAAAAATCTGAAAAATTCACCCCCAACCCTTATTTTTCACCTCTTTGGGGATAGTGAATTTTTTTTTAATTTTATTTCGATAAAAGAGTCCAGATGTCCAAATATTTAACTGCTCTAAGCCAGTCGTAGCCTGGGCTGTTATAAACTATGTTATCAAATATTGACGCTCATTCCTAGTCAATTTGCTATGCCACGCCACCATGATGTTTCCCAATATTAGTCAATAATATATAAACGTATTCGTTCGATGACGGATATTCGTTCATTAAAATTTTCAAATTTCGTAAGAAAACACGTTTTTATCCTGAAATTGCATGATACCGAAATTCGTATTTCGGCTAAAATTCTCCCATAATTTTCTGTTTCAAATAGGCAAAAGAATGTTGTGTCCGCGAAGACCGTCGCGAAGAGACGAGTTATCAAGGACGAGTATTTAAGGGATTTAGGCCAAAAGAGCTGAACTCCAACTCGATACTTTTACAACAAGTTAACAATAAGTTTATTTAAGAAGTTACAAATTCGAGGTTTTATTGCCTCGAGACCAATCGTTACAATTCTCGTCAAAGACTGTCGAATTTTGGGTTAGTCGATAATTTTATAGATTTGGGGGTTTTCCCCTTCTCGTGCGTATATAACCTAGATTTCCTTCTGGAAGTTTCGATGTTGACATCGAGGGCGCTCGTTCGGGAGCATCGATATTTCACCATTGCTGCGTTTGCGCTGAGAGTACTTAATTTGTTTTAATGAGTGCGACGTACGGGCACAACAAGAATCTAAAGAAGCAGAAAAAAATCCTTATTGCCTTGGACACAAGCCAAGGCGACGTTTCTTCACTTCCAATTTCGTGAAAACACGAGTTTTTATCATGAAATTGGATGTTATAAGCCGAAATTCATATCTCCGTTAAAAATCGAGATTCTCTCATGAGCTTCAGTTTCAAATGAGCAAAAAAAACTAACGTAGCAGAAAAATTCTTTTGTTCATTATATTACTCGGAGATTTTATCAATTTCCCTGGCCATTTCGCATATGTAGAGGTAGTGGGCGTCATGATTTGGGTTCAACAAAGAAAAAAAAATACATGAACATGGTATTCTGCATTTTTCTGTACTTATCTTTGACAACTTTATTTTTTTTCTTTGCAGGTTTTCCCCACGCTTGGAGGAATCTTTTGGAGACATTTTTTCCCTTCCTTTAGTTGCTATGTGCGCTATAATAAAAGCTGCTTCGTGCGCTATTCCGATAGCTGCTACGTGCGCTATAATATAAATTGCTTCGCGCGCTATTCCGAAAGCTGCTACGTGAGCTATAGTGAAAGCTGCTACGTGCGCTACAATCAAAGCTGCTACGTGCGCTACAATTAAAGCTGCTGCGTGCGCTATAACGACAACTGCTACATCTGCTATAAAGAAAGTTTCTGTTAGCGTTGTATTGCAATTTGCTATTAGTTGTTAATAACAATTGTTTCTTTCAAATATGAATATAAATAAACTGAAAATAGAAGATCGAATGATTATATCCAGAGGAGAGTGGCTTACTGAAGATCATATTGACATCTTTGGTCGGCTTTTAGCACATCATTCCGCATCCGAATTTGTGATGCAAGAAACGTGGAGGGTGCAGTTACCTCATAATATTACGGAAGAAAGAGCTGATCGTAAATTTATTCAAATTTTGCATAGCTCAGAAGGAATCAACAATAAAGGGGGTCATTGGGTGTGTGCTTATTACGACACTCATTCCATTTTTATATTTGATTCTATGAACCTCAAAAAGTTACATCCACATCACAAGCTGTATCTCCAGCGTCTGTTTCCAAAATATTCGTTCGATCAACGTCCCGTCAAATTTCCAGTCGTGACGAATCAACCCAACTCGAATGACTGTGGAGTATTTGCTATTGCTTTCGCAATATCACTTTTTTTTGGTGTAAAACCGGAAACAATTGAGTACGATGTAAGATATATGCGTCAACATTTATTAGACATATTTGACACAGGGTTGATTAGTCATTTCCCACGTATAGTTAAGAAAGGCGATTCTGTCAAAATATTGTCAATGGACCAATTGAAAAAACGGAGACAAAAAGTATTGGGGAATCGATTTCGGCGACAAAATTGTAAGCCTTCTCAGGAAGTTAATACACCAAAAGTTCATCATGATTCTATCAAAATAAATGCAATAAAAAGAGAACCAATGATTATAGGCGTAAAAGATCACGCTTCTCGCGAACTTGATTCTCCACAGGTAGCAAAAAGTTTCGAAGTATCCACTTTGCATTATGTCGTATCAGGAAAATTACCGCCTCATTGCAGTCCTTCCGTTGTGACAGAAATCGTTAAACCATACTCAACTATCGAAAATCTTGCACCCCCTCAAGTCGTGACATCTTCTGAGACTAATGACAAAATTTCTTATGGTGATAAGATCATGATTAATCCGAAAAATGTTAATGACAATGAAAACTTTGATAATACGAATGGCAAAAGAGGTTCAGTCATCACTGTAAAAAAGAACATTACTATTCCATTGATTAATAACAATAATAAGCTCAGAAATTCGATTCCAATAGATTCTATGGTTGGGAATTATCAAAAACTTCTGAAATGTTCTATCCCAAATAGCGCACTCACAATAAACCAAAATACTTTTGATGATAGTAGCGAAAACTATAAGAATCTAACTTCCATCGATAAAAAACTAAACAATCATCAACAGCTGTCGAAAGTCTTACCTTCCGTTTGTTCTTCTCAAATTGTCAAAAAAAATATATCAACGGATCAATGTAAAAAGCGAAAATTTCCAATGCTCAATGGTGTGGCGCTTCCGCACTCTTCGAAACGCCGAAAATGTATAGCTCAAAATTGCATTACATCTTATGCAAATAAGGAAAATCGCCGGAAAATTGAACAGTGCATCGATATTAAAATTAAGTTACAGAAGGCCAAACAATTATCCCGGAAGTATTACCGAATTCGTGAAACCAACGATACTATACAAATGTCGAATAATAGAAGAGAGTATGTTAATCGATTGATGAAAAAATTACGTCCGGATACGGTCCATGAATGTCTTTTCGAAGCTGAGCGTATTATTAAATGGAATTTAAGATTCAGAGGTAAAAAGATTTTCGCCCTCAGGCTAGCGTTGCAAAAGTTAAAACGTAGAGCTGAAATTTGTTTAACACTCCAATCAGCCGTATCAAACTCTGATATTAATAGTCGAATAGTTGCTCTATGCGGCTCCATCAGAAAGCATACAGCATGGTCTGAACCTTATTACGAGGAAACCGCTTACGTTTATCCCCGGCAATTCACCGAGCCTATTGCTTTGAATATCGAATCTAAAGCAACAAATGTGCTCCCGCTGATCGTTACAAAGAAGACCCGCCGTAGGTATCAGGCATGGGGTTGTTCCGAGCATTGCAGAATTCCGGACGATATTATTTTGAATAAGCTTGAGAAGTTTCTGATCATCATGCGTGATATTCCTATGCGTAGATTAAAAACAGTCTTGCCTAAAATTCGCAAGTGTACAGTGAAACACACTGATAACATGTTGGGTCATAGTCAAGCATGCTATATGCAGCCTTCCCTCTGTGAATCATTGTTGTTGTCTTTAGAACTCTTAGCACCACATTTTCCACTAGTAAGGCTAATGAAGCGATTATTTTATACCGTATCAGCATTGCTCCATAAAGTGGTGGAAATTGATTTTGCTTTGAATGTGACGGAGGTTGGAAAATTGCAAAAATTCGCGGAAGAAGCAAAAGAAAATGCAACACATTTCCAACATACCGATGAAATACTATTAGACGAAGATGCCATACTTCACAAGTATGCAGACGCATTCAAATCGTTTCAGAAAAATGCTTTTAAACTGCCACGTTTTCCTTGCCTTTCGTGTCAAAAGCTTTGTTGCTTGACCGATGTCAGGAAACTCGACAACTTACGCGTCGTTCCGATTGGAAAGATTTGGGAAGATTTGAAGCTCTTCACTGCTAGTCATAAAGACTGCGAATCCGATTATATTTGTCAGTATTGTTTAACCAAGCTCCGCGCTGGTGTTATACCTCCCACATGTGTTCTTAATAATTTATACGTTCGACCTACACCTGCTCCACTTAAAGATTTGAATGAATTCGAAAAGATTTTGATACAGAGGGCAAAAGTATTTCAAACAGTACTGAAGATGGGTACTGTACATAAAAAAAATATACCACACCGAAAAATGTTGAGTAAAGCTCAGGGGCGAGCGTTTCACTTACCTTTACCATTAGAACAAACATTGGAAAAAATTTGTCCTCCAACAAAAGCAATTAATTCAGATCATGAATTATACATATTAGTGCGTGGCGTTCCAACTAAAAGTAAAAAAGTTTGGGAATCTATTGTTAACAAACAAAAAGTATTTCGTTCTCTTTTGACTCTAAAAGAACGCAATACCTTATACAGTGAAATCAATTTACCAGAGCGATATTCGGATTTGCTGGATACGGATTTACGTGAAATTGAATTTCAAATATCCCAAGAATGTGATAGTGATGAAGATGTTGATGATCCAAATCCAAATAAACAAAACGAACAAGGTGACGGTATTCAAAAAGTAGGTTTAAACAAACAGATTAATGGCCGCGTAGGGGCTTTGTTGACACAAATGACACCGTCTGACGGTTATTATGAACAATACACTATTCATCAGATGCACGCTCCAAAGGAAAATAAAACTGCCACAGAACTTTACCAGATGTTGAAGGTTCACGCTGAACCATTAGATAATCGATACAAATTATTAGATTTGTTATGTTTTCCGTGCGAATATCCTGATGGTATTAATGGAGAATATCAAGAAAGACCTGTCCATCTTTCATCATTTGAGTATGCTAAACTCCGAATTTTGTCACGAAATAATCAATTTCGGTTGAATCAACAATACCTATTTTTTCTTTTAAATGCTCAAATTATTCGACAATTATCGAGTGGTATATATCATAAGCTTAACGTTACTGATGGACGCGTGCGATATACTTCTGCTTCTTACTTGGATCAATTGAGAAAAGGGGAGCTGGAAGGAAATTTGTCAACAATATTTTCTAAACTTCCGAATACCGAACAGTATTGGAAAAAACCGCGTAGTGATTTGAATTGCATGCTATTTTATTATGGACCTCCAACATGGTTTTTTACATTGAGCCCGAGTGAATGGCAATGGGATAGACTTTCCGAATTTTTACGAGAACGGAACCCCTCGGTTGGAAGCGGAAAATCAGTGAGCGAACTCATAGCTGCTGATCCCATATCAGCTGCAATATTCATTGATAATGAATTTAAAGCAATGGTAAAATTCCTTGAATCAGATGACCATCCCATCGGAAAAATTATACATTTTGTTATAAGGAGAGAATATCAAGGAAGAGGTATGACACATTTCCATTTTCTTATATGGATAGAGGGTGCCCCTGTTCTCGGAAAAAACTCGAAAGAAGAAGTCGCTGACTTCATCAAAACGTATGTGACTTGCAAAATACCGAATCCTGATGTTTCACCCATGTTGTATCGTAGAGTTACTACCCATCAATATCATCATCACAATTCCTACTGTATGCGTAGCAAATCAGTAGGAGTAAAAGGTAAGGGTGATACTCGTAAGGTTTGCCGTTTTGCATTTCCAAAACCGGTTACAAGCGAATGGATCATCAGAGATGTTCAAACCTCTATTGCCGGAAGACGAAATTTAAAATCAAAATGTCAATTATATGATAATCCTCGTAATCTTGACGAAGTGAACATAAATAATTACAATCCTGCTGTATTGACAGCATGGGAGGGTAATATGGACATCTCATTCGTTGGAGAAAAATCATCATCTTTGGCTTGGTATATTACGAAGTATATGGCGAAATCAGAAAAAACGCATGTCGGGGAAACTTTTGAACAAATTAACAGTACGAAATCTGTAGCCAGTAGACTATGGAATATTGGAATACGTGCATTGAACCATCGAGAATGTGGTGCACTCGAAGCAGCCGATAGATTATTGGGGTATCCGTTGTTCATGACGGATCGAGAAACTGTGATAAGGTGGGTTGATATTAACATTGTCAGAAGTAGGCGTGTGAAACCCCGCAACGTAATAGAGACCATGGACGCAGAAGCTACGGATATTTTCTACGAAGGTTTGATTGAAAATTATCCAAATAGACCAACTGAATTGAATGATGTCTGTCTTTACGATTATGCAAAGTGGTATGACATTGTAAAAGCCATGCCTCAACGAAAAGACGTTGTATTCTATAAACTTAAACCAGGCTCCTATCTACGGAAACGCGAACGCGGATATTTGATTAATCATTATCATTATGATCCCATAACGAACCCTGAAAATTACTTTCACTCGTTGTTGTTATTATTCCAGCCATGGCGATGTGTGGCCGAGCTTAAAAACGGTGAAGAGACGTATACTGCGTCGTATTGTTTAGTACATGCTAAATTGCCAATGGCCGCAGAATATCACGAGCGTTTAGCGGAAATTGCCAAAGACACGAAGGAAATGAAAGAATTAATTCAGCAAAAAATGGATGAAATGGAAAAAGACCAAGAAAATCATCCCGTTTCAGATAATATTCCACGAGGATGTGATCCCATCGAAGCAGATGAAGCGATGAAAGATTTCGTCAATTTAGGTGCGAATGAAGCTCATAAAGATCTCAATATAACAGAAATGATTACAGAATTAAACGGCGACCAGAAGCGTGTGTTTGATATGGTTACAAGCACGATGGATTCTGATGAAATATTACGTTTGTACGTGAGCGGAGAGGGTGGAACGGGCAAAAGCTTCTTAATAAAAACCATAACCTGTTGGCTCAAGCAAATAAAAGGTAAGGATTCGGCTGTTACTGCTCCCACTGGGATTGCTGCTTTTAACATAGATGGATTAACTTTACATCGGTTGTTTCAATTGCCCGTTGAACATAATAAAACGCCAAAATATAAGGAGCTGTCCGATGCAGCTTTAGAGGTTATTAGAGTTAATTTAAAGAACGTTGATCTTATAATTATTGACGAAATATCCATGGTCTCAAATATCACTTTAATGTACATTCATCTGAGACTAACAGAAATTTTTAACACCACTGATGTTGAAGATGGTTGGTTTGGTAAAAAACATATCATAGTTTTTGGCGACCTTTTACAATTACCACCTGTTCGAGAAGAACCAGTGTTCATGAAACTTTCGAAAGAGAAAGTTGAAAAATTAATTGGTTCATTGTGCAGCACAAATTTGTGGGGTAATTTATTCAAATATGACGAATTATCAATCAACATGCGTCAAAAAAATGATTCATCTTATCGAGAAATGCTCTCAAAAATACGCTTGGGATATATAGATACCGAAAGTATACAAATGTTGGAGTCTAGAAAAATTGAATTACTATCTTCAAATATTCCTGAGAGAGTTAGGAAATTGTGTGATTATATAAATACATTAGCAACCGATGTAGTTTGCTTGATGCCTACAAATCGAATGTGTGATGTGTTAAATGAGGCAATGTTAGATCGGATTCCGTCAACAGAGTTTCATTTAATAGCTGAAGATTTAATTGATAAACCATCAGTCAAGACTAGGGTTACGAAAATTTTACAACGGTGGGAAGATGACGTAAGTCAAACTGCAGGGCTCGCTAGGATGATCCCCGTAAAAATCGGTGCCAAAGTTATGCTTCGGCGGAATATCGATATCACAATAGGTCTCGTAAATGGAACGATCGGCGAGGTAGTTTCAGTCTCCGAATCTTTGGATAAAAGTTCAATTGAGAGAGTCACAATAAAACTCTCAAATGGTGCGCAATACGATATAGAGCGTGTGAGCGTTAAATTTGAAGTGATCGATGGTGTGTACGTAACCAGGAGACAATTTCCTTTGTGTGTTAGTTATGCCATTTCATTCCACAAAAGTCAAGGATTGAGTTTAAAATGTGTTGTCATGGATTGCGGGAACACCATATTCAGTTGTGGCCAAATTTATGTCGGTTTGTCGCGAGTTACGTCTCTTAATGGCTTACATTTAATAAATTTCGACCCATATTCGGTTAATGCTAATCGTCTATGTATTGATGAGTACAATAGGTTAAGAAATTTGTATCGACCTGATCTTGGTGACCTAAAAGTTCCCGACACTCGGGGACCTAAAACACGCGATGTCATTTGGGCCGTGCCTAAAGAAATTACCGATGTGCAAATACAAGACAGCGAAACATATCATCGGCAGGAAAATTCTTCTATTACCGGATTTTTGAACTCTGATGGCATATCTTGTTATGCTAATTCTGTCATTCAATGTATTTTTAGCTGTGACCCCATTGTTAAATCGGTTCAGAAAGCGAACGATTGCCGACCTCTGTCGATTGCGTTGGAAATAAATCAAACAAAGAATAACCCCCCATTTAGTTTAAATGAAGTTCGAAAATTCATTGGCGACAAATTCGTTCAACCCATTCAACAAGATGCATCAGATTTCTTTGATGCTGTATGTCAAGTCGTGCCATCGATCAAAAACCTTGTACAATGTAAACTTTTGAGAAAAATTCTTTGCAAAGCCTGCGGATATACGACAACTCTAACGGAGGAATTTAGAAATTTTTTAACCCTAGACTTTTTTGACTCGAAAACAACATTAACTCTCCAGGAAGTGATTGATCGAAACTTAGCAAAATGGAAATCAGCTGATATTCCTTGCGATAATTGTTCGGCAATGACAAGGAATGTACGATACTCTTTGAGCTCAGTGTCAAAGATATTGGTAATCGTATTAGCATTATCGGTATTTAATGAAAAAACTCGTAAAATAACAAAAAAACTGTGCAAAATCAAGGCTGTGCCTAGCTCTAAGATAAAATTATGCGGACATACATTTAAAGTTATAAGCGCGATATTTCATCATGGTGAACATGTGACCACAGGCCATTATACCTGCATGATCCGACATGGCCGTTCATCTTGGATGAACGTTGATAATGCAATAATTGAAAAGAGAACATGGCCCGTTAATGCCAAAGATTCTTATATATTTTTCTTGTCGAGAGAGTAAATCGACCATATCGTTCGGAAAATAATCGCTAGTGCGTTTTATATTTTAATTTTTATGCTTCCGTAGAAACATAAGTTCTATTTTCGTTTTACGTTGCATAACCACATCGAACTGCGTAGGTTCTCTTTTTTACATTTTCAGTTCACTAGAACACTTATCAGATGTAGTGTTTGGTGCAGGGATAAGGAAAAAAGACACCGACCGATTTGGCCTTGAATTGCAAAGCCACGTTTCTCGTTGCACAAAAATTTGCGTTTGAAGTTCACCAACTCACTCATATGATGAAATATAACTCCAGCTATGGTAGCTAGGTAAATACGATTTCTAAAAACTACTGATACTCTAGCAACTATCAAGATTAATTTTTAGTTTTCATTATTTTTTGTAGGATGTTGGTTGAATTTTATCAATAACTCTAGTCGTTACTCGTATCAACTTGCAGAAATGGTCCAACTACAGTAGAACAAGCAACGAGTTTACAAGCGATGAGATGTGGATTAGGCCTCTCGGGGAAACCACGTTAAAAAAAACGCGCCTGGAATTCTACCCCTGTGGTGGTGCGGAAAAGAGTTCACAGAATAAAATTTTAACGTTGCTCATGTTTGTATGAGCATGGAATCTATAAAAATGTATTAAGAAAATAATTCACAGTAATTTAAACTTCAATCCTATAGCCATCAGAACATAAATGGGGAACTTTGAGAAAAAAAACGTGATATCAAACCATAAACTTCCCCTAGGGAAAAAAAGGTTGGGACAAGTACATTGATGGTCCCTTGTTTGCTGATAATTCCATCCATAAAAAAATTATCCCATGAAAAAACTATTAAAAAAATTATAAAAATAATTATAACAAAATTATTCCACAAAAAAGTTATCCCATAAAAAACTATTAAAAAATTTTTTGAAATTATTGAAAAATTATTCAACAAAAAAATTATAAACCTTTCGGGAAATTATTTCGACACAACAATTAAGAAATGAATTTACAATCCGTAAAAAACATTATATTAAAATAAAAATCTACCTACTGAAAATTATTTCAACACAACAATTGAAATATAGAAAAATTTAAATACGCCACTCATATGGTAAACGAAAAAAATTCTCGCTTGAAAACATTTCAAACATCGACCCCACATTCTTCTTATCTTATTCTAAAGAAGAAACAACTAAATGAGTTGAATAAGTTTCTACTTAAGTTACCTGCAGCATTACAATTGATTATATCAATTCGGGGGCAAGTATTTATTGGCAATTCGGAATACTAATTCCTACGGAACTCATCAGGAACATGGGAGAAATTTCAAATCAAAAACTCCACCATCTAAGTTATGTACAGTTGTAAAATTTATGATATAAATTAGAGGACAAGTATTTTATTAGTAATTCGCAATTTAACGTTATGGTTAATATTATAATTGTATTCTATAAGTATATTCTAATACGAGTTAAGAATAGTCGTCCAGCACAGTTTGTTTTATGGAAATTAGAAAAAAATTAGCAACTATAAAATATCTCAAAATCCTGCTTTCTAACAATTACAACGCTGCCAACCCACTTCATTTATAATCAGAACATATAAAAAATCTGAACATTATTAAATTGTGTTTGAATGCGAGTTGAGAATACTTTTCCAGCTCAAGCAACGATGAAATTAGAAGTTACTTCCAACAGCAAAGACGTATAAGGAAACCGAAACCTTCCGGCTCATGACTTTTTGGTAAAATAGCTAATCCAAATAAACCACATTCAAGGTAAAGTCATTTGTTACTATTTAGCGGTAGAGAGTGCTAAGAAAATCGATTTTTCTCTGACTTTCAGGACCCCCTGGTATTATTCACAATATTCGACGTCGATTGGATCGGTACAAATTATGTTTAAATACGTGTTAAAAGTACTTGTCCGGCCCATCACTTTTCATTCAAATTGCTCATTCAAATAAAAATCAGGGCTTTTCCAGAAATTATGGATCGCAAGGATGCACACAGAGAGAAAAAATGAAATTACCTTCAGGTAATTTTAACTGAATTGCATTAATTTCAAGAGAAAAGCAACCGGATTTTCTGTAATATACAGGAGAATTTATTATTCATCAATGAAAAAATACATTTTGTCCAATAAAAATTTTCGAGCGTCTAACAATAAGATAATCCTCCAATTTATATTGTAATGCCTATAATTTTTACTCTTCATTTCTTTTAACGAACGAATTCTATTCGATATGCGAACTAACTTATCCTATTGCTGAGAACATAGCGCTGATAATAAATCGCATTTCAATAAATTTTTGAGTGCATTCGGTGGTACAATTTTATTTTCATATCACGTACACAATTCTAACTCATTATAATTAACATCGGAAGATGAGTACGCCACAAAGATTCCCTAAAAATCTGAGAGAAGTGAATTTCTAGTGAATACTATCCTTCCTTGGAAAAGATATTTCGATTTATCGAAAAATGGAAAGCCTCTATACCAAGATATAGTTGCCACCGAGCACCTGTTAGATGTCCGAACTAAAGCGAGCGCGCAACTCCAGCCTTTTGTTCTACTTTGATTTTTATTTGAATGAGCAATTTGAATGAAAAGTGATGGGCCGGACAAGTACTTTTAACACGTATTTAAACATAATTTGTACCGATCCAATCGACGTCGAATATTGTGAATAATACCAGGGGGTCCTGAAAGTCAGAGAAAAATCGATTTTCTTAGCACTCTCTACCGCTAAATAGTAACAAATGACTTTACCTTGAATGTGATTTATTTGGATTAGCTATTTTACCAAAAAGTCATGAGCCGGAAGGTTTCGGTTTCCTTATACGTCTTTGCTGTTGGAAGTAACTTCTAATTTCATCGTTGCTTGAGCTGGAAAAGTATTCTCAACTCGCATTCAAACACAATTTAATAATGTTCAGATTTTTTATATGTTGTGATTATAAATGAAGTGGGTTGGCAGCGTTGTAATTGTTAGAAAGCAGGATTTTGAGATATTTTATAGTTGCTAATTTTTTTCTAATTTCCATAAAACAAACTGTGCTGGACGACTATTCTTAACTCGTATTAGAATATACTTATAGAATACAATTATAATATTAACCATAACGTTAAATTGCGAATTACTAATAAAATACTTGTCCTCTAATTTATATCATAAATTTTACAACTGTACATAACTTAGATGGTGGAGTTTTTGATTTGAAATTTCTCCCATGTTCCTGATGAGTTCCGTAGGAATTAGTATTCCGAATTGCCAATAAATACTTGCCCCCGAATTGATATAATCAATTGTAATGCTGCAGGTAACTTAAGTAGAAACTTATTCAACTCATTTAGTTGTTTCTTCTTTAGAATAAGATAAGAAGAATGTGGGGTCGATGTTTGAAATGTTTTCAAGCGAGAATTTTTTTCGTTTACCATATGAGTGGCGTATTTAAATTTTTCTATATTTCAATTGTTGTGTTGAATTAATTTTCAGTAGGTAGATTTTTATTTTAATATAATGTTTTTTACGGATTGTAAATTCATTTCTTAATTGTTGTGTCGAAATAATTTCCCGAAAGGTTTATAATTTTTTTGTTGAATAATTTTTCAATAATTTCAAAAAATTTTTTAATAGTTT
Source organism: Venturia canescens (assembly GCF_019457755.1). Lineage (NCBI taxonomy): Eukaryota > Metazoa > Arthropoda > Insecta > Hymenoptera > Ichneumonidae > Venturia > Venturia canescens. The sequence goes on from NC_057425.1 coordinate 23,027,899, forward strand.
TTTATGGGATAACTTTTTTGTGGAATAATTTTGTTATAATTATTTTTATAATTTTTTTAATAGTTTTTTCATGGGATAATTTTTTTATGGATGGAATTATCAGCAAACAAGGGACCATCAATGTACTTGTCCCAACCTTTTTTTCCCTAGTATGAATTTCTGCTTATAACATCCAATATCATGATAAAAACTCGTTATTTCACGAAATTGGAAGTGAAAACACGTTGCCTTGGCGTCTCTCGATTGCAATGAGAAATTTTTCCCTATTTCTTCAGTTTCTTTTGCCTATTTGGAACTGAAAATCATGGCTGAATGTCGATTTTCAGCGAAGACATGAATTTCGCCTTATAACATACAATTTCATGATAAAAACTCGTTTTTTCACGAAATTAGAAGTGAAAAAACGTTGCCTTGGTTTCTCTCCAGGGTCGTGAGTTTTTTTTCCGTTTCATGAGTTCTTTTTGCCTTTTTGAAATTGAAAATCATGGGAGAATCGAGACTTTTAGCGGAGATATGAATTTCTGCTTATAACATCCAATATCGTGATAAAAACTCGTTATTTCACGAAATTGGAAGTTCAAACACGTTGCCTTGGCATCTCTCGATTGCAATGAGAAATTTTCCCCTATTTCTTCAGTTTCTTTTGCCTATTTGGAATTGAAAATCATGGCAGAATGTCGATTTTCAGCGGAGACATGAATTTCGCCTTATAACATACAATTTCATGATAAAAACTCGTTTTTTCACGAAATTGGAAGTGAAAAAACGTTGCCTTGGTTTCTCTCCAGGGTCGTGAGGTTTTTTTTCCCGTTTCTTGAGTTCTTTTTGCCTTTTTGAAATTGAAAATCATGGGAGAATACAGACTTTTAGCGGAGATATGAATTTCTGCTTATAACATCCAGTATCATGATAAAAACTCGTTATTTCACGAAATTGTAAGTGAAAACACGTTGCCTTGGCGTCTCTCGAGGGCAATGAGCAATTTCTCCCTGTTTCTTCAGTTTCTTTTGCCTATTTGGAACTGAAGATCATGGTGGAAGGTCGATTTTCAGCGGAGACAAGAATTCCGCCTTATAACATACAATTTCATGATAAAAACTCGTTTTTTCACGAAATTGGAAGTGAAAAAACGTTGCCTTGCTTTCTCTCCTGAGTCGTGAGTTTTTATTCCCGTTTCTTGAGTTCTTTTTGCCTTTTTGAAATTGAAAATCATGGGAGAATCGAGACTTTTAGCGCAGATATGAATTTCTGCTTATAACATCCAATATCATGATAAAAACTCGTTATTTCACGAAATTGTAAGTGAAAACACGTTGCCTTGTCGTCTCTCGAGGGCAATGAGCAATTTCTCCCTGTTTCTTCAGTTTCTTTTGCCTATTTGGAACTGAAAATCATGGCAGAATGTCGATTTTCAGCGGAGACATGAATTTTGCCTTATAACATACAATTTCATGATAAAAACTCGTTTTTTCACGAAATTGGAAGTGAAAAAACTTTGCCTTTTTGAAATTGAAAATCATGGGAGAATCGAGACTTTTAGCGGAGATATGAATTTCTGCTTATAACATCCAATATCATGATAAAAACTCGTTATTTCACGAAATTGGAAGTTCAAACACGTTGCCTTGGCATCTCTCGATTGCAATGAGAAATTTTTCCCTATTTTTTCAGTTTCTTATGCCTATTTGGAACTGAAGATCATGGTGGAAGGTCGATTTTCAGCGGAGACATGAATTTCGCCTTATAACATACAATTTCATGATAAAAACTCGTTTTTTCACGAAATTGGAAGTGAAAACACGTTGCCTTGGCGTCTCTTGAGGGCAATGGGAAATTTTTCCCTATTTCTTCAGTTTTTTTTGCCTATTTGGAACTGAATATCGTGGCAGAATGTCGATTTTCAGCGGAGACATGAATTTCGCCTTATAACATACTATTTCATGATAAAAACTCGATTTTTCACGAAATTGGAAGTGAAAAAACGTTGCCTTGGTTTCTTTCCAGGGTCGTGAGGTTTTTTTTCCCATTTCTTGAGTTCCTTATGCCTTTTTGAACTTGACAATCATATGAGAATCCCGACTGTTAGCGGAGATATGAATTTCTGCTTATAACATCCAGTATCATGATAAAAACTCGTTATTTCACGAAATTGTAAATGAAAACACGTTGCCTTGGCGTCTCTCGAGGGCAATGAGAAATTTCTCCCTGTTTCTTCAGTTTCTTATGCCTATTTGGAACTGAAAATCATGGCAGAATGTCGATTTTCAGCGGAGACATGAATTTCGCCTTATAACATACAATTTCATGATAAAAACTCGTTTTTTCACGAAATTGGAAGTGAAAAAACGTTGCCTTGGTTTCTCTCCAGGATCGTGAGGTTTTTTTCCCGTTTCTTGAGTTCCTATTACCTATTTAAAATTGAAAATCATGGGAGAATCCCAACTTTTAGCGGAGATATGAATTTCTGCTTATAACATCCAATATCATGATAAAAACTCGTTATTTCACGAAATTGGAAGTGAAAACACGTTGCCTAGTCGTCTCTCGAGGGCAATGAGCAATTTCTCCCTGTTTCTTCAGTTTCTTTTGCCTATTTGGAACTGAAAATCATGGCAGAATGTCGATTTTCAGCGGAGACATGAATTTTGCCTTATAACATACAATTTCATGATAAAAACTCGTTTTTTCACGAAATTGGAAGTGAAAAAACGTTGCCTTGGTTTCTCTCCAGGGTCGTGAGTTTTTTTTACCGTTTCTTGAGTTCCTTTCGCCTTTTTGAAATTGAAAATCATGGGAGAATCCCGACTTTTAGCGGAGATATGAATTTCTGCTTATAACATCCAATATCATGATAAAAACTCGTTATTTCACGAAATTGTAAGTGAAAACACGTTGCCTTGGCGTCTCTCGAGGGCAATGAGCAATTTCTCCCCGTTTCTTCAGTTTCTTTTGCCTATTTGGAACTGAAGATCATGGTGGAAGGTCGATTTTCAGCGGAGACAAGAATTCCGCCTTATAACATACAATTTCATGATAAAAACTCGTTTTTTCACGAAATTGGAAGTGAAAAAACGTTGCCTTGCTTTCTCTCCAGGATCGTGAGGTTTTTTTCCCGTTTCTTGAGTTCCTATTACCTATTTAAAATTGAAAATCATGGGAGAATCCCAACTTTTAGCGGAGATATGAATTTCTGCTTATAACATCCAATATCATGATAAAAACTCGTTATTTCACGAAATTGTAAGTGAAAACACGTTGCCTTGTCGTCTCTCGAGGGCAATGAGCAATTTCTCCCTGTTTCTTCAGTTTCTTTTGCCTATTTGGAACTGAAAATCATGGCAGAATGTCGATTTTCAGCGGAGACATGAATTTTGCCTTATAACATACAATTTCATGATAAAAACTCGTTTTTTCACGAAATTGGAAGTGAAAAAACTTTGCCTTTTTGAAATTGAAAATCATGGGAGAATCGAGACTTTTAGCGGAGATATGAATTTCTGCTTATAACATCCAATATCATGATAAAAACTCGTTATTTCACGAAATTGGAAGTGAAAACACGTTGCCTTGGCATCTCTCGATTGCAATGAGAAATTTTTCCCTATTTTTTCAGTTTCTTTTGCCTATTTGGAACTGAAGATCATGGTGGAAGGTCGATTTTCAGCGGAGACATGAATTTCGCCTTATAACATACAATTTCATGATAAAAACTCGTTTTTTCACGAAATTGGAAGTGAAAAAACGTTGCCTTGGTTTCTCTCCAGGGTCGTGAGTTTTTTTTACCGTTTCTTGAGTTCTTTTCGCCTTTTTGAAATTGACAATCATGTGAGAATCCCGACTGTTAGCGGAGATATGAATTTCTGCTTGTAACATCCAATATCATGATAAAAACTTGTTATTTCACGAAATTGGAAGTGAAAACACGTTGCCTTGGCGTCTCTTGAGGGCAATGAGAAATTTCTCCCTGTTTCTTCAGTTTCTTTTGCCTATTTGGAACTGAAGATCATGGTGGAAGGTCGATTTTCGGCGGAGACATGAATTTCGCCTTATAACATACTCTTTCATGATAAAGACTCGTTTTTTCACGAAATTAGAAGTGAAAAAACGTTGCCTTGGTTTCTCTCCAGGGTCGTGAGTTTTTTTTTCCGTTTCTTAAGTTCCTTTCGCCTTTTTGAAATTGAAAATCTTGGGAGAATCCAGACTTTTAGCGGAGATATGAATTTCTGCTTATAACATCCAATATCATGATAAAAACTCGTTATTTCACGAAATTGTGAGTGAAAACACGTTGCCTTGGCGTCTCTCGAGGGCAATGAGAAATTTCTCCCTGTTTCTTCAGTATCTTTTGCCTATTTGGAACTGAAGATCATGGTGGAAGGTCGATTTTCGGCGGAGACATGAATTTCGCCTTATAACATACAATTTCATGATAAAAACTCGTTTTTTCACGAAATTAGAAGTGAAAAAACGTTGCCTTGGTTTTTCTCCAGGGTCGTGACGTTTTTTTTCCCGTTTCTTGAGTTCCTTTTGCCTTTTTGAAATCGAAAATCATGGGAGAATCCCGACTTTTAGCGGAGATATGAATTTCTGCTTATAACATCCAATATCATGATAAAAACTCGTTATTTCACGAAATTGGAAATGAAAACACGTTGCCTTGGCGTCTCTCGAGGGCAATGAGAAATTTCTCCCTGTTTCTTCAGTTTCTTTTGCCTATTTGGAACTGAAGATCATGGTGGAAGGTCGATTTTCAGCGGAGACATGAATTTCGCCTTATAACATACAATTTCATGATAAAAACTCGTTTTTTCACGAAATTGGAAGTGAAAAAACGTTGCCTTGGTTTCTCTCCAGGGTCGTGAGTTTTTTTTACCGTTTCTTGAGTTCCTATTACCTATTGAAAATTGAAAATCATGGGAGAATCCCAACTTTTAGCGGAGATATGAATTTCTGCTTATAACATCCAATATCATGATAAAAACTCGTTATTTCACGAAATTGTAAGTGAAAACACGTTGCCTTGTCGTCTCTCGAGGGCAATGAGCAATTTCTCCCTGTTTCTTCAGTTTCTTTTGCCTATTTGGAACTGAAAATCATGGCAGAATGTCGATTTTCAGCGGAGACATGAATTTTGCCTTATAACATACAATTTCATGATAAAAACTCGTTTTTTCACGAAATTGGAAGTGAAAAAACTTTGCCTTTTTGAAATTGAAAATCATGGGAGAATCGAGACTTTTAGCGGAGATATGAATTTCTGCTTATAACATCCAATATCATGATAAAAACTCGTTATTTCACGAAATTGGAAGTTCAAACACGTTGCCTTGGCATCTCTCGATTGCAATGAGAAATTTTTCCCTATTTTTTCAGTTTCTTTTGCCTATTTGGAACTGAAGATCATGGTGGAAGGTCGATTTTCAGCGGAGACATGAATTTCGCCTTATAACATACAATTTCATGATAAAAACTCGTTTTTTCACGAAATTGGAAGTGAAAAAACGTTGCCTTGGTTTCTCTCCAGGGTCGTGAGTTTTTTTTACCGTTTCTTGAGTTCCTTTCGCCTTTTTGAAATTGAAAATCATGGGAGAATCCCGACTTTTAGCGGAGATATGAATTTCTGCTTATAACATCCAATATCATGATAAAAACTCGTTATTTCACGAAATTGGAAGTGAAAACACGTTGCCTTGGCGTCTCTCGATTGCAATGAGAAATTTCTCCCTGTTTCTTCAGTATCTTTTGCCTATTTGGAACTGAAGATCATGGTGGAAGGTCGATTTTCGGCGGAGACATGAATTTCGCCTTATAACATACAATTTCATGATAAAAACTCGTTTTTTCACGAAATTAGAAGTGAAAAAACGTTGCCTTGGTTTTTCTCCAGGGTCGTGAGGTTTATTTTCCAGTTTCTTGAGTTCCTTTTGCCTATTTGAAATTGAAAATCATGGGAGAATCCTGACTTTTAGCGGAGATATGAATTTCTGCTTATAACAACCGATATCATGATAAATACTCGTTTTTTCACGAAATTGGAAGTGAAAACACGTTGCCTTGGCGTCTCTCGAGGGCAATGAGAAATTTCTCCCTGTTTCTTCAGTTTCTTTTGCCTATTTGGAACTGAAGATCATGGTGGAAGGTCGATTTTCAGCGGAGACATGAATTTCGCCTTATAACATACAATTTCATGATAAAAACTCGTTTTTTCACGAAATTGGAAGTGAAAAAACGTTGCCTTGGTTTCTCTCCAGGGTCGTGAGTTTTTTTTACCGTTTCTTGAGTTCCTTTCGCCTTTTTGAAATTGAAAATCTTGGGAGAATCCAGACTTTTAGCGGAGATATGAATTTCTGCTTATAACATCCAATATCATGATAAAAACTCGTTATTTCACGAATTTGTAAGTGAAAACACGTTGCCTTGGCGTCTCTCGAGGGCAATGGGAAATTTTTCCCTATTTCTTCAGTTTCTTTTGCCTATTTGGAACTGAATATCATGGCAGAATGTCGATTTTCAGCGGAGACATGAATTTCGCCTTATAACATACTATTTCATGATAAAAACTCGATTTTTCACGAAATTGGAAGTGAAAAAACGTTGCCTTGGTTTCTCTCCAGGATCGTGAGGTTTTTTTCCCATTTCTTGAGTTCCTATTACCTATTTAAAATTGAAAATCATGGGAGAATCCCAACTTTTAGCGGAGATATGAATTTCTGCTTATAACATCCAATATCATGATAAAAACTCGCTATTTCACGAAATTGTAAGTGAAAACACGTTGCCTTGTCGTCTCTCGAGGGCAATGAGCAATTTCTCCCTGTTTCTTCAGTTTCTTTTGCCTATTTGGAACTGAAAATCATGGCAGAATGTCGATTTTCAGCGGAGACATGAATTTTGCCTTATAACATACAATTTCATGATAAAAACTCGTTTTTTCACGAAATTGGAAGTGAAAAAACGTTGCCTTGGTTTCTCTCCAGGGTCGTGAGTTTTTTTTACCGTTTCTTGAGTTCCTTTCGCCTTTTTGAAATTGAAAATCATGGGAGAATCCCGACTTTTAGCGGAGATATGAATTTCTGCTTATAACATCCATTATCATCAAAAAAACTCGTTTTTTCACGAAATTGGAAGTGAAAACACGTTGCCTTGGCGTCTCTTGAGGGCAATGGGAAATTTTTCCCTATTTCTTCAGTTTCTTTTGCCTATTTGGAACTGAATATCATGGCAGAATGTCGATTTTCAGCGGAGACATGAATTTAGCCTTATAACATACTATTTCATGATAAAAACTCGATTTTTCACGAAATTGGAAGTGAAAAAACGTTGCCTTGGTTTCTTTCCAGGGTCGTGAGGTTTTTTTTCCCATTTCTTGAGTTCCTTATGCCTTTTTGAAATTGACAATCATGTGAGAATCCCGACTGTTAGCGGAGATATGAATTTCTGCCTGTAACATCCAATATCATGATAAAAACTCGTTATTTCACGAAATTGTAAGTGAAAACACGTTGCCTTGGCGTCTCTCGAGGGCAATGAGAAATTTCTCCCTGTTTCTTCAGTTTCTTTTGCCTATTTGGAACTGAAGATCATGGTGGAAGGTCGATTTTCGGCGGAGACATGAATTTCGCCTTATAACATACTCTTTCATGATAAAGACTCGTTTTTTCACGAAATTAGAAGTGAAAAAACGTTGCCTTGGTTTCTTTCCAGGGTCGTGAGTTTTTTTTACCGTTTCTTGAGTTCCTTTCGCCTTTTTGAAATTGACAATCATGTGAGAATCCCGACTGTTAGCGGAGATATGAATTTCTGCTTGTAACATCCAATATCATGATAAAAACTTGTTATTTCACGAAATTGGAAGTGAAAACACGTTGCCTTGGCGTCTCTCGAGGGCAATGAGAAATTTCTCCCTGTTTCTTCAGTTTCTTTTGCCTATTTGGAACTGAAGATCATGGTGGAAGGTCGATTTTCGGCGGAGACATGAATTTCGCCTTATAACATACTCTTTCATGATAAAGACTCGTTTTTTCACGAAATTAGAAGTGAAAAAACGTTGCCTTGGTTTCTCTCCAGGGTCGTGAGTTTTTTTTTCCGTTTCTTAAGTTCCTTTCGCCTTTTTGAAATTGAAAATCTTGGGAGAATCCAGACTTTTAGCGGAGATATGAATTTCTGCTTATAACATCCAATATCATGATAAAAACTCGTTATTTCACGAAATTGTGAGTGAAAACACGTTGCCTTGGCGTCTCTCGAGGGCAATGAGAAATTTCTCCCTGTTTCTTCAGTATCTTTTGCCTATTTGGAACTGAAGATCATGGTGGAAGGTCGATTTTCGGCGGAGACATGAATTTCGCCTTATAACATACAATTTCATGATAAAAACTCGTTTTTTCACGAAATTAGAAGTGAAAAAACGTTGCCTTGGTTTTTCTCCAGGGTCGTGAGGTTTATTTTCCAGTTTCTTGAGTTCCTTTTGCCTATTTGAAATTGAAAATCATGGGAGAATCCTGACTTTTAGCGGAGATATGAATTTCTGCTTATAACAACCGATATCATGATAAATACTCGTTTTTTCACGAAATTGGAAGTGAAAACACGTTGCCTTGGCGTCTCTCGAGGGCAATGAGAAATTTCTCCCTGTTTCTTCAGTTTCTTTTGCCTATTTGGAACTGAAGATCATGGTGGAAGGTCGATTTTCAGCGGAGACATGAATTTCGCCTTATAACATACAATTTCATGATAAAAACTCGTTTTTTCACGAAATTGGAAGTGAAAAAACGTTGCCTTGGTTTCTCTCCAGGGTCGTGAGTTTTTTTTACCGTTTCTTGAGTTCCTTTCGCCTTTTTGAAATTGAAAATCTTGGGAGAATCCAGACTTTTAGCGGAGATATGAATTTCTGCTTATAACATCCAATATCATGATAAAAACTCGTTATTTCACGAAATTGTAAGTGAAAACACGTTGCCTTGGCGTCTCTCGAGGGCAATGGGAAATTTTTCCCTATTTCTTCAGTTTCTTTTGCCTATTTGGAACTGAATATCATGGCAGAATGTCGATTTTCAGCGGAGACATGAATTTCGCCTTATAACATACTATTTCATGATAAAAACTCGATTTTTCACGAAATTGGAAGTGAAAAAACGTTGCCTTGGTTTCTTTCCAGGGTCGTGAGGTTTTTTTTCCCATTTCTTGAGTTCCTTATGCCTTTTTGAACTTGACAATCATGTGAGAATCCCGACTGTTAGCGGAGATATGAATTTCTGCTTATAACATCCAGTATCATGATAAAAACTCGTTATTTCACGAAATTGTAAATGAAAACACGTTGCCTTGGCGTCTCTCGAGGGCAATGAGAAATTTCTCCCTGTTTCTTCAGTTTCTTATGCCTATTTGGAACTGAAAATCATGGCAGAATGTCGATTTTCAGCGGAGACATGAATTTCGCCTTATAACATACAATTTCATGATAAAAACTCGTTTTTTCACGAAATTAGAAGTGAAAAAACGTTGCCTTGGTTTCTCTCCAGGGTCGTGACGTTTTTTTCCCATTTCTAGAGTTCCTTTTGCCTTTTTGAAATTGACAACCATGTGAGAATCCCGACTGTTAGCGGAGATATGAATTTCTGCTTATAACATCCAATATCATCATAAAAACTCGTTTTTTCACGAAATTGGAAGTGAAAACACGTTGCCTTGGCGTCTCTTGAGGGCAATGGGAAATTTTTCCCTATTTCTTCAGTTTCTTTTGCCTATTTGGAACTGAATATCATGGCAGAATGTCGATTTTCAGCGGAGACATGAATTTCGCCTTATAACATACTATTTCATGATAAAAACTCGATTTTTCACGAAATTGGAAGTGAAAAAACGTTGCCTTGGTTTCTCTCCAGGATCGTGAGGTTTTTTTCCCGTTTCTTGAGTTCCTATTACCTATTTAAAATTGAAAATCATGGGAGAATCCCAACTTTTAGCGGAGATATGAATTTCTGCTTATAACATCCAATATCATGATAAAAACTCGTTATTTCACGAAATTGGAAGTGAAAACACGTTGCCTTGTCGTCTCTCGAGGGCAATGAGCAATTTCTCCCTGTTTCTTCAGTTTCTTTTGCCTATTTGGAACTGAAAATCATGGGAGAATGTCGATTTTCAGCGGAGACATGAATTTTGCCTTATAACATACAATTTCATGATAAAAACTCGTTTTTTCACGAAATTGGAAGTGAAAAAACGTTGCCTTGGTTTCTCTCCAGGGTCGTGAGTTTTTTTTACCGTTTCTTGAGTTCCTTTCGCCTTTTTGAAATTGAAAATCATGGGAGAATCCCGACTTTTAGCGGAGATATGAATTTCTGCTTATAACATCCAATATCATGATAAAAACTCGTTATTTCACGAAATTGTAAGTGAAAACACGTTGCCTTGGCGTCTCTCGAGGGCAATGAGCAATTTCTCCCTGTTTCTTCAGTTTCTTTTGCCTATTTGGAACTGAAGATCATGGTGGAAGGTCGATTTTCAGCGGAGACAAGAATTCCGCCTTATAACATACAATTTCATGATAAAAACTCGTTTTTTCACGAAATTGGAAGTGAAAAAACGTTGCCTTGCTTTCTCTCCAGGATCGTGAGGTTTTTTTCCCGTTTCTTGAGTTCCTATTACCTATTTAAAATTGAAAATCATGGGAGAATCCCAACTTTTAGCGGAGATATGAATTTCTGCTTATAACATCCAATATCATGATAAAAACTCGTTATTTCACGAAATTGTAAGTGAAAACACGTTGCCTTGTCGTCTCTCGAGGGCAATGAGCAATTTCTCCCTGTTTCTTCAGTTTCTTTTGCCTATTTGGAACTGAAAATCATGGCAGAATGTCGATTTTCAGCGGAGACATGAATTTTGCCTTATAACATACAATTTCATGATAAAAACTCGTTTTTTCACGAAATTGGAAGTGAAAAAACTTTGCCTTTTTGAAATTGAAAATCATGGGAGAATCGAGACTTTTAGCGGAGATATGAATTTCTGCTTATAACATCCAATATCATGATAAAAACTCGTTATTTCACGAAATTGGAAGTGAAAACACGTTGCCTTGGCATCTCTCGATTGCAATGAGAAATTTTTCCCTATTTTTTCAGTTTCTTTTGCCTATTTGGAACTGAAGATCATGGTGGAAGGTCGATTTTCAGCGGAGACATGAATTTCGCCTTATAACATACAATTTCATGATAAAAACTCGTTTTTTCACGAAATTGGAAGTGAAAAAACGTTGCCTTGGTTTCTCTCCAGGGTCGTGAGTTTTTTTTACCGTTTCTTGAGTTCCTTTCGCCTTTTTGAAATTGACAATCATGTGAGAATCCCGACTGTTAGCGGAGATATGAATTTCTGCTTGTAACATCCAATATCATGATAAAAACTTGTTATTTCACGAAATTGGAAGTGAAAACACGTTGCCTTGGCGTCTCTCGAGGGCAATGAGAAATTTCTCCCTGTTTCTTCAGTTTCTTTTGCCTATTTGGAACTGAAGATCATGGTGGAAGGTCGATTTTCGGCGGAGACATGAATTTCGCCTTATAACATACTCTTTCATGATAAAGACTCGTTTTTTCACGAAATTAGAAGTGAAAAAACGTTGCCTTGGTTTCTCTCCAGGGTCGTGAGTTTTTTTTTCCGTTTCTTAAGTTCCTTTCGCCTTTTTGAAATTGAAAATCTTGGGAGAATCCAGACTTTTAGCGGAGATATGAATTTCTGCTTATAATATCCAATATCATGATAAATACTCGTTTTTTCACGAAATTGGAAGTGAAAACACGTTGCCTTGGCGTCTCTCGAGGGCAATGAGAAATTTCTCCCTGTTTCTTCAGTTTCTTTTGCCTATTTGGAACTGAAGATCATGGTGGAAGGTCGATTTTCAGCGGAGACATGAATTTCGCCTTATAACATACAATTTCATGATAAAAACTCGTTTTTTCACGAAATTGGAAGTGAAAAAACGTTGCCTTGGTTTCTCTCCAGGGTCGTGAGTTTTTTTTACCGTTTCTTGAGTTCCTTTCGCCTTTTTGAAATTGAAAATCTTGGGAGAATCCAGACTTTTAGCGGAGATATGAATTTCTGCTTATAACATCCAATATCATGATAAAAACTCGTTATTTCACGAAATTGTAAGTGAAAACACGTTGCCTTGGCGTCTCTCGAGGGCAATGAGAAATTTCTCCCTGTTTCTTCAGTATCTTTTGCCTATTTGGAACTGAAGATCATGGTGGAAGGTCGATTTTCAGCGGAGACATGAATTTCGCCTTATAACATACAATTTCATGATAAAAACTCGTTTTTTCACGAAATTGGAAGTGAAAAAACGTTGCCTTGGTTTCTCTCCAGGGTCGTGAGTTTTTTTTACCGTTTCTTGAGTTCCTTTCGCCTTTTTGAAATTGAAAATCATGGGAGAATCCCGACTTTTAGCGGAGATATGAATTTCTGCTTATAACATCCAATATCATGATAAAAACTCGTTATTTCACGAAATTGGAAGTGAAAACACGTTGCCTTGGCGTCTCTCGATTGCAATGAGAAATTTCTCCCTGTTTCTTCAGTTTCTTTGGCCTATTTGGAACTGAAGATCATGGTGGAAGGTCGATTTTCAGCGGAGACATGAATTTCGCCTTATAACATACAATTTCATGATAAAAACTCGTTTTTTCACGAAATTGGAAGTGAAAAAACGTTGCCTTGGTTTCTCTCCAGGGTCGTGAGTTTTTTTTACCGTTTCTTGAGTTCCTATTACCTATTTAAAATTGAAAATCATGGGAGAATCCCAACTTTTAGCGGAGATATGAATTTCTGCTTATAACATCCAATATCATGATAAAAACTCGTTATTTCACGAAATTGTAAGTGAAAACACGTTGCCTTGTCGTCTCTCGAGGGCAATGAGCAATTTCTCCCTGTTTCTTCAGTTTCTTTTGCCTATTTGGAACTGAAAATCATGGCAGAATGTCGATTTTCAGCGGAGACATGAATTTTGCCTTATAACATACAATTTCATGATAAAAACTCGTTTTTTCACGAAATTGGAAGTGAAAAAACTTTGCCTTTTTGAAATTGAAAATCATGGGAGAATCGAGACTTTTAGCGGAGATATGAATTTCTGCTTATAACATCCAATATCATGATAAAAACTCGTTATTTCACGAAATTGGAAGTTCAAACACGTTGCCTTGGCATCTCTCGATTGCAATGAGAAATTTTTCCCTATTTTTTCAGTTTCTTTTGCCTATTTGGAACTGAAGATCATGGTGGAAGGTCGATTTTCAGCGGAGACATGAATTTCGCCTTATAACATACAATTTCATGATAAAAACTCGTTTTTTCACGAAATTGGAAGTGAAAAAACGTTGCCTTGGTTTCTCTGCAGGGTCGTGAGTTTTTTTTACCGTTTCTTGAGTTCCTTTCGCCTTTTTGAAATTGAAAATCATGGGAGAATCCCGACTTTTAGCGGAGATATGAATTTCTGCTTATAACATCCAATATCATGATAAAAACTCGTTATTTCACGAAATTGGAAGTGAAAACACGTTGCCTTGGCGTCTCTCGATTGCAATGAGAAATTTCTCCCTGTTTCTTCAGTATCTTTTGCCTATTTGGAACTGAAGATCATGGTGGAAGGTCGATTTTCGGCGGAGACATGAATTTCGCCTTATAACATACAATTTCATGATAAAAACTCGTTTTTTCACGAAATTAGAAGTGAAAAAACGTTGCCTTGGTTTTTCTCCAGGGTCGTGAGGTTTATTTTCCAGTTTCTTGAGTTCCTTTTGCCTATTTGAAATTGAAAATCATGGGAGAATCCTGACTTTTAGCGGAGATATGAATTTCTGCTTATAACAACCGATATCATGATAAATACTCGTTTTTTCACGAAATTGGAAGTGAAAACACGTTGCCTTGGCGTCTCTCGAGGGCAATGAGAAATTTCTCCCTGTTTCTTCAGTTTCTTTTGCCTATTTGGAACTGAAGATCATGGTGGAAGGTCGATTTTTAGCGGAGACATGAATTTCGCCTTATAACATACAATTTCATGATAAAAACTCGTTTTTTCACGAAATTGGAAGTGAAAAAACGTTGCCTTGGTTTCTCTCCAGGGTCGTGAGTTTTTTTTACCGTTTCTTGAGTTCCTTTCGCCTTTTTGAAATTGAAAATCTTGGGAGAATCCAGACTTTTAGCGGAGATATGAATTTCTGCTTATAACATCCAATATCATGATAAAAACTCGTTATTTCACGAAATTGTAAGTGAAAACACGTTGCCTTGGCGTCTCTCGAGGGCAATGGGAAATTTTTCCCTATTTCTTCAGTTTCTTTTGCCTATTTGGAACTGAATATCATGGCAGAATGTCGATTTTCAGCGGAGACATGAATTTCGCCTTATAACATACTATTTCATGATAAAAACTCGATTTTTCACGAAATTGGAAGTGAAAAAACGTTGCCTTGGTTTCTTTCCAGGGTCGTGAGGTTTTTTTTCCCATTTCTTGAGTTCCTTATGCCTTTTTGAACTTGACAATCATGTGAGAATCCCGACTGTTAGCGGAGATATGAATTTCTGCTTATAACATCCAGTATCATGATAAAAACTCGTTATTTCACGAAATTGTAAATGAAAACACGTTGCCTTGGCGTCTCTCGAGGGCAATGAGAAATTTCTCCCTGTTTCTTCAGTTTCTTATGCCTATTTGGAACTGAAAATCATGGCAGAATGTCGATTTTCAGCGGAGACATGAATTTCGCCTTATAACATACAATTTCATGATAAAAACTCGTTTTTTCACGAAATTAGAAGTGAAAAAACGTTGCCTTGGTTTCTCTCCAGGGTCGTGACGTTTTTTTTCCCGTTTCTTGAGTTCCTTTTGCCTTTTTGAAATCGAAAATCATGGGAGAATCCCGACTTTTAGCGGAGATATGAATTTCTGCTTATAACATCCAATATCATGATAAAAACTCGTTATTTCACGAAATTGGAAATGAAAACACGTTGCATTGGCGTCTCTCGAGGGCAATGAGAAATTTCTCCCTGTTTCTTCAGTTTCTTTTGCCTATTTGGAACTGAAGATCATGGTGGAAGGTCGATTTTCAGCGGAGACATGAATTTCGCCTTATAACATACAATTTCATGATAAAAACTCGTTTTTTCACGAAATTGGAAGTGAAAAAACGTTGCCTTGGTTTCTCTCCAGGGTCGTGAGTTTTTTTTACCGTTTCTTGAGTTCCTTTCGCCTTTTTGAAATTGAAAATCATGGGAGAATCCCGACTTTTAGCGGAGATATGAATTTCTGTTTATAACATCCAATATCATGATAAAAACTCGTTATTTCACGAAATTGGAAGTGAAAACACGTTGCCTTGGCGTCTCTCGATTGCAATGAGAAATTTTTCCCTATTTCTTCAGTTTCTTTTGCCTATTTGGAACTGAATATCATGGCAGAATGTCGATTTTCAGCGGAGACATGAATTTCGCCTTATAACATACTATTTCATGATAAAAACTCGATTTTTCACGAAATTGGAAGTGAAAAAACGTTGCCTTGGTTTCTTTCCAGGGTCGTGAGGTTTTTTTCCCATTTCTAGAGTTCCTTTTGCCTTTTTGAAATTGACAACCATGTGAGAATCCCGACTGTTAGCGGAGATATGAATTTCTGCTTATAACATCCAATATCATCATAAAAACTCGTTTTTTCACGAAATTGGAAGTGAAAACACGTTGCCTTGTCGTCTCTCGAGGGCAATGAGCAATTTCTCCCTGTTTCTTCAGTTTCTTTTGCCTATTTGGAACTGAAAATCATGGCAGAATGTCGATTTTCAGCGGAGACATGAATTTTGCCTTATAACATACAATTTCATGATAAAAACTCGTTTTTTCACGAAATTGGAAGTGAAAAAACGTTGCCTTGGTTTCTCTCCAGGGTCGTGAGTTTTTTTTACCGTTTCTTGAGTTCCTTTCGCCTTTTTGAAATTGAAAATCATGGGAGAATCCCGACTTTTAGCGGAGATATGAATTTCTGCTTATAACATCCAATATCATGATAAAAACTCGTTATTTCACGAAATTGTAAGTGAAAACACGTTGCCTTGGCGTCTCTCGAGGGCAATGAGCAATTTCTCCCTGTTTCTTCAGTTTCTTTTGCCTATTTGGAACTGAAGATCATGGTGGAAGGTCGATTTTCAGCGGAGACAAGAATTCCGCCTTATAACATACAATTTCATGATAAAAACTCGTTTTTTCACGAAATTGGAAGTGAAAAAACGTTGCCTTGCTTTCTCTCCAGGATCGTGAGGTTTTTTTCCCGTTTCTTGAGTTCCTATTACCTATTTAAAATTGAAAATCATGGGAGAATCCCGACTGTTAGCGGAGATATGAATTTCTGCCTGTAACATCCAATATCATGATAAAAACTCGTTATTTCACGAAATTGTAAGTGAAAACACGTTGCCTTGGCGTCTCTCGAGGGCAATGAGAAATTTCTCCCTGTTTCTTCAGTTTCTTCAGTTTCTTATGCCTATTTGGAACTGAAAATCATGGCAGAATGTCGATTTTCAGCGGAGACATGAATTTCGCCTTATAACATACAATTTCATGATAAAAACTCGTTTTTTCACGAAATTGGAAGTGAAAAAACGTTGCCTTGGTTTCTCTCCAGAGTCGTGAGTTTTTATTCCCGTTTCTTGAGTTCCTTTCGCCTTTTTGAAATTGAAAATCATGGGAGAATCCAGACTTTTAGCGGAGATATGAATTTCTGCTTATAACATCCAATATCATGATAAAAACTCGTTATTTCACGAAATTGGAAGTTCAAACACGTTGCCTTGGCATCTATCGATTCCAATGAGAAATTTTTCCCTATTTCTTCAGTTTCTTTTGCCTATTTGGAATTGAAAATCATGGCAGAATGTCGATTTTCAGCGGAGACATGAATTTCGCCTTATAACATACAATTTCATGATAAAAACTCGTTTTTTCACGAAATTGGAAGTGAAAAAAGGTTGCCTTGGTTTCTCTCCAGGGTCGTGAGTTTTTTTTACCGTTTCTTGAGTTCCTTTCGCCTGTTTGAAATTGAAAATCATGGGAGAATCCTGACTTTTAGCGGAGATATGAATTTCTGCTTATAACATCCAATATCATGATAAAAACTCGTTATTTCACGAAATTGTAAGTGAAAACACGTTGCCTTGGCGTCTCTCGAGGGCAATGAGAAATTTCTCCCTTTTCTTCAGTATCTTTTGCCTATTTGGAACTGAAGATCATGGTGGAAGGTCGATTTTCGGCGGAGACATGAATTTCGCCTTATAACATACAATTTCATGATAAAAACTCGTTTTTTCACGAAATTAGAAGTGAAAAAACGTTGCCTTGGTTTTTCTCCAGGGTCGTGAGGTTTATTTTCCAGTTTCTTGAGTTCCTTTTGCCTATTTGAAATTGAAAATCATGGGAGAATCCTGACTTTTAGCGGAGGTATGAATTTCTGCTTATAACATCCGATATCATGATAAATACTCGTTTTTTCACGAAATTGGAAGTGAAAACACGTTGCCTTGGCGTCTCTCGAGGGCAATGAGAAATTTCTCCCTGTTTCTTCCGTTTCTTTTGCCTATTTGGAACTAAAGATCATGGTGGAAGGTCGATTTTCAGCGGAGACATGAATTTCGCCTTATAACATACAATTTCATGATAAAAACTCGTTTTTTCACGAAATTGGAAGTGAAAAAATGTTGCCTTGGTTTCTCTCCAGGGTCGTGAGTTTTTTTTACCGTTTCTTGAGTTCCTTTCGCCTTTTTGAAATTGAAAATCATGGGAGAATCCCGACTTTTAGCGGAGATATGAATTTCTGCTTATAACATCCATTATCATCAAAAAAACTCGTTTTTTCACGTAATTGGAAGTGAAAACACGTTGCCTTGGCGTCTCTTGAGGGCAATGGGAAATTTTTCCCTATTTCTTCAGTTTCTTTTGCCTATTTGGAACTGAATATCATGGCAGAATGTCGATTTTCAGCGGAGACATGAATTTAGCCTTATAACATACTATTTCATGATAAAAACTCGATTTTTCACGAAATTGGAAGTGAAAAAACGTTGCCTTGGTTTCTTTCCAGGGTCGTGAGGTTTTTTTTCCCATTTCTTGAGTTCCTTATGCCTTTTTGAAATTGACAATCATGTGAGAATCCCGACTGTTAGCGGAGATATGAATTTCTGCCTGTAACATCCAATATCATGATAAAAACTCGTTATTTCACGAAATTGTAAGTGAAAACACGTTGCCTTGGCGTCTCTCGAGGGCAATGAGAAATTTCTCCCTGTTTCTTCAGTTTCTTTTGCCTATTTGGAACTGAAGATCATGGTGGAAGGTCGATTTTCGGCGGAGACATGAATTTCGCCTTATAACATACTCTTTCATGATAAAGACTCGTTTTTTCACGAAATTAGAAGTGAAAAAACGTTGCCTTGGTTTCTTTCCAGGGTCGTGAGTTTTTTTTACCGTTTCTTGAGTTCCTTTCGCCTTTTTGAAATTGACAATCATGTGAGAATCCCGACTGTTAGCGGAGATATGAATTTCTGCTTATAACATCCAATATCATGATAAAAACTCGTTATTTCACGAAATTGTAAGTGAAAACACGTTGCCTTGGCGTCTCTCGAGGGCAATGAGAAATTTCTCCCTGTTTCTTCAGTTTCTTTTGCCTATTTGGAACTGAAGATCATGGTGGAAGGTCGATTTTCGGCGGAGACATGAATTTCGCCTTATAACATACACTTTCATGATAAAGACTCGTTTTTTCACGAAATTAGAAGTGAAAAAACGTTGCCTTGGTTTCTCTCCAGGGTCGTGACGTTTTTTTTACCGTTTCTTGAGTTCCTTTCGCCTTTTTGAAATTGAAAATCATGGGAGAATCCCGACTTTTAGCGGAGATATGAATTTCTGCCTGTAACATCCAATATCATGATAAAAACTCGTTATTTCACGAAATTGTAAGTGAAAACACGTTGCCTTGGCGTCTCTCGAGGGCAATGAGAAATTTCTCCCTGTTTCTTCAGTTTCTTATGCCTATTTGGAACTGAAAATCATGGCAGAATGTTGATTTTCAGCGGAGACATGAATTTCGCCTTATAACATACAATTTCATGATAAAAACTCGATTTTTCACGAAATTGGAAGTGAAAAAACGTTGCCTTGGTTTCTTTCCAGGGTCGTGAGGTTTTTTTTCCCATTTCTTGAGTTCCTTATGCCTTTTTGAACTTGACAATCATGTGAGAATCCCGACTGTTAGCGGAGATATGAATTTCTGCTTATAACATCCAGTATCATGATAAAAACTCGTTATTTCACGAAATTGTAAATGAAAACACGTTGCCTTGGCGTCTCTCGAGGGCAATGAGAAATTTCTCCCTGTTTCTTCAGTTTCTTATGCCTATTTGGAACTGAAAATCATGGCAGAATGTCGATTTTCCGCGGAGACATGAATTTCGCCTTATAACATACAATTTCATGATAAAAACTCGTTTTTTCACGAAATTAGAAGTGAAAAAACGTTGCCTTGGTTTCTCTCCAGGGTCGTGAGTTTTTTTTTCCGTTTCTTAAGTTCCTTTCGCCTTTTTGAAATTGAAAATCTTGGGAGAATCCAGACTTTTAGCGGAGATATGAATTTCTGCTTATAACATCCAATATCATGATAAAAACTCGTTATTTCACGAAATTGTGAGTGAAAACACGTTGCCTTGGCGTCTCTCGAGGGCAATGAGAAATTTCTCCCTGTTTCTTCAGTATCTTTTGCCTATTTGGAACTGAAGATCATGGTGGAAGGTCGATTTTCGGCGGAGACATGAATTTCGCCTTATAACATACAATTTCATGATAAAAACTCGTTTTTTCACGAAATTAGAAGTGAAAAAACGTTGCCTTGGTTTTTCTCCAGGGTCGTGAGGTTTATTTTCCAGTTTCTTGAGTTCCTTTTGCCTATTTGAAATTGAAAATCATGGGAGAATCCTGACTTTTAGCGGAGATATGAATTTCTGCTTATAACAACCGATATCATGATAAATACTCGTTTTTTCACGAAATTGGAAGTGAAAACACGTTGCCTTGGCGTCTCTCGAGGGCAATGAGAAATTTCTCCCTGTTTCTTCAGTTTCTTTTGCCTATTTGGAACTGAAGATCATGGTGGAAGGTCGATTTTCAGCGGAGACATGAATTTCGCCTTATAACATACAATTTCATGATAAAAACTCGTTTTTTCACGAAATTGGAAGTGAAAAAACGTTGCCTTGGTTTCTCTCCAGGGTCGTGACGTTTTTTTCCCATTTCTAGAGTTCCTTTTGCCTTTTTGAAATTGACAACCATGTGAGAATCCCGACTGTTAGCGGAGATATGAATTTCTGCTTATAACATCCAATATCATCATAAAAACTCGTTTTTTCACGAAATTGGAAATGAAAACACGTTGCCTTGGCGTCTCTTGAGGGCAATGGGAAATTTTTCCCTATTTCTTCAGTTTCTTTTGCCTATTTGGAACTGAATATCATGGCAGAATGTCGATTTTCAGCGGAGACATGAATTTCGCCTTATAACATACTATTTCATGATAAAAACTCGATTTTTCACGAAATTGGAAGTGAAAAAACGTTGCCTTGGTTTCTCTCCAGGATCGTGAGGTTTTTTTCCCGTTTCTTGAGTTCCTATTACCTATTTAAAATTGAAAATCATGGGAGAATCCCAACTTTTAGCGGAGATATGAATTTCTGCTTATAACATCCAATATCATGATAAAAACTCGTTATTTCACGAAATTGGAAGTGAAAACACGTTGCCTTGTCGTCTCTCGAGGGCAATGAGCAATTTCTCCCTGTTTCTTCAGTTTCTTTTGCCTATTTGGAACTGAAAATCATGGCAGAATGTCGATTTTCAGCGGAGACATGAATTTTGCCTTATAACATACAATTTCATGATAAAAACTCGTTTTTTCACGAAATTGGAAGTGAAAAAACGTTGCCTTGGTTTCTCTCCAGGGTCGTGAGTTTTTTTTACCGTTTCTTGAGTTCCTTTCGCCTTTTTGAAATTGAAAATCATGGGAGAATCCCGACTTTTAGCGGAGATATGAATTTCTGCTTATAACATCCAATATCATGATAAAAACTCGTTATTTCACGAAATTGTAAGTGAAAACACGTTGCCTTGGCGTCTCTCGAGGGCAATGAGCAATTTCTCCCTGTTTCTTCAGTTTCTTTTGCCTATTTGGAACTGAATATCATGGCAGAATGTCGATTTTCAGCGGAGACATGAATTTCGCCTTATAACATACTATTTCATGATAAAAACTCGATTTTTCACGAAATTGGAAGTGAAAAAACGTTGCCTTGGTTTCTTTCCAGGGTCGTGAGGTTTTTTTCCCATTTCTAGAGTTCCTTTTGCCTTTTTGAAATTGACAACCATGTGAGAATCCCGACTGTTAGCGGAGATATGAATTTCTGCTTATAACATCCAATATCATCATAAAAACTCGTTTTTTCACGAAATTGGAAGTGAAAACACGTTGCCTTGTCGTCTCTCGAGGGCAATGAGCAATTTCTCCCTGTTTCTTCAGTTTCTTTTGCCTATTTGGAACTGAAAATCATGGCAGAATGTCGATTTTCAGCGGAGACATGAATTTTGCCTTATAACATACAATTTCATGATAAAAACTCGTTTTTTCACGAAATTGGAAGTGAAAAAACGTTGCCTTGGTTTCTCTCCAGGGTCGTGAGTTTTTTTTACCGTTTCTTGAGTTCCTTTCGCCTTTTTGAAATTGAAAATCATGGGAGAATCCCGACTTTTAGCGGAGATATGAATTTCTGCTTATAACATCCAATATCATGATAAAAACTCGTTATTTCACGAAATTGTAAGTGAAAACACGTTGCCTTGGCGTCTCTCGAGGGCAATGAGCAATTTCTCCCTGTTTCTTCAGTTTCTTTTGCCTATTTGGAACTGAAGATCATGGTGGAAGGTCGATTTTCAGCGGAGACAAGAATTCCGCCTTATAACATACAATTTCATGATAAAAACTCGTTTTTTCACGAAATTGGAAGTGAAAAAACGTTGCCTTGCTTTCTCTCCAGGATCGTGAGGTTTTTTTCCCGTTTCTTGAGTTCCTATTACCTATTTAAAATTGAAAATCATGGGAGAATCCCGACTGTTAGCGGAGATATGAATTTCTGCCTGTAACATCCAATATCATGATAAAAACTCGTTATTTCACGAAATTGTAAGTGAAAACACGTTGCCTTGGCGTCTCTCGAGGGCAATGAGAAATTTCTCCCTGTTTCTTCAGTTTCTTCAGTTTCTTATGCCTATTTGGAACTGAAAATCATGGCAGAATGTCGATTTTCAGCGGAGACATGAATTTCGCCTTATAACATACAATTTCATGATAAAAACTCGTTTTTTCACGAAATTGGAAGTGAAAAAACGTTGCCTTGGTTTCTCTCCAGAGTCGTGAGTTTTTATTCCCGTTTCTTGAGTTCCTTTCGCCTTTTTGAAATTGAAAATCATGGGAGAATCCAGACTTTTAGCGGAGATATGAATTTCTGCTTATAACATCCAATATCATGATAAAAACTCGTTATTTCACGAAATTGGAAGTTCAAACACGTTGCCTTGGCATCTATCGATTCCAATGAGAAATTTTTCCCTATTTCTTCAGTTTCTTTTGCCTATTTGGAATTGAAAATCATGGCAGAATGTCGATTTTCAGCGGAGACATGAATTTCGCCTTATAACATACAATTTCATGATAAAAACTCGTTTTTTCACGAAATTGGAAGTGAAAAAAGGTTGCCTTGGTTTCTCTCCAGGGTCGTGAGTTTTTTTTACCGTTTCTTGAGTTCCTTTCGCCTGTTTGAAATTGAAAATCATGGGAGAATCCTGACTTTTAGCGGAGATATGAATTTCTGCTTATAACATCCAATATCATGATAAAAACTCGTTATTTCACGAAATTGTAAGTGAAAACACGTTGCCTTGGCGTCTCTCGAGGGCAATGAGAAATTTCTCCCTTTTCTTCAGTATCTTTTGCCTATTTGGAACTGAAGATCATGGTGGAAGGTCGATTTTCGGCGGAGACATGAATTTCGCCTTATAACATACAATTTCATGATAAAAACTCGTTTTTTCACGAAATTAGAAGTGAAAAAACGTTGCCTTGGTTTTTCTCCAGGGTCGTGAGGTTTATTTTCCAGTTTCTTGAGTTCCTTTTGCCTATTTGAAATTGAAAATCATGGGAGAATCCTGACTTTTAGCGGAGGTATGAATTTCTGCTTATAACATCCGATATCATGATAAATACTCGTTTTTTCACGAAATTGGAAGTGAAAACACGTTGCCTTGGCGTCTCTCGAGGGCAATGAGAAATTTCTCCCTGTTTCTTCCGTTTCTTTTGCCTATTTGGAACTAAAGATCATGGTGGAAGGTCGATTTTCAGCGGAGACATGAATTTCGCCTTATAACATACAATTTCATGATAAAAACTCGTTTTTTCACGAAATTGGAAGTGAAAAAATGTTGCCTTGGTTTCTCTCCAGGGTCGTGAGTTTTTTTTACCGTTTCTTGAGTTCCTTTCGCCTTTTTGAAATTGAAAATCATGGGAGAATCCCGACTTTTAGCGGAGATATGAATTTCTGCTTATAACATCCATTATCATCAAAAAAACTCGTTTTTTCACGTAATTGGAAGTGAAAACACGTTGCCTTGGCGTCTCTTGAGGGCAATGGGAAATTTTTCCCTATTTCTTCAGTTTCTTTTGCCTATTTGGAACTGAATATCATGGCAGAATGTCGATTTTCAGCGGAGACATGAATTTAGCCTTATAACATACTATTTCATGATAAAAACTCGATTTTTCACGAAATTGGAAGTGAAAAAACGTTGCCTTGGTTTCTTTCCAGGGTCGTGAGGTTTTTTTTCCCATTTCTTGAGTTCCTTATGCCTTTTTGAAATTGACAATCATGTGAGAATCCCGACTGTTAGCGGAGATATGAATTTCTGCCTGTAACATCCAATATCATGATAAAAACTCGTTATTTCACGAAATTGTAAGTGAAAACACGTTGCCTTGGCGTCTCTCGAGGGCAATGAGAAATTTCTCCCTGTTTCTTCAGTTTCTTTTGCCTATTTGGAACTGAAGATCATGGTGGAAGGTCGATTTTCGGCGGAGACATGAATTTCGCCTTATAACATACTCTTTCATGATAAAGACTCGTTTTTTCACGAAATTAGAAGTGAAAAAACGTTGCCTTGGTTTCTTTCCAGGGTCGTGAGTTTTTTTTACCGTTTCTTGAGTTCCTTTCGCCTTTTTGAAATTGACAATCATGTGAGAATCCCGACTGTTAGCGGAGATATGAATTTCTGCTTATAACATCCAATATCATGATAAAAACTCGTTATTTCACGAAATTGTAAGTGAAAACACGTTGCCTTGGCGTCTCTCGAGGGCAATGAGAAATTTCTCCCTGTTTCTTCAGTTTCTTTTGCCTATTTGGAACTGAAGATCATGGTGGAAGGTCGATTTTCGGCGGAGACATGAATTTCGCCTTATAACATACACTTTCATGATAAAGACTCGTTTTTTCACGAAATTAGAAGTGAAAAAACGTTGCCTTGGTTTCTCTCCAGGGTCGTGACGTTTTTTTTACCGTTTCTTGAGTTCCTTTCGCCTTTTTGAAATTGAAAATCATGGGAGAATCCCGACTTTTAGCGGAGATATGAATTTCTGCCTGTAACATCCAATATCATGATAAAAACTCGTTATTTCACGAAATTGTAAGTGAAAACACGTTGCCTTGGCGTCTCTCGAGGGCAATGAGAAATTTCTCCCTGTTTCTTCAGTTTCTTATGCCTATTTGGAACTGAAAATCATGGCAGAATGTTGATTTTCAGCGGAGACATGAATTTCGCCTTATAACATACAATTTCATGATAAAAACTCGATTTTTCACGAAATTGGAAGTGAAAAAACGTTGCCTTGGTTTCTTTCCAGGGTCGTGAGGTTTTTTTTCCCATTTCTTGAGTTCCTTATGCCTTTTTGAACTTGACAATCATGTGAGAATCCCGACTGTTAGCGGAGATATGAATTTCTGCTTATAACATCCAGTATCATGATAAAAACTCGTTATTTCACGAAATTGTAAATGAAAACACGTTGCCTTGGCGTCTCTCGAGGGCAATGAGAAATTTCTCCCTGTTTCTTCAGTTTCTTATGCCTATTTGGAACTGAAAATCATGGCAGAATGTCGATTTTCCGCGGAGACATGAATTTCGCCTTATAACATACAATTTCATGATAAAAACTCGTTTTTTCACGAAATTAGAAGTGAAAAAACGTTGCCTTGGTTTCTCTCCAGGGTCGTGACGTTTTTTTTCCCGTTTCTTGAGTTCCTTTTGCCTTTTTGAAATCGAAAATCATGGGAGAATCCCGACTTTTAGCGGAGATATGAATTTCTGCTTATAACATCCAATATCATGATAAAAACTCGTTATTTCACGAAATTGGAAATGAAAACACGTTGCCTTGGCGTCTCTCGAGGGCAATGAGAAATTTCTTCCTGTTTCTTCAGTTTCTTTTGCCTATTTGGAACTGAAGATCATGGTGGAAGGTCGATTTTCAGCGGAGACATGAATTTCGCCTTATAACATACAATTTCATGATAAAAACTCGTTTTTTCACGAAATTGGAAGTGAAAAAACGTTGCCTTGGTTTCTCTCCAGGGTCGTGAGTTTTTTTTACCGTTTCTTGAGTTCCTTTCCCCTTTTTGAAATTGAAAATCATGGGAGAATCCCGACTTTTAGCGGAGATATGAATTTCTGCTTATAACATCCAATATCATGATAAAAACTCGTTATTTCACGAAATTGGAAGTGAAAACACGTTGCCTTGGCGTCTCTCGATTACAATGAGAAATTTTTCCCTGTTTCTTCAGTTTCTTTTGCCTATTTGGAACTGAATATCATGGCAGAATGTCGATTTTCAGCGGAGACATGAATTTCGCCTTATAACATACTATTTCATGATAAAAACTCGATTTTTCACGAAATTGGAAGTGAAAAAACGTTGCCTTGGTTTCTTTCCAGGGTCGTGAGGTTTTTTTCCCATTTCTAGAGTTCCTTTTGCCTTTTTGAAATTGACAACCATGTGAGAATCCCGACTGTTAGCGGAGATATGAATTTCTGCTTATAACATCCAATATCATCATAAAAACTCGTTTTTTCACGAAATTGGAAGTGAAAACACGTTGCCTTGGCGTCTCTTGAGGGCAATGGGAAATTTTTCCCTATTTCTTCAGTTTCTTTTGCCTATTTGGAACTGAATATCATGGCAGAATGTCGATTTTCAGCGGAGACATGAATTTCGCCTAATAACATACTATTTCATGATAAAAACTCGATTTTTCACGAAATTGGAAGTGAAAAAACGTTGCCTTGGTTTCTCTCCAGGATCGTGAGGTTTTTTTCCCGTTTCTTGAGTTCCTATTACCTATTTAAAATTGAAAATCATGGGAGAATCCCAACTTTTAGCGGAGATATGAATTTCTGCTTATAACATCCAATATCATGATAAAAACTCGTTATTTCACGAAATTGTAAGTGAAAACACGTTGCCTTGTCGTCTCTCGAGGGCAATGAGCAATTTCTCCCTGTTTCTTCAGTTTCTTTTGCCTATTTGGAACTGAAAATCATGGCAGAATGTCGATTTTCAGCGGAGACATGAATTTTGCCTTATAACATACAATTTCATGATAAAAACTCGTTTTTTCACGAAATTGGAAGTGAAAAAACGTTGCCTTGGTTTCTCTCCAGGGTCGTGAGTTTTTTTTACCGTTTCTTGAGTTCCTTTCGCCTTTTTGAAATTGAAAATCATGGGAGAATCCCGACTTTTAGCGGAGATATGAATTTCTGCTTATAACATCCAATATCATGATAAAAACTCGTTATTTCACGAAATTGTAAGTGAAAACACGTTGCCTTGGCGTCTCTCGAGGGCAATGAGCAATTTCTCCCTGTTTCTTCAGTTTCTTTTGCCTATTTGGAACTGAAGATCATGGTGGAAGGTCGATTTTCAGCGGAGACAAGAATTCCGCCTTATAACATACAATTTCATGATAAAAACTCGTTTTTTCACGAAATTGGAAGTGAAAAAACGTTGCCTTGCTTTCTCTCCAGGATCGTGAGGTTTTTTTCCCGTTTCTTGAGTTCCTATTACCTATTTAAAATTGAAAATCATGGGAGAATCCCAACTTTTAGCGGAGATATGAATTTCTGCTTATAACATCCAATATCATGATAAAAACTCGTTATTTCACGAAATTGTAAGTGAAAACACGTTGCCTTGTCGTCTCTCGAGGGCAATGAGCAATTTCTCCCTGTTTCTTCAGTTTCTTTTGCCTATTTGGAACTGAAAATCATGGCAGAATGTCGATTTTCAGCGGAGACATGAATTTTGCCTTATAACATACAATTTCATGATAAAAACTCGTTTTTTCACGAAATTGGAAGTGAAAAAACTTTGCCTTTTTGAAATTGAAAATCATGGGAGAATCGAGACTTTTAGCGGAGATATGAATTTCTGCTTATAACATCCAATATCATGATAAAAACTCGTTATTTCACGAAATTGGAAGTTCAAACACGTTGCCTTGGCATCTCTCGATTGCAATGAGAAATTTTTCCCTATTTTTTCAGTTTCTTTTGCCTATTTGGAACTGAAGATCATGGTGGAAGGTCGATTTTCAGCGGAGACATGAATTTCGCCTTATAACATACAATTTCATGATAAAAACTCGTTTTTTCACGAAATTGGAAGTGAAAAAACGTTGCCTTGGTTTCTCTCCAGGGTCGTGAGTTTTTTTTACCGTTTCTTGAGTTCCTTTCGCCTTTTTGAAATTGACAATCATGTGAGAATCCCGACTGTTAGCGGAGATATGAATTTCTGCTTGTAACATCCAATATCATGATAAAAACTTGTTATTTCACGAAATTGGAAGTGAAAACACGTTGCCTTGGCGTCTCTCGAGGGCAATGAGAAATTTCTCCCTGTTTCTTCAGTTTCTTTTGCCTATTTGGAACTGAAGATCATGGTGGAAGGTCGATTTTCGGCGGAGACATGAATTTCGCCTTATAACATACTCTTTCATGATAAAGACTCGTTTTTTCACGAAATTAGAAGTGAAAAAACGTTGCCTTGGTTTCTCTCCAGGGTCGTGAGTTTTTTTTACCGTTTCTTAAGTTCCTTTCGCCTCTTTGAAATTGAAAATCTTGGGAGAATCCAGACTTTTAGCGGAGATATGAATTTCTGCTTATAACATCCAATATCATGATAAAAACTCGTTATTTCACGAAATTGTGAGTGAAAACACGTTGCCTTGGCGTCTCTCGAGGGCAATGAGAAATTTCTCCCTGTTTCTTCAGTATCTTTTGCCTATTTGGAACTGAAGATCATGGTGGAAGGTCGATTTTCGGCGGAGACATGAATTTCGCCTTATAACATACAATTTCATGATAAAAACTCGTTTTTTCACGAAATTAGAAGTGAAAAAACGTTGCCTTGGTTTTTCTCCAGGGTCGTGAGGTTTATTTTCCAGTTTCTTGAGTTCCTTTTGCCTATTTGAAATTGAAAATCATGGGAGAATCCTGACTTTTAGCGGAGATATGAATTTCTGCTTATAACAACCGATATCATGATAAATACTCGTTTTTTCACGAAATTGGAAGTGAAAACACGTTGCCTTGGCGTCTCTCGAGGGCAATGAGAAATTTCTCCCTGTTTCTTCAGTTTCTTTTGCCTATTTGGAACTGAAGATCATGGTGGAAGGTCGATTTTCAGCGGAGACATGAATTTCGCCTTATAACATACAATTTCATGATAAAAACTCGTTTTTTCACGAAATTGGAAGTGAAAAAACGTTGCCTTGGTTTCTCTCCAGGGTCGTGAGTTTTTTTTACCGTTTCTTGAGTTCCTTTCGCCTTTTTGAAATTGAAAATCATGGGAGAATCCCGACTTTTAGCGGAGATATGAATTTCTGCTTATAACATCCAATATCATGATAAAAACTCGTTATTTCACGAAATTGTAAGTGAAAACACGTTGCCTTGGCGTCTCTCGAGGGCAATGAGAAATTTCTCCCTGTTTCTTCAGTTTCTTTTGCCTATTTGGAACTAAAGATCATGGTGGAAGGTCGATTTTCAGCGGAGACATGAATTTCGCCTTATAACATACAATTTCATGATAAAAACTCGTTTTTTCACGAAATTGGAAGTGAAAAAATGTTGCCTTGGTTTCTCTCCAGGGTCGTGAGTTTTTTTTACCGTTTCTTGAGTTCCTTTCGCCTTTTTGAAATTGAAAATCATGGGAGAATCCCGACTTTTAGCGGAGATATGAATTTCTGCTTATAATATCCATTATCATCAAAAAAACTCGTTTTTTCACGTAATTGGAAGTGAAAACACGTTGCCTTGGCGTCTCTTGAGGGCAATGGGAAATTTTTCCCTATTTCTTCAGTTTCTTTTGCCTATTTGGAACTGAATATCATGGCAGAATGTCGATTTTCAGCGGAGACATGAATTTAGCCTTATAACATACTATTTCATGATAAAAACTCGATTTTTCACGAAATTGGAAGTGAAAAAACGTTGCCTTGGTTTCTTTCCAGGGTCGTGAGGTTTTTTTTCCCATTTCTTGAGTTCCTTATGCCTTTTTGAAATTGACAATCATGTGAGAATCCCGACTGTTAGCGGAGATATGAATTTCTGCCTGTAACATCCAATATCATGATAAAAACTCGTTATTTCACGAAATTGTAAGTGAAAACACGTTGCCTTGGCGTCTCTCGAGGGCAATGAGAAATTTCTCCCTGTTTCTTCAGTTTCTTTTGCCTATTTGGAACTGAAGATCATGGTGGAAGGTCGATTTTCGGCGGAGACATGAATTTCGCCTTATAACATACACTTTCATGATAAAGACTCGTTTTTTCACGAAATTAGAAGTGAAAAAACGTTGCCTTGGTTTCTCTCCAGGGTCGTGACGTTTTTTTTACCGTTTCTTGAGTTCCTTTCGCCTTTTTGAAATTGAAAATCATGGGAGAATCCCGACTTTTAGCGGAGATATGAATTTCTGCCTGTAACATCCAATATCATTATAAAAACTCGTTATTTCACGAAATTGTAAGTGAAAACACGTTGCCTTGGCGTCTCTCGAGGGCAATGAGAAATTTCTCCCTGTTTCTTCAGTTTCTTATGCCTATTTGGAACTGAAAATCATGGCAGAATGTTGATTTTCAGCGGAGACATGAATTTCGCCTTATAACATACAATTTCATGATAAAAACTCGATTTTTCACGAAATTGGAAGTGAAAAAACGTTGCCTTGGTTTCTTTCCAGGGTCGTGAGGTTTTTTTTCCCATTTCTTGAGTTCCTTATGCCTTTTTGAACTTGACAATCATGTGAGAATCCCGACTGTTAGCGGAGATATGAATTTCTGCTTATAACATCCAGTATCATGATAAAAACTCGTTATTTCACGAAATTGTAAATGAAAACACGTTGCCTTGGCGTCTCTCGAGGGCAATGAGAAATTTCTCCCTGTTTCTTCAGTTTCTTATGCCTATTTGGAACTGAAAATCATGGCAGAATATCGATTTTCCGCGGAGACATGAATTTCGCCTTATAACATACAATTTCATGATAAAAACTCGTTTTTTCACGAAATTAGAAGTGAAAAAACGTTGCCTTGGTTTCTCTCCAGGGTCGTGACGTTTTTTTTCCCGTTTCTTGAGTTCCTTTTGCCTTTTTGAAATCGAAAATCATGGGAGAATCCCGACTTTTAGCGGAGATATGAATTTCTGCTTATAACATCCAATATCATGATAAAAACTCGTTATTTCACGAAATTGGAAATGAAAACACGTTGCCTTGGCGTCTCTCGAGGGCAATGAGAAATTTCTCCCTGTTTCTTCAGTTTCTTTTGCCTATTTGGAACTGAAGATCATGGTGGAAGGTCGATTTTCAGCGGAGACATGAATTTCGCCTTATAACATACAATTTCATGATAAAAACTCGTTTTTTCACGAAATTGGAAGTGAAAAAACGTTGCCTTGGTTTCTCTCCAGGGTCGTGAGTTTTTTTTACCGTTTCTTGAGTTCCTTTCGCCTTTTTGAAATTGAAAATCATGGGAGAATCCCGACTTTTAGCGGAGATATGAATTTCTGCTTATAACATCCAATATCATCATAAAAACTCGTTTTTTCACGAAATTGGAAGTGAAAACACGTTGCCTTGGCGTCTCTTGAGGGCAATGGGAAATTTTTCCCTATTTCTTCAGTTTCTTTTGCCTATTTGGAACTGAATATCATGGCAGAATGTCGATTTTCAGCGGAGACATGAATTTCGCCTAATAACATACTATTTCATGATAAAAACTCGATTCTTCACGAAATTGGAAGTGAAAAAACGTTGCCTTGGTTTCTCTCCAGGATCGTGAGGTTTTTTTCCCGTTTCTTGAGTTCCTATTACCTATTTAAAATTGAAAATCATGGGAGAATCCCAACTTTTAGCGGAGATATGAATTTCTGCTTATAACATCCAATATCATGATAAAAACTCGTTATTTCACGAAATTGTAAGTGAAAACACGTTGCCTTGTCGTCTCTCGAGGGCAATGAGCAATTTCTCCCTGTTTCTTCAGTTTCTTTTGCCTATTTGGAACTGAAAATCATGGCAGAATGTCGATTTTCAGCGGAGACATGAATTTTGCCTTATAACATACAATTTCATGATAAAAACTCGTTTTTTCACGAAATTGGAAGTGAAAAAACGTTGCCTTGGTTTCTCTCCAGGGTCGTGAGGTTTTTTTTCCCATTTCTTGAGTTCCTTATGCCTTTTTGAACTTGACAATCATGTGAGAATCCCGACTGTTAGCGGAGATATGAATTTCTGCTTATAACATCCAGTATCATGATAAAAACTCGTTATTTCACGAAATTGTAAATGAAAACACGTTGCCTTGGCGTCTCTCGAGGGCAATGAGAAATTTCTCCCTGTTTCTTCAGTTTCTTATGCCTATTTGGAACTGAAAATCATGGCAGAATGTCGATTTTCAGCGGAGACATGAATTTCGCCTTATAACATACAATTTCATGATAAAAACTCGTTTTTTCACGAAATTAGAAGTGAAAAGACGTTGCCTTGGTTTCTCTCCAGGGTCGTGACGTTTTTTTTCCCGTTTCTTGAGTTCCTTTTGCCTTTTTGAAATCGAAAATCATGGGAGAATCCCGACTTTTAGCGGAGATATGAATTTCTGCTTATAACATCCAATATCATGATAAAAACTCGTTATTTCACGAAATTGGAAATGAAAACACGTTGCCTTGGCGTCTCTCGAGGGCAATGAGAAATTTCTCCCTGTTTCTTCAGTTTCTTTTGCCTATTTGGAACTGAAGATCATGGTGGAAGGTCGATTTTCAGCGGAGACATGAATTTCGCCTTATAACATACAATTTCATGATAAAAACTCGTTTTTTCACGAAATTGGAAGTGAAAAAACGTTGCCTTGGTTTCTCTCCAGGGTCGTGAGTTTTTTTTACCGTTTCTTGAGTTCCTTTCGCCTTTTTGAAATTGAAAATCATGGGAGAATCCCGACTTTTAGCGGAGATATGAATTTCTGCTTATAACATCCAATATCATGATAAAAACTCGTTATTTCACGAAATTGGAAGTGAAAACACGTTGCCTTGGCGTCTCTCGATTGCAATGAGAAATTTTTCCCTGTTTCTTCAGTTTCTTTTGCCTATTTGGAACTGAATATCATGGCAGAATGTCGATTTTCAGCGGAGACATGAATTTCGCCTTATAACATACTATTTCATGATAAAAACTCGATTTTTCACGAAATTGGAAGTGAAAAAACGTTGCCTTGGTTTCTTTCCAGGGTCGTGAGGTTTTTTTCCCATTTCTAGAGTTCCTTTTGCCTTTTTGAAATTGACAACCATGTGAGAATCCCGACTGTTAGCGGAGATATGAATTTCTGCTTATAACATCCAATATCATCATAAAAACTCGTTTTTTCACGAATTTGGAAGTGAAAACACGTTGCCTTGGCGTCTCTTGAGGGCAATGAGCAATTTCTCCCTGTTTCTTCAGTTTCTTTTGCCTATTTGGAACTGAAAATCATGGCAGAATGTCGATTTTCAGCGGAGACATGAATTTTGCCTTATAACATACAATTTCATGATAAAAACTCGTTTTTTCACGAAATTGGAAGTGAAAAAACGTTGCCTTGGTTTCTCTCCAGGGTCGTGAGTTTTTTTTACCGTTTCTTGAGTTCCTTTCGCCTTTTTGAAATGGAAAATCATGGGAGAATCCCGACTTTTAGCGGAGATATGAATTTCTGCTTATAACATCCAATATCATGATAAAAACTCGTTATTTCACGAAATTGTAAGTGAAAACACGTTGCCTTGGCGTCTCTCGAGGGCAATGAGCAATTTCTCCCTGTTTCTTCAGTTTCTTTTGCCTATTTGGAACTGAAGATCATGGTGGAAGGTCGATTTTCAGCGGAGACAAGAATTCCGCCTTATAACATACAATTTCATGATAAAAACTCGTTTTTTCACGAAATTGGAAGTGAAAAAACGTTGCCTTGCTTTCTCTCCAGGATCGTGAGGTTTTTTTCCCGTTTCTTGAGTTCCTATTACCTATTTAAAATTGAAAATCATGGGAGAATCCCAACTTTTAGCGGAGATATGAATTTCTGCTTATAACATCCAATATCATGATAAAAACTCGTTATTTCACGAAATTGTAAGTGAAAACACGTTGCCTTGTCGTCTCTCGAGGGCAATGAGCAATTTCTCCCTGTTTCTTCAGTTTCTTTTGCCTATTTGGAACTGAAAATCATGGCAGAATGTCGATTTTCAGCGGAGACATGAATTTTGCCTTATAACATACAATTCCATGATAAAAACTCGTTTTTTCACGAAATTGGAAGTGAAAAAACTTTGCCTTTTTGAAATTGAAAATCATGGGAGAATCGAGACTTTTAGCGGAGATATGAATTTCTGCTTATAACATCCAATATCATGATAAAAACTCGTTATTTCACGAAATTGGAAGTTCAAACACGTTGCCTTGGCATCTCTCGATTGCAATGAGAAATTTTTCCCTATTTTTTCAGTTTCTTTTGCCTATTTGGAACTGAAGATCATGGTGGAAGGTCGATTTTCAGCGGAGACATGAATTTCGCCTTATAACATACAATTTCATGATAAAAACTCGTTTTTTCACGAAATTGGAAGTGAAAAAACGTTGCCTTGGTTTCTCTCCAGGGTCGTGAGTTTTTTTTACCGTTTCTTGAGTTCCTTTCGCCTTTTTGAAATTGACAATCATGTGAGAATCCCGACTGTTAGCGGAGATATGAATTTCTGCTTGTAACATCCAATATCATGATAAAAACTTGTTATTTCACGAAATTGGAAGTGAAAACACGTTGCCTTGGCGTCTCTCGAGGGCAATGAGAAATTTCTCCCTGTTTCTTCAGTTTCTTTTGCCTATTTGGAACTGAAGATCATGGTGGAAGGTCGATTTTCGGCGGAGACATGAATTTCGCCTTATAACATACTCTTTCATGATAAAGACTCGTTTTTTCACGAAATTAGAAGTGAAAAAACGTTGCCTTGGTTTCTCTCCAGGGTCGTGAGTTTTTTTTACCGTTTCTTAAGTTCCTTTCGCCTTTTTGAAATTGAAAATCTTGGGAGAATCCAGACTTTTAGCGGAGATATGAATTTCTGCTTATAACATCCAATATCATGATAAAAACTCGTTATTTCACGAAATTGTGAGTGAAAACACGTTGCCTTGGCGTCTCTCGAGGGCAATGAGAAATTTCTCCCTGTTTCTTCAGTATCTTTTGCCTATTTGGAACTGAAGATCATGGTGGAAGGTCGATTTTCGGCGGAGACATGAATTTCGCCTTATAACATACAATTTCATGATAAAAACTCGTTTTTTCACGAAATTAGAAGTGAAAAAACGTTGCCTTGGTTTTTCTCCAGGGTCGTGAGGTTTATTTTCCAATTTCTTGAGTTCCTTTTGCCTATTTGAAATTGAAAATCATGGGAGAATCCTGACTTTTAGCGGAGATATGAATTTCTGCTTATAACAACCGATATCATGATAAATACTCGTTTTTTCACGAAATTGGAAGTGAAAACACGTTGCCTTGGCGTCTCTCGAGGGCAATGAGAAATTTCTCCCTGTTTCTTCAGTTTCTTTTGCCTATTTGGAACTGAAGATCATGGTGGAAGGTCGATTTTCAGCGGAGACATGAATTTCGCCTTATAACATACAATTTCATGATAAAAACTCGTTTTTTCACGAAATTGGAAGTGAAAAAACGTTGCCTTGGTTTCTCTCCAGGGTCGTGAGTTTTTTTTACCGTTTCTTGAGTTCCTTTCGCCTTTTTGAAATTGAAAATCTTGGGAGAATCCAGACTTTTAGCGGAGATATGAATTTCTGCTTATAACATCCAATATCATGATAAAAACTCGTTATTTCACGAAATTGTAAGTGAAAACACGTTGCCTTGGCGTCTCTCGAGGGCAATGAGAAATTTCTCCCTGTTTCTTCAGTTTCTTATGCCTATTTGGAACTGAAAATCATGGCAGAATGTCGATTTTCAGCGGAGACATGAATTTCGCCTTATAACATACAATTTCATGATAAAAACTCGTTTTTTCACGAAATTGGAAGTGAAAAAACGTTGCCTTGGTTTCTCTCCAGAGTCGTGAGTTTTTATTCCCGTTTCTTGAGTTCTTTTTGCCTTTTTGAAATTGAAAATCATGGGAGAATCGAGACTTTTAGCGGAGATATGAATTTCTGCTTATAACATCCAATATCATGATAAAAACTCGTTATTTCACGAAATTGTAAGTGAAAACACGTTGCCTTGGCGTCTCTCGAGGGCAATGAGAAATTTCTCCCTGTTTCTTCAGTTTCTTTTGCCTATTTGGAACTGAAGATCATGGTGGAAGGTCGATTTTCGGCGGAGACATGAATTTCGCCTTATAACATACAATTTCATGATAAAAACTCGTTTTTTCACGAAATTAGAAGTGAAAAAACGTTGCCTTGGTTTTTCTCCAGGGTCGTGAGGTTTATTTTCCAGTTTCTTGAGTTCCTTTTGCCTATTTGAAATTGAAAATCATGGGAGAATCCTGACTTTTAGCGGAGATATGAATTTCTGCTTATAACATCCGATATCATGATAAATACTCGTTTTTTCACGAAATTGGAAGTGAAAACACGTTGCCTTGGCGTCTCTCGAGGGCAATGAGAAATTTCTCCCTGTTTCTTCAGTTTCTTTTGCCTATTTGGAACTGAAGATCATGGTGGAAGGTCGATTTTCAGCGGAGACATGAATTTCGCCTTATAACATACAATTTCATGATAAAAACTCGTTTTTTCACGAAATTGGAAGTGAAAAAACGTTGCCTTGGTTTCTCTCCAGGGTCGTGAGTTTTTTTTACCGTTTCTTGAGTTCCTTTCGCCTTTTTGAAATTGAAAATCATGGGAGAATCCCGACTTTTAGCGGAGATATGAATTTCTGCCTGTAACATCCAATATCATGATAAAAACTCGTTATTTCACGAAATTGTAAGTGAAAACACGTTGCCTTGGCGTCTCTCGAGGGCAATGAGCAATTTCTCCCTGTTTCTTCAGTTTCTTTTGCCTATTTGGAACTGAAGATCATGGTGGAAGGTCGATTTTCAGCGGAGACAAGAATTCCGCCTTATAACATACAATTTCATGATAAAAACTCGTTTTTTCACGAAATTCGAAGTGAAAAAACGTTGCCTTGCTTTCTCTCCAGGATCGTGAGGTTTTTTTCCCGTTTCTTGAGTTCCTATTACCTATTTAAAATTGAAAATCATGGGAGAATCCCAACTTTTAGCGGAGATATGAATTTCTGCTTATAACATCCAATATCATGATAAAAACTCGTTATTTCACGAAATTGTAAGTGAAAACACGTTGCCTTGTCGTCTCTCGAGGGCAATGAGCAATTTCTCCCTGTTTCTTCAGTTTCTTTTGCCTATTTGGAACTGAAAATCATGGCAGAATGTCGATTTTCAGCGGAGACATGAATTTTGCCTTATAACATACAATTTCATGATAAAAACTCGTTTTTTCACGAAATTGGAAGTGAAAAAACGTTGCCTTGGTTTCTCTCCAGGGTCGTGAGGTTTTTTTTCCCATTTCTTGAGTTCCTTATGCCTTTTTGAACTTGACAATCATGTGAGAATCCCGACTGTTAGCGGAGATATGAATTTCTGCTTATAACATCCAGTATCATGATAAAAACTCGTTATTTCACGAAATTGTAAATGAAAACACGTTGCCTTGGCGTCTCTCGAGGGCAATGAGAAATTTCTCCCTGTTTCTTCAGTTTCTTATGCCTATTTGGAACTGAAAATCATGGCAGAATGTCGATTTTCAGCGGAGACATGAATTTCGCCTTATAACATACAATTTCATGATAAAAACTCGTTTTTTCACGAAATTAGAAGTGAAAAGACGTTGCCTTGGTTTCTCTCCAGGGTCGTGACGTTTTTTTTCCCGTTTCTTGAGTTCCTTTTGCCTTTTTGAAATCGAAAATCATGGGAGAATCCCGACTTTTAGCGGAGATATGAATTTCTGCTTATAACATCCAATATCATGATAAAAACTCGTTATTTCACGAAATTGGAAATGAAAACACGTTGCCTTGGCGTCTCTCGAGGGCAATGAGAAATTTCTCCCTGTTTCTTCAGTTTCTTTTGCCTATTTGGAACTGAAGATCATGGTGGAAGGTCGATTTTCAGCGGAGACATGAATTTCGCCTTATAACATACAATTTCATGATAAAAACTCGTTTTTTCACGAAATTGGAAGTGAAAAAACGTTGCCTTGGTTTCTCTCCAGGGTCGTGAGTTTTTTTTACCGTTTCTTGAGTTCCTTTCGCCTTTTTGAAATTGAAAATCATGGGAGAATCCCGACTTTTAGCGGAGATATGAATTTCTGCTTATAACATCCAATATCATGATAAAAACTCGTTATTTCACGAAATTGGAAGTGAAAACACGTTGCCTTGGCGTCTCTCGATTGCAATGAGAAATTTTTCCCTGTTTCTTCAGTTTCTTTTGCCTATTTGGAACTGAATATCATGGCAGAATGTCGATTTTCAGCGGAGACATGAATTTCGCCTTATAACATACTATTTCATGATAAAAACTCGATTTTTCACGAAATTGGAAGTGAAAAAACGTTGCCTTGGTTTCTTTCCAGGGTCGTGAGGTTTTTTTCCCATTTCTAGAGTTCCTTTTGCCTTTTTGAAATTGACAACCATGTGAGAATCCCGACTGTTAGCGGAGATATGAATTTCTGCTTATAACATCCAATATCATCATAAAAACTCGTTTTTTCACGAATTTGGAAGTGAAAACACGTTGCCTTGGCGTCTCTTGAGGGCAATGAGCAATTTCTCCCTGTTTCTTCAGTTTCTTTTGCCTATTTGGAACTGAAAATCATGGCAGAATGTCGATTTTCAGCGGAGACATGAATTTTGCCTTATAACATACAATTTCATGATAAAAACTCGTTTTTTCACGAAATTGGAAGTGAAAAAACGTTGCCTTGGTTTCTCTCCAGGGTCGTGAGTTTTTTTTACCGTTTCTTGAGTTCCTTTCGCCTTTTTGAAATGGAAAATCATGGGAGAATCCCGACTTTTAGCGGAGATATGAATTTCTGCTTATAACATCCAATATCATGATAAAAACTCGTTATTTCACGAAATTGTAAGTGAAAACACGTTGCCTTGGCGTCTCTCGAGGGCAATGAGCAATTTCTCCCTGTTTCTTCAGTTTCTTTTGCCTATTTGGAACTGAAGATCATGGTGGAAGGTCGATTTTCAGCGGAGACAAGAATTCCGCCTTATAACATACAATTTCATGATAAAAACTCGTTTTTTCACGAAATTGGAAGTGAAAAAACGTTGCCTTGCTTTCTCTCCAGGATCGTGAGGTTTTTTTCCCGTTTCTTGAGTTCCTATTACCTATTTAAAATTGAAAATCATGGGAGAATCCCAACTTTTAGCGGAGATATGAATTTCTGCTTATAACATCCAATATCATGATAAAAACTCGTTATTTCACGAAATTGTAAGTGAAAACACGTTGCCTTGTCGTCTCTCGAGGGCAATGAGCAATTTCTCCCTGTTTCTTCAGTTTCTTTTGCCTATTTGGAACTGAAAATCATGGCAGAATGTCGATTTTCAGCGGAGACATGAATTTTGCCTTATAACATACAATTCCATGATAAAAACTCGTTTTTTCACGAAATTGGAAGTGAAAAAACTTTGCCTTTTTGAAATTGAAAATCATGGGAGAATCGAGACTTTTAGCGGAGATATGAATTTCTGCTTATAACATCCAATATCATGATAAAAACTCGTTATTTCACGAAATTGGAAGTTCAAACACGTTGCCTTGGCATCTCTCGATTGCAATGAGAAATTTTTCCCTATTTTTTCAGTTTCTTTTGCCTATTTGGAACTGAAGATCATGGTGGAAGGTCGATTTTCAGCGGAGACATGAATTTCGCCTTATAACATACAATTTCATGATAAAAACTCGTTTTTTCACGAAATTGGAAGTGAAAAAACGTTGCCTTGGTTTCTCTCCAGGGTCGTGAGTTTTTTTTACCGTTTCTTGAGTTCCTTTCGCCTTTTTGAAATTGACAATCATGTGAGAATCCCGACTGTTAGCGGAGATATGAATTTCTGCTT
Organism: Venturia canescens; assembly: GCF_019457755.1. Lineage (NCBI taxonomy): Eukaryota > Metazoa > Arthropoda > Insecta > Hymenoptera > Ichneumonidae > Venturia > Venturia canescens. The sequence continues at coordinate 23,067,774 of NC_057425.1, forward strand.
GTAACATCCAATATCATGATAAAAACTTGTTATTTCACGAAATTGGAAGTGAAAACACGTTGCCTTGGCGTCTCTCGAGGGCAATGAGAAATTTCTCCCTGTTTCTTCAGTTTCTTTTGCCTATTTGGAACTGAAGATCATGGTGGAAGGTCGATTTTCGGCGGAGACATGAATTTCGCCTTATAACATACTCTTTCATGATAAAGACTCGTTTTTTCACGAAATTAGAAGTGAAAAAACGTTGCCTTGGTTTCTCTCCAGGGTCGTGAGTTTTTTTTTCCGTTTCTTAAGTTCCTTTCGCCTTTTTGAAATTGAAAATCTTGGGAGAATCCAGACTTTTAGCGGAGATATGAATTTCTGCTTATAATATCCAATATCATGATAAATACTCGTTTTTTCACGAAATTGGAAGTGAAAACACGTTGCCTTGGCGTCTCTCGAGGGCAATGAGAAATTTCTCCCTGTTTCTTCAGTTTCTTTTGCCTATTTGGAACTGAAGATCATGGTGGAAGGTCGATTTTCAGCGGAGACATGAATTTCGCCTTATAACATACAATTTCATGATAAAAACTCGTTTTTTCACGAAATTGGAAGTGAAAAAACGTTGCCTTGGTTTCTCTCCAGGGTCGTGAGTTTTTTTTACCGTTTCTTGAGTTCCTTTCGCCTTTTTGAAATTGAAAATCTTGGGAGAATCCAGACTTTTAGCGGAGATATGAATTTCTGCTTATAACATCCAATATCATGATAAAAACTCGTTATTTCACGAAATTGTAAGTGAAAACACGTTGCCTTGGCGTCTCTCGAGGGCAATGAGAAATTTCTCCCTGTTTCTTCAGTATCTTTTGCCTATTTGGAACTGAAGATCATGGTGGAAGGTCGATTTTCAGCGGAGACATGAATTTCGCCTTATAACATACAATTTCATGATAAAAACTCGTTTTTTCACGAAATTGGAAGTGAAAAAACGTTGCCTTGGTTTCTCTCCAGGGTCGTGAGTTTTTTTTACCGTTTCTTGAGTTCCTTTCGCCTTTTTGAAATTGAAAATCATGGGAGAATCCCGACTTTTAGCGGAGATATGAATTTCTGCTTATAACATCCAATATCATGATAAAAACTCGTTATTTCACGAAATTGGAAGTGAAAACACGTTGCCTTGGCGTCTCTCGATTGCAATGAGAAATTTCTCCCTGTTTCTTCAGTTTCTTTGGCCTATTTGGAACTGAAGATCATGGTGGAAGGTCGATTTTCAGCGGAGACATGAATTTCGCCTTATAACATACAATTTCATGATAAAAACTCGTTTTTTCACGAAATTGGAAGTGAAAAAACGTTGCCTTGGTTTCTCTCCAGGGTCGTGAGTTTTTTTTACCGTTTCTTGAGTTCCTATTACCTATTTAAAATTGAAAATCATGGGAGAATCCCAACTTTTAGCGGAGATATGAATTTCTGCTTATAACATCCAATATCATGATAAAAACTCGTTATTTCACGAAATTGTAAGTGAAAACACGTTGCCTTGTCGTCTCTCGAGGGCAATGAGCAATTTCTCCCTGTTTCTTCAGTTTCTTTTGCCTATTTGGAACTGAAAATCATGGCAGAATGTCGATTTTCAGCGGAGACATGAATTTTGCCTTATAACATACAATTTCATGATAAAAACTCGTTTTTTTCACGAAATTGGAAGTGAAAAAACTTTGCCTTTTTGAAATTGAAAATCATGGGAGAATCGAGACTTTTAGCGGAGATATGAATTTCTGCTTATAACATCCAATATCATGATAAAAACTCGTTATTTCACGAAATTGGAAGTTCAAACACGTTGCCTTGGCATCTCTCGATTGCAATGAGAAATTTTTCCCTATTTTTTCAGTTTCTTTTGCCTATTTGGAACTGAAGATCATGGTGGAAGGTCGATTTTCAGCGGAGACATGAATTTCGCCTTATAACATACAATTTCATGATAAAAACTCGTTTTTTCACGAAATTGGAAGTGAAAAAACGTTGCCTTGGTTTCTCTGCAGGGTCGTGAGTTTTTTTTACCGTTTCTTGAGTTCCTTTCGCCTTTTTGAAATTGAAAATCATGGGAGAATCCCGACTTTTAGCGGAGATATGAATTTCTGCTTATAACATCCAATATCATGATAAAAACTCGTTATTTCACGAAATTGGAAGTGAAAACACGTTGCCTTGGCGTCTCTCGATTGCAATGAGAAATTTCTCCCTGTTTCTTCAGTATCTTTTGCCTATTTGGAACTGAAGATCATGGTGGAAGGTCGATTTTCGGCGGAGACATGAATTTCGCCTTATAACATACAATTTCATGATAAAAACTCGTTTTTTCACGAAATTAGAAGTGAAAAAACGTTGCCTTGGTTTTTCTCCAGGGTCGTGAGGTTTATTTTCCAGTTTCTTGAGTTCCTTTTGCCTATTCGAAATTGAAAATCATGGGAGAATCCTGACTTTTAGCGGAGATATGAATTTCTGCTTATAACAACCGATATCATGATAAATACTCGTTTTTTCACGAAATTGGAAGTGAAAACACGTTGCCTTGGCGTCTCTCGAGGGCAATGAGAAATTTCTCCCTGTTTCTTCAGTTTCTTTTGCCTATTTGGAACTGAAGATCATGGTGGAAGGTCGATTTTTAGCGGAGACATGAATTTCGCCTTATAACATACAATTTCATGATAAAAACTCGTTTTTTCACGAAATTGGAAGTGAAAAAACGTTGCCTTGGTTTCTCTCCAGGGTCGTGAGTTTTTTTTACCGTTTCTTGAGTTCCTTTCGCCTTTTTGAAATTGAAAATCTTGGGAGAATCCAGACTTTTAGCGGAGATATGAATTTCTGCTTATAACATCCAATATCATGATAAAAACTCGTTATTTCACGAAATTGTAAGTGAAAACACGTTGCCTTGGCGTCTCTCGAGGGCAATGGGAAATTTTTCCCTATTTCTTCAGTTTCTTTTGCCTATTTGGAACTGAATATCATGGCAGAATGTCGATTTTCAGCGGAGACATGAATTTCGCCTTATAACATACTATTTCATGATAAAAACTCGATTTTTCACGAAATTGGAAGTGAAAAAACGTTGCCTTGGTTTCTTTCCAGGGTCGTGAGGTTTTTTTTCCCATTTCTTGAGTTCCTTATGCCTTTTTGAACTTGACAATCATGTGAGAATCCCGACTGTTAGCGGAGATATGAATTTCTGCTTATAACATCCAGTATCATGATAAAAACTCGTTATTTCACGAAATTGTAAATGAAAACACGTTGCCTTGGCGTCTCTCGAGGGCAATGAGAAATTTCTCCCTGTTTCTTCAGTTTCTTATGCCTATTTGGAACTGAAAATCATGGCAGAATGTCGATTTTCAGCGGAGACATGAATTTCGCCTTATAACATACAATTTCATGATAAAAACTCGTTTTTTCACGAAATTAGAAGTGAAAAAACGTTGCCTTGGTTTCTCTCCAGGGTCGTGACGTTTTTTTTCCCGTTTCTTGAGTTCCTTTTGCCTTTTTGAAATCGAAAATCATGGGAGAATCCCGACTTTTAGCGGAGATATGAATTTCTGCTTATAACATCCAATATCATGATAAAAACTCGTTATTTCACGAAATTGGAAATGAAAACACGTTGCATTGGCGTCTCTCGAGGGCAATGAGAAATTTCTCCCTGTTTCTTCAGTTTCTTTTGCCTATTTGGAACTGAAGATCATGGTGGAAGGTCGATTTTCAGCGGAGACATGAATTTCGCCTTATAACATACAATTTCATGATAAAAACTCGTTTTTTCACGAAATTGGAAGTGAAAAAACGTTGCCTTGGTTTCTCTCCAGGGTCGTGAGTTTTTTTTACCGTTTCTTGAGTTCCTTTCGCCTTTTTGAAATTGAAAATCATGGGAGAATCCCGACTTTTAGCGGAGATATGAATTTCTGTTTATAACATCCAATATCATGATAAAAACTCGTTATTTCACGAAATTGGAAGTGAAAACACGTTGCCTTGGCGTCTCTCGATTGCAATGAGAAATTTTTCCCTATTTCTTCAGTTTCTTTTGCCTATTTGGAACTGAATATCATGGCAGAATGTCGATTTTCAGCGGAGACATGAATTTCGCCTTATAACATACTATTTCATGATAAAAACTCGATTTTTCACGAAATTGGAAGTGAAAAAACGTTGCCTTGGTTTCTTTCCAGGGTCGTGAGGTTTTTTTCCCATTTCTAGAGTTCCTTTTGCCTTTTTGAAATTGACAACCATGTGAGAATCCCGACTGTTAGCGGAGATATGAATTTCTGCTTATAACATCCAATATCATCATAAAAACTCGTTTTTTCACGAAATTGGAAGTGAAAACACGTTGCCTTGTCGTCTCTCGAGGGCAATGAGCAATTTCTCCCTGTTTCTTCAGTTTCTTTTGCCTATTTGGAACTGAAAATCATGGCAGAATGTCGATTTTCAGCGGAGACATGAATTTTGCCTTATAACATACAATTTCATGATAAAAACTCGTTTTTTCACGAAATTGGAAGTGAAAAAACGTTGCCTTGGTTTCTCTCCAGGGTCGTGAGTTTTTTTTACCGTTTCTTGAGTTCCTTTCGCCTTTTTGAAATTGAAAATCATGGGAGAATCCCGACTTTTAGCGGAGATATGAATTTCTGCTTATAACATCCAATATCATGATAAAAACTCGTTATTTCACGAAATTGTAAGTGAAAACACGTTGCCTTGGCGTCTCTCGAGGGCAATGAGCAATTTCTCCCTGTTTCTTCAGTTTCTTTTGCCTATTTGGAACTGAAGATCATGGTGGAAGGTCGATTTTCAGCGGAGACAAGAATTCCGCCTTATAACATACAATTTCATGATAAAAACTCGTTTTTTCACGAAATTGGAAGTGAAAAAACGTTGCCTTGCTTTCTCTCCAGGATCGTGAGGTTTTTTTCCCGTTTCTTGAGTTCCTATTACCTATTTAAAATTGAAAATCATGGGAGAATCCCGACTGTTAGCGGAGATATGAATTTCTGCCTGTAACATCCAATATCATGATAAAAACTCGTTATTTCACGAAATTGTAAGTGAAAACACGTTGCCTTGGCGTCTCTCGAGGGCAATGAGAAATTTCTCCCTGTTTCTTCAGTTTCTTCAGTTTCTTATGCCTATTTGGAACTGAAAATCATGGCAGAATGTCGATTTTCAGCGGAGACATGAATTTCGCCTTATAACATACAATTTCATGATAAAAACTCGTTTTTTCACGAAATTGGAAGTGAAAAAACGTTGCCTTGGTTTCTCTCCAGAGTCGTGAGTTTTTATTCCCGTTTCTTGAGTTCCTTTCGCCTTTTTGAAATTGAAAATCATGGGAGAATCCAGACTTTTAGCGGAGATATGAATTTCTGCTTATAACATCCAATATCATGATAAAAACTCGTTATTTCACGAAATTGGAAGTTCAAACACGTTGCCTTGGCATCTATCGATTCCAATGAGAAATTTTTCCCTATTTCTTCAGTTTCTTTTGCCTATTTGGAATTGAAAATCATGGCAGAATGTCGATTTTCAGCGGAGACATGAATTTCGCCTTATAACATACAATTTCATGATAAAAACTCGTTTTTTCACGAAATTGGAAGTGAAAAAAGGTTGCCTTGGTTTCTCTCCAGGGTCGTGAGTTTTTTTTACCGTTTCTTGAGTTCCTTTCGCCTGTTTGAAATTGAAAATCATGGGAGAATCCTGACTTTTAGCGGAGATATGAATTTCTGCTTATAACATCCAATATCATGATAAAAACTCGTTATTTCACGAAATTGTAAGTGAAAACACGTTGCCTTGGCGTCTCTCGAGGGCAATGAGAAATTTCTCCCTTTTCTTCAGTATCTTTTGCCTATTTGGAACTGAAGATCATGGTGGAAGGTCGATTTTCGGCGGAGACATGAATTTCGCCTTATAACATACAATTTCATGATAAAAACTCGTTTTTTCACGAAATTAGAAGTGAAAAAACGTTGCCTTGGTTTTTCTCCAGGGTCGTGAGGTTTATTTTCCAGTTTCTTGAGTTCCTTTTGCCTATTTGAAATTGAAAATCATGGGAGAATCCTGACTTTTAGCGGAGGTATGAATTTCTGCTTATAACATCCGATATCATGATAAATACTCGTTTTTTCACGAAATTGGAAGTGAAAACACGTTGCCTTGGCGTCTCTCGAGGGCAATGAGAAATTTCTCCCTGTTTCTTCCGTTTCTTTTGCCTATTTGGAACTAAAGATCATGGTGGAAGGTCGATTTTCAGCGGAGACATGAATTTCGCCTTATAACATACAATTTCATGATAAAAACTCGTTTTTTCACGAAATTGGAAGTGAAAAAATGTTGCCTTGGTTTCTCTCCAGGGTCGTGAGTTTTTTTTACCGTTTCTTGAGTTCCTTTCGCCTTTTTGAAATTGAAAATCATGGGAGAATCCCGACTTTTAGCGGAGATATGAATTTCTGCTTATAACATCCATTATCATCAAAAAAACTCGTTTTTTCACGTAATTGGAAGTGAAAACACGTTGCCTTGGCGTCTCTTGAGGGCAATGGGAAATTTTTCCCTATTTCTTCAGTTTCTTTTGCCTATTTGGAACTGAATATCATGGCAGAATGTCGATTTTCAGCGGAGACATGAATTTAGCCTTATAACATACTATTTCATGATAAAAACTCGATTTTTCACGAAATTGGAAGTGAAAAAACGTTGCCTTGGTTTCTTTCCAGGGTCGTGAGGTTTTTTTTCCCATTTCTTGAGTTCCTTATGCCTTTTTGAAATTGACAATCATGTGAGAATCCCGACTGTTAGCGGAGATATGAATTTCTGCCTGTAACATCCAATATCATGATAAAAACTCGTTATTTCACGAAATTGTAAGTGAAAACACGTTGCCTTGGCGTCTCTCGAGGGCAATGAGAAATTTCTCCCTGTTTCTTCAGTTTCTTTTGCCTATTTGGAACTGAAGATCATGGTGGAAGGTCGATTTTCGGCGGAGACATGAATTTCGCCTTATAACATACTCTTTCATGATAAAGACTCGTTTTTTCACGAAATTAGAAGTGAAAAAACGTTGCCTTGGTTTCTTTCCAGGGTCGTGAGTTTTTTTTACCGTTTCTTGAGTTCCTTTCGCCTTTTTGAAATTGACAATCATGTGAGAATCCCGACTGTTAGCGGAGATATGAATTTCTGCTTATAACATCCAATATCATGATAAAAACTCGTTATTTCACGAAATTGTAAGTGAAAACACGTTGCCTTGGCGTCTCTCGAGGGCAATGAGAAATTTCTCCCTGTTTCTTCAGTTTCTTTTGCCTATTTGGAACTGAAGATCATGGTGGAAGGTCGATTTTCGGCGGAGACATGAATTTCGCCTTATAACATACACTTTCATGATAAAGACTCGTTTTTTCACGAAATTAGAAGTGAAAAAACGTTGCCTTGGTTTCTCTCCAGGGTCGTGACGTTTTTTTTACCGTTTCTTGAGTTCCTTTCGCCTTTTTGAAATTGAAAATCATGGGAGAATCCCGACTTTTAGCGGAGATATGAATTTCTGCCTGTAACATCCAATATCATGATAAAAACTCGTTATTTCACGAAATTGTAAGTGAAAACACGTTGCCTTGGCGTCTCTCGAGGGCAATGAGAAATTTCTCCCTGTTTCTTCAGTTTCTTATGCCTATTTGGAACTGAAAATCATGGCAGAATGTTGATTTTCAGCGGAGACATGAATTTCGCCTTATAACATACAATTTCATGATAAAAACTCGATTTTTCACGAAATTGGAAGTGAAAAAACGTTGCCTTGGTTTCTTTCCAGGGTCGTGAGGTTTTTTTTCCCATTTCTTGAGTTCCTTATGCCTTTTTGAACTTGACAATCATGTGAGAATCCCGACTGTTAGCGGAGATATGAATTTCTGCTTATAACATCCAGTATCATGATAAAAACTCGTTATTTCACGAAATTGTAAATGAAAACACGTTGCCTTGGCGTCTCTCGAGGGCAATGAGAAATTTCTCCCTGTTTCTTCAGTTTCTTATGCCTATTTGGAACTGAAAATCATGGCAGAATGTCGATTTTCCGCGGAGACATGAATTTCGCCTTATAACATACAATTTCATGATAAAAACTCGTTTTTTCACGAAATTAGAAGTGAAAAAACGTTGCCTTGGTTTCTCTCCAGGGTCGTGACGTTTTTTTTCCCGTTTCTTGAGTTCCTTTTGCCTTTTTGAAATCGAAAATCATGGGAGAATCCCGACTTTTAGCGGAGATATGAATTTCTGCTTATAACATCCAATATCATGATAAAAACTCGTTATTTCACGAAATTGGAAATGAAAACACGTTGCCTTGGCGTCTCTCGAGGGCAATGAGAAATTTCTCCCTGTTTCTTCAGTTTCTTTTGCCTATTTGGAACTGAAGATCATGGTGGAAGGTCGATTTTCAGCGGAGACATGAATTTCGCCTTATAACATACAATTTCATGATAAAAACTCGTTTTTTCACGAAATTGGAAGTGAAAAAACGTTGCCTTGGTTTCTCTCCAGGGTCGTGAGTTTTTTTTACCGTTTCTTGAGTTCCTTTCGCCTTTTTGAAATTGAAAATCATGGGAGAATCCCGACTTTTAGCGGAGATATGAATTTCTGCTTATAACATCCAATATCATGATAAAAACTCGTTATTTCACGAAATTGGAAGTGAAAACACGTTGCCTTGGCGTCTCTCGATTGCAATGAGAAATTTTTCCCTGTTTCTTCAGTTTCTTTTGCCTATTTGGAACTGAATATCATGGCAGAATGTCGATTTTCAGCGGAGACATGAATTTCGCCTTATAACATACTATTTCATGATAAAAACTCGATTTTTCACGAAATTGGAAGTGAAAAAACGTTGCCTTGGTTTCTTTCCAGGGTCGTGAGGTTTTTTTTCCATTTCTAGAGTTCCTTTTGCCTTTTTGAAATTGACAACCATGTGAGAATCCCGACTGTTAGCGGAGATATGAATTTCTGCTTATAACATCCAATATCATCATAAAAACTCGTTTTTTCACGAAATTGGAAGTGAAAACACGTTGCCTTGGCGTCTCTTGAGGGCAATGGGAAATTTTTCCCTATTTCTTCAGTTTCTTTTGCCTATTTGGAACTGAATATCATGGCAGAATGTCGATTTTCAGCGGAGACATGAATTTCGCCTAATAACATACTATTTCATGATAAAAACTCGATTTTTCACGAAATTGGAAGTGAAAAAACGTTGCCTTGGTTTCTCTCCAGGATCGTGAGGTTTTTTTCCCGTTTCTTGAGTTCCTATTACCTATTTAAAATTGAAAATCATGGGAGAATCCCAACTTTTAGCGGAGATATGAATTTCTGCTTATAACATCCAATATCATGATAAAAACTCGTTATTTCACGAAATTGTAAGTGAAAACACGTTGCCTTGTCGTCTCTCGAGGGCAATGAGCAATTTCTCCCTGTTTCTTCAGTTTCTTTTGCCTATTTGGAACTGAAAATCATGGCAGAATGTCGATTTTCAGCGGAGACATGAATTTTGACTTATAACATACAATTTCATGATAAAAACTCGTTTTTTCACGAAATTGGAAGTGAAAAAACGTTGCCTTGGTTTCTCTCCAGGGTCGTGAGTTTTTTTTACCGTTTCTTGAGTTCCTTTCGCCTTTTTGAAATTGAAAATCATGGGAGAATCCCGACTTTTAGCGGAGATATGAATTTCTGCTTATAACATCCAATATCATGATAAAAACTCGTTATTTCACGAAATTGTAAGTGAAAACACGTTGCCTTGGCGTCTCTCGAGGGCAATGAGCAATTTCTCCCTGTTTCTTCAGTTTCTTTTGCCTATTTGGAACTGAAGATCATGGTGGAAGGTCGATTTTCAGCGGAGACAAGAATTCCGCCTTATAACATACAATTTCATGATAAAAACTCGTTTTTTCACGAAATTGGAAGTGAAAAAACGTTGCCTTGCTTTCTCTCCAGGATTGTGAGGTTTTTTGCCCGTTTCTTGAGTTCCTATTACCTATTTAAAATTGAAAATCATGGGAGAATCCCAACTTTTAGCGGAGATATGAATTTCTGCTTATAACATCCAATATCATGATAAAAACTCGTTATTTCACGAAATTGTAATTGAAAACACGTTGCCTTGTCGTCTCTCGAGGGCAATGAGCAATTTCTCCCTGTTTCTTCAGTTTCTTTTGCCTATTTGGAACTGAAAATCATGGCAGAATGTCGATTTTCAGCGGAGACATGAATTTTGCCTTATAACATACAATTTCATGATAAAAACTCGTTTTTTCACGAAATTGGAAGTGAAAAAACTTTGCCTTTTTGAAATTGAAAATCATGGGAGAATCGAGACTTTTAGCGGAGATATGAATTTCTGCTTATAACATCCAATATCATGATAAAAACTCGTTATTTCACGAAATTGGAAGTTCAAACACGTTGCCTTGGCATCTCTCGATTGCAATGAGAAATTTTTCCCTATTTTTTCAGTTTCTTTTGCCTATTTGGAACTGAAGATCATGGTGGAAGGTCGATTTTCAGCGGAGACATGAATTTCGCCTTATAACATACAATTTCATGATAAAAACTCGTTTTTTCACGAAATTGGAAGTGAAAAAACGTTGCCTTGGTTTCTCTCCAGGGTCGTGAGTTTTTTTTACCGTTTCTTGAGTTCCTTTCGCCTTTTTGAAATTGACAATCATGTGAGAATCCCGACTGTTAGCGGAGATATGAATTTCTGCTTGTAACATCCAATATCATGATAAAAACTTGTTATTTCACGAAATTGGAAGTGAAAACACGTTGCCTTGGCGTCTCTCGAGGGCAATGAGAAATTTCTCCCTGTTTCTTCAGTTTCTTTTGCCTATTTGGAACTGAAGATCATGGTGGAAGGTCGATTTTCGGCGGAGACATGAATTTCGCCTTATAACATACTCTTTCATGATAAAGACTCGTTTTTTCACGAAATTAGAAGTGAAAAAACGTTGCCTTGGTTTCTCTCCAGGGTCGTGAGTTTTTTTTACCGTTTCTTAAGTTCCTTTCGCCTTTTTGAAATTGAAAATCTTGGGAGAATCCAGACTTTTAGCGGAGATATGAATTTCTGCTTATAACATCCAATATCATGATAAAAACTCGTTATTTCACGAAATTGTGAGTGAAAACACGTTGCCTTGGCGTCTCTCGAGGGCAATGAGAAATTTCTCCCTGTTTCTTCAGTATCTTTTGCCTATTTGGAACTGAAGATCATGGTGGAAGGTCGATTTTCGGCGGAGACATGAATTTCGCCTTATAACATACAATTTCATGATAAAAACTCGTTTTTTCACGAAATTAGAAGTGAAAAAACGTTGCCTTGGTTTTTCTCCAGGGTCGTGAGGTTTATTTTCCAGTTTCTTGAGTTCCTTTTGCCTATTTGAAATTGAAAATCATGGGAGAATCCTGACTTTTAGCGGAGATATGAATTTCTGCTTATAACAACCGATATCATGATAAATACTCGTTTTTTCACGAAATTGGAAGTGAAAACACGTTGCCTTGGCGTCTCTCGAGGGCAATTAGAAATTTCTCCCTGTTTCTTCAGTTTCTTTTGCCTATTTGGAACTGAAGATCATGGTGGAAGGTCGATTTTCAGCGGAGACATGAATTTCGCCTTATAACATACAATTTCATGATAAAAACTCGTTTTTTCACGAAATTGGAAGTGAAAAAACGTTGCCTTGGTTTCTCTCCAGGGTCGTGAGTTTTTTTTACCGTTTCTTGAGGTCCTTTCGCCTTTTTGAAATTGAAAATCTTGGGAGAATCCAGACTTTTAGCGGAGATATGAATTTCTGCTTATAACATCCAATATCATGATAAAAACTCGTTATTTCACGAAATTGTAAGTGAAAACACGTTGCCTTGGCGTCTCTCGAGGGCAATGAGAAATTTCTCCCTGTTTCTTCAGTTTCTTTTGCCTATTTGGAACTGAAGATCATGGCAGAATGTCGATTTTCAGCGGAGACATGAATTTCGCCTTATAACATACAATTTCATGATAAAAACTCGTTTTTTCACGAAATTGGAAGTGAAAAAAGGTTGCCTTGGTTTCTCTCCAGGGTCGTGAGTTTTTTTTACCGTTTCTTGAGTTCCTTTCGCCTGTTTGAAATTGAAAATCATGGGAGAATCCTGACTTTTAGCGGAGATATGAATTTCTGCTTATAACATCCAATATCATGATAAAAACTCGTTATTTCACGAAATTGTAAGTGAAAACACGTTGCCTTGGCGTCTCTCGAGGGCAATGAGAAATTTCTCCCTTTTCTTCAGTATCTTTTGCCTATTTGGAACTGAAGATCATGGTGGAAGGTCGATTTTCGGCGGAGACATGAATTTCGCCTTATAACATACAATTTCATGATAAAAACTCGTTTTTTCACGAAATTAGAAGTGAAAAAACGTTGCCTTGGTTTTTCTCCAGGGTCGTGAGGTTTATTTTCCAGTTTCTTGAGTTCCTTTTGCCTATTTGAAATTGAAAATCATGGGAGAATCCTGACTTTTAGCGGAGGTATGAATTTCTGCTTATAACATCCGATATCATGATAAATACTCGTTTTTTCACGAAATTGGAAGTGAAAACACGTTGCCTTGGCGTCTCTCGAGGGCAATGAGAAATTTCTCCCTGTTTCTTCAGTTTCTTTTGCCTATTTGGAACTAAAGATCATGGTGGAAGGTCGATTTTCAGCGGAGACATGAATTTCGCCTTATAACATACAATTTCATGATAAAAACTCGTTTTTTCACGAAATTGGAAGTGAAAAAATGTTGCCTTGGTTTCTCTCCAGGGTCGTGAGTTTTTTTTACCGTTTCTTGAGTTCCTTTCGCCTTTTTGAAATTGAAAATCATGGGAGAATCCCGACTTTTAGCGGAGATATGAATTTCTGCTTATAACATCCATTATCATCAAAAAAACTCGTTTTTTCACGAAATTGGAAGTGAAAACACGTTGCCTTGGCGTCTCTTGAGGGCAATGGGAAATTTTTCCCTATTTCTTCAGTTTCTTTTGCCTATTTGGAACTGAATATCATGGCAGAATGTCGATTTTCAGCGGAGACATGAATTTAGCCTTATAACATACTATTTCATGATAAAAACTCGATTTTTCACGAAATTGGAAGTGAAAAAACGTTGCCTTGGTTTCTTTCCAGGGTCGTGAGGTTTTTTTTCCCATTTCTTGAGTTCCTTATGCCTTTTTGAAATTGACAATCATGTGAGAATCCCGACTGTTAGCGGAGATATGAATTTCTGCCTGTAACATCCAATATCATGATAAAAACTCGTTATTTCACGAAATTGTAAGTGAAAACACGTTGCCTTGGCGTCTCTCGAGGGCAATGAGAAATTTATCCCTGTTTCTTCAGTTTCTTTTGCCTATTTGGAACTGAAGATCATGGTGGAAGGTCGATTTTCGGCGGAGACATGAATTTCGCCTTATAACATACTCTTTCATGATAAAGACTCGTTTTTTCACGAAATTAGAAGTGAAAAAACGTTGCCTTGGTTTCTTTCCAGGGTCGTGAGTTTTTTTTACCGTTTCTTGAGTTCCTTTCGCCTTTTTGAAATTGACAATCATGTGAGAATCCCGACTGTTAGCGGAGATATGAATTTCTGCTTGTAACATCCAATATCATGATAAAAACTTGTTATTTCACGAAATTGGAAGTGAAAACACGTTGCCTTGGCGTCTCTCGAGGGCAATGAGAAATTTCTCCCTGTTTCTTCAGTTTCTTTTGCCTATTTGGAACTGAAGATCATGGTGGAAGGTCGATTTTCGGCGGAGACATGAATTTCGCCTTATAACATACTCTTTCATGATAAAGACTCGTTTTTTCACGAAATTAGAAGTGAAAAAACGTTGCCTTGGTTTCTCTCCAGGGTCGTGAGTTTTTTTTTCCGTTTCTTAAGTTCCTTTCGCCTTTTTGAAATTGAAAATCTTGGGAGAATCCAGACTTTTAGCGGAGATATGAATTTCTGCTTATAACATCCAATATCATGATAAAAACTCGTTATTTCACGAAATTGTGAGTGAAAACACGTTGCCTTGGCGTCTCTCGAGGGCAATGAGAAATTTCTCCCTGTTTCTTCAGTATCTTTTGCCTATTTGGAACTGAAGATCATGGTGGAAGGTCGATTTTCGGCGGAGACATGAATTTCGCCTTATAACATACAATTTCATGATAAAAACTCGTTTTTTCACGAAATTGGAAGTGAAAAAACGTTGCCTTGGTTTCTCTCCAGGGTCGTGACGTTTTTTTCCCATTTCTAGAGTTCCTTTTGCCTTTTTGAAATTGACAACCATGTGAGAATCCCGACTGTTAGCGGAGATATGAATTTCTGCTTATAACATCCAATATCATCATAAAAACTCGTTTTTTCACGAAATTGGAAATGAAAACACGTTGCCTTGGCGTCTCTTGAGGGCAATGGGAAATTTTTCCCTATTTCTTCAGTTTCTTTTGCCTATTTGGAACTGAATATCATGGCAGAATGTCGATTTTCAGCGGAGACATGAATTTCGCCTTATAACATACTATTTCATGATAAAAACTCGATTTTTCACGAAATTGGAAGTGAAAAAACGTTGCCTTGGTTTCTCTCCAGGATCGTGAGGTTTTTTTCCCGTTTCTTGAGTTCCTATTACCTATTTAAAATTGAAAATCATGGGAGAATCCCAACTTTTAGCGGAGATATGAATTTCTGCTTATAACATCCAATATCATGATAAAAACTCGTTATTTCACGAAATTGGAAGTGAAAACACGTTGCCTTGTCGTCTCTCGAGGGCAATGAGCAATTTCTCCCTGTTTCTTCAGTTTCTTTTGCCTATTTGGAACTGAAAATCATGGCAGAATGTCGATTTTCAGCGGAGACATGAATTTCGCCTTATAACATACTATTTCATGAGAAAAACTCGATTTTTCACGAAATTGGAAGTGAAAAAACGTTGCCTTGGTTTCTTTCCAGGGTCGTGAGGTTTTTTTCCCATTTCTAGAGTTCCTTTTGCCTTTTTGAAATTGACAACCATGTGAGAATCCCGACTGTTAGCGGAGATATGAATTTCTGCTTATAACATCCAATATCATCATAAAAACTCGTTTTTTCACGAAATTGGAAGTGAAAACACGTTGCCTTGGCGTCTCTTGAGGGCAATGGGAAATTTTTCCCTATTTCTTCAGTTTCTTTTGCCTATTTGGAACTGAATATCATGGCAGAATGTCGATTTTCAGCGGAGACATGAATTTCGCCTTATAACATACTATTTCATGATAAAAACTCGATTTTTCACGAAATTGGAAGTGAAAAGACGTTGCCTTGGTTTCTCTCCAGGATCGTGAGGTTTTTTTCCCATTTCTTGAGTTCCTATTACCTATTTAAAATTGAAAATCATGGGAGAATCCCAACTTTTAGCGGAGATATGAATTTCTGCTTATAACATCCAATATCATGATAAAAACTCGCTATTTCACGAAATTGTAAGTGAAAACACGTTGCCTTGTCGTCTCTCGAGGGCAATGAGCAATTTCTCCCTGTTTCTTCAGTTTCTTTTGCCTATTTGGAACTGAAAATCATGGCAGAATGTCGATTTTCAGCGGAGACATGAATTTTGCCTTATAACATACAATTTCATGATAAAAACTCGTTTTTTCACGAAATTGGAAGTGAAAAAACGTTGCCTTGGTTTCTCTCCAGGGTCGTGAGTTTTTTTTACCGTTTCTTGAGTTCCTTTCGCCTTTTTGAAATTGAAAATCATGGGAGAATCCCGACTTTTAGCGGAGATATGAATTTCTGCTTATAACATCCAATATCATGATAAAAACTCGTTATTTCACGAAATTGTAAGTGAAAACACGTTGCCTTGGCGTCTCTCGAGGGCAATGAGCAATTTCTCCCTGTTTCTTCAGTTTCTTTTGCCTATTTGGAACTGAAGATCATGGTGGAAGGTCGATTTTCAGCGGAGACAAGAATTCCGCCTTATAACATACAATTTCATGATAAAAACTCGTTTTTTCACGAAATTGGAAGTGAAAAAACGTTGCCTTGCTTTCTCTCCAGGATCGTGAGGTTTTTTTCCCGTTTCTTGAGTTCCTATTACCTATTTAAAATTGAAAATCATGGGAGAATCCCGACTGTTAGCGGAGATATGAATTTCTGCCTGTAACATCCAATATCATGATAAAAACTCGTTATTTCACGAAATTGTAAGTGAAAACACGTTGCCTTGGCGTCTCTCGAGGGCAATGAGAAATTTCTCCCTGTTTCTTCAGTTTCTTCAGTTTCTTATGCCTATTTGGAACTGAAAATCATGGCAGAATGTCGATTTTCAGCGGAGACATGAATTTCGCCTTATAACATACAATTTCATGATAAAAACTCGTTTTTTCACGAAATTGGAAGTGAAAAAACGTTGCCTTGGTTTCTCTCCAGAGTCGTGAGTTTTTATTCCCGTTTCTTGAGTTCCTTTCGCTTTTTTGAAATTGAAAATCATGGGAGAATCCAGACTTTTAGCGGAGATATGAATTTCTGCTTATAACATCCAATATCATGATAAAAACTCGTTATTTCACGAAATTGGAAGTTCAAACACGTTGCCTTGGCATCTATCGATTCCAATGAGAAATTTTTCCCTATTTCTTCAGTTTCTTTTGCCTATTTGGAATTGAAAATCATGGCAGAATGTCGATTTTCAGCGGAGACATGAATTTCGCCTTATAACATACAATTTCATGATAAAAACTCGTTTTTTCACGAAATTGGAAGTGAAAAAAGGTTGCCTTGGTTTCTCTCCAGGGTCGTGAGTTTTTTTTACCGTTTCTTGAGTTCCTTTCGCCTGTTTGAAATTGAAAATCATGGGAGAATCCTGACTTTTAGCGGAGATATGAATTTCTGCTTATAACATCCAATATCATGATAAAAACTCGTTATTTCACGAAATTGTAAGTGAAAACACGTTGCCTTGGCGTCTCTCGAGGGCAATGAGAAATTTCTCCCTTTTCTTCAGTATCTTTTGCCTATTTGGAACTGAAGATCATGGTGGAAGGTCGATTTTCGGCGGAGACATGAATTTCGCCTTATAACATACAATTTCATGATAAAAACTCGTTTTTTCACGAAATTAGAAGTGAAAAAACGTTGCCTTGGTTTTTCTCCAGGGTCGTGAGGTTTATTTTCCAGTTTCTTGAGTTCCTTTTGCCTATTTGAAATTGAAAATCATGGGAGAATCCTGACTTTTAGCGGAGGTATGAATTTCTGCTTATAACATCCGATATCATGATAAATACTCGTTTTTTCACGAAATTGGAAGTGAAAACACGTTGCCTTCGCGTCTCTCGAGGGCAATGAGAAATTTCTCCCTGTTTCTTCAGTTTCTTTTGCCTATTTGGAACTAAAGATCATGGTGGAAGGTCGATTTTCAGCGGAGACATGAATTTCGCCTTATAACATACAATTTCATGATAAAAACTCGTTTTTTCACGAAATTGGAAGTGAAAAAATGTTGCCTTGGTTTCTCTCCAGGGTCGTGAGTTTTTTTTACCGTTTCTTGAGTTCCTTTCGCCTTTTTGAAATTGAAAATCATGGGAGAATCCCGACTTTTAGCGGAGATATGAATTTCTGCTTTTAATATCCATTATCATCAAAAAAACTCGTTTTTTCACGTAATTGGAAGTGAAAACACGTTGCCTTGGCGTCTCTTGAGGGCAATGGGAAATTTTTCCCTATTTCTTCAGTTTCTTTTGCCTATTTGGAACTGAATATCATGGCAGAATGTCGATTTTCAGCGGAGACATGAATTTAGCCTTATAACATACTATTTCATGATAAAAACTCGATTTTTCACGAAATTGGAAGTGAAAAAACGTTGCCTTGGTTTCTTTCCAGGGTCGTGAGGTTTTTTTTTCCCATTTCTTGAGTTCCTTATGCCTTTTTGAAATTGACAATCATGTGAGAATCCCGACTGTTAGCGGAGATATGAATTTCTGCCTGTAACATCCAATATCATGATAAAAACTCGTTATTTCACGAAATTGTAAGTGAAAACACGTTGCCTTGGCGTCTCTCGAGGGCAATGAGAAATTTCTCCCTGTTTCTTCAGTTTCTTTTGCCTATTTGGAACTGAAGATCATGGTGGAAGGTCGATTTTCGGCGGAGACATGAATTTCGCCTTATAACATACTCTTTCATGATAAAGACTCGTTTTTTCACGAAATTAGAAGTGAAAAAACGTTGCCTTGGTTTCTTTCCAGGGTCGTGAGTTTTTTTTACCGTTTCTTGAGTTCCTTTCGCCTTTTTGAAATTGACAATCATGTGAGAATCCCGACTGTTAGCGGAGATATGAATTTCTGCTTATAACATCCAATATCATGATAAAAACTCGTTATTTCACGAAATTGTAAGTGAAAACACGTTGCCTTGGCGTCTCTCGAGGGCAATGAGAAATTTCTCCCTGTTTCTTCAGTTTCTTTTGCCTATTTGGAACTGAAGATCATGGTGGAAGGTCGATTTTCGGCGGAGACATGAATTTCGCCTTATAACATACACTTTCATGATAAAGACTCGTTTTTTCACGAAATTAGAAGTGAAAAAACGTTGCCTTGGTTTCTCTCCAGGGTCGTGACGTTTTTTTTACCGTTTCTTGAGTTCCTTTCGCCTTTTTGAAATTGAAAATCATGGGAGAATCCCGACTTTTAGCGGAGATATGAATTTCTGCCTGTAACATCCAATATCATTATAAAAACTCGTTATTTCACGAAATTGTAAGTGAAAACACGTTGCCTTGGCGTCTCTCGAGGGCAATGAGAAATTTCTCCCTGTTTCTTCAGTTTCTTATGCCTATTTGGAACTGAAAATCATGGCAGAATGTTGATTTTCAGCGGAGACATGAATTTCGCCTTATAACATACAATTTCATGATAAAAACTCGATTTTTCACGAAATTGGAAGTGAAAAAACGTTGCCTTGGTTTCTTTCCAGGGTCGTGAGGTTTTTTTTCCCATTTCTTGAGTTCCTTATGCCTTTTTGAACTTGACAATCATGTGAGAATCCCGACTGTTAGCGGAGATATGAATTTCTGCTTATAACATCCAGTATCATGATAAAAACTCGTTATTTCACGAAATTGTAAATGAAAACACGTTGCCTTGGCGTCTCTCGAGGGCAATGAGAAATTTCTCCCTGTTTCTTCAGTTTCTTATGCCTATTTGGAACTGAAAATCATGGCAGAATGTCGATTTTCCGCGGAGACATGAATTTCGCCTTATAACATACAATTTCATGATAAAAACTCGTTTTTTCACGAAATTAGAAGTGAAAAAACGTTGCCTTGGTTTCTCTCCAGGGTCGTGACGTTTTTTTTCCCGTTTCTTGAGTTCCTTTTGCCTTTTTGAAATCGAAAATCATGGGAGAATCCCGACTTTTAGCGGAGATATGAATTTCTGCTTATAACATCCAATATCATGATAAAAACTCGTTATTTCACGAAATTGGAAATGAAAACACGTTGCCTTGGCGTCTCTCGAGGGCAATGAGAAATTTCTTCCTGTTTCTTCAGTTTCTTTTGCCTATTTGGAACTGAAGATCATGGTGGAAGGTCGATTTTCAGCGGAGACATGAATTTCGCCTTATAACATACAATTTCATGATAAAAACTCGTTTTTTCACGAAATTGGAAGTGAAAAAACGTTGCCTTGGTTTCTCTCCAGGGTCGTGAGTTTTTTTTACCGTTTCTTGAGTTCCTTTCCCCTTTTTGAAATTGAAAATCATGGGAGAATCCCGACTTTTAGCGGAGATATGAATTTCTGCTTATAACATCCAATATCATGATAAAAACTCGTTATTTCACGAAATTGGAAGTGAAAACACGTTGCCTTGGCGTCTCTCGATTACAATGAGAAATTTTTCCCTGTTTCTTCAGTTTCTTTTGCCTATTTGGAACTGAATATCATGGCAGAATGTCGATTTTCAGCGGAGACATGAATTTCGCCTTATAACATACTATTTCATGATAAAAACTCGATTTTTCACGAAATTGGAAGTGAAAAAACGTTGCCTTGGTTTCTTTCCAGGGTCGTGAGGTTTTTTTCCCATTTCTAGAGTTCCTTTTGCCTTTTTGAAATTGACAACCATGTGAGAATCCCGACTGTTAGCGGAGATATGAATTTCTGCTTATAACATCCAATATCATCATAAAAACTCGTTTTTTCACGAAATTGGAAGTGAAAACACGTTGCCTTGGCGTCTCTTGAGGGCAATGGGAAATTTTTCCCTATTTCTTCAGTTTCTTTTGCCTATTTGGAACTGAATATCATGGCAGAATGTCGATTTTCAGCGGAGACATGAATTTCGCCTAATAACATACTATTTCATGATAAAAACTCGATTTTTCACGAAATTGGAAGTGAAAAAACGTTGCCTTGGTTTCTCTCCAGGGTCGTGAGTTTTTTTTACCGTTTCTTGAGTTCCTTTCGCCTTTTTGAAATTGAAAATCATGGGAGAATCCCGACTTTTAGCGGAGATATGAATTTCTGCTTATAACATCCAATATCATGATAAAAACTCGTTATTTCACGAAATTGTAAGTGAAAACACGTTGCCTTGGCGTCTCTCGAGGGCAATGAGCAATTTCTCCCTGTTTCTTCAGTTTCTTTTGCCTATTTGGAACTGAAGATCATGGTGGAAGGTCGATTTTCAGCGGAGACAAGAATTCCGCCTTATAACATACAATTTCATGATAAAAACTCGTTTTTTCACGAAATTGGAAGTGAAAAAACGTTGCCTTGCTTTCTCTCCAGGATCGTGAGGTTTTTTTCCCGTTTCTTGAGTTCCTATTACCTATTTAAAATTGAAAATCATGGGAGAATCCCAACTTTTAGCGGAGATATGAATTTCTGCTTATAACATCCAATATCATGATAAAAACTCGTTATTTCACGAAATTGTAAGTGAAAACACGTTGCCTTGTCGTCTCTCGAGGGCAATGAGCAATTTCTCCCTGTTTCTTCAGTTTCTTTTGCCTATTTGGAACTGAAAATCATGGCAGAATGTCGATTTTCAGCGGAGACATGAATTTTGCCTTATAACATACAATTTCATGATAAAAACTCGTTTTTTCACGAAATTGGAAGTGAAAAAACTTTGCCTTTTTGAAATTGAAAATCATGGGAGAATCGAGACTTTTAGCGGAGATATGAATTTCTGCTTATAACATCCAATATCATGATAAAAACTCGTTATTTCACGAAATTGGAAGTTCAAACACGTTGCCTTGGCATCTCTCGATTGCAATGAGAAATTTTTCCCTATTTTTTCAGTTTCTTTTGCCTATTTGGAACTGAAGATCATGGTGGAAGGTCGATTTTCAGCGGAGACATGAATTTCGCCTTATAACATACAATTTCATGATAAAAACTCGTTTTTTCACGAAATTGGAAGTGAAAAAACGTTGCCTTGGTTTCTCTCCAGGGTCGTGAGTTTTTTTTACCGTTTCTTGAGTTCCTTTCGCCTTTTTGAAATTGACAATCATGTGAGAATCCCGACTGTTAGCGGAGATATGAATTTCTGCTTGTAACATCCAATATCATGATAAAAACTTGTTATTTCACGAAATTGGAAGTGAAAACACGTTGCCTTGGCGTCTCTCGAGGGCAATGAGAAATTTCTCCCTGTTTCTTCAGTTTCTTTTGCCTATTTGGAACTGAAGATCATGGTGGAAGGTCGATTTTCGGCGGAGACATGAATTTCGCCTTATAACATACTCTTTCATGATAAAGACTCGTTTTTTCACGAAATTAGAAGTGAAAAAACGTTGCCTTGGTTTCTCTCCAGGGTCGTGAGTTTTTTTTACCGTTTCTTAAGTTCCTTTCGCCTCTTTGAAATTGAAAATCTTGGGAGAATCCAGACTTTTAGCGGAGATATGAATTTCTGCTTATAACATCCAATATCATGATAAAAACTCGTTATTTCACGAAATTGTGAGTGAAAACACGTTGCCTTGGCGTCTCTCGAGGGCAATGAGAAATTTCTCCCTGTTTCTTCAGTATCTTTTGCCTATTTGGAACTGAAGATCATGGTGGAAGGTCGATTTTCGGCGGAGACATGAATTTCGCCTTATAACATACAATTTCATGATAAAAACTCGTTTTTTCACGAAATTAGAAGTGAAAAAACGTTGCCTTGGTTTTTCTCCAGGGTCGTGAGGTTTATTTTCCAGTTTCTTGAGTTCCTTTTGCCTATTTGAAATTGAAAATCATGGGAGAATCCTGACTTTTAGCGGAGATATGAATTTCTGCTTATAACAACCGATATCATGATAAATACTCGTTTTTTCACGAAATTGGAAGTGAAAACACGTTGCCTTGGCGTCTCTCGAGGGCAATGAGAAATTTCTCCCTGTTTCTTCAGTTTCTTTTGCCTATTTGGAACTGAAGATCATGGTGGAAGGTCGATTTTCAGCGGAGACATGAATTTCGCCTTATAACATACAATTTCATGATAAAAACTCGTTTTTTCACGAAATTGGAAGTGAAAAAACGTTGCCTTGGTTTCTCTCCAGGGTCGTGAGTTTTTTTTACCGTTTCTTGAGTTCCTTTCGCCTTTTTGAAATTGAAAATCATGGGAGAATCCCGACTTTTAGCGGAGATATGAATTTCTGCTTATAACATCCAATATCATGATAAAAACTCGTTATTTCACGAAATTGTAAGTGAAAACACGTTGCCTTGGCGTCTCTCGAGGGCAATGAGAAATTTCTCCCTGTTTCTTCAGTTTCTTTTGCCTATTTGGAACTAAAGATCATGGTGGAAGGTCGATTTTCAGCGGAGACATGAATTTCGCCTTATAACATACAATTTCATGATAAAAACTCGTTTTTTCACGAAATTGGAAGTGAAAAAATGTTGCCTTGGTTTCTCTCCAGGGTCGTGAGTTTTTTTTACCGTTTCTTGAGTTCCTTTCGCCTTTTTGAAATTGAAAATCATGGGAGAATCCCGACTTTTAGCGGAGATATGAATTTCTGCTTATAATATCCATTATCATCAAAAAAACTCGTTTTTTCACGTAATTGGAAGTGAAAACACGTTGCCTTGGCGTCTCTTGAGGGCAATGGGAAATTTTTCCCTATTTCTTCAGTTTCTTTTGCCTATTTGGAACTGAATATCATGGCAGAATGTCGATTTTCAGCGGAGACATGAATTTAGCCTTATAACATACTATTTCATGATAAAAACTCGATTTTTCACGAAATTGGAAGTGAAAAAACGTTGCCTTGGTTTCTTTCCAGGGTCGTGAGGTTTTTTTTCCCATTTCTTGAGTTCCTTATGCCTTTTTGAAATTGACAATCATGTGAGAATCCCGACTGTTAGCGGAGATATGAATTTCTGCCTGTAACATCCAATATCATGATAAAAACTCGTTATTTCACGAAATTGTAAGTGAAAACACGTTGCCTTGGCGTCTTTCGAGGGCAATGAGAAATTTCTCCCTGTTTCTTCAGTTTCTTTTGCCTATTTGGAACTGAAGATCATGGTGGAAGGTCGATTTTCGGCGGAGACATGAATTTCGCCTTATAACATACTCTTTCATGATAAAGACTCGTTTTTTCACGAAATTAGAAGTGAAAAAACGTTGCCTTGGTTTCTTTCCAGGGTCGTGAGTTTTTTTTACCGTTTCTTGAGTTCCTTTCGCCTTTTTGAAATTGACAATCATGTGAGAATCCCGACTGTTAGCGGAGATATGAATTTCTGCTTATAACATCCAATATCATGATAAAAACTCGTTATTTCACGAAATTGTAAGTGAAAACACGTTGCCTTGGCGTCTCTCGAGGGCAATGAGAAATTTCTCCCTGTTTCTTCAGTTTCTTTTGCCTATTTGGAACTGAAGATCATGGTGGAAGGTCGATTTTCGGCGGAGACATGAATTTCGCCTTATAACATACACTTTCATGATAAAGACTCGTTTTTTCACGAAATTAGAAGTGAAAAAACGTTGCCTTGGTTTCTCTCCAGGGTCGTGACGTTTTTTTTACCGTTTCTTGAGTTCCTTTCGCCTTTTTGAAATTGAAAATCATGGGAGAATCCCGACTTTTAGCGGAGATATGAATTTCTGCCTGTAACATCCAATATCATTATAAAAACTCGTTATTTCACGAAATTGTAAGTGAAAACACGTTGCCTTGGCGTCTCTCGAGGGCAATGAGAAATTTCTCCCTGTTTCTTCAGTTTCTTATGCCTATTTGGAACTGAAAATCATGGCAGAATGTTGATTTTCAGCGGAGACATGAATTTCGCCTTATAACATACAATTTCATGATAAAAACTCGATTTTTCACGAAATTGGAAGTGAAAAAACGTTGCCTTGGTTTCTTTCCAGGGTCGTGAGGTTTTTTTTCCCATTTCTTGAGTTCCTTATGCCTTTTTGAACTTGACAATCATGTGAGAATCCCGACTGTTAGCGGAGATATGAATTTCTGCTTATAACATCCAGTATCATGATAAAAACTCGTTATTTCACGAAATTGTAAATGAAAACACGTTGCCTTGGCGTCTCTCGAGGGCAATGAGAAATTTCTCCCTGTTTCTTCAGTTTCTTATGCCTATTTGGAACTGAAAATCATGGCAGAATATCGATTTTCCGCGGAGACATGAATTTCGCCTTATAACATACAATTTCATGATAAAAACTCGTTTTTTCACGAAATTAGAAGTGAAAAAACGTTGCCTTGGTTTCTCTCCAGGGTCGTGACGTTTTTTTTCCCGTTTCTTGAGTTCCTTTTGCCTTTTTGAAATCGAAAATCATGGGAGAATCCCGACTTTTAGCGGAGATATGAATTTCTGCTTATAACATCCAATATCATGATAAAAACTCGTTATTTCACGAAATTGGAAATGAAAACACGTTGCCTTGGCGTCTCTCGAGGGCAATGAGAAATTTCTCCCTGTTTCTTCAGTTTCTTTTGCCTATTTGGAACTGAAGATCATGGTGGAAGGTCGATTTTCAGCGGAGACATGAATTTCGCCTTATAACATACAATTTCATGATAAAAACTCGTTTTTTCACGAAATTGGAAGTGAAAAAACGTTGCCTTGGTTTCTCTCCAGGGTCGTGAGTTTTTTTTACCGTTTCTTGAGTTCCTTTCGCCTTTTTGAAATTGAAAATCATGGGAGAATCCCGACTTTTAGCGGAGATATGAATTTCTGCTTATAACATCCAATATCATCATAAAAACTCGTTTTTTCACGAAATTGGAAGTGAAAACACGTTGCCTTGGCGTCTCTTGAGGGCAATGGGAAATTTTTCCCTATTTCTTCAGTTTCTTTTGCCTATTTGGAACTGAATATCATGGCAGAATGTCGATTTTCAGCGGAGACATGAATTTCGCCTAATAACATACTATTTCATGATAAAAACTCGATTCTTCACGAAATTGGAAGTGAAAAAACGTTGCCTTGGTTTCTCTCCAGGATCGTGAGGTTTTTTTCCCGTTTCTTGAGTTCCTATTACCTATTTAAAATTGAAAATCATGGGAGAATCCCAACTTTTAGCGGAGATATGAATTTCTGCTTATAACATCCAATATCATGATAAAAACTCGTTATTTCACGAAATTGTAAGTGAAAACACGTTGCCTTGTCGTCTCTCGAGGGCAATGAGCAATTTCTCCCTGTTTCTTCAGTTTCTTTTGCCTATTTGGAACTGAAAATCATGGCAGAATGTCGATTTTCAGCGGAGACATGAATTTTGCCTTATAACATACAATTTCATGATAAAAACTCGTTTTTTCACGAAATTGGAAGTGAAAAAACGTTGCCTTGGTTTCTCTCCAGGGTCGTGAGGTTTTTTTTCCCATTTCTTGAGTTCCTTATGCCTTTTTGAAATTGACAATCATGTGAGAATCCCGACTGTTAGCGGAGATATGAATTTCTGCCTGTAACATCCAATATCATGATAAAAACTCGTTATTTCACGAAATTGTAAGTGAAAACACGTTGCCTTGGCGTCTCTCGAGGGCAATGAGAAATTTCTCGCTGTTTCTTCAGTTTCTTATGCCTATTTGGAACTGAAAATCATGGCAGAATGTCGATTTTCAGCGGAGACATGAATTTCGCCTTATAACATACAATTTCATGATAAAAACTCGATTTTTCACGAAATTAGAAGTGAAAAAACGTTGCCTTGGTTTCTTTCCAGGGTCGTGAGGTTTTTTTTCCCATTTCTTGAGTTCCTTATGCCTTTTTGAACTTGACAATCATGTGAGAATCCCGACTGTTAGCGGAGATATGAATTTCTGCTTATAACATCCAGTATCATGATAAAAACTCGTTATTTCACGAAATTGGAAGTGAAAACACGTTGCCTTGGCGTCTCTTGAGGGCAATGGGAAATTTTTCCCTATTTCTTCAGTTTCTTTTGCCTATTTGGAACTGAATATCATGGCAGAATGTCGATTTTCAGCGGAGACATGAATTTAGCCTTATAACATACTATTTCATGATAAAAACTCGATTTTTCACGAAATTGGAAGTGAAAAAACGTTGCCTTGGTTTCTTTCCAGGGTCGTGAGGTTTTTTTTCCCATTTCTTGAGTTCCTTATGCCTTTTTGAAATTGACAATCATGTGAGAATCCCGACTGTTAGCGGAGATATGAATTTCTGCCTGTAACATCCAATATCATGATAAAAACTCGTTATTTCACGAAATTGTAAGTGAAAACACGTTGCCTTGGCGTCTCTCGAGGGCAATGAGAAATTTCTCGCTGTTTCTTCAGTTTCTTATGCCTATTTGGAACTGAAAATCATGGCAGAATGTCGATTTTCAGCGGAGACATGAATTTCGCCTTATAACATACAATTTCATGATAAAAACTCGATTTTTCACGAAATTAGAAGTGAAAAAACGTTGCCTTGGTTTCTTTCCAGGGTCGTGAGGTTTTTTTTCCCATTTCTTGAGTTCCTTATGCCTTTTTGAACTTGACAATCATGTGAGAATCCCGACTGTTAGCGGAGATATGAATTTCTGCTTATAACATCCAGTATCATGATAAAAACTCGTTATTTCACGAAATTGTAAATGAAAACACGTTGCCTTGGCGTCTCTCGAGGGCAATGAGAAATTTCTCCCTGTTTCTTCAGTTTCTTATGCCTATTTGGAACTGAAAATCATGGCAGAATGTCGATTTTCAGCGGAGACATGAATTTCGCCTTATAACATACAATTTCATGATAAAAACTGGTTTTTTCACGAAATTAGAAGTGAAAAGACGTTGCCTTGGTTTCTCTCCAGGGTCGTGACGTTTTTTTTCCCGTTTCTTGAGTTCCTTTTGCCTTTTTGAAATCGAAAATCATGGGAGAATCCCGACTTTTAGCGGAGATATGAATTTCTGCTTATAACATCCAATATCATGATAAAAACTCGTTATTTCACGAAATTGGAAATGAAAACACGTTGCCTTGGCGTCTCTCGAGGGCAATGAGAAATTTCTCCCTGTTTCTTCAGTTTCTTTTGCCTATTTGGAACTGAAGATCATGGTGGAAGGTCGATTTTCAGCGGAGACATGAATTTCGCCTTATAACATACAATTTCATGATAAAAACTCGTTTTTTCACGAAATTGGAAGTGAAAAAACGTTGCCTTGGTTTCTCTCCAGGGTCGTGAGTTTTTTTTACCGTTTCTTGAGTTCCTTTCGCCTTTTTGAAATTGAAAATCATGGGAGAATCCCGACTTTTAGTGGAGATATGAATTTCTGCTTATAACATCCAATATCATGATAAAAACTCGTTATTTCACGAAATTGGAAGTGAAAACACGTTGCCTTGGCGTCTCTCGATTGCAATGAGAAATTTTTCCCTGTTTCTTCAGTTTCTTTTGCCTATTTGGAACTGAATATCATGGCAGAATGTCGATTTTCAGCGGAGACATGAATTTCGCCTTATAACATACTATTTCATGATAAAAACTCGATTTTTCACGAAATTGGAAGTGAAAAAACGTTGCCTTGGTTTCTTTCCAGGGTCGTGAGGTTTTTTTCCCATTTCTAGAGTTCCTTTTGCCTTTTTGAAATTGACAACCATGTGAGAATCCCGACTGTTAGCGGAGATATGAATTTCTGCTTATAACATCCAATATCATCATAAAAACTCGTTTTTTCACGAATTTGGAAGTGAAAACACGTTGCCTTGGCGTCTCTTGAGGGCAATGAGCAATTTCTCCCTGTTTCTTCAGTTTCTTTTGCCTATTTGGAACTGAAAATCATGGCAGAATGTCGATTTTCAGCGGAGACATGAATTTTGCCTTATAACATACAATTTCATGATAAAAACTCGTTTTTTCACGAAATTGGAAGTGAAAAAACGTTGCCTTGGTTTCTCTCCAGGGTCGTGAGTTTTTTTTACCGTTTCTTGAGTTCCTTTCGCCTTTTTGAAATGGAAAATCATGGGAGAATCCCGACTTTTAGCGGAGATATGAATTTCTGCTTATAACATCCAATATCATGATAAAAACTCGTTATTTCACGAAATTGTAAGTGAAAACACGTTGCCTTGGCGTCTCTCGAGGGCAATGAGCAATTTCTCCCTGTTTCTTCAGTTTCTTTTGCCTATTTGGAACTGAAGATCATGGTGGAAGGTCGATTTTCAGCGGAGACAAGAATTCCGCCTTATAACATACAATTTCATGATAAAAACTCGTTTTTTCACGAAATTGGAAGTGAAAAAACGTTGCCTTGCTTTCTCTCCAGGATCGTGAGGTTTTTTTCCCGTTTCTTGAGTTCCTATTACCTATTTAAAATTGAAAATCATGGGAGAATCCCAACTTTTAGCGGAGATATGAATTTCTGCTTATAACATCCAATATCATGATAAAAACTCGTTATTTCACGAAATTGTAAGTGAAAACACGTTGCCTTGTCGTCTCTCGAGGGCAATGAGCAATTTCTCCCTGTTTCTTCAGTTTCTTTTGCCTATTTGGAACTGAAAATCATGGCAGAATGTCGATTTTCAGCGGAGACATGAATTTTGCCTTATAACATACAATTCCATGATAAAAACTCGTTTTTTCACGAAATTGGAAGTGAAAAAACTTTGCCTTTTTGAAATTGAAAATCATGGGAGAATCGAGACTTTTAGCGGAGATATGAATTTCTGCTTATAACATCCAATATCATGATAAAAACTCGTTATTTCACGAAATTGGAAGTTCAAACACGTTGCCTTGGCATCTCTCGATTGCAATGAGAAATTTTTCCCTATTTTTTCAGTTTCTTTTGCCTATTTGGAACTGAAGATCATGGTGGAAGGTCGATTTTCAGCGGAGACATGAATTTCGCCTTATAACATACAATTTCATGATAAAAACTCGTTTTTTCACGAAATTGGAAGTGAAAAAACGTTGCCTTGGTTTCTCTCCAGGGTCGTGAGTTTTTTTTACCGTTTCTTGAGTTCCTTTCGCCTTTTTGAAATTGACAATCATGTGAGAATCCCGACTGTTAGCGGAGATATGAATTTCTGCTTGTAACATCCAATATCATGATAAAAACTTGTTATTTCACGAAATTGGAAGTGAAAACACGTTGCCTTGGCGTCTCTCGAGGGCAATGAGAAATTTCTCCCTGTTTCTTCAGTTTCTTTTGCCTATTTGGAACTGAAGATCATGGTGGAAGGTCGATTTTCGGCGGAGACATGAATTTCGCCTTATAACATACTCTTTCATGATAAAGACTCGTTTTTTCACGAAATTAGAAGTGAAAAAACGTTGCCTTGGTTTCTCTCCAGGGTCGTGAGTTTTTTTTACCGTTTCTTAAGTTCCTTTCGCCTTTTTGAAATTGAAAATCTTGGGAGAATCCAGACTTTTAGCGGAGATATGAATTTCTGCTTATAACATCCAATATCATGATAAAAACTCGTTATTTCACGAAATTGTGAGTGAAAACACGTTGCCTTGGCGTCTCTCGAGGGCAATGAGAAATTTCTCCCTGTTTCTTCAGTATCTTTTGCCTATTTGGAACTGAAGATCATGGTGGAAGGTCGATTTTCGGCGGAGACATGAATTTCGCCTTATAACATACAATTTCATGATAAAAACTCGTTTTTTCACGAAATTAGAAGTGAAAAAACGTTGCCTTGGTTTTTCTCCAGGGTCGTGAGGTTTATTTTCCAGTTTCTTGAGTTCCTTTTGCCTATTTGAAATTGAAAATCATGGGAGAATCCTGACTTTTAGCGGAGATATGAATTTCTGCTTATAACATCCGATATCATGATAAATACTCGTTTTTTCACGAAATTGGAAGTGAAAACACGTTGCCTTGGCGTCTCTCGAGGGCAATGAGAAATTTCTCCCTGTTTCTTCAGTTTCTTTTGCCTATTTGGAACTGAAGATCATGGTGGAAGGTCGATTTTCGGCGGAGACATGAATTTCGCCTTATAACATACACTTTCATGATAAAGACTCGTTTTTTCACGAAATTAGAAGTGAAAAAACGTTGCCTTGGTTTCTCTCCAGGGTCGTGACGTTTTTTTTACCGTTTCTTGAGTTCCTTTCGCCTTTTTGAAATTGAAAATCATGGGAGAATCCCGACTTTTAGCGGAGATATGAATTTCTGCCTGTAACATCCAATATCATGATAAAAACTCGTTATTTCACGAAATTGTAAGTGAAAACACGTTGCCTTGGCGTCTCTCGAGGGCAATGAGAAATTTCTCCCTGTTTCTTCAGTTTCTTATGCCTATTTGGAACTGAAAATCATGGCAGAATGTTGATTTTCAGCGGAGACATGAATATCGCCTTATAACATACAATTTCATGATAAAAACTCGATTTTTCACGAAATTGGAAGTGAAAAAACGTTGCCTTGGTTTCTTTCCAGGGTCGTGAGGTTTTTTTTCCCATTTCTTGAGTTCCTTATGCCTTTTTGAACTTGACAATCATGTGAGAATCCCGACTGTTAGCGGAGATATGAATTTCTGCTTATAACATCCAGTATCATGATAAAAACTCGTTATTTCACGAAATTGTAAATGAAAACACGTTGCCTTGGCGTCTCTCGAGGGCAATGAGAAATTTCTCCCTGTTTCTTCAGTTTCTTATGCCTATTTGGAACTGAAAATCATGGCAGAATGTCGATTTTCCGCGGAGACATGAATTTCGCCTTATAACATACAATTTCATGATAAAAACTCGTTTTTTCACGAAATTAGAAGTGAAAAAACGTTGCCTTGGTTTCTCTCCAGGGTCGTGACGTTTTTTTTCCCGTTTCTTGAGTTCCTTTTGCCTTTTTGAAATCGAAAATCATGGGAGAATCCCGACTTTTAGCGGAGATATGAATTTCTGCTTATAACATCCAATATCATGATAAAAACTCGTTATTTCACGAAATTGGAAATGAAAACACGTTGCCTTGGCGTCTCTCGAGGGCAATGAGAAATTTCTTCCTGTTTCTTCAGTTTCTTTTGCCTATTTGGAACTGAAGATCATGGTGGAAGGTCGATTTTCAGCGGAGACATGAATTTCGCCTTATAACATACAATTTCATGATAAAAACTCGTTTTTTCACGAAATTGGAAGTGAAAAAACGTTGCCTTGGTTTCTCTCCAGGGTCGTGAGTTTTTTTTACCGTTTCTTGAGTTCCTTTCCCCTTTTTGAAATTGAAAATCATGGGAGAATCCCGACTTTTAGCGGAGATATGAATTTCTGCTTATAACATCCAATATCATGATAAAAACTCGTTATTTCACGAAATTGGAAGTGAAAACACGTTGCCTTGGCGTCTCTCGATTACAATGAGAAATTTTTCCCTGTTTCTTCAGTTTCTTTTGCCTATTTGGAACTGAATATCATGGCAGAATGTCGATTTTCAGCGGAGACATGAATTTCGCCTTATAACATACTATTTCATGATAAAAACTCGATTTTTCACGAAATTGGAAGTGAAAAAACGTTGCCTTGGTTTCTTTCCAGGGTCGTGAGGTTTTTTTCCCATTTCTAGAGTTCCTTTTGCCTTTTTGAAATTGACAACCATGTGAGAATCCCGACTGTTAGCGGAGATATGAATTTCTGCTTATAACATCCAATATCATCATAAAAACTCGTTTTTTCACGAAATTGGAAGTGAAAACACGTTGCCTTGGCGTCTCTTGAGGGCAATGGGAAATTTTTCCCTATTTCTTCAGTTTCTTTTGCCTATTTGGAACTGAATATCATGGCAGAATGTCGATTTTCAGCGGAGACATGAATTTCGCCTAATAACATACTATTTCATGATAAAAACTCGATTTTTCACGAAATTGGAAGTGAAAAAACGTTGCCTTGGTTTCTCTCCAGGATCGTGAGGTTTTTTTCCCGTTTCTTGAGTTCCTATTACCTATTTAAAATTGAAAATCATGGGAGAATCCCAACTTTTAGCGGAGATATGAATTTCTGCTTATAACATCCAATATCATGATAAAAACTCGTTATTTCACGAAATTGTAAGTGAAAACACGTTGCCTTGTCGTCTCTCGAGGGCAATGAGCAATTTCTCCCTGTTTCTTCAGTTTCTTTTGCCTATTTGGAACTGAAAATCATGGCAGAATGTCGATTTTCAGCGGAGACATGAATTTTGCCTTATAACATACAATTTCATGATAAAAACTCGTTTTTTCACGAAATTGGAAGTGAAAAAACGTTGCCTTGGTTTCTCTCCAGGGTCGTGAGTTTTTTTTACCGTTTCTTGAGTTCCTTTCGCCTTTTTGAAATTGAAAATCATGGGAGAATCCCGACTTTTAGCGGAGATATGAATTTCTGCTTATAACATCCAATATCATGATAAAAACTCGTTATTTCACGAAATTGTAAGTGAAAACACGTTGCCTTGGCGTCTCTCGAGGGCAATGAGCAATTTCTCCCTGTTTCTTCAGTTTCTTTTGCCTATTTGGAACTGAAGATCATGGTGGAAGGTCGATTTTCAGCGGAGACAAGAATTCCGCCTTATAACATACAATTTCATGATAAAAACTCGTTTTTTCACGAAATTGGAAGTGAAAAAACGTTGCCTTGCTTTCTCTCCAGGATCGTGAGGTTTTTTTCCCGTTTCTTGAGTTCCTATTACCTATTTAAAATTGAAAATCATGGGAGAATCCCAACTTTTAGCGGAGATATGAATTTCTGCTTATAACATCCAATATCATGATAAAAACTCGTTATTTCACGAAATTGTAAGTGAAAACACGTTGCCTTGTCGTCTCTCGAGGGCAATGAGCAATTTCTCCCTGTTTCTTCAGTTTCTTTTGCCTATTTGGAACTGAAAATCATGGCAGAATGTCGATTTTCAGCGGAGACATGAATTTTGCCTTATAACATACAATTTCATGATAAAAACTCGTTTTTTCACGAAATTGGAAGTGAAAAAACTTTGCCTTTTTGAAATTGAAAATCATGGGAGAATCGAGACTTTTAGCGGAGATATGAATTTCTGCTTATAACATCCAATATCATGATAAAAACTCGTTATTTCACGAAATTGGAAGTTCAAACACGTTGCCTTGGCATCTCTCGATTGCAATGAGAAATTTTTCCCTATTTTTTCAGTTTCTTTTGCCTATTTGGAACTGAAGATCATGGTGGAAGGTCGATTTTCAGCGGAGACATGAATTTCGCCTTATAACATACAATTTCATGATAAAAACTCGTTTTTTCACGAAATTGGAAGTGAAAAAACGTTGCCTTGGTTTCTCTCCAGGGTCGTGAGTTTTTTTTACCGTTTCTTGAGTTCCTTTCGCCTTTTTGAAATTGACAATCATGTGAGAATCCCGACTGTTAGCGGAGATATGAATTTCTGCTTGTAACATCCAATATCATGATAAAAACTTGTTATTTCACGAAATTGGAAGTGAAAACACGTTGCCTTGGCGTCTCTCGAGGGCAATGAGAAATTTCTCCCTGTTTCTTCAGTTTCTTTTGCCTATTTGGAACTGAAGATCATGGTGGAAGGTCGATTTTCGGCGGAGACATGAATTTCGCCTTATAACATACTCTTTCATGATAAAGACTCGTTTTTTCACGAAATTAGAAGTGAAAAAACGTTGCCTTGGTTTCTCTCCAGGGTCGTGAGTTTTTTTTACCGTTTCTTAAGTTCCTTTCGCCTCTTTGAAATTGAAAATCTTGGGAGAATCCAGACTTTTAGCGGAGATATGAATTTCTGCTTATAACATCCAATATCATGATAAAAACTCGTTATTTCACGAAATTGTGAGTGAAAACACGTTGCCTTGGCGTCTCTCGAGGGCAATGAGAAATTTCTCCCTGTTTCTTCAGTATCTTTTGCCTATTTGGAACTGAAGATCATGGTGGAAGGTCGATTTTCGGCGGAGACATGAATTTCGCCTTATAACATACAATTTCATGATAAAAACTCGTTTTTTCACGAAATTAGAAGTGAAAAAACGTTGCCTTGGTTTTTCTCCAGGGTCGTGAGGTGTATTTTCCAGTTTCTTGAGTTCCTTTTGCCTATTTGAAATTGAAAATCATGGGAGAATCCTGACTTTTAGCGGAGATATGAATTTCTGCTTATAACAACCGATATCATGATAAATACTCGTTTTTTCACGAAATTGGAAGTGAAAACACGTTGCCTTGGCGTCTCTCGAGGGCAATGAGAAATTTCTCCCTGTTTCTTCAGTTTCTTTTGCCTATTTGGAACTGAAGATCATGGTGGAAGGTCGATTTTCAGCGGAGACATGAATTTCGCCTTATAACATACAATTTCATGATAAAAACTCGTTTTTTCACGAAATTGGAAGTGAAAAAACGTTGCCTTGGTTTCTCTCCAGGGTCGTGAGTTTTTTTTACCGTTTCTTGAGTTCCTTTCGCCTTTTTGAAATTGAAAATCATGGGAGAATCCCGACTTTTAGCGGAGATATGAATTTCTGCTTATAACATCCAATATCATGATAAAAACTCGTTATTTCACGAAATTGTAAGTGAAAACACGTTGCCTTGGCGTCTCTCGAGGGCAATGAGAAATTTCTCCCTGTTTCTTCAGTTTCTTTTGCCTATTTGGAACTAAAGATCATGGTGGAAGGTCGATTTTCAGCGGAGACATGAATTTCGCCTTATAACATACAATTTCATGATAAAAACTCGTTTTTTCACGAAATTGGAAGTGAAAAAATGTTGCCTTGGTTTCTCTCCAGGGTCGTGAGTTTTTTTTACCGTTTCTTGAGTTCCTATCGCCTTTTTGAAATTGAAAATCTTGGGAGAATCCAGACTTTTAGCGGAGATATGAATTTCTGCTTATAACATCCAATATCATGATAAAAACTCGTTATTTCACGAAATTGTAAGTGAAAACACGTTGCCTTGGCGTCTCTCGAG
The DNA here is from genome assembly GCF_019457755.1 of Venturia canescens. Lineage (NCBI taxonomy): Eukaryota > Metazoa > Arthropoda > Insecta > Hymenoptera > Ichneumonidae > Venturia > Venturia canescens. The sequence goes on from NC_057425.1 coordinate 23,103,195, forward strand.
GGCAATGAGAAATTTCTCCCTGTTTCTTCAGTTTCTTTTGCCTATTTGGAACTGAAGATCATGGTGGAAGGTCGATTTTCGGCGGAGACATGAATTTCGCCTTATAACATACTCTTTCATGATAAAGACTCGTTTTTTCACGAAATTAGAAGTGAAAAAACGTTGCCTTGGTTTCTCTCCAGGGTCGTGAGTTTTTTTTACCGTTTCTTAAGTTCCTTTCGCCTTTTTGAAATTGAAAATCATGGGAGAATCCCGACTTTTAGCGGAGATATGAATTTCTGCTTATAATATCCATTATCATCAAAAAAACTCGTTTTTTCACGTAATTGGAAGTGAAAACACGTTGCCTTGGCGTCTCTTGAGGGCAATGGGAAATTTTTCCCTATTTCTTCAGTTTCTTTTGCCTATTTGGAACTGAATATCATGGCAGAATGTCGATTTTCAGCGGAGACATGAATTTAGCCTTATAACATACTATTTCATGATAAAAACTCGATTTTTCACGAAATTGGAAGTGAAAAAACGTTGCCTTGGTTTCTTTCCAGGGTCGTGAGGTTTTTTTTCCCATTTCTTGAGTTCCTTATGCCTTTTTGAAATTGACAATCATGTGAGAATCCCGACTGTTAGCGGAGATATGAATTTCTGCCTGTAACATCCAATATCATGATAAAAACTCGTTATTTCACGAAATTGTAAGTGAAAACACGTTGCCTTGGCGTCTTTCGAGGGCAATGAGAAATTTCTCCCTGTTTCTTCAGTTTCTTTTGCCTATTTGGAACTGAAGATCATGGTGGAAGGTCGATTTTCGGCGGAGACATGAATTTCGCCTTATAACATACTCTTTCATGATAAAGACTCGTTTTTTCACGAAATTAGAAGTGAAAAAACGTTGCCTTGGTTTCTTTCCAGGGTCGTGAGTTTTTTTTACCGTTTCTTGAGTTCCTTTCGCCTTTTTGAAATTGACAATCATGTGAGAATCCCGACTGTTAGCGGAGATATGAATTTCTGCTTATAACATCCAATATCATGATAAAAACTCGTTATTTCACGAAATTGTAAGTGAAAACACGTTGCCTTGGCGTCTCTCGAGGGCAAGGAGAAATTTCTCCCTGTTTCTTCAGTTTCTTTTGCCTATTTGGAACTGAAGATCATGGTGGAAGGTCGATTTTCGGCGGAGACATGAATTTCGCCTTATAACATACACTTTCATGATAAAGACTCGTTTTTTCACGAAATTAGAAGTGAAAAAACGTTGCCTTGGTTTCTCTCCAGGGTCGTGACGTTTTTTTTACCGTTTCTTGAGTTCCTTTCGCCTTTTTGAAATTGAAAATCATGGGAGAATCCCGACTTTTAGCGGAGATATGAATTTCTGCCTGTAACATCCAATATCATTATAAAAACTCGTTATTTCACGAAATTGTAAGTGAAAACACGTTGCCTTGGCGTCTCTCGAGGGCAATGAGAAATTTCTCCCTGTTTCTTCAGTTTCTTATGCCTATTTGGAACTGAAAATCATGGCAGAATGTTGATTTTCAGCGGAGACATGAATTTCGCCTTATAACATACAATTTCATGATAAAAACTCGATTTTTCACGAAATTGGAAGTGAAAAAACGTTGCCTTGGTTTCTTTCCAGGGTCGTGAGGTTTTTTTTCCCATTTCTTGAGTTCCTTATGCCTTTTTGAACTTGACAATCATGTGAGAATCCCGACTGTTAGCGGAGATATGAATTTCTGCTTATAACATCCAGTATCATGATAAAAACTCGTTATTTCACGAAATTGGAAGTGAAAACACGTTGCCTTGGCGTCTCTTGAGGGCAATGGGAAATTTTTCCCTATTTCTTCAGTTTCTTTTGCCTATTTGGAACTGAATATCATGGCAGAATGTCGATTTTCAGCGGAGACATGAATTTCGCCTAATAACATACTATTTCATGATAAAAACTCGATTCTTCACGAAATTGGAAGTGAAAAAACGTTGCCTTGGTTTCTCTCCAGGATCGTGAGGTTTTTTTCCCGTTTCTTGAGTTCCTATTACCTATTTAAAATTGAAAATCATGGGAGAATCCCAACTTTTAGCGGAGATATGAATTTCTGCTTATAACATCCAATATCATGATAAAAACTCGTTATTTCACGAAATTGTAAGTGAAAACACGTTGCCTTGTCGTCTCTCGAGGGCAATGAGCAATTTCTCCCTGTTTCTTCAGTTTCTTTTGCCTATTTGGAACTGAAAATCATGGCAGAATGTCGATTTTCAGCGGAGACATGAATTTTGCCTTATAACATACAATTTCATGATAAAAACTCGTTTTTTCACGAAATTGGAAGTGAAAAAACGTTGCCTTGGTTTCTCTCCAGGGTCGTGAGGTTTTTTTTCCCATTTCTTGAGTTCCTTATGCCTTTTTGAAATTGACAATCATGTGAGAATCCCGACTGTTAGCGGAGATATGAATTTCTGCCTGTAACATCCAATATCATGATAAAAACTCGTTATTTCACGAAATTGTAAGTGAAAACACGTTGCCTTGGCGTCTCTCGAGGGCAATGAGAAATTTCTCGCTGTTTCTTCAGTTTCTTATGCCTATTTGGAACTGAAAATCATGGCAGAATGTCGATTTTCAGCGGAGACATGAATTTCGCCTTATAACATACAATTTCATGATAAAAACTCGATTTTTCACGAAATTAGAAGTGAAAAAACGTTGCCTTGGTTTCTTTCCAGGGTCGTGAGGTTTTTTTTCCCATTTCTTGAGTTCCTTATGCCTTTTTGAACTTGACAATCATGTGAGAATCCCGACTGTTAGCGGAGATATGAATTTCTGCTTATAACATCCAGTATCATGATAAAAACTCGTTATTTCACGAAATTGGAAGTGAAAACACGTTGCCTTGGCGTCTCTTGAGGGCAATGGGAAATTTTTCCCTATTTCTTCAGTTTCTTTTGCCTATTTGGAACTGAATATCATGGCAGAATGTCGATTTTCAGCGGAGACATGAATTTAGCCTTATAACATACTATTTCATGATAAAAACTCGATTTTTCACGAAATTGGAAGTGAAAAAACGTTGCCTTGGTTTCTTTCCAGGGTCGTGAGGTTTTTTTTCCCATTTCTTGAGTTCCTTATGCCTTTTTGAAATTGACAATCATGTGAGAATCCCGACTGTTAGCGGAGATATGAATTTCTGCCTGTAACATCCAATATCATGATAAAAACTCGTTATTTCACGAAATTGTAAGTGAAAACACGTTGCCTTGGCGTCTCTCGAGGGCAATGAGAAATTTCTCGCTGTTTCTTCAGTTTCTTATGCCTATTTGGAACTGAAAATCATGGCAGAATGTCGATTTTCAGCGGAGACATGAATTTCGCCTTATAACATACAATTTCATGATAAAAACTCGATTTTTCACGAAATTAGAAGTGAAAAAACGTTGCCTTGGTTTCTTTCCAGGGTCGTGAGGTTTTTTTTCCCATTTCTTGAGTTCCTTATGCCTTTTTGAACTTGACAATCATGTGAGAATCCCGACTGTTAGCGGAGATATGAATTTCTGCTTATAACATCCAGTATCATGATAAAAACTCGTTATTTCACGAAATTGTAAATGAAAACACGTTGCCTTGGCGTCTCTCGAGGGCAATGAGAAATTTCTCCCTGTTTCTTCAGTTTCTTATGCCTATTTGGAACTGAAAATCATGGCAGAATGTCGATTTTCAGCGGAGACATGAATTTCGCCTTATAACATACAATTTCATGATAAAAACTCGTTTTTTCACGAAATTAGAAGTGAAAAGACGTTGCCTTGGTTTCTCTCCAGGGTCGTGACGTTTTTTTTTCCCGTTTCTTGAGTTCCTTTTGCCTTTTTGAAATCGAAAATCATGGGAGAATCCCGACTTTTAGCGGAGATATGAATTTCTGCTTATAACATCCAATATCATGATAAAAACTCGTTATTTCACGAAATTGGAAATGAAAACACGTTGCCTTGGCGTCTCTCGAGGGCAATGAGAAATTTCTCCCTGTTTCTTCAGTTTCTTTTGCCTATTTGGAACTGAAGATCATGGTGGAAGGTCGATTTTCAGCGGAGACATGAATTTCGCCTTATAACATACAATTTCATGATAAAAACTCGTTTTTTCACGAAATTGGAAGTGAAAAAACGTTGCCTTGGTTTCTCTCCAGGGTCGTGAGTTTTTTTTACCGTTTCTTGAGTTCCTTTCGCCTTTTTGAAATTGAAAATCATGGGAGAATCCCGACTTTTAGCGGAGATATGAATTTCTGCTTATAACATCCAATATCATGATAAAAACTCGTTATTTCACGAAATTGGAAGTGAAAACACGTTGCCTTGGCGTCTCTCGATTGCAATGAGAAATTTTTCCCTGTTTCTTCAGTTTCTTTTGCCTATTTGGAACTGAATATCATGGCAGAATGTCGATTTTCAGCGGAGACATGAATTTCGCCTTATAACATACTATTTCATGATAAAAACTCGATTTTTCACGAAATTGGAAGTGAAAAAACGTTGCCTTGGTTTCTTTCCAGGGTCGTGAGGTTTTTTTCCCATTTCTAGAGTTCCTTTTGCCTTTTTGAAATTGACAACCATGTGAGAATCCCGACTGTTAGCGGAGATATGAATTTCTGCTTATAACATCCAATATCATCATAAAAACTCGTTTTTTCACGAATTTGGAAGTGAAAACACGTTGCCTTGGCGTCTCTTGAGGGCAATGAGCAATTTCTCCCTGTTTCTTCAGTTTCTTTTGCCTATTTGGAACTGAAAATCATGGCAGAATGTCGATTTTCAGCGGAGACATGAATTTTGCCTTATAACATACAATTTCATGATAAAAACTCGTTTTTTCACGAAATTGGAAGTGAAAAAACGTTGCCTTGGTTTCTCTCCAGGGTCGTGAGTTTTTTTTACCGTTTCTTGAGTTCCTTTCGCCTTTTTGAAATGGAAAATCATGGGAGAATCCCGACTTTTAGCGGAGATATGAATTTCTGCTTATAACATCCAATATCATGATAAAAACTCGTTATTTCACGAAATTGTAAGTGAAAACACGTTGCCTTGGCGTCTCTCGAGGGCAATGAGCAATTTCTCCCTGTTTCTTCAGTTTCTTTTGCCTATTTGGAACTGAAGATCATGGTGGAAGGTCGATTTTCAGCGGAGACAAGAATTCCGCCTTATAACATACAATTTCATGATAAAAACTCGTTTTTTCACGAAATTGGAAGTGAAAAAACGTTGCCTTGCTTTCTCTCCAGGATCGTGAGGTTTTTTTCCCGTTTCTTGAGTTCCTATTACCTATTTAAAATTGAAAATCATGGGAGAATCCCAACTTTTAGCGGAGATATGAATTTCTGCTTATAACATCCAATATCATGATAAAAACTCGTTATTTCACGAAATTGTAAGTGAAAACACGTTGCCTTGTCGTCTCTCGAGGGCAATGAGCAATTTCTCCCTGTTTCTTCAGTTTCTTTTGCCTATTTGGAACTGAAAATCATGGCAGAATGTCGATTTTCAGCGGAGACATGAATTTTGCCTTATAACATACAATTTCATGATAAAAACTCGTTTTTTCACGAAATTGGAAGTGAAAAAACTTTGCCTTTTTGAAATTGAAAATCATGGGAGAATCGAGACTTTTAGCGGAGATATGAATTTCTGCTTATAACATCCAATATCATGATAAAAACTCGTTATTTCACGAAATTGGAAGTTCAAACACGTTGCCTTGGCATCTCTCGATTGCAATGAGAAATTTTTCCCTATTTTTTCAGTTTCTTTTGCCTATTTGGAACTGAAGATCATGGTGGAAGGTCGATTTTCAGCGGAGACATGAATTTCGCCTTATAACATACAATTTCATGATAAAAACTCGTTTTTTCACGAAATTGGAAGTGAAAAAACGTTGCCTTGGTTTCTCTCCAGGGTCGTGAGTTTTTTTTACCGTTTCTTGAGTTCCTTTCGCCTTTTTGAAATTGACAATCATGTGAGAATCCCGACTCTTAGCGGAGATATGAATTTCTGCTTGTAACATCCAATATCATGATAAAAACTTGTTATTTCACGAAATTGGAAGTGAAAACACGTTGCCTTGGCGTCTCTCGAGGGCAATGAGAAATTTCTCCCTGTTTCTTCAGTTTCTTTTGCCTATTTGGAACGGAAGATCATGGTGGAAGGTCGATTTTCGGCGGAGACATGAATTTCGCCTTATAACATACTCTTTCATGATAAAGACTCGTTTTTTCACGAAATTAGAAGTGAAAAAACGTTGCCTTGGTTTCTCTCCAGGGTCGTGAGTTTTTTTTACCGTTTCTTAAGTTCCTTTCGCCTTTTTGAAATTGAAAATCTTGGGAGAATCCAGACTTTTAGCGGAGATATGAATTTCTGCTTATAACATCCAATATCATGATAAAAACTCGTTATTTCACGAAATTGTGAGTGAAAACACGTTGCCTTGGCGTCTTTCGAGGGCAATGAGAAATTTCTCCCTGTTTCTTCAGTTTCTTTTGCCTATTTGGAACTGAAGATCATGGTGGAAGGTCGATTTTCGGCGGAGACATGAATTTCGCCTTATAACATACAATTTCATGATAAAAACTCGTTTTTTCACGAAATTAGAAGTGAAAAAACGTTGCCTTGGTTTTTCTCCAGGGTCGTGAGGTTTATTTTCCAGTTTCTTGAGTTCCTTTTGCCTATTTGAAATTGAAAATCATGGGAGAATCCTGACTTTTAGCGGAGATATGAATTTCTGCTTATAACATCCGATATCATGATAAATACTCGTTTTTTCACGAAATTGGAAGTGAAAACACGTTGCCTTGGCGTCTCTCGAGGGCAATGAGAAATTTCTCCCTGTTTCTTCAGTTTCTTTTGCCTATTTGGAACTGAAGATCATGGTGGAAGGTCGATTTTCAGCGGAGACATGAATTTCGCCTTATAACATACAATTTCATGATAAAAACTCGTTTTTTCACGAAATTGGAAGTGAAAAAACGTTGCCTTGGTTTCTCTCCAGGGTCGTGAGTTTTTTTTACCGTTTCTTGAGTTCCTTTCGCCTTTTTGAAATTGAAAATCTTGGGAGAATCCAGACTTTTAGCGGAGATATGAATTTCTGCTTATAACATCCAATATCATGATAAAAACTCGTTATTTCACGAAATTGTAAGTGAAAACACGTTGCCTTGGCGTCTCTCGAGGGCAATGAGAAATTTCTCCCTGTTTCTTCAGTTTCTTATGCCTATTTGGAATTGAAAATCATGGCAGAATGTCGATTTTCAGCGGAGACATGAATTTCGCCTTATAACATACAATTTCATGATAAAAACTCGTTTTTTCACGAAATTGGAAGTGAAAAAACGTTGCCTTGGTTTCTCTCCAGAGTCGTGAGTTTTTATTCCCGTTTCTTGAGTTCTTTTTGCCTTTTTGAAATTGAAAATCATGGGAGAATCGAGACTTTTAGCGGAGATATGAATTTCTGCTTATAACATCCAATATCATGATAAAAACTCGTTATTTCACGAAATTGTAAGTGAAAACACGTTGCCTTGGCGTCTCTCGAGGGCAATGAGAAATTTCTCCCTGTTTCTTCAGTTTCTTATGCCTATTTGGAACTGAAAATCATGGCAGAATGTCGATTTTTAGCGGAGACATGAATTTCGCCTTATAACATACAATTTCATGATAAAAACTCGTTATTTCACGAAATTGGAAGTGAAAAAACGTTGCCTTGGTTTCTCTCCAGGGTCGTGAGTTTTTTTTACCGTTTCTTGAGTTCCTTTCGCCTTTTTGAAATTAAAAATCATGGGAGAATCCTGACTTTTAGCGGAGATATGAATTTCTGCTTATAACATCCAATATCATGATAAAACTTCGTTATTTCACGAAATTGTAAGTGAAAACACGTTGCCTTGGCGTCTCTCGAGGGCAATGAGAAATTTCTCCCTGTTTCTTCAGTATCTTTTGCCTATTTGGAACTGAAGATCATGGTGGAAGGTCGATTTTCGGCGGAGACATGAATTTCGCCTTATAACATACAATTTCATGATAAAAACTCGTTTTTTCACGAAATTAGAAGTGAAAAAACGTTGCCTTGGTTTTTCTCCAGGGTCGTGAGGTTTATTTTCCAGTTTCTTGAGTTCCTTTCGCCTTTTTGAAATTGAAAATCATGGGAGAATCCCGACTTTTAGCGGAGATATGAATTTCTGCTTATAACATCCAATATCATCATAAAAACTCGTTTTTTCACGAAATTGGAATTGAAAACACGTTGCCTTGGCGTCTCTTGAGGGCAATTGGAAATTTTTCCCTATTTCTTCAGTTTCTTTTGCCAATTTGGAACTGAATATCATGGCAGAATGTCGATTTTCAGCGGAGACGTGAATTTAGCCTTATAACATACTATTTCATGATAAAAACTCGATTTTTCACGAAATTGGAAGTGAAAAAACGTTGCCTTGGCTTCTTTCCAGGGTCGTGAGGTTTTTTTCCCCTTTTCTTGAGTTCCTTATGCCTTTTTGAAATTGACAATCATGTGAGAATCCCGACTGTTAGCGGAGATATGAATTTCTGCCTGTAACATCCAATATCATGATAAAAACTCGTTATTTCACGAAATTGTAAGTGAAAACACGTTGCTCTGGCGTCTCTCGAGGGCAATGAGAAATTTCTCCCTGTTTCTTCAGTTTCTTATGCCTATTTGGAACTGAAAATCATGGCAGAATGTCGATTTTCAGCGGAGACATGAATTTCGCCGTATAACGTTCAATTTCATGATTTAAACTAGTTTTTTCACGAAATTGGAAGTGAAAACACGTTGCCTTGGCGTCTCTCGGGGGGAATGAGAAATTTTTCCTTGTTTCTTCAGTTTCTTTTGCCTGTTCGGAACTGAAGATCATGGTGGAAGGTCGATTTTCAGCGGAGACATGAATTTCACCTTATAACATACAATTTGATGATAAAAACTCGTTTTTCCACGAAATGGGCTGTGAAAAAACATTGCCTTGGCTTCTTTCCAGGGCCGTGAGGATTTTTATCCCGTTTCTTGAGTTCCTTTTCCCTATTTGAAATTGAAAGCCTTTCGAGAATCCCGAGTTTTAGCGGAGATATGAATTTCTGCTTATAACATCCAATATCATGATAAAAACTCGTTATTTCACGAAACTGAAAGTGAAAACACGTTGCCTTGGCGTCTCTCGATTGCAATGAGAAATTTCTCCCTGTTTCATCAGTTTCTTTTGCCTATTTAAAACTGAAAATCATGGCAGAATGTCGATTTTCAGCGGAGACATGAATTTCGCCTTATAACATACAATTTCATGATAAAAACTCGGTTTTTCACGAAATTGGAAGTGAAAAAACGTTGCCTTGGTTTCTCTCCAGGGTCGTGAGGTTGTTTTCCCAATTCTTGAGTTCCTTTTGCCTTTTTGAAATTGACAATCATGTGAGAATGCCGACTGTTAGCGGAGATATGTTCTGCTTGTTACATCCAATATCATGATAAAAATTCGTTATTTCACGAAATTGGAAGTGAAAACACGTTGCCTTGGCGTGTCTCGATTGAAATGACAAATTTTTCCTTGTTTAGTCAGTTTCTTTTGCCTATTCGGAACTGAAGATCATGGGAGAATGTCGATTTTCAGCGGAGACATGATTTTCGCCTTATAGCGTTCAATTTCATGATAAAAACTGGTTTTTTCACAAAATGGGAAGTGAAAACACGTTGCCTTGAGGTCTCTAGAGGGCAATGAGAAATTTCTCCCTGTTTCTTCAGTTTCTTTTGCCTATTTGGAACTGAACATCATGGTGGAAGGTCAATTTTCAGCGGAGACATGAATATCGCCTTATAACATACAATTTCCTGATAAAAACTCGTTTTTCCACGAAATTGGAAGTGAAAAATCGTTGCCTTGGTTTCTCTCAAGGGTCGTGAGGTTTTTGTCCCGTTTCTTGAGTTCCTTTTGCCTATTTGAAATTGAAAATCATGGGAGAATCCCAACTTATAGCGGAGATATGAATTTCTGCTTATAACATCCAATATCATGATAAAAACTCGTTATTTCACAAAATGGGAAGTGAAAACACGTTGCCTTGGCGTGTCTCGATTGAAATGACAAATTTTTCCTTGTTTAGTCAGTTTCTTTTGCCTATTCGGAACTGAAGATCATGGGAGAATGTCGATTTTCAGCGGAGACATGATTTTCGCCTTATAGCGTTCAATTTCATGATAAAAACTGGTTTTTTCACAAAATGGGAAGTGAAAACACGTTGCCTTGAGGTCTCTAGAGGGCAATGAGAAATTTCTCGATGTTTCTTCAGTTTCTTTTGCCTATTTGGAACTGAAGATCATGGTGGAAGGTCGATTTTCAGCGGAGACATGAATTTCGCCTTATAACATACAATTTCATGATAAAAACTCGTTTTTTCACGAAATTGGAAGTGAAAAAACGTTGCCTTGGTTTCTCTCCAGGGTCGTGAGGTTTTTTTCCCGTTTCTTGTGTTCCTTTTGCCTATTTGAAATTGAAAATCATGGGAGAATCCCAACTTTATGAATTTCTGCTTATAACATCCGATATCATGATAAATACTCGTTTTTTCACGAAATTGGAAGTGAAAACACGTTGCCTTGGGGTCTCTAGAGGGCAATGAGAAATTTCTAACTGTTTCTTCAGTTTCTTTTGCCTATTTGGAACTGAAGATCATGGTGGAAGGTCGATTTTCAGCGGAGACATGAATTTCGCCTTATAACATACAATTTCATGATAAAAACTCGTTTTTTCACGAAATTGGAAGTGAAAAAACGTTGCCTTGGTTTCCTCTCCAGGGTCGTGAGGTTTTTTTCCCATTTCTTGAGTTCTTTTTGCCTTTTTGAAATTGAAAATCATGGGAGAATCCAGACTTTTAGCGGAGAGATGAAATTCTGCTTATATTATAACATCCAATATCATAATAAAAACTCGTTATATCACATAATGGGAAGTGAAAACACGTTGCCTTGGCGTGTCTCGATTGAAATGACAAATTTTTCCCTGTTTCGTCAGTTTCTTTTGCCTATTCGGAACTGAAGATCATGGGAGAATGTCGATTTTCGGCGGAGACATGAATTTCGCCGTATAACGTTCAATTTCATGATTTAAACTAGTTTTTTCACGAAATTGGAAGTGAAAACACGTTGCCTTGGCGTCTCTCGGGGGGAATGAGAAATTTTTCCTTGTTTCTTCAGTTTCTTTTGCCTGTTCGGAACTGAAGATCATGGTGGAAGGTCGATTTTCAGCGGAGACATGAATTTCACCTTATAACATACAATTTGATGATAAAAACTCGTTTTTCCACGAAATGGGAAGTGAAAAAACATTGCCTTGGCTTCTTTCCAGGGCCGTGAGGATTTTTATCCCGTTTCTTGAGTTCCTTTTCCCTATTTGAAATTGAAAGCCTTTCGAGAATCCCGAGTTTTAGCGGAGATATGAATTTCTGCTTATAACATCCAATATCATGATAAAAACTCGTTATTTCACGAAACTGAAAATGAAAACACGTTGCCTTGGCGTCTCTCGATTGCAATGAGAAATTTTTCCCTGTTTCTTCAGTTTCTTTTGCCTATTTGGAACTGAATATCATGGCAGAATGTCGATTTTCAGCGGAGACATGAATTTCGCCTTATAACATACTATTTCATGATAAAAACTCGTTTTTTCACGAAATTGGAAGTGAAAAAACGTTGCCTTGGTTTCTCTCCAGGGTCGTGAGGTTTTTTTCCCGTTTCTTGTGTTCCTTTTGCCTATTTGAAATTGAAAATCATGGGAGAATCCCAACTTTATGAATTTCTGCTTATAACATCCGATATCATGATAAATACTCGTTTTTTCACGAAATTGGAAATGAAAACACGTTCCCTTGGCGTCTCTCGAGGGCAATGGGAAATTTCTCCCTGTTTCTTCGGTTTCTTTTGCCTATTTGGAACTGAAGATCATGGTGGAAGGTCGATTTTCAGCGGAGACATGAATTTCGCCTTATAACATACAATTTCATGATAAAAACTCGTTTTTTCACGAAATTAGAAGTGAAAAAACGTTGCCTTGGTTTCTTCTCCAGGGTCGTGAGGTTTTTTTTCCCATTTCTTGAGTTCTTTTTGCCTTTTTGAAATTGAAAATCATGGGAGAATCCCAACTTATAGCGGAGATATGAATTTCTGCTTATAACATCCAATATCATGATAAAAACTCGTTATTTCACAAAATGGGAAGTGAAAACACGTTGCCTTGGCGTGTCTCGATTGAAATGACAAATTTTTCCCTGTTTAGTCAGTTTCTTTTGCCTATTCGGAACTGAAGATCATGGGAGAATGTCGATTTTCAGCGGAGACATGATTTTCGCCTTATAGCGTTCAATTTCATGATAAAAACTGGTTTTTTCACAAAATGGGAAGTGAAAACACGTTGCCTTGAGGTCTCTAGAGGGCAATGAGAAATTTCTCGATGTTTCTTCAGTTTCTTTTGCCTATTTGGAACTGAAGATCATGGTGGAAGGTCGATTTTCAGCGGAGACATGAATTTCGCCTTATAACATACAATTTCATGATAAAAACTCGTTTTTTCACGAAATTGGAAGTGAAAAAACGTTGCCTTGGTTTCTCTCCAGGGTCGTGAGGTTTTTTTCCCGTTTCTTGTGTTCCTTTTGCCTATTTGAAATTGAAAATCATGGGAGAATCCCAACTTTATGAATTTCTGCTTATAACATCCGATATCATGATAAATACTCGTTTTTTCACGAAATTGGAAGTGAAAACACGTTGCCTTGGGGTCTCTAGAGGGCAATGAGAAATTTCTAACTGTTTCTTCAGTTTCTTTTGCCTATTTGGAACTGAAGATCATGGTGGAAGGTCGATTTTCAGCGGAGACATGAATTTCGCCTTATAACATACAATTTCATGATAAAAACTCGTTTTTTCACGAAATTGGAAGTGAAAAAACGTTGCCTTGGTTTCTCTCCAGGGTCGTGAGTTTTTTTCCCGTTTCTTGAGTTCCTTTCGCCTTTTTGAAATTGAAAATCATGGGAGAATCCCGACTTTTAGCGGAGATATGAATTTCTGCTTATAACATCCAATATCATGATAAAAACTCGTTATTTCACGAAATTGGAAGTGAAAACACGTTGCCTTGGCGTCTCTCGATTGCAATGAAAAATTTTTCCCTGTTTCTTCAGTTTCTTTTGCCTATTTGGAACTGAATATCATGGCAGAATGTCGATTTTCAGCGGAGACATGAATTTCGCCTTATAACATACTATTTCATGATAAAAACTCGATTTTTCACGAAATTGGAAGTGAAAAAACGTTGCCTTGGTTTCTTTCCAGGGTCGTGAGGTTTTTTTCCCATTTCTAGAGTTCCTTTTGCCTTTTTGAAATTGACAACCATGTGAGAATCCCGACTGTTAGCGGAGATATGAATTTCTGCTTATAACATCCAATATCATCATAAAAACTCGTTTTTTCACGAAATTGGAAGTGAAAACACGTTGCCTTGGCGTCTCTTGAGGGCAATGAGCAATTTCTCCCTGTTTCTTCAGTTTCTCTTGCCTATTTGGAACTGAAAATCATGGCAGAATGTCGATTTTCAGCGGAGACATGAATTTTGCCTTATAACATACAATTTCATGATAAAAAATCGTTTTTTCACGAAATTGGAAGTGAAAAAACGTTGCCTTGGTTTCTCTCCAGGGTCGTGAGTTTTTTTTACCGTTTCTTGAGTTCCTTTCGCCTTTTTGAAATTGAAAATCATGGGAGAATCCCGACTTTTAGCGGAGATATGAATTTCTGCTTATAACATCCAATATCATGATAAAAACTCGTTATTTCACGAAATTGTAAGTGAAAACACGTTGCCTTGGCGTCTCTCGAGGGCAATGAGCAATTTCTCCCTGTTTCTTCAGTTTCTTTTGCCTATTTGGAACTGAAGATCATGGTGGAAGGTCGATTTTCAGCGGAGACAAGAATTCCGCCTTATAACATACAATTTCATGATAAAAACTCGTTTTTTCACGAAATTGGAAGTGAAAAAACGTTGCCTTGCTTTCTCTCCAGGATCGTGAGGTTTTTTTCCCGTTTCTTGAGTTCCTATTACCTATTTAAAATTGAAAATCATGGGAGAATCCCAACTTTTAGCGGAGATATGAATTTCTGCTTATAACATCCAATATCATGATAAAAACTCGTTATTTCACGAAATTGTAAGTGAAAACACGTTGCCTTGGCGTCTCTCGAGGGCAATGAGCAATTTCTCCCTGTTTCTTCAGTTTCTTTTGCCTATTTGGAACTGAAGATCATGGTGGAAGGTCGATTTTCAGCGGAGACAAGAATTCCGCCTTATAACATACAATTTCATGATAAAAACTCGTTTTTTCACGAAATTGGAAGTGAAAAAACGTTGCCTTGCTTTCTCTCCAGGATCGTGAGGTTTTTTTCCCGTTTCTTGAGTTCCTATTACCTATTTAAAATTGAAAATCATGGGAGAATCCCAACTTTTAGCGGAGATATGAATTTCTGCTTATAACATCCAATATCATGATAAAAACTCGTTATTTCACGAAATTGTAAGTGAAAACACGTTGCCTTGTCGTCTCTCGAGGGCAATGAGCAATTTCTCCCTGTTTCTTCAGTTTCTTTTGCCTATTTGGAACTGAAAATCATGGCAGAATGTCGATTTTCAGCGGAGACATGAATTTTGCCTTATAACATACAATTTCATGATAAAAACTCGTTTTTTCACGAAATTGGAAGTGAAAAAACTTTGCCTTTTTGAAATTGAAAATCATGGGAGAATCGAGACTTTTAGCGGAGATATGAATTTCTGCTTATAACATCCAATATCATGATAAAAACTCGTTATTTCACGAAATTGGAAGTTCAAACACGTTGCCTTGGCATCTCTCGATTGCAATGAGAAATTTTTCCCTATTTTTTCAGTTTCTTTTGCCTATTTGGAACTGAAGATCATGGTGGAAGGTCGATTTTCAGCGGAGACATGAATTTCGCCTTATAACATACAATTTCATGATAAAAACTCGTTTTTTCACGAAATTGGAAGTGAAAAAACGTTGCCTTGGTTTCTCTCCGGGGTCGTGAGTTTTTTTTACCGTTTCTTGAGTTCCTTTCGCCTTTTTGAAATTGACAATCATGTGAGAATCCCGACTGTTAGCGGAGATATGAATTTCTGCTTGTAACATCCGATATCATGATAAATACTCGTTTTTTCACGAAATTGGAAGTGAAAACACGTTGCCTTGGCGTCTCTCGAGGGCAATGAGAAATTTCTCCCTGTTTCTTCAGTGTCTTTTGCCTATTTGGAACTGAAGATCATGGTGGAAGGTCGATTTTCAGCGGAGACATGAATTTCGCCTTATAACATACAATTTCATGATAAAAACTCGTTTTTTCACGAAATTGGAAGTGAAAAAACGTTGCCTTGGTTTCTCTCCAGGGTCGTGAGTTTTTTTTACCGTTTCTTGAGTTCCTTTCGCCTTTTTGAAATTGAAAATCTTGGGAGAATCCAGACTTTTAGCGGAGATATGAATTTCTGCTTATAACATCCAATATCATGATAAAAACTCGTTATTTCACGAAATTGTAAGTGAAAACACGTTGCCTTGGCGTCTCTCGAGGGCAATGAGAAATTTCTCCCTGTTTCTTCAGTTTCTTTTGCCTATTTGGAACTGAAAATCATGGCAGAATGTCGATTTTCAGCGGAGACATGAATTTTGCCTTATAACATACAATTTCATGATAAAAACTCGTTTTTTCACGAAATTGGAAGTGAAAAAACTTTGCCTCTTTGAAATTGAAAATCATGGGAGAATCGAGACTTTTAGCGGAGATATGAATTTCTGCTTATAACATCCAATATCATGATAAAAACTCGTCATTTCACGAAATTGGAAGTTCAAACACGTTGCCTTGGCATCGGTCGATTGCAATGAGAAATTTTTCCCTATTTTTTCAGTTTCTTTTGCCTATTTGGAACTGAAGATCATGGTGGAAGGTCGATTTTCAGCGGAGACATGAATTTCGCCTTATAACATACAATTTCATGATAAAAACTCGTTTTTTCACGAAATTGGAAGTGAAAAAACGTTGCCTTGGTTTCTCTCCAGGGTCGTGAGTTTTTTTTACCGTTTCTTGAGTTCCTTTCGCCTTTTTGAAATTGACAATCATGTGAGAATCCCGACTGTTAGCGGAGATATGAATTTCTGCTTGTAACATCCAATATCATGATAAAAACTTGTTATTTCACGAAATTGGAAGTGAAAACACGTTGCCTTGGCGTCTCTCGAGGGCAATGAGAAATTTCTCCCTGTTTCTTCAGTTTCTTTTGCCTATTTGGAACTGAAGATCATGGTGGAAGGTCGATTTTCGGCGGAGACATGAATTTCGCCTTATAACATACTCTTTCATGATAAAGACTCGTTTTTTCACGAAATTAGAAGTGAAAAAACGTTGCCTTGGTTTCTCTCCAGAGTCGTGAGTTTTTATTCCCGTTTCTTGAGTTCTTTTTGCCTTTTTGAAATTGAAAATCATGGGAGAATCGAGACTTTTAGCGGAGATATGAATTTCTGCTTATAACATCCAATATCATGATAAAAACTCGTTATTTCACGAAATTGTAAGTGAAAACACGTTGCCTTGGCGTCTCTCGAGGGCAATGAGAAATTTCTCCCTGTTTCTTCAGTTTCTTTTGCCTATTTGGAACTGAAGATCATGGTGGAAGGTCGATTTTCGGCGGAGACATGAATTTCGCCTTATAACATACAATTTCATGATAAAAACTCGTTTTTTCACGAAATTAGAAGTGAAAAAACGTTGCCTTGGTTTTTCTCCAGGGTCGTGAGGTTTATTTTCCAGTTTCTTGAGTTCCTTTTGCCTATTTGAAATTGAAAATCATGGGAAAATCCTGACTTTTAGCGGAGATATGAATTTCTGCTTATAACATCCGATATCATGATAAATACTCGTTTTTTCACGAAATTGGAAGTGAAAACACGTTGCCTTGGCGTCTCTCGAGGGCAATGAGAAATTTCTCCCTGTTTCTTCAGTTTCTTTTGCCTATTTGGAACTGAAGATCATGGTGGAAGGTCGATTTTCAGCGGAGACATGAATTTCGCCTTATAACATACAATTTCATGATAAAAACTCGTTTTTTCACGAAATTGGAAGTGAAAAAACGTTGCCTTGGTTTCTCTCCAGGGTCGTGAGTTTTTTTTACCGTTTCTTGAGTTCCTTTCGCCTTTTTGAAATTGAAAATCTTGGGAGAATCCAGACTTTTAGCGGAGATATGAATTTCTGCTTATAACATCCAATATCATGATAAAAACTCGTTATTTCACGAAATTGTAAGTGAAAACACGTTGCCTTGGCGTCTCTCGAGGGCAATGAGAAATTTCTCCCTGTTTCTTCAGTTTCTTATGCCTATTTGGAACTGAAAATCATGGCAGAATGTCGACTTTCAGCGGAGACATGAATTTCGCCTTATAACATACAATTTCATGATAAAAACTCGTTTTTTCACGAAATTGGAAGTGAAAAAACGTTGCCTTGGTTTCTCTCCAGAGTCGTGAGTTTTTATTCCCGTTTCTTGAGTTCTTTTTGCCTTTTTGAAATTGAAAATCATGGGAGAATCGAGACTTTTAGCGGAGATATGAATTTCTGCTTATAACATCCAATATCATGATAAAAACTCGTTATTTCACGAAATTGTAAGTGAAAACACGTTGCCTTGGCGTCTCTCGAGGGCAATGAGAAATTTCTCCCTGTTTCTTCAGTTTCTTTTGCCTATTTGGAACTGAAGATCATGGTGGAAGGTCGATTTTCGGCGGAGACATGAATTTCGCCTTATAACATACAATTTCATGATAAAAACTCGTTTTTTCACGAAATTAGAAGTGAAAAAACGTTGCCTTGGTTTTTCTCCAGGGTCGTGAGGTTTATTTTCCAGTTTCTTGAGTTCCTTTTGCCTATTTGAAATTGAAAATCATGGGAAAATCCTGACTTTTAGCGGAGATATGAATTTCTGCTTATAACATCCAATATCACGATAAAAACTCGTTATTTCACGAAACTGAAAGTGAAAACACGTTGCCTTGGCGTCTCTCGATTGCAATGAGAAATTTCTCCCTGTTTCTTCAGTTTCTTTTGCCTATTTAAAACTTAAAATCATGGCAGAATGTCGATTTTCAGCGGAGACATGAATTTCGCCTTATAACATACAATTTCATGATAAAAACTCGTTTTTTCACGAAATTGGAAGTGAAAAAACGTTGCCTTGTTTTCTCTCCAGGGTCGTGAGGTTTTTTTCCCGTTTCTTGTGTTCCTTTTGCCTATTTGAAATTGAAAATCATGGGAGAATCCCAACTTTATGAATTTCTGCTTATAACATCCGATATCATGATAAATACTCGTTTTTTCACGAAATTGGAAATGAAAACACGTTCCCTTGGCGTCTCTCGAGGGCAATGGGAAATTTCTCCCTGTTTCTTCGGTTTCTTTTGCCTATTTGGAACTGAAGATCATGGTGGAAGGTCGATTTTCAGAGGAGACATGAATTTCGCCTTATAACATACAATTTCATGATAAAAACTCGTTTTTTCACGAAATTGGAAGTGAAAAAACGTTGCCTTGGTTTCCTCTCCAGGGTCGTGAGGTTTTTTTCCCATTTCTTGAGTTCTTTTTGCCTTTTTGAAATTGAAAATCATGGGAGAATCCAGACTTTTAGCGGAGAGATGAAATTCTGCTTATATTATAACATCCAATATCATAATAAAAACTCGTTATATCACATAATGGGAAGTGAAAACACGTTGCCTTGGCGTGTCTCGATTGAAATGACAAATTTTTCCCTGTTTCGTCAGTTTCTTTTGCCTATTCGGAACTGAAGATCATGGGAGAATGTCGATTTTCAGCGGAGACATGAATTTCGCCGTATAACGTTAAATTTCATGATTTAAACTAGTTTTTTCACGAAATTGGAAGTGAAAACACGTTGCCTTGGCGTCTCTCGGGGGGAATGAGAAATTTTTCCTTGTTTCTTCAGTTTCTTTTGCCTGTTCGGAACTGAAGATCATGGTGGAAGGTCGATTTTCAGCGGAGACATGAATTTCACCTTATAACATACAATTTGATGATAAAAACTCGTTTTTCCACGAAATGGGAAGTGAAAAAACATTGCCTTGGCTTCTTTCCAGGGCCGTGAGGATTTTTATCCCGTTTCTTGAGTTCCTTTTCCCTATTTGAAATTGAAAGCCTTTCGAGAATCCCGAGTTTTAGCGGAGATATGAATTTCTGCTTATAACATCCAATATCATGATAAAAACTCGTTATTTCACGAAACTGAAAATGAAAACACGTTGCCTTGGCGTCTCTCGATTGCAATGAGAAATTTTTC
The DNA here is from genome assembly GCF_019457755.1 of Venturia canescens. Lineage (NCBI taxonomy): Eukaryota > Metazoa > Arthropoda > Insecta > Hymenoptera > Ichneumonidae > Venturia > Venturia canescens. The sequence goes on from NC_057425.1 coordinate 23,122,637, forward strand.
CCTGTTTCTTCAGTTTCTTTTGCCTATTTGGAACTGAATATCATGGCAGAATGTCGATTTTCAGCGGAGACATGAATTTCGCCTTATAACATACTATTTCATGATAAAAACTCGATTTTTCACGAAATTGGAAGTGAAAAAACGTTGCCTTGGTTTCTTTCCAGGGTCGTGAGGTTTTTTTCCCATTTCTAGAGTTCCTTTTGCCTTTTTGAAATTGACAACCATGTGAGAATCCCGACTGTTAGCGGAGATATGAATTTCTGCTTATAACATCCAATATCATCATAAAAACTCGTTATTTCACGAAACTGAAAGTGAAAACACGTTGCCTTGGCGTCTCTCGATTGCAATGAGAAATTTCTCCCTGTTTCTTCAGTTTCTTTTGCCTATTTAAAACTTAAAATCATGGCAGAATGTCGATTTTCAGCGGAGACATGAATTTCGCCTTATAACATACAATTTCATGATAAAAACTCGTTTTTTCACGAAATTGGAAGTGAAAAAACGTTGCCTTGGTTTCTCTCCAGGGTCGTGAGGTTTTTTTCCCGTTTCTTGTGTTCCTTTTGCCTATTTGAAATTGAAAATCATGGGAGAATCCCAACTTTATGAATTTCTGCTTATAACATCCGATATCATGATAAATACTCGTTTTTTCACGAAATTGGAAATGAAAACACGTTCCCTTGGCGTCTCTCGAGGGCAATGGGAAATTTCTCCCTGTTTCTTCGGTTTCTTTTGCCTATTTGGAACTGAAGATCATGGTGGAAGGTCGATTTTCAGCGGAGACATGAATTTCGCCTTATAACATACAATTTCATGATAAAAACTCGTTTTTTCACGAAATTAGAAGTGAAAAAACGTTGCCTTGGTTTCCTCTCCAGGGTCGTGAGGTTTTTTTTCCCATTTCTTGAGTTCTTTTTGCCTTTTTGAAATTGAAAATCATGGGAGAATCCCAACTTATAGCGGAGATATGAATTTCTGCTTATAACATCCAATATCATGATAAAAACTCGTTATTTCACAAAATGGGAAGTGAAAACACGTTGCCTTGGCGTGTCTCGATTGAAATGACAAATTTTTCCCTGTTTAGTCAGTTTCTTTTGCCTATTCGGAACTGAAGATCATGGGAGAATGTCGATTTTCAGCGGAGACATGATTTTCGCCTTATAGCGTTCAATTTCATGATAAAAACTGGTTTTTTCACAAAATGGGAAGTGAAAACACGTTGCCTTGAGGTCTCTAGAGGGCAATGAGAAATTTCTCGATGTTTCTTCAGTTTCTTTTGCCTATTTGGAACTGAAGATCATGGTGGAAGGTCGATTTTCAGCGGAGACATGAATTTCGCCTTATAACATACAATTTCATGATAAAAACTCGTTTTTTCACGAAATTGGAAGTGAAAAAACGTTGCCTTGGTTTCTCTCCAGGGTCGTGAGGTTTTTTTCCCGTTTCTTGTGTTCCTTTTGCCTATTTGAAATTGAAAATCATGGGAGAATCCCAACTTTATGAATTTCTGCTTATAACATCCGATATCATGATAAATACTCGTTTTTTCACGAAATTGGAAGTGAAAACACGTTGCCTTGGGGTCTCTAGAGGGCAATGAGAAATTTCTAACTGTTTCTTCAGTTTCTTTTGCCTATTTGGAACTGAAGATCATGGTGGAAGGTCGATTTTCAGCGGAGACATGAATTTCGCCTTATAACATACAATTTCATGATAAAAACTCGTTTTTTCACGAAATTGGAAGTGAAAAAACGTTGCCTTGGTTTCTCTCCAGGGTCGTGAGTTTTTTTCCCGTTTCTTGAGTTCCTTTCGCCTTTTTGAAATTGAAAATCATGGGAGAATCCCGACTTTTAGCGGAGATATGAATTTCTGCTTATAACATCCAATATCATGATAAAAACTCGTTATTTCACGAAATTGGAAGTGAAAACACGTTGCCTTGGCGTCTCTCGATTGCAATGAAAAATTTTTCCCTGTTTCTTCAGTTTCTTTTGCCTATTTGGAACTGAATATCATGGCAGAATGTCGATTTTCAGCGGAGACATGAATTTCGCCTTATAACATACTATTTCATGATAAAAACTCGATTTTTCACGAAATTGGAAGTGAAAAAACGTTGCCTTGGTTTCTTTCCAGGGTCGTGAGGTTTTTTTCCCATTTCTAGAGTTCCTTTTGCCTTTTTGAAATTGACAACCATGTGAGAATCCCGACTGTTAGCGGAGATATGAATTTCTGCTTATAACATCCAATATCATCATAAAAACTCGTTTTTTCACGAAATTGGAAGTGAAAACACGTTGCCTTGGCGTCTCTTGAGGGCAATGAGCAATTTCTCCCTGTTTCTTCAGTTTCTTTTGCCTATTTGGAACTGAAAATCATGGCAGAATGTCGATTTTCAGCGGAGACATGAATTTTGCCTTATAACATACAATTTCATGATAAAAAATCGTTTTTTCACGAAATTGGAAGTGAAAAAACGTTGCCTTGGTTTCTCTCCAGGGTCGTGAGTTTTTTTTACCGTTTCTTGAGTTCCTTTCGCCTTTTTGAAATTGAAAATCATGGGAGAATCCCGACTTTTAGCGGAGATATGAATTTCTGCTTATATTATAACATCCAATATCATAATAAAAACTCGTTATATCACATAATGGGAAGTGAAAACACGTTGCCTTGGCGTGTCTCGATTGAAATGACAAATTTTTCCCTGTTTCGTCAGTTTCTTTTGCCTATTCGGAACTGAAGATCATGGGAGAATGTCGATTTTCGGCGGAGACATGAATTTCGCCGTATAACGTTCAATTTCATGATTTAAACTAGTTTTTTCACGAAATTGGAAGTGAAAACACGTTGCCTTGGCGTCTCTCGGGGGGAATGAGAAATTTTTCCTTGTTTCTTCAGTTTCTTTTGCCTGTTCGGAACTGAAGATCATGGTGGAAGGTCGATTTTCAGCGGAGACATGAATTTCACCTTATAACATACAATTTGATGATAAAAACTCGTTTTTCCACGAAATGGGAAGTGAAAAAACATTGCCTTGGCTTCTTTCCAGGGCCGTGAGGATTTTTATCCCGTTTCTTGAGTTCCTTTTCCCTATTTGAAATTGAAAGCCTTTCGAGAATCCCGAGTTTTAGCGGAGATATGAATTTCTGCTTATAACATCCAATATCATGATAAAAACTCGTTATTTCACGAAACTGAAAGTGAAAACACGTTGCCTTGGCGTCTCTCGATTGCAATGAGAATTTTCTCCCTGTTTCTTCAGTTTCTTTTGCCTATTTAAAACTGAAAATCATGTCAGAATGTCGATTTTCAGCAGAGACATGAATTTCGCCTTATAACATACAATTTCATGATAAAAACTCGTTTTTTCACGAAATTGGAAGTGAAAAAACGTTGCCTTGGTTTCTCTCCAGGGTCGTGAGGTTTTTTTCCCGTTTCTTGTGTTCCTTTTGCCTATTTGAAATTGAAAATCATGGGAGAATCCCAACTTTATGAATTTCTGCTTATAACATCCGATATCATGATAAATACTCGTTTTTTCACGAAATTGGAAATGAAAACACGTTCCCTTGGCGTCTCTCGAGGGCAATGGGAAATTTCTCCCTGTTTCTTCGGTTTCTTTTGCCTATTTGGAACTGAAGATCATGGTGGAAGGTCGATTTTCAGCGGAGACATGAATTTCGCCTTATAACATACAATTTCATGATAAAAACTCGTTTTTTCACGAAATTAGAAGTGAAAACACGTTGCCTTGGTTTCCTCTCCAGGGTCGTGAGGTTTTTTTTCCCATTTCTTGAGTTCTTTTTGCCTTTTTGAAATTGAAAATCATGGGAGAATCCCAACTTATAGCGGAGATATGAATTTCTGCTTATAACATCCAATATCATAATAAAAACTCGTTATTTCACATAATGGGAAGTGAAAACACGTTGCCTTGGCGTGTCTCGATTGAAATGACAAATTTTTCCCTGTTTCGTCAGTTTCTTTTGCCTATTCGGAACTGAAGATCATGGGAGAATGTCGATTTTCAGCGGAGACATGAATTTCGCCTTATAACGTTCAATTTCATGATTTAAACTAGTTTTTTCACGAAATTGGAAGTGAAAACACGTTGCCTTGGCGTCTCTCGGGGGGAATGAGAAATTTTTCCTTGTTTCTTCAGTTTCTTTTGCCTGTTCGGAACTGAAGATCATGGTGGAAGGTCGATTTTCAGCGGAGACATGAATTTCACCTTATAACATACACTTTGATGATAAAAACTCGTTTTTCCACGAAATTGGAAGTGAAAAAACATTGCCTTGGCTTCTTTCCAGGGCCGTGAGGATTTTTATCCCGTTTCTTGAGTTTCTTTTCCCTATTTGAAATTGAAAGTCTTTCGAGAATCCCGAGTTTTAGCGGAGATATGAATTTCTGCTTATAACATCCAATATCATGATAAAAACTCGTTATTTCACGAAATTGGAAGTGAAAACACGTTGCCTTGGCGTCTCTCGATTGCAATAAGAAATTTCTCGTTTCTTCAGTTTCTTTTGCCTATTTAAAACTGAAAATCATGGCAGAATGTCGATTTTCAGCGGAGACATGAATTTCGCCTTATAACATACAATTTCATGATAAAAACTCGTTTTTTCACGAAATTGGAAGTGAAAAAACGTTGCCTTGGTTTTTCTCCAGGGTCGTGAGGTTTTTTTCCCGTTTCTTGAGTACCTTTTGCCTATTTGAAATTGAAAATCATGGGAGAATCCCAACTTTATGAATTTCTGCTTATAACATCCAATATCATCATAAAAACTCGTTTTTTCACGAAATTGGAAGTGAAAACACGTTGCCTTGGCGTCTCTTGAGGGCAATGGGAAATTTTTCCCTATTTCTTCAGTTTCTTTTGCCTATTTGGAACTGAATATCATGGCAGAATGTCGATTTTCAGCGGAGACATGAATTTAGCCTTATAACATACTATTTCATGATAAAAACTCGATTTTTCACGAAATTGGAAGTGAAAAAACGTTGCCTTGGTTTCTTTCCAGGGTCGTGAGGTTTTTTTTCCCATTTCTTGAGTTCCTTATGCCTTTTTGAAATTGACAATCATGTGAGAATCCCGACTGTTAGCGGAGATATGAATTTCTGCCTGTAACATCCAATATCATGATAAAAACTCGTTATTTCACGAAATTGTAAGTGAAAACACGTTGCCTTGGCGTCTCTCGAGGGCAATGAGAAATTTCTCCCTGTTTCTTCAGTTTCTTATGCCTATTTGGAACTGAAAATCATGGCAGAATGTCGATTTTCAGCGGAGACATGAATTTCGCCTTATAACATACAATGTCATGATAAAAACTCGTTTTTTCACGAAATTGGAAGTGAAAAAACGTTGCCTTGGTTTTTCTCCAGGGTCGTGAGGTTTTTTTCCCGTTTCTTGAGTACCTTTTGCCTATTTGAAATTGAAAATCATGGGAGAATCCCAACTTTATGAATTTCTGCTTATAACATCCAATATCATCATAAAAACTCGTTTTTTCACGAAATTGGAAGTGAAAACACGTTGCCTTGGCGTCTCTTGAGGGCAATGGGAAATTTTTCCCTATTTCTTCAGTTTCTTTTGCCTATTTGGAACTGAATATCATGGCAGAATGTCGATTTTCAGCGGAGACATGAATTTAGCCTTATAACATACTATTTCATGATAAAAACTCGATTTTTCACGAAATTGGAAGTGAAAAAACGTTGCCTTGGTTTCTTTCCAGGGTCGTGAGGTTTTTTTTCCCATTTCTTGAGTTCCTTATGCCTTTTTGAAATTGACAATCATGTGAGAATCCCGACTGTTAGCGGAGATATGAATTTCTGCCTGTAACATCCAATATCATGATAAAAACTCGTTATTTCACGAAATTGTAAGTGAAAACACGTTGCCTTGGCGTCTCTCGAGGGCAATGAGAAATTTCTCCCTGTTTCTTCAGTTTCTTATGCCTATTTGGAACTGAAAATCATGGCAGAATGTCGATTTTCAGCGGAGACATGAATTTCGCCTTATAACATACAATGTCATGATAAAAACTCGTTTTTTCACGAAATTGGAAGTGAAAAAACGTTGCCTTGGTTTCTCTCCAGAGTCGTGAGTTTTTATTCCCGTTTCTTGAGTTCTTTTTGCCTTTTTGAAATTGAAAATCATGGGAGAAAGTAGATATACAACACCGGTTCTGGACCACTTTTTCTCTACTGCGCATGCGCAGAAAAATCCATTGCGCAGGTTCTACTGCGCATGTTCTAGAAGGTTCCATGGGAGGGGGGGTACTGCGCATGTTCCAGAAGGTTCCATGGGAGGGGGGGGGGGGGATCGGTGACGTCATAACTGCGCAGTGACCTTGTTTGCGTTGGGTGAATTACGGTGACGTCATAACTGCGCAGTGACCTTGTTTGCGTTGGGCGAATTACGGTGACGTCATAACTGCGCAGTGACCTTGTTTGTGTTGGGCGAATTACGGTGACATCATAACAGCGCAGTGACCTTGGGTGTTTTTTGCGTCATAGGAGAATTGCGGAGGGGTCATCACTGCGCTGTGACCTTGGGTGTACAGAAAAATGATGCGTCTGGAAGCGCAGTGAGGGCCTTGGCAGCGAAGAAGTGCGGGTATTTCTAGGGCAAGATATAAAAGATTGGAATTAAGCGTAGAAAATTTTATTTTTCAAGTTGATCTCAAGATGGACAGATGTGCGTATACAATCGATCCATTGAAACCACCTTCGATGTTGACTAAAAATGATCTCAAATCGATTCCCAAGGTTCTGCTCATAAAATATTATGGCAGATTCATTCCTTCGTTATGGGATCGATTACCTGAACATTTGCAAAGTGATAGTGAGATTCAGTCGTATCAATATTGTCATGATCATTTTAATCCACCATGGGTGCGGTCTCATATTGATGATCTGGGACCAATACGTCGAGACTGTGAAAAATGTTGGATCATGGAGCAGCTAGTGAATACTTATGCAATTTATTGTACAAGAAATCCTACTGAAATGACGGCAGAAGAACTCTTGATCATATCACCATCAACGTTCAAAAAATATTTCAGTGACTTTACAGATATTTTGTGGGAGCGTTTACCACATTATTACAAATCTGACGTTGAAATTCAATCATTTCGTCGATGTTATCATCATTGGAATACATCTTCGATGGGAGAGCACATTGATGCCCCAGCACCTTTACGAAAAAATTGTAAAAAATGTCAGGAGAGTGAAATTCACTCATGAACCTGCCCCTCGACGTGCGCGTTGTAAACGAGGCCGCTTCGAGAATTCTCTGTTTTTTCCAGAAATGTTTATGATATAATTATTGGAAGGCGACTTCTGCGCGGTTTTGGTAGTTTCAAATTACTTTTTTGGTGGGGGTAATCCCTATAAAACAAATGGTTTTCAAGCTGTTACGGCTCATTACGTTACACGATGGACGACTTGACACCAGATGAGATTAAGCACTTGTGCTGTCTTCCCCCATATTTCTGTGACTACGATGATGCTGTGGTCAAGTATTTCGGTGATGATCCACCGGAAAAAGTATACGAGTTTCTACGGGATCTATCGCAGTTCCAAGCAAATTTGGAACAAGTGAAAAGTGAACGGAAAATGAGTGAACAAAAATGTGCGCGCTGCGGTTATACTCAGGGATCATTCGGGACTATCGAGAGTCACATTCGAAGTTTACATCGTCAAGTTGAAGAAATAAAAATGAAATTGAATGAGCTGAACGTAGACGATGACGACGACGATGATGATGAAGGAATCAACCTTGACGGAAGAATCAGCAACGTGATTAATCTTTTTCTAACATTGAAGAAGCGTCTGGAGAATATGAAGGAATTTATAGAAATCATACGAGTATAATATGTAGAAAATTTTTATTATTTTTACAAACGTATGTAAATGTTGAATAAAAAAAAAAAAAAAAATTACATGTTTCCTTTTTTCCCTCTTACATCAGTTTTTTTACATTTCCGCTAATTGGGTTGTATTCAACGATCCGATCGTGTAGAATCAGACAGTACGCGGATGTTTGTGGTGGGAACGGAGTTCCCGATTCAAATTCCAAACGTATATCCACTGGTCCTGATTTCAGGAACTCGTTTTGTTTCGAACAATCGATAACAATGAGAGGGGCTTTTTCTACAAAATCAGCTTTGCTCAACAAAGGTTCTGACTCTTTACCGTAGTAAGACGCTTGGAAATTCGCATACATATCGTATAGCAGAGCGTACTGATTGTGACTAATATCGAGATTCAAATTTCCATAAGGATAACATTGCGAGTTTAGAAACAGTTTAACATCGCGAATATCGCAATGATCAAAATTACTCGCATTTTTTATCGCGTTATTTTTTCTCGCGGTTTGAAATCCAAGAATCACGTATCGCGGTTTTTCGAGCTGCGTCGATGTTTTTACGACCCACACGTGTTTCGAGGTGACTGGGAGTAACGGATACTCGTACAATTCCCACGTACGAAAACTCATGGCGATGGATGGATCTTTGGCGATGTAGTTGAGCAATTGAACTTTTCGTTGATCCGATACTCTGATATACGGAATCATCCATTCAATTTTGAGTAATGAAATTTTGAATTGTTCAGCAGCAGCTTCGCCCGGTGTTTGCACAACAGCATTCATATCGCTGTTCGATCTCGTGAGAATCAGCTCGTGCTTGGCATTGATGACAATTCGATGATAATCCTCAGCGAATCCGAGAATAAGACTTAGGGGTATTGAAAGGTCAAAATTTCCATTATCATCCGTCAATGATGTTGCATCATCCTCACGCCAGCCAGCATTTTCCATCTCTTTTCTAGGATTTTGCGATACGTAATTTTTCATGAGTGTCGTGAGACCAACATTTTTGCTACGATCGATCTCGATAGCGTTCAACTCATAACGCATTTCCTCAAACAGATGACAGATGGCATTATTGGCGAGTCGTGTATGTTGAACCGCAGTTCCATCTGTTTTCGTTAATTTTCCATGTACGTGCAAAGAGCTTTTACTCGGGAGCAAGCACAGATCTTGATGTTGAACGGAAATGCGGATTTCATCGTTGTTATTGAAGGTTGCTGACGCGAACGGTTGATGCGCATGAATTTCGTAGTGGGCGATGGCCTCATCGAAGATAACGGGTTTTTGTATGGCCAGGATTTCTTCCATGGTGGTGTAATGCATGCAATTACAATACAGCAAATTTTCCACTTTTTCTTTTTAGTTTTAATCCCAAATTCTTTAGGAACTGAATGTTTTGACGTGTTAGCTCCTTGAGAGGTGCTCGACGATTGATGGATTTTGTACATATCGATTCGTTTTTATAGCCCAATCCAACTTTAGTATTAAATACAATACCCATTATGTTGTTTTAATGTGTAATCTTATTGTTATAATTTCACCACGAAAATTCACCGGGTTTCCGTCTTGATCTACAAGTCTGAGCTGAAGATGATCTATTGACTGTACGGCGATCGGTAGATAAATGACGTGCGGTGGTACTTCTATGATCTTATATCCTGGCGGAACAACGGGAAAAAATTCATGGATCGTGTGCACTCGTTGGTCATTGATGTAAGCACCTGTGGTGATATTGCACTCGACTCGTAGAGAATTGATTTTAAGAATGGCTACAGGTAATTCGGACTTGTGTACGGCATTGGCTTCCAGTTTGCGTGCCACGAATCCCAACAGTCGACCGATCGAGTCATCGGGTTCGAAATTTATTTGCTGATTACACTTGATCTCGCTGCATAGAGTATTGTTGTTTGGCCTGAGGTTTATGAAGATGTTTTTGTCAGAGAGTGCACTCTGTAAATAGCGCTCGATATCCGCAATTTCGTAGCTCCCAGTAGGTATAGTCACAACTTCTTGTCCCACATAAAATTTATTCTTGCCCACATCGATATTCGGTATGGAATTGAAGGTGAGCAATTCGACGAGTCCGAGGGTATAATTTTTGAACGGTGACAGTTCTATAGGTGGGAAGTAGTAAGCATCCAATACGGAGCTCGTTCCCGAAAGCGTCAGCGTGAAAGAATTATTCATGGTAGTTGTCGTTCAACTGATGATTTGCCACTAAAAATCATTCTTTTTATATAAAAAATTCAAGCATAAATGACCACACACGACAGTATCGTAGTTCTGATATCGTTCATGATTGTATGTGATAGTGCTACCAACACCGAAATATTTCTTCAAATCTTGAGGTGGTTGGAGATTGCCAAAACTGTCAAAATACATGACTTTGTCGTTGGTTTTCCGGTATGCGACCCAATGTGTGCCAGGCCCATCCTTGTCATCCAAATTTACAATAGCCGATTCGTATTTTCGAGGACCGTTCTTGGGTAAGTTGTTTCTCATGAAAACTCCGCGAAAATGAGGAATTTTCATAGCTCGAGCATACTTTATCAGATCAAAGTCGGTGAGTGCTCGGTGTGGTAGCTTTATGCGTTTTTTGTTAGATACAGTCCCATGCCTTTTTTGTAGGGTTTCAGGTATAGTCCTTTACCCATCGCGATAGCTTCCATCGTTTCATTGTGTCGTTTACTTTCTTCCAATTGACGCTTGGCAGCGCTAGCATCGTTCACAGCTTTCGCTATTCCTGCTGCGCCACCAGCGAGAGCTCCAGTGGCACTCAGCCCAGCGAGAATAGGCGCGAGAAGTGGTAGAAAACCACCAATTTTCGTTGGCATTGGAAGAACACGAGGTGACTTCACTTTGCTTCGTCCACCCGCCTTTTTTACTGCATCACGTGCACCTCTGAGAGCCGATTTTATGGGATTCGAACCACTCATCGATGCTTTAGCTGAATTGATAACCTGTTTCAGCGTCGTCTTGCTATGCTTTCGTTTTCTCTTGACACCCATACCGAGCTTCGTTTTGGCTTTCATCGTGTTTGCTATACCCCAAGCCACTGCTTTTTCTCCAATACCAGCGTCTTTCGCGAGGACTCTTTGCCAGGCTTTTTCCTCAAGTACTCGATCCGCTTCGTGTCTTGCTGGAAGATTTTCACGACTCTTCGAATACGCAATGTCGTGTTCCTTGCAAGCAGCGTCCAGAGGGTTAATACCGGGATCACCTCGTGCCACTCTTTTTGCTAATTTCGTACCTGGACCACAGTACTGATAGCCTGGTACGTGTACTTCGAAAGGGAGTTTATTGATCAGTTTATTGACAAATCCTTTTCCGCGCTTTCGTTTGATCATAATTGGACCGATTTCACTTTTTTATGGAGCGAATTTCTTTAAACTCGAAGTTATAGAATTGTATCGATTCATTTTTTCCGATGTGCATCGGAAGAAAGCTCGTTTACGACTGACAGATGCCTTTATAAGCATCCTACTTATATGTGTTCGTGTCAGTCGTTATCAAGATGAGATTCGAAACACAACCCAATAAATTGACCGTCATGAATTTCGACGATCTTGCTCAGAAAAAACAGCGTAAACGACGTCACGGCCCTCTACTGCCAAATAGTGTGCGTGCTGTAATATGTGGCCCCTCCAATTGTGGTAAAACCAATGCTCTTCTTACTCTAATTACCCATCCCAATGGTTTGAGATTTGAAAACGTTTATCTGTACTCGAAATCGCTGAATCAGCCAAAGTATCAACTTCTCAAACGCGTACTCGAACCCATAAAAGGGTTGGGATATTTTGCTTTTCAAGATCACGAACAAGTGATCAAACCGGAAGACGCTCGCCCGAATTCCGTAATGATTTTCGATGATGTTGCCTGCGAAAAGCAAGACAACATGAGAGCTTTTTTCTGTATGGGCCGACATCGAGACGTTGACTCGTTTTATCTTTGTCAAACGTACGCTCGTATTCCCAAGCATCTAGTTCGGGACAATACCAATTTTATTGTACTTTTTCGTCAAGATGAGATGAATTTGCGACATATTTATGATGATCACGTGAACACCGACATGTCATACACGCAGTTCAAAGATTTGTGCTCAGCATGCTGGAGCGAGGATAAATATTCTTTCGTTGTAATCGATAAAGACAGAGACGTCGATGACGGTCGATATCGAAAGGGTTTCGACTGCTTTATAAATACAGAAGCATCGATACAGTGAGATCAGTCAATGTTCAGTCAGCATGCAGAGCGCAGAATTTAATAAGGAAAAAGATGTTTTACGGAAAATCGCTCACGCGAGTGATGCAATTCGACGTAAACATAAACTCATAAAATTAGGCAAAGAGACCGTTGAAAGGGTCATGGATGAAGTGTTTCGTCCTGTGGTGACTCCTCTGAAAAAAATTGCGAGTCAACAAGTAGAGAGTGTAAAAAAAGAGGTAAAAAGAGAGACGAAAGAAGCGATAAAAGAGGAGGAAGATCTCGACAATACTTTCAATACCGCATATGATGATGATGATGATTATCAACAAGTGTCAACTGAGAAGGACGCTGAGCCATTCAAGGAGCAAGCTGTTGAACCGCTTGTTCAGCAGTATCTGCGAATGTTTGGAACGGCTGAAGAAAAAGAACTGGATACCTCGTACGGTGTTCGAAAACTCGCGGGAGGCGTTTTAATGATTGGTGACTCACCCGCGACATTTGACGACAAACTCGTCTCAGTGAAAAACAAGACGTATGAAGCCTCGCCTGGTTTACTCGAATTGATATTCAAAAAATTACCAAACAGAGAGATCGTAACTGCAGCAGATATGGATAATTATGGAACCATCATTATCGACACGAGTGCTCACCGAAAATACTATAAAGCTGAAAAACCTATTCGCACGGAGAGCAAAAAATACCAAAATATTATCTCGAATATTCTTCCAACACGAAAAATTGGTAAAGCTTTGCCACGCTATATGACTATCCCCAAGGAAAATATGGATTTAGTTTATTTTGACGATCCTAACGAGCTGGTCGATAGATTGCGTCTTCTTCTCGCCTCACAAGCCGCTGGAAATACAAGCCACAATAACGAAATAATATCCATCATTGAGGAATTACGTGAAGCTCAAATAATTTATTAGCCAGTGCGTACTAGTCGAGTTCATTACAATTATGAGTGTTGACGTGTTTGGACGAAAATTATTGGGTGATCCTCGAGGTGCCCAAGGTCCTCCTGGTAATGGATTTAAATTTACAATCGATGGTCAGTATGATATGGACAACAAGAGATTGTGCAATCTTGCCGATCCTAAACTGGAAAATGATGCTGTCACTGTGCGGTCGATGCAAAGTTTTGTAAATACAGTGCAAATGTAAAAAAGTAAAAATCTTGAAGAACTAACGCTCCGTAATTATGAGCTCATTACGAGTTTGGAAGCGCGACTGAGAACATTGGAAAAAGCTGCTATTGAAAAAAACGATAACAAGTTGATGCCGAGTATGCAAACTAGACAAGAGTTGAAAAACGAAACATGAATGAGAAAAAAACGTTGGTCGTTGAGGAACTTCATAGGCCTGTACGAAGAAACTATCCCCGTCGTCATGTGAATATTCGTGGATTGGATGAAACCTGGCAGGCGGATCTCGTGGACATGTCAGCGTACGCATCGTTCAACAATCGGAAGAAATTCTTGCTAACGATTATCGATACATTTTCCAAATTCGCCTGGGCTGTTCCGATTAAAAGTAAAAATGGCAAAGATGTGGCGGACGCCATGAAATCTGTACTCGCAAAAGGTCGTGTACCACAAAAATTACACGTTGATCGAGGCAAAGAATTTTATAACAGCGACTTCAAAGCTCTCTTGAAACATCATAATGTTGAATTATATTCCACATTCAGTAATATGAAAGCATCGATATGTGAACGTTTTAATCGTACTTTGAAGGCAAAAATGTGGAAGCAATTCAGTTTGCGTGGCTCATACAAATGGATAGATATTCTACCAAAATTGATGTCTAGCTATAACAACAGCAAACATCGTACGATAAAAATGAAACCAAAAGATGTCACTGCTGAGAATGAAAAAAATATTCTACGAAATATTTATGGAAATTATCGTGTCAATCGTACGCGTAATATAAAGTTTAAAATTGGAGACAAAGTTCGAGTCAGCAAGCACAAACACGTTTTCGAGAAAGGCTACACACCGAATTGGACAACTGAGATTTTTACCATAAGCGAGATACGAAATACCGATCCCATCACATACAAGCTCACGGATTATCAGAATCAACCGATCGAAGGTTGTTTCTATGAGAAAGAACTCACTCTAGTCAGAAATCCGGATATTTTCCTTGTGGAAAAAATAGTGCGAAAACGTGGAAATCAGCTGTTAGTAAAGTGGCTAGGTTTCGATAGTACACACAACAGTTGGATAAATAAGAAAGATTTGTAAAAGGTTCAACTACAACGTTACTGCAATCAGTCGTGTCTTGGCAACCATACGGAAAGGATCATTCTTTGTCATAAAAAACGATTTTGTAAAAAATTTTTAAAAATCCAAGTGTTCTCAACGTCGCTGCAATCAGTCATGTCGTGGCAGCCTAACAAAAAGGATCCAAAGGATGAGTGGGATAAGTCGTCGGAAAAACCGTCAACAAATCGATGTACCGTTTATGAAAATGGACGATGTATATGTGGTAAAGAAGACCGTCATAAGCTTCTACCCAATAATAATAAACGATGATGATTTTGTAAAAGATTTTTAAATAAAAAACGAAAAATATATTCTAGTGTTTTTATTATAGCCATATGGTACAGTATCCGTAGCATCGGGTAAAAGAATTCTCTTATCATCTAACCAACTTAATGCTAATTTTTTCTGTTTGACAGTATTGACTTCATGTTTTTTGCTTTGAATTAAATACTGATCTCTTACTAAATTTTCGTGCTCGAATAAACATTTTTTATAATCTTCAAATTCGATTTCCCTTAATGTCGATTGTTTTATACCCTTGGCACGTTTTTTAGCATTCTCTTCACCAAATACTTTAAACGTATACAATTTCGCTCGAAGTCCGATAAATTCCTTCATAATTTTTCCATTCATCTCATCTTTCATTAGACCGAGAACTTTCTTATTTGCCAAAGGTATTCCATAAATATTATTCGCTGGATAATCGGAAGTATCAAATTTGTGTATATCGCGCTTTATATATTCATATATATCGGGCATATTAAAGTGGTATAGAAGGCTATCAGTGTCCGTGTACATTAGTTTTGCTCGATCGCCAAAGGTATTTTTAACGTAATTATAGTGAAAATCATATATGTATGTTTTTGATAGATCAAGGACACAAAATCCAACGTAAATGGGTTTGTTGAAATGTACTTTGACGCGATTCATTTCAATTATTACAATATCATGTTCGAAAACAGTGCAGCTATGGAAGTTGGGCTTCGCAATGAGAGCCTTTGCACCATATCGACCTTCCCACTGTGTCACGAGTTTTACGTCTTTCTGTTTCCTCACATTTTCCATAGTTTTTCCGAATACCGCATTATTCATCAATTTGAAAAAATTTTTTTCAAATTCATTGGTTGATTTTTTTCATAATTCGGTGTTCAAGTCGATGTATGTTTTGAGCCATGGAACTTGATGAAATTTTAAAACTCGGTGAATTTTTGTCAATTTCAGTCCGAAATTTAAGCATTGTTTCAAATTTTTGTAATGAATAACGTATTTATTTTTCGGCAAAAATGTTGTCATTAATTTTGAATGTTTATTGTGAGGAGGTGCGTTGTGCTCGGGACAAAGAGGCAGATCTTTATGCAACTCGAAAAGCTCCTCAGGATATTCCAAATCTACTTCGAAAATATATCCTATCGAAGAGTCATCGGGGATATTGAGAATATCTATAGGCTCGGACTCCCATTCGAAAGAACCAACAGGTAGGTATTGGGACATGGCTGCACCGTACAAATTATTCACGTCAAAGTACATTAAATACGATTCCTCTTTGCTTGGATCAAAATCGGCTCCCATGTACCGATTGTTTGCATGAGCATATCTATTGCAACACTGCGATACACCACCTCGAATGCCTTTTTCGATAAACAGGAGCATTTCAGGATCTGTGAGGAGTTCAAGTTGAACACCCGTACATTTGAGCATCGCGTCAAAAGCAAGTCCCGGAGCTGTAAAATAATGTAGAGGATCCAAGCCGTACGTCGAAGAGCAGTTGCGTCGAAAATTTTCAAATATATCAGCCAATAGTAAAACGTCTGTCTTTAAATATAAATCGGAATATTCACCCAATGAAATAATGTTGAAAATATTCCAAATGTTTTTTGCGTGTTCGTAATCTTGCTCCGAAATGTTTGCATTATTTAATTTTGAATAAAAATTTTCTTTCGATGGCAACTGCTCTTCGTCGAGTTTCTCCCACGAGTCCACGTATTCGTAAGGGAAAACTCCCTTCCTCGTGAGCAACTGGAATTCCTCTACAGTACTAGAGTGCTTACGTGTGATTGACTTATCCTCATCCCTCAGGTATGAGGCTAATTTTTCGAGACTATTAGCCATAAACCTGAAGGAGTCGATAAACCGTAAATTTACATTTGTACCTTCAACGTATTTCGTGAATGAAATGTATCGCTCTTTGTTTATAGGGAGAAGTTTGACTGTGCCGTTGAATCGTGTAGCCAATGTTTTGATTAAAAAGTGTGAGTCATAGCCAGAGAGATTGTGAAAAACTATTGGGATACTATGAGATTTCGTATAATTCAAATTGCATCCAGGATGCGCAGCACCCCGATAATTTCCTGTGAAATGGCAATGATCGCGGTGCTTTACATCCGCGGAGTCGAACGGCTTTTCACAAATATGGCATTTTTTGGCATTTCTAAACTGTATTTTTTCATCCGATGTGAGTGGTTTCATCGGCACAATATTTGTTAAATAAGAATTAACTGTTTCTGCGATTTCGTGCAATTGATCGATGAACCACTCGATACAATCGGTTCCACGTTTCATATCGAATTTTGAGAGTGAATCATTGAAGGAACATTTCAAATAATACGCAGCACTGTGCGGGATATGCTTTTGAGACTCACCCGTTGATTCGATAAGGCATTCGAGATCCGCGTACACGACGAACGGTACATCTTCTTTGAACCGATAATTTTTGAAAATCAAAATTTTATTTTCCTCGGTCGGTAAAACCATTTTCGTTTTGTTTATGCTCATGCAATCACGTTTATGATTTTCAAAAGACTGTTGAAGGTAAAAATGGTTCAAACAGTTATCACAAAACCATGTGCGTTTATCATAATTTGTAACTTGAGAACTCAGCAAACGTGATAGATTACGGATCCAAGCAAAGTGGTAGATTGGTTGGAAATTGTCTTCTCCATCTATATCCATATTTCTCTCAATCATGAGAAGATGGATAGTGGATTTATCTGATTTGACTTTACTCAAGTACAACAGCACTATTTCACTTTTTTTACCACATTTGTCCACACCGTATACGTTAATCGTCAAATTGTTCATTTTTTCAAATTTGCATATGTCTTTCAAGGCAATTGGAAAATGTATGCCGTCGTATTTCAATACTGTCTCGAAGTCGGGGTACGAACTCGTACGGTCGGCATGATTTTCTGCGGGATGAAGTGCTGCTGTCACAGCCCACAAGAAACAGAACTCATCGTTATTTTTTATATTGATGACAGCTTTTTTCATTTTTATATCTCGTGGGATATCTGCATATGTTGAGATACCACCCCGCAGTGGCTCGTAGCGATTGATGTTCACTGTCAAATTGATGATTTCTCGCATCGACCAGCCGGAATCACGTTCTTGGAATTCTTCCACGTCAACCAGGAGGCGATCTGTCACATTTTCGTCGAACCATGTCTGAATGTCCGTGGCTGTGAGAATCGCCATGTTTCGCGTGTTAAAGTACTTTGTTTCTTCAATCATAGCACCGTTTTTTATCATTGAAAATTTACACGCCAATACAACATTGGCTTTGATATTCCCGTCTTTCTTTAGTACATTTTTTAATCGTTTAACTGTAACGACTTTGGCGTCGTATAAAAAAGATCGAAGGTCCTTGTGTATGAGATTTACTACTGCACCGGTTCGTATACGGTTTTGAAAAGCGGACTCCAAATGCGTCCAACGAACGCGATCGGATGTTTTGTCTCGCACACCGATATTTCCACCCGCTCGAGCTCTGTACTTTTCACTCAGAGCCTTGAGCAGGGAAATCGTCGTTTGAATTCTTGTTTTTTCACCACTCGACAAATTTGGTGTTTTCAAAATTTTATTAAGGAGCCTAATGTTTCGAGCCTGGTGATTTTTCCACTTTTCTACTTGTTCGTGTGGTGCGTGTTTTAATGCTATGTAAGCATTTTCCATCAGCCTTATTAATTGCAAACACTTTGCTGAATCCATTTTTTAACATTTGTTAACTTGCAAAAGATTACGATGTGAATGATGAGATCGCACAAGCAAGGATCATTATATATGAAAAGTCGTAAAAAGAGACAGCGATATAATTTTGCAACGCTAGAGAGGGATGAAAACATTTCTAAAGAATTTTTGCGGCAAGCTTTGTAATTTGATATTAGAAAGAGATAGAAATATTTTTCTGAGAAATGTTTATGCTTCGAAATATTTTCCGATGAATATTTATTATTATTATTTGTAATATATTTCTGCGAATTGTTTATAAGTTTTGAAATATGATATTAGAGGCGCATGAAATTGTTTATAATAAAGTCCTTTGGAAATTTATTGTAAGATGATATTAGAAAAAAGATATTTCTGCGCATTATTTTGGTGGTATTACAATAATTGTAATATGATATCGTGAAATATTATTGCGCATTATTTTTTTGGTGGTATTAAAATTATTGTAATATGATATCGTGAAATATTTCTGCGCATTATTTTTAACGATACACAATATGCGTCTCAGGAATCTTCGAGAATGATTTAGGGGGTGGGGATCAATAGTATAAAAGAATCAACAACTAGAGGATGCTTTATCAGTCGAATTTTAACGATCGATGAACAAGCAACGAGAATTAAAAATACGCATCGACCTATTTCTAAAAGAAATTCAAGAAGTAAAAAATCTTATTCAATCGAAAAGTGATATTGATTATCTTACTAAGACCCTGGCTCATCTGAAAATCCATCGAGAAAATGGATCTATCAAAAATCAACAAAGTTAGTCGGCTCGATGACTTCTTGCCTACGAGAAAATTTGCTGACTTGGAACCGGGAAAAACGTATCAAATCACCAAAATGAGAAGTATCACCACCATGTATGGTCCTCAAATCACCGCCATTCTGGATGAGGAAATTTCCGTATTTTTGCCAGCAAGGATCATCAAGTTGTTGCAAGACGATCAACAACAATTCGAACAAATGTGTCAAGCTGCTGCAGAGAATCATCTCTATATACATTATATCGGCGGAAAATACAATCACTGTGAATTTTCGTACGTGTAACAAGAAGATTTTTGTTTACAACATAAGAAAAATATGTATAACCAAAAATGGTATAAATTTTTAACAACGAATAAAATATTTTAAACATAATTTATTATTTCATTTTTCTTACTGATTTCATACTTGATTACCAACAACTTTTATCGATCCGCAAAATTTTCTTCATTACGGTCCCATCTATGGTCTAAGCGTTGAACCTCTTCCTATACAGCAGAACGTGTGGATGAAGCATCTCTACATAGCAACGCGAGAGCTCGTTGTTGTAGTAGTGCGTGGGGCAAAGCGTCATACTCCTACTACATTCAAATACCGTAGTAGCGCTCCTTATCAGAGTCGAACCTCTTATCCCATGATCGCAGTAACCGATGCAGCATACATGCTCGAATTTTGTCCAAACTCGAGGTTGCTGAGAATAATATTTTTTTAGTTTTGAAAAATATTATCGATGAGAAAACAACGATGATGAAAAAAACAACGTCGAATTTTGTCCAAACTCCAGGTTGCTGAGAAGAACTCGATGATCAACTAATTAACGATGAAGAAAAATTCAGATTTTTTTACCGACGTTGCAGTGAATAAGACGACGAACCCAAGTTTCGAAAAATATTATTGAAGAGAAACAACGATGATGAAAAACAACGATGATAATGACATATATCAATGAAGAAGGGAAAACAATGACGTGAGAAGTACCGCATATTTATTGCAATAATGAAGATGACTGAAATACATTCAAATTTGTAATATTATTTTTATTTTATTGAAGGAATAAAATTACAAAAAATTACCGAGAAATGAAATTACAAAAAATTATTAAAAAGATAGAAAATTTATATGAAAAAAAAATATATAAATTTTTATAGATTTTGAATATATAAACGTGAAACACGGTGAAACACCTCCCCAGTGAAAACTGCAACAGAATAAAAAAATTGTATTAATAATAGTGAAACATTTTTTTTTCACGGTCATCGTGACTATCGAAAAATTTTTTTCAATTTTTTCTTCACATACAAAAAAGGAGTTTTGTAATAAAATTGATTCAGAAAAAAGTTGTTGCAAATTGCATGAAAATAATGTACTCTGAATTCGAGATCATTTACTGTATAATTAGGAAAAAATGCATTCTTAATATTTTTGTTGAAAAAACTAGAGAAAGCTGCTTTGATATTGCAAAAAAATCTTAAAGAAACGATAGAAATTCTGTGGTATTTTCAAATCATTTTTTACCTTAAACATTCTGTGGAATGGATACTGGTATAAACCACCAGTCCCCCTCAGGATCGATGAAAACTTCCGCCTCAACATCGCCGATCTCTAAGGTGACTATTTCATCATCCCTCGCTTCGATGAAGGCTGTCATCGCCCAAATAATAGCATCTTTTACTATGGCTTCATCATGTACCCTTAGCCAGTGTCTGGGTATGTGAGCACGAATAAATCCCGAAAAATCTTCCATTTTTTTTTTCAAATCTGAAAATAAAAAAGACTATTAAATAAAATGTTACAATTTATAAATTTGGTAATCGCAAAAATACACAAATATTTTTTTTCATTCACAATATACATACCTCTTTCGAAGGTCCAACTTGTTGATCGTCGTGATAGATTTTGGGCGAGTTCTGTTGGAGCCAGCTTTTATAAGGTTTCATTTGTTTATATTTGTGCGCAGAGTGAGAAAAGACTAAATTTTCAAATGCGCACATCATACACAAAGGAAGATTGGTGAAAAAAATATGTGCGTACCGCTCCATAGCATCTACCGAGATCGCGTTACCGAAATCGAAATAATTCTAACGTCGTCCACATATGATAAAGCGTTAATGGCTTTATTTTGATCCATACGATAGAGACGAACATATAAATGCTCACACGCATCGATGGGGCATTCTTTTTATTTTGACGCAGCTAAAAAATAATGCGTCACATTTCTTACCATCTCATATTAGATGAAACAAAAAATCTTCTTGTTACACGCACGAATAAATTATATCGAGCGCTATTAGCACCGCGATCATTGCCATTTCACAGGAAAAAATAATTGATTCTCTCGTGAAAATCCTCAGTCATGAAGCGATAGAATACTCACAATCAAAAATTGTTTTTAAATGGAAAAAATGATTTTTTATAATAGAACATTTTCTTAACGATAGATGGTTCTAGAAGTTTCTACAAAAGTATCTATCAGTAAGAATATTCAATAAATAATCATTCAAAATTCAAATGCATTTCTATAGATTTTCAAATTCAAATGCATTTCTATAGATTTTTTTCAATATCATTTCTATTTACAAATGATATATGCAAATTATTTGTTATAAAAGGTACTTTGCAAAAAACATTGTAATCAACAATTAGTATTAATAATAACGTAATGCGTATGTCGTGAGTCTCGTGTCACTGGACCACGTGAAAGAAGATCGGGTTACAGGAGATAAGACGTTCCACTACGAAAAATGTTTATTCAGTCTATAGATAAACTTGAATAAGCAGGTAATAATTCAATTTTTTTCTTGGATCATAGAGCATAATGGATTATACGCATTGCTACGTATTCACGTCACTCGGTCACCCAGAAAAATATAAATAATTATTTTTTCTCCACGTGGCTCGCTCCGCAGGGCATCATGTTACAAGCATGCTCGAACTACCACGGATTTGTTGTTCTATCGTGCGGCTCATGACTGATGTCATATTTGAAAGATGAAAATGAGTCATTTTCTTTCTTAATCAGAGATTGATATTTCTTTCTATTTGCAAGCAGTATTGTGAGATTTAAAAAACTTGGAAACATTTATATATATATATATATATATATATAAACCATGTGCCAGTTTTCGATCATCGTATAAACAAACGGAGTTTTGACATTATGGAATACGTGTGGGATAAATAAAGAAAACTTTGGTCATCTAACGAAGTGCATAGTACTAAAACCTGTGGAATGCTAAACGAAACGGGTATAAAAGCAGTCGCGTAAATGTAGTCTGTGATCCGACGTGTGTAAAAAAGAATAAAATAAAAAAATACGCGGTGCATGTCGACGAATCTTTTTAAGATTTCATTAATTCGTTTGACTGAAAATAAGTTTATCATTTATATCATTGTAAATAGGTTATATGATATCAATACATCGATACGCACCTCCGAAACCACCCGAGACTTGTTTTCATACTGAACGTCATTTTGACAGGTGAGGTTATGATCCCCAAAGTGCTGTTGTGTGCGGACTCTAATTAATAAATGAACACGGTTAGTGAAAAGTGGTTAATATTTATTTAGTTAAAACTTGTGGTATACTAAACCGGTATAAAAGCGGCCGCGTAAATGTAGACTGTGATCTGTGTGTGCAAATAAAAAATATAAAAAATGCGCGATGCATATGTCAACGAAACTTTTCAAGATTTCATTATTTCATTCGATTGGAAATAAGTGTCAACTGAGATAATCTTTCAATTAAACCAGATTGCGCGGAATATTGTTCAGTGTAAATATATCGTCAGTTGCGTCATTATATATCATGTGTAATTATGTAGGTTATATATACGAGTTCCCTTTGATAGCTGTGTGGTAACAACGAACCGGCCGGGGTTTGACGTTACGAAGTGCGGGACATATGTAACAAACGTTCGCATAGTTAGTGAATAATATAAATAAGGCAAATCAGTTTATCAAAAATAGGTCTGGAAGTTGTAAGAAAAAATGTTCGTCAACTTATAACGTCAAATTTTCTTTTTGTGATCTCAAATATTATGGTTGATATAAAACAAGAACACACGGAACTGTTAGTATATATAATATGAGAAACTCCTATCGAATAAATGTTTTCTAATTTATTTTTTGTGTCATCATTATTTTTGAATATTCCCATATTTTGCTTCCTATTGAGTCTGGCTCTGCTCTTTCCGATCCTTGTTTTGACTCCATCAGTTTGCAGCGGATCGATACATATTATTAATTGGTTGCCTAATATGTGTCCTTTAATTTTCTACCATTTCTTCATGCTGATTGTGGTAACCTGATTCAAGTGGTTTCCGACTATGATCATTATTCGCACATTTTGTATATCAGATTCTCAAAACAGTTTCTGGTGTTGATATAAGTGTAGTTATACTTTTTCCACCTGGCCTGTCGAGTAATAAATTTTGAAACTTGTTCCAAAAAGTCTTTGGATGCTTTTTTTGCTGATAATATGAAAAGTTAAATCTTCAGAATGCGGTAGGCAAACACAAATTTTGACAACAATACTTGTATTGAATGAAATAACGTGTATGTTGAGTATTCCTATTCTGCAAACTGCGAATGTGGAATTATTGGTGAAAACATTCATTACGATAAGTCTACAGTTGCTCAGTTTTGGATGCGATTGAGTATAATGCCTGCCAACATCATGGGAACCCGCAGAATTTCTGAATGTTATGTGCGCTATGTCATTTTAATGTAACATCATGACTTCTAACACCCTTTCACTATAATACTATATATTTGGATTACTGAAATACTGTAAAAATCTGCAAACTATAAAATTTATATACTGTGCCATTCATTTTACTTTTTGACTCTCACCGTAACATAAATATGAAGTGAAAAATTCATTAGAAAAGTCTTCAGTTGCTCATTTATGGATGGATTTGAAATTGATGTCTTCCAAACTAATTGCGCAGATACATTGAATCGCAGCAGATACCTGCGAACTTTGAAATTTCTGTGGATAAGTATATGTGCTAGTATCACCCCCTATCTTTGATTATAGTAATATGGAATGGAACTTTGTTCAGCAAGTTTTAAAGTGTTTCTCTTCAAATAGTATTGAAGTTTGTATTACTGCGGTATGGAGCGAATACCTTCAAACTTTGATATTTTTGTGTCGCAGCATGTGTGCCAATCATTTTAATTTTTTACTCCAACCGTAACATGTAATTTCAAAAATTCATCACAAAAGTTTTCAGCTTTACTATTTAACTTTATTTTCCTTTTTCTAAATTCCATGCTAAATTTCTTAATTTCTAAATTTTTTTCTAAATTATCCTGAAATGAAATTGTTTTCCTCCACAACCAATGCAGGTACCTTAAACGTCTTTGATTTCCGTTTCTCTGTAGAATTAAGTACGCTCAGTTTTTTTTGCTTCTTTGAGTTCTGACACAATAAATGTTTTCGGGTGCCTTTTTTCTGCAACTGTCAAACTGTAGATAATTGGATTTCAGCGGCCACTTGCAAACTTTGGAAATATATTTCATCGGGGGCATGTTTTGGATGACACGAAAACGTCTAGATTCAGAATGCAAAAGCGACATTTAAAAATGGCCAATTCTGTTGGATTTGTTGTGTCTTGAAATTGATCTGTCTTTCATCTTTTCCTTTATTTTTCTTAACGTTATAAGCCAGAAATCACATCTCAGCCCGCAACACGCATTGCTACATGCTCTTGAGTTCCCAATGGACAAAACATATTAGGGTACAAGGAAAAAAATTGCCAAAGTACAAGGACAGACCTATGACGAAATATTTTCAGTACTATTTTGACGAAAAATAGGTCTTTTTTCGTGAAAACCAACGTTATAAGACGAAAATCATAAATAATCCATAGAAATTCAAACTAAAATCCTATAGTCAACTGAAAATAAATAAGGAACTTTTGAGAAAAAAGACATGATATCAAACCATAAACTTCCCCTAGGAAAAAAAAGGTTGGGACAAGTACATTGATGGTCCTTCGTTTGCTGATAATTCCATCCATAACAAAAAAACTTAAAAAAATTTTTTTTTTAAATTGTAAAAAAAATTATTTGATAAAAAAAAAATACAGAACAATTCGAAAAAAATTTCACAAATCTTGAAAAAAACATTATATTAAAACAAAAACTAATCTGTATCTATTTTTTAAAGTGTCAAATGAATCAAATAACAAGTAAAAAATAAAAAACCGAAAGATCGGTCTTGAAATCATTTTGGAAACCGATGCCTCATTCTTCTTATTAGATTCGAACAGCTAAACCAACTGAAAAAAATTCCATCTAATTTACGTGCGGCATTAAAATTTATTAGATTAATTCGAGGCCAAGTATTTTCTAATGAATTGAAAAAAGTTACCACTTGAATTACGTGCAGCATTAAAATTTATGATATCAATCGGTGGACAAGTATTTTATTAGTAACTCCAAATTTTGACATTATTAAATTCTTCTAAGAAGCTTTTAAATCCAAAAAAATCACATGAAAGCTAGTCATATGTTACTCTATGGTGGCAGAGACTTATAAGAAAATCAATTCTTCTCAGACTTTCAGGATCCTCTGGTATTATTCACAAAATTCGACGTCGATTGGATCGATACAAATTATGTTTAAATATGTGTTAAAAGTACTTGTCCGGCCCATCACTTTCCGTTTAAATTGTTCATCCCAATAATAATCAGTGCTTGTCTAGAACTGATGGATCACAAGTATCCATGCAGAGGGAATTGAGAGAATTATCTTCAAGTAATTTTTACGTAATTGCACTAATTTAATAAAAAAAGCAAAGAAATTGTTCCGCAATATACAAGCGATATTATTGTCCATTGATAAATGAAAATAATTGTACACAATATATATGTTAAAGTTTAAAAAATAACTGTCCAGTTTGTATTCAATGACGGCAATTTTTGCTTCTCACTTATTCTTCCAGCAAACGAATTCCATTTGGAATAAGAACTAACCTATACTATTATTAAGAACATTAAACTAATAATGAATCGCATTTCAATAAATGTTTAACCGGATTCTGCCATACAATTCCATTTTTTGATGATTGATTTTTATTTAAATGAATAGGGATGGGCCGGACAAGTACTTTTAACACATATTTAAACATAATTTGTATCGATCCAATCGACGTCGAATTTTGTGAATAATACCAGAGGATCCTGAAAGTCTGAGAAGAATTGATTTTCTTATAAGTCTCTGCCACCATAGAGTAACATATGACTAGCTTTCATGTGATTTTTTTGGATTTAAAAGCTTCTTAGAAGAATTTAATAATGTCAAAATTTGGAGTTACTAATAAAATACTTGTCCACCGATTGATATCATAAATTTTAATGCTGCACGTAATTCAAGTGGTAACTTTTTTCAATTCATTAGAAAATACTTGGCCTCGAATTAATCTAATAAATTTTAATGCCGCACGTAAATTAGATGGAATTTTTTTCAGTTGGTTTAGCTGTTCGAATCTAATAGGAAGAATGAGGCATCGGTTTCCAAAATGATTTCAAGACCGATCTTTCGGTTTTTTATTTTTTACTTGTTATTTGATTCATTTGACACTTTAAAAAATAGATACAGATTAGTTTTTGTTTTAATATAATGTTTTTTCAAGATTTGTGAAATTTTTTTCGAATTGTTCTGTATTTTTTTTTTATCAAATAATTTTTTTTTACAATTTAAAAAAAAAATTTTTTTAAGTTTTTTTGTTATGGATGGTACTGGTTTTTTCACTAAATTGGAAGTGAAAAAAAGTTGTCTTGGCTTCTCTCCATAGTCGTGAGGAGTTTTTTCCCGTTTCTTGAGTTCCTTTTGCCTAGTTGAAATAGAATATCATGGGAAAATCTCGTTTTTCAGCGGAAATATGAGTTTCCGCTTATAACATTCAATTTCATGATGAAACCTCGTTTTTTCACGAAATTGGAAGTAAAAACACGTTGCCTTCGCGTCTCTCGAGGGCAATGAAAAAGTTTTTCCCGTTTCTTGAGTTCCTTTTGCCTATTTGAAATTGAAAATCATGGGAGAATCCCAACTTTATGAATTTCTGCTTATATCATTCGATATCATGATAAATACTCGTTTTTTCACGAAATTGGAAGTGAAAACACGTTGCCTTGGCGTCTCTCGAGGGCAATGAGAAATTTCTCCCTGTTTCTTCAGTTTCTTTTGCCTATTTGGAACTGAAGATCATGGTGGAAGGTCAATTTTCAGCGGAGACATGAATTTCACCTTATAACATACAATTTCATGATAAAAACTCGTTTTTTCACGAAATTGGAAGTAAAAACACGTTGCCTTCGCGTCTCTCGAGGGCAATGAGAAAGTTTTTCCCGTTTCTTGAGTTCCTTTTGCCTATTTGAAATTGAAAATCATGGGAGAATCCCAACTTTATGAATTTCGGCTTATATCATGCGATATCATGATAAATACTCGTTTTTTCACGAAATTGGAAGTGAAAAACCGTTGTCTCGGCTTCTTTCCAGAGTCGTGAGGATTTCTTTTCCGTGTCTTGAGTTCCTTTTGCCTAGTTGAAATTGAAAATCATGGGAAAATCTCGATTTTCAGCGGAATTATGAGTTTTTGCTTATAACATTTAATATCATGATAAAAACTCGTTATTTCACGAAATTGGAAGTGAAAACACGTTGCCTTGGCGTCTCTCGAAGGCAGTGAGAAATTTCTCCCTGTTTCTTCAGTTTCTTTTGTCTATTTGGAACTGAAAATAATGGGAGAATGTCGATTTTCAGCGGAGACATGAATTGCGCCTTATAGCATACAATTTCATGATAAAAACTCGTTATTTCACGAAATTGGAAGTGAAAACTCGTTGCCTTGGCGTCTCTCGAGGGCAGTGAGAAATTTCTCCCTGTTTCTTTAGTTTCTTTTGCCTATTTGGAACTGAAAATCATGGGAGAATGTCGATTTTCAGCGGAGACATGAATTGCGCCTTATAGCATACAATTTCATGATAAACACTCGTTTTTTCACGAAATTGGAAGTGAAAACACGTTTCCTTGGCGTCTCTCGAGGGCAATGAGAAATTTCTCCCTGTTTCTTCAGTTTCTTTTGCCTATTTGGATCTGAAGATCATGGTGGAACGTCGATTTTCAGCGGAGACATGAATTTCGCTGTATAACATACAATGTCATGATAAAAACTCGTTTTTTCACGAAATTGGAAGTGAAAACAAGTGGCCTTGGCGTCTCTCGGCGGCAATGAGAAATTTCTTCCTGTTTCTTCAGTTTCTTTTGCCTATTTGGAACTGAAGATCATGGTGGAAGGTCGATTTTCGGCGGAGACATGAATTTCGGCTTATAACATACAATTTCATGATGAAAACTCGTTATTTCTCGAAATTGGAAGTGAAAACTCGTTGCCTTGGCGTCTCTCGAGGGCAGTGAGAAATTTCTCCCTGTTTCTTCAGTTTCTTTTGCCTATTTGGAACTGAAAATCATGGGAGAATGTCGATTTTCAGCGGAGACATGAATTGCGCCTTATAGCTGTGACCGATTTTTCGAACGCCACAAAATTCAACCACTCCTATTGTCGATTTTTTTTATTCGGATTTAATTCCTTGGGCGCCAGTCGCTATACGACTCGACTTAGAAAAGGTTGAATAGTTGACCGGCTTGATTCAGCGGGAAGGGCGGGGTAACTTCGAGAATAATTCTTTATGACACCAAATACTTCAATATTTCACACAATCTTTAATTTCACTGTACTTCTACAATATTCGGGAAGCGACCTTTTAATCAAATTTATTCGATGAGAATATGTTCCGGGAAATCGCGACGCGAAACGACAACGAAGAGAAAAAGTCACGAATCAACGCACACTATCACACTCACCCGATCGAGATCCTACATTCAGTACAATCTATTCCGAGCTCGTATTTTCTATCATGGATCTACTCATGATTAGAAATTATTCCGGAAATAAAATTCGATGATGAAAAATTAGGGAGAAAAATATAATACTGAACCCCCGTTAATCGGTTATTCAGCCGAGCTATCTCCCAGAATCGCGTTTGAACTCTCGATCCACGTCCTCGTTCTCTCTCACTCACTCACACTTATTCCCGACTCTTCCTCTCCGGTCTCTACGAACAATTATAAACAATGCTTAGACTTCGTGTACGGCCACGCAACGAAAGATTTCTCTGACTTTACTTCTTCTACCCCGAGTCGTTGGAACGCGGGGAACAATGAGATTGAAAGCCGGCTTTCTGCGGGGCAGAGCCGCCGCCGTGACACGTTTCTCGATGTTTCGTTAGAATACAAAAAAGTATAACGGAAACGAGCGAAATTACCCCTTTTTCGGGTGATAAATCATTACACGATAATTCACGGGAACGAACTAGAGCCCACCAACCGAGATGAACAACGAAAGATTGAACTTACGATGGATGAACTATTTTCCCAAGATCACACGTCCGATCCGCTCGATACTCCACGAAAGTCTGTCTAAATCGATCACCGTCACGCAGTACGTTACCGCTCTTCTCTCTCCCCTTTTCTCGATCTATGTTCGCCCTATGACAGGTGCGTGACATGAATTATGCTCGCGGGGCGTTAGACGGGGCCCCGAATTTTCGTGGGAACAATTAGTTGTTTCTTTATGATGTGAATTAACCCCTGGCCCGATTATTACGACGATGGATATTTTTATGACGGGAGGAGAAGAGATTTTTCATATTACGAATTACGATACTGCTGATGATTTTTATATTCTCTAAGGATCAGACGCCCCTCTTGACGGGACTTCCCTGAGTTTTTCGATGTACGACGTCGCTGATTTTCCAAAATTCCAAGTTTCGAATATTCTCGAGCCTTCGAGAACATTCGACGACGGTTTTTGTGCGAGTTGGTGTGCGTGTGATGTATGTGTGAGTGTCCATGTGTTGTGTACGAGCCCTGCTCGAAGTACACCGACGTTTCGAATGTTCCCCTCTCATTCCACTCGGGAAAAACGATCCAATATGTGAACCTCAATTCGAATATCTCGACAACGACGGTTGGTGTTCCCTCTAATTCGAATTAGACGCTCCCAAATTACATGAAATGATAAGATTACGAATCGATTAAATCTTCTCTATCTTTCTCAACAAGGCCCTACGGAAATCTTTGCGGGATCGTTGCGTGGCTGGAGCATCGATCGAAACGGACAGGAGAGCATTTGTGACTGTTCCTCCATTTACTCTTTCTTTTAAGTAACCATGAAATAAAAAATCGTCACAACACCCCCTCTCTAGACGTTGACCGCCCCGGTCAATGGACTCTCGTTAACTAGAATAGATTTTTTTTTCAAAGATAGGACTTTACTATGTCACGGCCACGTCTTCTTCCCACAAAGCTTTCCATAGATTAAGTCACTTTTTGAAACAAAACTTTTCTCTCTTACTCAACTGGACAAACTCGACAAGACATCAGACAACACATCCGAACCAACAAACAAGAACTTAGGGAGGTAGGGAAAAGGAAGATTATACTGTCTGCTTACTGTTTAGTCTGCTTTTTAATTCTTCAAATGGAACAGAAAGTCACATGGTTCTGTCATACGGGAAAGTCTGTTTCACAAAACATTATTTGAGGTAGATATAATCTTGTAAATCAAAAATAAGTTCCCATCAAGAATAGCCATCGGCTTTTAACACAAAAAGAGCGTAACCTAATGTTTTCCACGATACTCTCTATTAGAAAAGAATTACAAAAAAAATAACTTATTATCAAAAATTCACGGGAAAACAGAGGAAAACTTTGATTTGATAATCCTCGTCGTTAAGTATCTCTTATAATCACTTTTTATTAATTAAATCCCGGGAGTTAGGCTCAAAAGAAGAAAGAGAATAAAGAAAAACTTCTCGGGAACTACTAATGGCGTCGCGGAGCAAGAGGACCTCCTTCGGCCAACCACATTTGACGACAGTCGGGACAAGTACGCATGGTGACTTTACGTCTTCCACATCCATAGCAATACTTTTCGCTGTTTTTTGGTTCTAAGCATTGTGAACGGTGATGGCCAAGCTTCCAGCAATTCCAACAAGCGTATACTCTCCGATTCTTCCTTTTTGTCGGGAAGAATGTTTCTCAAAGCTTTCTCAAATTCTGTCTCCTTAGACTCGGGAAGAGCGTCCGCCATATCTACGGCAACATACTCCTCCATATCGGGATCAGAAACTTCATCAATATCTTTCTGAAGTTCTTCCTCTGATTCAGAGCAGCCTGGTTGACGGGATAGTTCCACTTCTAACTCCAACACGCGTTCACGGGTGTCCCCCATTTTTATTACCCGATCCCAAGCTTCTTTTATGACACCTGAGACCCGCTGAAGACGTCCGTCCTGCTCTTTCGCCTGGGCCTTTTGAACCCAAAGCTCATATTCGTCTACTAACTCCCGCGCGAGTTCTCGCGACCGGTTGACTGTCGTGTTCCCCGAACACTTCTCCAGCGTCCTGGAGAGGATGAACCCCAACAGGGTGGCTATTTTCTTTTCCTTGCTCATCTTCCGTATCTAAACCATTGACAAAGTGGGGATCATAATATTTCTTCAAATCTGAGACTGCTACTTTCGGAACTATATTTCCATCATCATCAATCAATTCGACAACCACAGGTGAGAGAACTTTACTAACTTTATAGGGACCTTGATACCGCGGAGCCAGTTTAGCTGCGACGTGCTGTGAAGAGGAGGATAAAGTACGTTGCCTCTTTAGAACGGGATCTCCTATCTCGAATGAAATTACATGGCGATGTTTGTTATATTCTTTAGCTTGGCTCTGATACGCTTCTTCCAATTTGTATTGGACTCGTTTTCGGAATTTGTCTAGAACTTGCATGTGTTCTGACCATTGTTCGACAGGAAGAGGGAGAAGCTCTTCTACTTCCCCTCTGACACGTCTATAATAATTATGTGGTCTTGGTTCGTAACCCAAATTCAAGTAAGCGGGACTGCAACCAATTGCTGAATGGTGAGCGGTATTGTACGCGTATTTAAAATCTGCCAAATGCTCATCCCAGGTACGATGATCCTCGTTTAGAAACGAAATAATCATTGTTTTGAGAACCCTATTAACTCTCTCAACCGGATTGGCTTGTGGGTGATAAGGAGGAGTGGTGATGTGGGATACGCCATTTGCCTCGGCCCATATTTTCACGTTTTTATTCACAAACTCTGTTCCGTTATCGGTCAGGACTACCTCTGGTGTTCCATAATGGCATAGGACGAACTCATGAAGTTTTTCTTGTATTGCTTTTCCTGTTGCCTTTCGCAAAGCCCAACACTCAATCCACTTTGTGAACAAATCTTGAATTACCAATATATACGCAAAACCAGACCGACTCGGAGGAAAAGGACCCATCATATCAGCTGCTATTACCATCCACGCACGTTCTATCACCCGCCTACCTAGTAATCCATTGGGTGGGGCCTGAACCACCTTCGTTCGCTGACAAATATCACAAGTTCTTACGTAACGGGCTACGTCTCTAAAAAGTCTAGGCCAAAAATACAACAGAACGATTCGGTTAAAGGTTTTGTCAATTCCCAAATGTCCAGCTTGCGGAACATCATGACATTCTCGAAGAACTTCACCTCTATCAGCTCGAGGAATGACTAATTTCCACTCTAACTTTTGCTCATTTTCATCGACTTCCCGTTTAGTTCGTCGACGAACATAAAGTTGACCCTCGACAATTTTCCAATCGGGATTACGTTCCGGATGAGATGACACTTCTAACCACCATTTCGAATACCAACTGTCTGCTACAAAAGGCAGCTGTGGACCTATTTCCGGGAGTTCTTCTAAATCTAAAACTGGCAAAATCATTTCCGGGAATTCATCTTCCAAAGTATTAACAGGATTTTCTGGCTTTTCTGACTCATACATGCGGGACAGAGCGTCTGGAACATGATGAAGAGCTCCCTTATGATGTTTTACTTCAAAGTTATACTGCATCATTTGTAAAGCCCACCTCGCAAGTCTACCTTGAGGATCCTTCAAGGATTTTAACCAAGTCAAACTACCGTGATCCGTGATTACTGTAAACGGGTAACCCTCAAGATATCCTCTAAACCTCCGAATCGACCATAAAATAGCTAAACATTCTTGCTCAGTAACAGTATAATTCCGCTCGGCATTTGACAAGGTACGACTCGCATATGCTATCGGGTGTTCTACGCCCTCCTCTGACTGTGTTAATACAGCACCTATCCCAAATGAACTAGCATCCGTCTGTAACGTAAAAGGTTTCGAAAAATCGAGACGAGCTAATGTCGGAGGTTCGATTAAAGCCTGTTTAAGATGGTTTAATGCTTTCTGCTGTTCTTCTTCCCATTTCCAAGAATTTTTCTTTTTCAATAGGCGAGTCAAAGGTTCAGCCACCGTGGCAAAAGCCGGTATAAAACGTCGATACCAGGATGCCATTCCCAGGAATCTACGAAGCTGAGATATATTTATCGGTATTGGAAAATCTCGAATCGGCTCGGTCTTGGCCGGGTCGATTTGTAATCCATTACGGTTTATTAAGAATCCTAAGTATTTCACCTCAGAACAACAGAATTCGCATTTTTCAGGATTGATGAGAAGACCCGCTCCCCGAATTCGATCTAAAACCTTTTTCAGCCAGGGTAGATGTTCTTGGAAGGTTTCGGTTAGTACAATTATATCGTCAAGGTGTTATGCCCGAACGTGAAAACGAGAGGGCTGAGAGGGAAATAACGAATATTATAGTTACTAATCTCTCAGATAAACAAATAAATAATAGAGAAAAAGGGAGAAAAATAAAAGAGTAGATGTTCGGAATAGCTATTAAAGCGCTAGGCGCACCTATGACGGTTGCTAATATTCAATATGGAATTTTAGGGAGATTGATATAGGTCAAGACACAAACAGAAAGTAAAAGTAACACGTTAGCTTGTTTATTGAAGAATCCGAATTGGGGATTTAGATTACAGACGAATAAG
The DNA here is from genome assembly GCF_019457755.1 of Venturia canescens. Taxonomy (NCBI): domain Eukaryota; kingdom Metazoa; phylum Arthropoda; class Insecta; order Hymenoptera; family Ichneumonidae; genus Venturia; species Venturia canescens. Next base: position 23,156,751 of record NC_057425.1, read on the forward strand.
ATCGCAGTCAACTTCCTCTTGTTTACAATCATAAGAATTATGTGAAATAAAAGGTGATACAGATTGGACTTACGGGTCGATGTTCTACGTGTAATCTGAGACGTGCTGACGCAGGGCGTTGCGGGTCTCCTCGAAGACAGTGTAGTCGGCACACTCACGTACACAAATCGCGTAGTACAATCGATAAATTTGAGTATATGATATATTGAAATTATATTGCTGGAATTTTACTATTAGTACTTTGAAGGTTTGGATATATAAATGATCGATTAATGAGTTCTTATTTGCCTTCAAGAAGTAAAGAAACGCTGCACCTCAGTGCCTCACTAACCCTCGGGCAGTGATGCTTGATCGCGAAGATTCGAAGACGCGTAACTATTAACTATCTTACAAGAACCTGGAACAAGACTCGGACTCAAGGTAGAGATACCTGAGGAGCTCCGCTTAGACCGAAGATTAGCGAAAGACTAATTAATTTTGGTTGCCGATTCTCTATCGATGCTTCCGATATTAGGAAATTGCAGAGTAAGAATTTAAATTGTTGAGCAATTGCGTATGCAAAAATATAAAAGTAGGTCTAAGTGAGCGGGTGTCTTTCCGGATTCTCGCAATGAATTGCGCATTTCGTTTACGTTGCTTAAAGGTTAGGGAACTTGAAGTTTGTAGATTCCGTGAAATGAGTTTCGCAATTGACTAAAAGAGGTTAATTTCGTATACTAGAAAGAATTCGGTTTCACAAGAGGAAGCGATTCGTACTGAAGGTTTCGGAAATATATACGATTTAGTCATAAAATACACTTATAATTTAAACTATCTAAAGAATAATTTATAAATAAATGGCTCGGCCATAACAAAGGTATGCAAATGAATGGGGTTCCATTTCGGGATCAATCAATTTGTCCAATAAACGTTGAAACGTGGCCGGAGCGTTGGTAAGACCAAAAGGCATACGTTGGAACTGAAACAGTCCCCTACCCGGGACAGTGAAAGCTGTAACTTCTCGTGAGGATTCTTCAAGCGGGATTTGATGGAAAGCTTGACTCAAATCTATTGTAGAGATATATTTGGCCGATCTTAATTTGTCTAAGATGTCATCCATATGCGGGAGAGGATAAGCATCCTTTTTAGTAACCTCATTCACGCGTCTAAAATCGAGACAGAAACGATAGGTGTTATTTGGTTTTTTGACCATGACAATAGGGGTGCTCCAATCACTTTTCGATTCCTCTATAACCTCTGCTGCAAGCATACGATCTACTTCTTGATAAATCGCATCCCTCACAATCGGAGTCACGGGATAATAGCGTTGTTTAATGGGAGCGTTATTTCCTACATCAATTTTATGTTCAATCAAGGATGTTTTCCCGGGTGCCTTTATCATTAACGGGATTTCAACCGACAAAAACTCATTCAATTGCCTCGACTCATCGGTTGACAAATCAGAAAGAGCGGTACACATATCTAACCTGTCGGTCGTCTCGATTTCCTCAAACTGGTATTCCACACCAGGAAGTCCCGTAAAACCCCAAATTCGTCGATGGTGATCTATGACCAACGCTAAGTTATCTAATGAATCTAGTCCCAGCAATAACGGAACGGGAAGGGTAAAAAATACTCGCGCTACAATTTCACAACTTCGACCTTCAATGGATATCGGGAAATATATTTCCTCATCACACAAGATTTTCTCGCCGTTAGCTATAATACTTGGTCGTTCCGGAACTTTCTTCCGAGTAAAACCCAACTTCGTGACTAACAAAACTCCTTCCGAGTTAATATAAGTGCAAGTAGATCCGCTATCAATCATTGCGGGAATTTCATGATCTATTATTTGGACCTGGATCGCTAAAATTGATTTTAACCGTCCACCCAAAGACGAATTACAAAAATCTTGAAATGATTTCCTACTTACGAGACTGGATAGAATTGGGACCTGTTGTGAAAGTGCGGGAGTCGTATCGGCCCTTAATTCCGACTCTGCCTGGCGTTTCCCGGACACCCGTGTTCTTTACGAGTTGTTACTCCCGGTTTACCGCAACGGTAACAATAGAGGTTTCGGGGTTCCACACATCCGCGAGCTAAATGCCCCGATTTGTGACAATTCCAACAGGTTTGATTTTTATCATTAACCGGAGGGGTTGAATTCTGTACGGGAGGAAGAGCCGGATTTGGCGTAGAGCTAGCTAATACTGATGGCAATGTCGTTGGTGTAGTTGGTCGGAAAGAGGAACGGTGTTGACGACTTTTCACGCTAGTATTCGGTAGAATAGCAAAGTTAACCAATTTCTTATTAGTAGTCGTAGAAGGTGGTTTGTAAGCCAAATCGGGAAACACGAATTTTCCGGGTGGAATAGGAGTTATTTCTTCGGTCTCGTAATTGCGTTCCAACTCTACCGCCATCTCTTCTAATTCCTCCATGGTAGTTATACTTTTCCGACGGATCAAAACCCTCAAACGTGACTGTAAATTATGGTGGGCATAGCTTATTTGTTCCTGTTCTCCCATTTGAGGCTCGACTCTATCAAACATCGTACGCATACACGTTAAGTAGTTCGCAACAGACTCGAATTCCCCTTGACAACGACGCGTGATTTGATCTCTCAAGGTGAATTGAAAGTTTGGGTCTCCAAACCGAGTACGTAAAGCAGCAACGCATTCCTCCCACGATCCCCATAAGTGTCTCTTATTCCTGAACCAATGAATCGCGAATCCGTCTAAAAACGTCGGAAGACAATTCAACAAATCGCGATCGGAAACTGTAACCATTACACGACGTTCTGTTATTTGAACTAAGAAATTTTCTATATCTTCTCCCGCCGAACCCGAAAATTTTAAATTCCATTTCCGTATTGTTTCGTAAGCAGGACGGGAAGTAATCGATAAGTCTTGTGGAGTTTCATTCGTTACCGGAGTAGAATTGTATACAGTATGATCTCCACTCAAATTCGGTCTAGCACGTGACCAACCCAGATCGATTCGATCCAGATTGCGTGGTATAGCTCCGTGTTGGGAATACCCACAAGACATAACTGTATTGGTAGCTTGAGTCGTACATGACGAGGTTGATATTGCATTCACATATTGACTGACAGATGCATTGTTTATTGACGACGGGACTGACGAAATGTTGGGCCTTGCGGTTCCCACTCCCGAATCAATTATACTACTGTTAACTTTATCGGCTGGCATAGAAATTGCAATGAAATTACTTGCCGGATGTGACTCAACACTCGTTTGAACAGGTGGATAAACGAAACTAACCCGGTAGTGAGAAGTTGTACTAGGGGCTTCTAAACTATGATTCGATCTATCGGAACGAAGTCGGGAATCTGTCGCAAGATCTAACGCATTGCGAGCATGCCATTGGGTAAATCCAGTGTCATCATATTCGGGACTAAATGGTCTCCGTATGACATAGCGTAACCGGCCCAATATTTCCTCCCGATTTCCTTCAGTGGAAACATGCCGTCTCGCAAGCTCAGCACGAATATTTTCATCCGAAAGTTCGTCCAAAGGGCGCACCGAATAAATCCCCTCCCGTTGAGCCATCTTTATTTCTGCCCGGGTCTTCCGAATAACCAAAATCGCAATTAATCAAACCGGGACAATAGCTAGGGAGAGTAATTCACGTCCAACTGTAAATTTCAGCAATAATATTCCTCTAACTCACCAGTGATTGTCGAAAATGCCAATTAATAAATAAACACAATAATAAATTGATAACCAAAGAATTACATACAAAACAAAAAAAAATTTATTCAACAAATCCTAATTACTAGGCAGCGATCGTTCGCGCCACAAGTAATTCCAACTTCAAAATCACCAAAAATTATATTCCTAACTTATTTATGGCCATAAATTTCATTAACTAAATCGTGACACTACTTTCTTCAAAAATTCCTACGTCTCAAAAGTACCGACGTCCCCAAAAATACCAATGACGTCTCAAAAATTCCAACGTCCCCAAAAATACCAATGACGTCTCAAAAATTCCGACGCCCCCAAAAATACCAATGACGTCTCAAAAATTCCGACGTCCCCAAAAATACCAATGACGTCTCAAAAATTCCGAAAAGTTCTCCAATATAATAATTGTTCGATTTCTTGTTCAAATAAAGACAAACTCCAAATAAGTCAAATAATTCAAACGTTCCTTCTCTTCTTTTCTATTAAAATAATATCTAATTTATTTGAATATTTCCCCAATAAACAACATTATTATCAACTAACTAAAAAAAACTAATTTTAAGAATGTTACATCCAAAAGAAATTACTTAATGTCGTGAATTGAAATTATCAACCGCCAATCGATGGAAACGATTAATCTAAACGATCAAAAAAAAAAATAATTTTAATCGGGGAAATCGGGAAAATTGACCTAAGGAGGAAGATCCTCTCGAACAGCCATTTCAATAATTCACAAATTTCAAACAATAAATTAATCAGGAAAAATGTACCAGTCTATTCAAAAAAAACAATATATGAATTTCAGAATAAAAGAAAATCAGGAAGTGTTCAAAGACTTACCAAAACAATAAACTTTCTCAAGAGCAAGATTACTTTTCTCCTTATCTCTCTCCTCTTTCGCTTCAACCAGCGTAGCTAACTCGGGAAAATCGGGAGACTATAAATTTTTGCACCTCAGCAACCTGAAGCGTTCGATGGATGGGAAAAGAAAAAAATTATTGTCCAATATAAAACAAACAAGAAATAAACCTCAAAAAGTTTGCCGTATTTTCTGTCAAAATCTAAAATCAAAACGGAAAGAACAAAAATGGTCAAAAAGACGACACTTAACAAAAAGGAAAAGATAACACAAAACATAAGGGTATGAAAAAGAAGAGAAAAAAAACAAAATAAATTTTCAACAATAAACAATTAATTGGATCGAGAACTCAATACTCGACAAGTAATACGGATAATATTTCAGTTATGGCGACCCACGAATTCTCGGCCGGTATACGAAACAACCACGTAAAATTTCAAAGTCGATAAATCAAATAATTCTCTTCCAAAAATTTTATTTCGAGCGAATATTATTTCGAGTAAAATTTAATTCCAATGATAAAATTTTAAGGCTCTTATAAGTGTCAGAAACTTCCAAAATTCTCGACAAACACGCGAGCACGTAAACACGTCCAGCGAGCGAGAACGAAAAGAGAGAGAAAAAACATAAACACAAGCGCGAGACTACACCGCGCGTTCCAATACTCGCAAATAGGCGATAACCGAAGTGAACGAGAAAGAGAAAAAAAAGAACTTTCAAACCACTCACTTTCTCATCGAATATTCTCACTAATTTTCACAATATAAATTCGGTAAATTATTCTCGAAATAAACCAAAGCCTCGCAAAAGAAAATTTTTCCACCAACGGCCCCGCGTTGGGCGCCAAATTTGTGACCGATTTTTCGAACGCCACAAAATTCAACCACTCCTATTGTCGATTTTTTTTATTCGGATTTAATTCCTTGGGCGCCAGTCGCTATACGACTCGACTTAGAAAAGGTTGAATAGTTGACCGGCTTGATTCAGCGGGAAGGGCGGGGTAACTTCGAGAATAATTCACTATGACACCAAATACTTCAATATTTCACACAATCTTTAATTTCACTGTACTTCTACAATATTCGGGAAGCGACCTTTTAATCAAATTCATTCGATGAGAATATGTTCCGGGAAATCGCGACGCGAAACGACAACGAAGAGAAAAAGTCACGAATCAACGCACACTATCACACTCACCCGATCGAGATCCTACATTCAGTACAATCTATTCCGAGCTCGTATTTTCTATCATGGATCTACTCATGATTAGAAATTATTCCGGAAATAAAATTCGATGATGAAAAATTAGGGAGAAAAATATAATACTGAACCCCCGTTAATCGGTTATTCAGCCGAGCTATCTCCCAGAATCGCGTTTGAACTCTCGATCCACGTCCTCGTTCTCTCTCACTCACTCACACTTATTCCCGACTCTTCCTCTCCGGTCTCTACGAACAATTATAAACAACGCTTAGACTTCGTGTACGGCCACGCAACGAAAGATTTCTCTGACTTTACTTCTTCTACTCCGAGTCGTTGGAACGCGGGGAACAATGAGATTGAAAGCCGGCTTTGTGCGGGGCAGAGCCGCCGCCGTGACACGTTCTCGATGTTTCGTTAGAATACAAAAAAGTATAACGGAAACGAGCGAAATTACCCCTTTTTCGGGTGATAAATCATTACACGATAATTCACGGGAACGAACTAGAGCCCACCAACCGAGATGAACAACGAAAGATTGAACTTACGATGGATGAACTATTTTCCCAAGATCACACGTCCGATCCGCTCGATACTCCACGAAAGTCTGTCTAAATCGATCACCGTCACGCAGTACGTTACCGCTCTTCTCTCTCCCCTTTTCTCGATCTATGTTCGCCCTATGACAGGTGCGTGACATGAATTATGCTCGCGGGGCGTTAGACGGGGCCCCGAATTTTCGTGGGAACAATTAGTTGTTTCTTTATGATGTGAATTAACCCCTGGCCCGATTATTACGACGATGGATATTTTTATGACGGGAGGAGAAGAGATTTTTCATATTACGAATTACGATACTGCTGATGATTTTTATATTCTCTAAGGATCAGACGCCCCTCTTGACGGGACTCCCCTGAGTTTTTCGATGTACGACGTCGCTGATTTTCCAAAATTCCAAGTTTCGAATATTCTCGAGCCTTTGAGAACATTCGACGACGGTTTTTGTGCGAGTTGGTGTGCGTGTGATGTATGTGTGAGTGTCCATGTGTTGTGTACGAGCCCTGCTCGAAGTACACCGACGTTTCGAATGTTCCCCTCTCATTCCACTCGGGAAGAACGATCCAATATGTGAACCTCAATTCGAATTTCTCGACAACGACGGTTGGTGTTCCCTCTAATTCGAATTAGACGCTCCCAAATTACATGAAATGATAAGATTACGAATCGATTAAGTCTTCTCTATCTTTCTCAACAAGGCCCTACGGAAATCTTTGCGGGATCGTTGCGTGGCTGGAGCATCGATCGAAACGGACAGGAGAGCATTTGTGACTGTTCCTCCATTTACTCTTTCTTTTAAGTAACCATGAAATAAAAAATCGTCACAGTATATATATGAGTTAAGACGAAGCTCGGTGGCAAAATTGAAACTAAAAAAATCGGAATGTCGGACGACGCATTAAGCCACACGGCATTTGACAATTGCGGATTGGTCTTTTGTATAATATTTTGAAAGCTAAAAAAATTTTTTTTAATTCTGGAAATATTCACACGTTTTTTTGTATGATGCTAAACACTTTGTTCTATAAATTTTTTTTCTTAAGATGATACTTTTTGAGAAAAATAATTATGAACCAAATATCATGCGACTATAAATATAGGTTCATAATGTTTTTCATCAAAAAGTATCAACGTTACGGAAAAGATTTGTAGAACAAAATGTTAAGAATCATCTAAAAAATACATGTGATTTTTATCAGAATTTTTCAAGCCATTTTTGAATTTTGACAATTTTTTGAAATGAAAAAATTCCCACGTGTTCTTTGGATGATTTCAACACTTTGTTCTATAATTTTTTTTCGTCAAGTTTATACTTTTTGAGGAAAATATTTATTAACCTATTCATTATGCGACTATAGATAGGTTTATTTTATCCAGAGCGATGCAACGAAATGATTGTTGGTATCGTTGTGCGATGAATTCACAAAATCAAACAAGCGCCATATCAATTGATCAAGTTTTTTGTCGTGATAGAATGAACCGTACGAAAAATAATGTTGACTTCAGAACCCAGTGAAAATGCCTCACAGTCAAACAATATCTCCAGAATGTTTTTCTCGATTTTGATTATAGACAGCAGCGTTGATATTTTCGTAAAGACAAGATTTTGGGCAACAGATAGTCATCTTAGTCCTTTGTTACTCCAGATATATTTCCTTCGCCAGTGGATTTTCTGATGAAACATTGCATAAAGTATTGCTGGAACAAAAAATATTTTTCAATAATCAACTAGCCACAGGGTATTATTTAGTACAGCTTTGGGCTGTACTAAATAACAATAGGATTTTTTGTGACATTTCAACGGTGCGGATTTAAATGTCACGAATCATGAAAACGATATCAATCGCTGTCGGTAAATTATTAGCCTTCTTTCAGTCTTTTGTCGACACGAAGCTTTACAGTGATAATTTTACTCAAACGTAAAAAACGGTAGAAATATATGTATATTCTTCATATTTCGATTTTGTTATAAAAATAGAAAAATAGCAATTTTCAACAAATTTCTCAGTATTTTCATAGCAATTAACAAACCTGCAGATAATTCAGCAAAGTCGACGCTGTAAATCTTCGAACCAGCTTCGTGCACAATTAAAAGTCTATCACTCGCGAATTTATTTTGACAATAAGTCACGTACATGTCGAACTTGGCAACCTGACGACAAAGTAGAAATTGTTAATATCCAGATTCGTTTTATCCTCCAGAAAACATCGTATACATGATTCCAAATATGTTCTCTCTGTTTGCATAAGTTTCGCCATTATAAACGCATTTAATCTCATAAATTATCATCAAAAGTTGTTTAAAATTATCATCAAAAGTTGTTTATACGCTTGGAAAAAGTGAAGAAGACTCAAGAAATATTTGGTTTGGAGAGAAAACAAACTTTTAAATAAAAAACTATTTCTCATTTTTTTAATTTACAGAAATTATACATAACCGCAATACGAATTCATGAAGACCGGACGTAAAAACTACCATTTCAAAAAGTGGTACCAGAAAAAAATTCGATAACCGATTGACTAATTTGCTTTCCATTTTTTTTTTTAATTGATTTTGGTCATTTTGGATTTAGGGAAAATTCCTATTTTGTTGGTCTAAAAATACTTTATTTTTGACAAAAACTTGACAACGTTCCTCAAAGCATTTGATTTCAAAAAGTAAAAACAAAAGGATTTTTCAGTTTTTCTTTTCCCTTATTTTCTCATACTGTTTTCGAGGTCGATTAGTCAATTCATAAGAAAAAAAAATGAGGGACTTACTCTTTCCGACGAGCTGAATGACGTTTTTCTTTATTAAGCTCTTTCAGACTTACCCTATGATTTTTTCTCTTCCAAAAGCGAATCAGAATTTCTGTTGATCGAGAGATCCATTTAGCCGTCATTGGATTGGATTCCATTCCAAGTCATCTTTGATTTGAGTTTTGTAAATTGGTACTGAAGTTCTTGTAGCATTGATCAACTTCATCGCTAGATTGTTTAATTACTGCAGCACGCGCGTGTCCCTTTTTGACCAAATCATCAGCTAATTGAATCAGCATTATTATTCCTGAGATCAATCTTCATAGAGTAAAAAATCCATTTGTTTAATCCGCCATAACTGTCCAAGAAAACGTCTTTATTGTTAAAACAAACATTTATAATTGCATTTACTTGCCAAAATCAATTGAACTGTCAGATTACACTCTTTTATTATACTGATTACACTATAAAATGATAAGTCATTGAAGAACTCAATAATTCAAATTTTTATCAGTTTGTTAGAAGAATTAAAAACTTCATAGGTCATAAAAATATTTTACAAATGAGTAGATAGATTCATTAACAATCAATATTCAATATTATGAAAATGAGTAGCGATATAACATGAATTTTCCACTTAACCAAAAAACGACAGAAATTAAAATAAGAAAACAATGATCAAAACAGTTTTAGTATGTAATTGTATAAGATTGATAAAATTTTAACACAAAAAAGAGGTTACCTTTCTTTCCACAGGATAAAAATTAACAATGCTTCTAGTGGTTCAAGCAATTAATCCCTGGCGCTTATGCGAGAACGCAAGCAGCTTTTTCAAGAAAAAAAAGCACGTGGTTTGTGACTCCTCTTCTGTATTCCAGCCGGATAGACAGAGAAACCATAAACTTCCCTTAGGGAAAAAAAGGTTGGGACAAGTACATTGACGGTCCCTTGTTTCTGGATGACATAGAAAAAAGATTCAGAACCAGGAAAAAAATTCTATAGAAATAATAAACGAAAAATTGAAAAGTTCAAAGAAATTCAACAAAAATAAAAAACAATCGAAAGAATTTCTGTAAAGAAAAATAAAAAATTTTCAAAAAAATTCATAAATAATGAACAAATTGCAGAATGTACTACCCAAATTACATGCAGTATAAAAATGTATGATATCAATTGGAGTCCAAGTTTTTATTGATAATTAGGAATATTTATGGAACAAATTGGAAACTTTAATTGTAAAATAGACGTTTTATGAATAGGAGCCACTAATCATTCATGATAATTATTTTCGAGAAAAAAGTTCATGAAAAAAAAGTCATAACGGAAGTTACGTGCAGTACTAAAATGTATTGTATCAATTCGAGGACAAGTATTTATTAGTTATTCGAATTCGAAATATAATCTCCGGCGACAAATGAGCGTTGAGAATCCTTGTCGGGCTCAGAACGTTTTATGAAAATTACAAAAAAATTAATGGAAATAAAAAATCGCAGAATCTTTCTTTCGAATAATAAGAACGATGTCAACCCATTTCTTTTTAACCAGACCATATAAAAATCGTTAAAAATTCACATTCAACTTCTATTGGATCGGTACAAATTATGTTCAAATACGTCTTAAACGTACTTGTCCGGCCCATCACTTTTTATTTAAATTGCTCATTATGTTATTGCTCATTTATGTTATGATGGCTATAGGATTTTAGTTTAATTTTCTATGAATTATTTGCTTACTTAGTACATTTTTATAGATTACATTCTCATACGAACATTTTTTTATGGGATAACCTTTTTTATGGAATTGTCAGCAAATAAGGGACCATCAATGTACTTTTCCCAACCTTTTTTCCCTGGGTATGATGTTCGGCTTATAAAGTTAGTTTCCACCATAAAAGACCAGTTTTTCGTAAAAATTGTAGAGAAAATATTTCGTCACAAGTCTGTCCTTGAACTTTGGCGATTTTTTCCTTATATTCTAATATGTTATGCCTATTAGGAACCCAACAGCATGGAGCAATCCGGGATAAGGCCCGAGAAATGAATTTCGGTTTATAATATTGGTTTCCACGTAAAAGACCAACTTTTCTTCAAAATTGTACTGAAAATATTTCGGCACTGGTTTTGTCTTGCACGTTGATGACTTTTCTCCTTGTCTTCTAATATGTTTTGTGTATTAGGAACTCAAGTGCATGGAGAAATGCGTGTCGTGGCCTGTAATATGATTGTCGGCTTATAACGTTGGTTTCCGCGAAAAAAGATCTATTTTTCGTCAAAATTGTACTGGAAATATTTCGTCACAGGTCTGTCCTTGGCCCTTGGCGATTTTTTCCAAGTCTTCATACCAAGAAGGATCTGACGTTGAGATTTCTTTAATAGAACAGATTTTTGTGATCCCTTTTCTTCAAAGTTCAAGTGAAAGATGTATATAAATTCAAGACACAACAAATCAAACGGAATGGGACGTTTTAAATGTCGCGTTTGCATTCTGAATCTAGAGATTTTCGTATCATCGATAATGTGCCGTCGATGAAATATATTTCCAAAGTTTTCAAGTGGCCGCTGAGGTCCAATTATCTACAGTTTGATAGTTGCTGAAAAAAAGTACCGGAAAACTTCTAACATTTATTATGCCAGAACTCAAAGAAGCAAAAAAAAACTGAGCGCACTTAATTCAACAGAGCGACAGAATTCAAAGACGTTTAAGGTACCTGCATTGGTTTTGGAGGAAAACAATTTCAGGACCATTTATAAATGAATCTATAAATTAAAAAACTCAGAACAGAATAGAAAAAGGAAAATTTAGGAATTCAGAAAAGCTGAAGACTTTCGTGATGAATTTTCCAGATTACATGCTGCGGTTGGAGTAAATAATTTGAATGATTGGCACGCATGCTGCAACACAGAAATATCAGAGTTTGGAAGTATTCGCTGTATATCAGTCAGACAATTTTCAATACTGTTTGAAAAAAACCCTTCAAAACTTGCCGAACCAAGTTCCATTACATATTACCATAATCGAAGATAGGGGGTAAACTTAGCACACATATTTATGCACAGAAATTTCAGAGTTCGCAGGTATTTGCTGCGATTCAATGTATGTACGCAATGAGTTTCTAAGATAGCAATTTCAAATCTATCCATAAATGAGCAACTGAAGACTTTTATAATGAATTTTTCACTTGATATATATGTTACAGTTAGAGTCAAAAAGTAAAATGAGTGGCACAGTATATAACTTTTATAGTTTGCAGATTGTTGCTGTATTTCAATGATTCAAACCTATAGACTTATAGTGAAATCTTGTCACAAGTCATGATGTTCCATTGAAATGACATAGCGCACATCGCATTCAGAAATTCTGTAAGTTTCCACGAATGTTGGCAGGCATTATACTTGATCGCATCCAAAACTGAGCAACTGTAGAGTTATCGAAATGAATTTTTTCACTAATAATTCCACATTTGCAGTTTGCAAAGTGGGAATACTCAACATACATGTCATTCCATAAGTTTTGTTGTCAAAATTTGTGTTTTCCCACCGCATTCGGAAGATATGACTTTTCATATCACAGCAATAAAAGCATCCAAAGGCTTTCTGGAACAAGTTTCCAAATTTATCATTCGACAGACCAAGTTGAAAAAGAACAACTACACTTGTACCAAGACCAGAAATTTTTTTGAAAATCTGATGTACAAAATGTGCAATTGAAGACCATGGTTAGAAACCTCTTGAATCATGTTACCACAATCAGCATGAAGAAGCAGTAGAAATTCATCGGATACATATTAAGCAAAGAATTAATAATATGTATCGATCCGCTGCAAACTGATGGAGTGAAAACAAGGATCGGAGAAGACAGAGCCAAATTCAATATTAAGCAAATTATGGGAATGTTCAAAAATATTGATGACACAAGAAATAAATTAGAAAAAATTTATTCGATCGAAGTTTCTAACATCATACTACCAGTTCCGTGTGTTCTTGTTTTATTAATTATTTATCTACCATAATATTTCAGATCGCAAAAATAAAATTTGACGTTTTAGGTTGACAAACGTTTTCTTCACAAATTCCAAACCTATTTTTGATAAACTGATTTGACTTACTTATATTATTCACTAACTATGCGAACGTTTGTTACGTTTGTCCCGCACTTCGTAACGTCAAACCTCGGCCGGTTCGTTACCACACAGCTATCATAGGAAACTCGTATATATAACCTATATTATTACACATGATATATAATCACGCAACTGACGATATATTTACACTGAACAATATTCCTCGCACTCTGGTTTAGTTGAAGGATTATTTCAGTTGACACATATTTCCAATCGAACGAAATAATGAAATCTTGAAAAGTTTCGTTGACATATGCATCGCGCATTTTTTATATTCCTTTTCACACACAGAACACGGACTACATTTACGCGGCCGCTTTTATACCGGTTTAGTATACCACAAGTTTTAACAAAATAAATACTAAACTTAAAAAAACTTTTTTTATTAAAGAAATAAAATTCATTATATCCACTGCTATTCCCAACGTTCTATATTTAAACGAAATTTTAAAGCCTTGCATCGTTGATCCACGGGGCTACGATCGCAGTCACTTTTAACAGACGACATACAAGAAAACATTGAGGACTATCAGAAACTCTCTCATCGGCGATTGGTCGAGACGGATAGATTCTCACCGGTGATTGGTTATGATGGGCATCAAGAAGCCCTTGTATGGATCGGTCTGAACCCATATATAGATACGTTAACTGCGTAAATGTGTTGGTACTTTTGCATAATCTTAAGTCCGTGCAAAGTTTTTTCTCAGTGATTACGCCACCGATCATGCTGATTTTGGGCGCAATCGGAAGAGAATTTCTTAATTGGCTTAAACTTCGATTTTCAAGTTGCGAAATGACTCCTGAGTTTCATTATTCTACAAAATAACATGTGGATTTTACCCCCACCACCGCGAATCGTTTTATTCAGAGATAATATAGTCTCGGCGAGAGCCTCGGGCCAGCAGACGACAGGGCTGTCAATGTACTTGTCCCGAGACTCTACCGAGTCTCTTGATTACCTACCACTTACATTTTTATACGTTTATGTATGTTTGGCAAAAAATAAACCTCACCGAGTTTAATTTCATTTCAAAATCTCCCCTTAAAAATCCCTTCCAACAAGAGACATTTTTTGTTTTTCGTTCACCATACATTGTTGCAACTATTTCTCCTTACAATATTATTCTGCAACAAGTCATTGTACTGTGCATGCTCTGCTTTTCTTATCATTGCTCAACCATTTCTCATTGCTAATCTCCATACCAAGTTAATTGTTGAATAAAGTAAAAATTTGAAGCATGAGTGAAGAAAATCGAAATATTCCCGTACAGGAAGAAAGTACAAAACGTTTGTACAATATGCCTGAGAGCATTTTTGATGGCCATGCATATCAAAGAAACAAAAGATATTGCAAAAGTGATGGGCGTGTAATGAGGTAATTTTCCGTGACATTTTATTATTATTTAATTGTAGTATTATTAATTTATGAATTTCTTTCTAACATTTTTGAACTCACGCTTAATATTTTTCATTGCACAATAAATATACAATCAATGAATGAGTTCTACTCATCCATACTCCAAGAAAATAATTTAACTCTAAAACGATTTCTTTTTTTTAATTAGTTATTTCCGCTGCAAAAACTATTGCAAGGGCTGTCTGGGGAAAGGAGTTTTGAGTGAGAGCGACAATAAATTTACGCTCACTCACAATCATAGCAGAGATGTGTGCAACAACAAATTCTGTGAGGAAATGGCAGTGTTCCGTAAGGAATTATTTAAAAAAACACAAAGCGAACCAGGAACTCCCAAAAAATTATACGATGAAGGGGCAAAAACGTGAGCCTTCTTATTTCATTCATTAAAAAAAAAAAATTTTTAATCGGGGCCGGTCTTGAACCCGAGCTCATCGATACCGCAGCCCAGCACTTTACCACGAGGCTAAGAGAAGCTTATATATAAATAGAAAATTTCTATTATATAAATTACCGTAATTTCTAGTATATAAATTATCCGTAAAATGATTGTGTAATTCAATTAGATGATTGTTAAACCCTTGGGGCCCCATACCCTGTCACCAAAAATGAAGACTGCGAAGCGGCGGGGAAGAAGCCGTATTGCGTGCAGGAAAATAAGTAGAAATAAAATGTTTAACACATTCTATTATAAAAATGAACAATTTATTCAATTTACTTTTTCATGGGTTAATATTTTATTCAATTTCCATAACAGTCCATAACGTTTCTCCGCATCGGTGAAGAAAAGATCCAGTCGCTGGTGGTCCGTTGGGAGAAGAACCTGCTCCAAAATTTGCCATTTGGCAACTGTTTTGGTTTTCCAATTCTTAATGGTCTGAAACAATGCAAATATTAAAAATATTAATTTATCGTACTTCGTTTAATACTTGACATCTAAATGCTGCTACGTTCCTAGATATGAGCAAATATAGTATATTATGTGAAGAGATTTTCTTACCTCTTTCCATTCCTCCAAGCTGCCCTCTGCATATTTCTGGAGCTCGTCGTCCAACTCTGCCCATGAGTCGGCCAACCGTGATATGCTCAGAACATCAGCGGTGTCTCTGAGCATATCCTGGTTATGCTCGAATGCTGCCACTACGCAACTCCAAAGCCCTTCAGTGGCCTTCTCTTGGGTTGCTAAACATACTCCTCTTCCCTGCTCTCTGTCAATATTAGCTGAAAATGAAAAAAATATTAAATAGAATGAGTATTTGCATGGGGGGGGGGGGGGGGTTTCTTAGAAAAATAAAGAATTTCAAAGATATTTTTTTACCTTGAATCCCATCGATGAAACCATATACGTCGATCATGATTTTTCGCTGTTGGAGGAAGCACTCGTGGTGAGAAACCCATGAGAGTACCACCGGCGCCCTGCAGTTTAAGCATCTATACATTCTGAAACAATAAAACGGGTTACAATTATTCACATTATTCCGGTTTAATTCTAGAATTATATTAATGTTTAATTCTATGCATGGGAGTTTAACTCGTTTATAATACTTACTTTAATTGAAATTGTGATGAACCGTAATTAGCGGTGGTGGCACAATAGGCTCCTGCTGCAACAGATGATGATTTTTTATTTTCAACAATTTTCAGGTTATGTGTAAAAAAGCGGCGGCGATGGCGAGCGGCTGCTGCGCGCATGAAGAATGTGCGCATGCGCTGGAGCAAAATTCAAAAAATAAATTGAGTCACATGAATATGTTGTTTTTTATTGTTTTATAGCGATTACTATTATTTTTTTTAATTGAGAAAAAAGGAATGAATAGAAATGTAAGGAATATTATGTCCTAGAAGAAATAAAATATTGGAATAGCAGTAGGATCTAGCAGTAGGAAAAGTCAAAGGTATTACTTCAGTCCTTTGAAGAATACCAAAATCGTCTTGTTTTCAAAAGTTCCTCTTAAACATGCTCCTAAATAAATCCTCTCATCATAGAAATCCAAGAATTAGAAGACGGAGCAATCGACGAAATCCTCAATCCTCAGCCATCCACGTCCTAGTACGTTTTTCTCAAAAGAAATCAGTAGGAAAAGAGAGGGAGTAAGAGATACCGAGAAATAAAATGAATTGAAGACAAACCACGAACTACTGCGGAAATAATGTTTTATATTTTTCATTGCAGCTAACACCGAAAATACACACACGCACATATATATAGCTGTGGAAGAGGCCTCCAGTCGAACTGATTGTTCAATACTGATTCAGATTCAACAAATGGAAAATCTCTTGCAAGGCACTAATTCGACGCTGCAATTACCACCACGTTTGAAATATAATTTATTCGATTGTAGGATGGAACGTTATATAGTTATAATGCCAACAATATTTATAATATTAATAATAATGACTATTATGGGACATTAATACTTTCAACATTAAAGAACCGTGAGGTGATTTCACGGATTTCGACGAATACTTCGATCACAGATTGTTTGCCTTTATTACAATATAAATTTTTCTCGAGATGCATATTTTTTCTTCACGAACTCCTGCACGTCCCGGATGAACGGTGGTGGTAAGTCGCGTTGACTTTGCAACAGCTCTCGTAACAGCGCCACCATTACCAAATTCATTGTTTCGCTGAATGTCCGATAAGGAAATATTTGCACTTGACCCAGGAAATAAACCTGAAGAATAATTTTTTCATTATCTAAATGATTTTTTCATCAATGTATTTTGTAGGATGATTTTCTTTAGTATTTAATTTAACACAATAGCAACTGGGATAATATTGATTATTGAAGAAATAAAAAAAATCGACAGGTGAAAAAAAGAATTTCTATTATTATGAACGTTGATATAATTTTTCTCGAGCGTGCTCCTCATTTGAGAACATCCATGTGGTTCAGTTAGTTACTTACCTGCTGAGCCTCATCATCAAGAAACGCAAGAATTTCCTTTGTCAATAATTTCTTTGCCAATGCTAAGACAGACTGAAGATGAACTATGCTGAATTGCAGACCATTCGTCTTTCAGGACTCTCATTGCATCTCATTTGTGGAAATTGATTGAAGCTCGAACCGTATCTCGAGAAGAAATAAGTTGCTGGATCGTACGGAATTGAGAGATAAGTATGAAGCGAAGGTCGTTTTGTAGAACAGTAATAATCCTCAGCAGCTGGCAGTGAAGCTTGTGCACTGTCGATTGACCAATGAGGGTTTAAATTGCCGCTGAGAGAGCGTGGTATGATCGGACGAAAATTTGAAAAACTCCTGTGTCTCTTGTCAATTGGCTTCTCATTGTTAGATGCAGGTAACGGTCACTCGGGTGAAGGAAATATGCGACAAAGCAATGGTGGATCTTGACAAGCGAATTGTCCCATCGAAGGAGCAAGGCCTATCAATACAGGCACGAGACACTTACACAGAGACACTGAAACACATTCATTTTGAAAATGTTTTTTTGAAAATCGAATTTCTATTAAACTGTAATGAGATCTCAATTTGTTGATCGAAAAAAAGAATCGTATTCGATATTAAGTAAAATAGTTCTAATTTCTGGATAAATTAATATACTGTAACGGTACGATTATGTGTCAGAACACACCGCTACGCGTAGATTCGAGCTTCTTATGAAGTAAAGGAGCAGGCATGAAAGAAAAACAAGAGTGTGAAGAAAGATCTGTGAATAATCAATAGTTTTATTCAAAAAGATAATTTTTGTTGTTTTTCTGTGAGCCGTTTACAAAAAAGAGAGTTTTGGTTCAAGCACAAGGATGTTTCCTTATTGTTTTTGGTATTTTTCTTTCTGTTGAAATTGGGAACAACGATCGCACGCAAACGAGTAGGTTTCGCAATGAAAACCACTTTCGCAGTTAACAGTGATTTTGCAATTGAGGAATTAACTTTCCCAAATACGGATTTAAGCTTCGCAAATAAAGAATTATGTTTCGCAAATAAAGAATTGACTTTCGCGAATAAGGAATTAAATTTCGCAAACAAAGAATTAAGTTTCTCAAATGAAGAATTACGTTTCGCAAATAAAGAATTAGCCTTCGCAAATGAGGCCTTAACTTTCGCAATTACAGAATTATATTTCGCAAATAAAGAATTAGCTTTCGCAAATGAGGAATTAACTTTCGCAATTACAGAATTATATTTCGCAAATAAAGAATTAGCTTTCGCAAATGAGGAATTAACTTTCGCAATTACAGAATTATATTTCGCAAATAAAAGAATTAAAGTTCGTAAATACTGAATTTTCGCCACGCACGGTTAGAATCTATGATTTTACACAAAAGCAAAATGAGTCTTAATTGATTGCCTTAAACGTTAGCACCTATCAACCGGAATTCAGTCCACCCAGGAATCTTAAGGCAGAACATACCCGAACTGCCCCCGCCCTCCTAGCATGAAAGGAAGGATTCCCCCAAAAATCTTGTGACCGAACGGAGCCGAACGGTCACCGCCCTCTCGGCAGGAAAAGGATGGGTAATCTGGCAGAAATCTTGGTCCAGAACGGAATCGAACTGTCCCCGCCCTTCTGGTCAGATCGGTGCCCCAGAGTGGAAATCTTGAACCCAAACGGAACCGAATGGGGCCTGCCCTTCCAAACTGAGTCGGTGGTAGCGTAATTTTGGCAAAGCGGATTCTGAGTGCCTAAGTCAGAATCGGCTGGTAATTTTGCGTAGGCGGGTCTGAGGTGCTCAATCTCAGACCGGCGTGCGTAAGCGAGTCAAGCGTGATGAGGGCAAGACTGGCTTTCGAGACTAGTTCTCGATGCCTTTTTATACTCGTGAGGTACAACAACGAGATAATGATAATAAATTGGCGGGCTTCGTGGTTTTTCTGATTCGCCCGCTTTTTGTGTTAAAATTTCTAATTGGCCAATTTTATCTTCGGTGTGCTTTATTATTGGTCGTTTAATTTTGACCAATGGTAAATTTTTGTTTCTATGAACTGCGCTTGTGCGACAGTTCACAATCGCCAATCGAGACTGAGTAATTTTCTCATTCGAGATTTGAGAAATTCGCCTATTGGCGGAATTTTTTGATTGGCTCTTGCGAGCCTGGTCGCAGTGACCCGCGAAATCTATTTGAATTTGAATTGATTGTTTTGAAATTGTTTCATGAATTGTTCTTATGTTTTGTAATGAATTTGCTCTGAAATTGCCACTAATTAATTCGCATAAAAGTTTCTTATACAATTCAGTCCTTTGTCATTAAAGATAACTGACTTATTTAATGAGAATGAGTGAAAATAGGGTTTCTTGTGATCTACGTGGCGCGGGTCGATAAGCGAGCCCGTACGCTGGCGCCTCTCTTTGAGTGATACGCGTATCGCTAATTGCCGTCGGTACGGTTGTATGCGCTGTTATCTAGTTCGTCTCAATACTTAAAATGTATTATCCACTGGTTTCATATTCTTTAACGTTCGTTACAATAGTTTTATGCTTTCAACTTATATAGATAAAAATCTTAAAAAATCTCAAAAATACAAACCTTTGATTCATATCCAGTGAGAAATTTCATTTCCTTCGAAAGCTTCAAAACGGTATCTCGATCGCTTTTACTTGCTGCGTTTATGATTTCGATATAGTTGTCCATAAATTCTTTTTCGTAAGTGCGACATGCACCGAAATCAAGAAGCGTCAATTGTCGAGTTTCGGGATTATAAAAAAAGTTGGCCCAGTTTGGGTCGGTCTGCATGTATCGGAAAACGAACAATTCTTTTAGGCAAAGATTCATTATTAATTTGCATATATGCTCCCGTGTTTCCATATCCATTTCCACACATTTGTCGACTGGAACTCCTTCCACCAATTCCGTTGTAAATACTTGCTTCGAACACAGTTCATCTGAAAAATAGATTTCCTTGCGTTCTCTTTTTTCTTCCGAAATGAAAGAAACCGAGTCTCTTAAACTAAAACCGACAGGTTGAGAAGCCAAATTTCAAAGTAACTTTGCTATTCCTACCGATAACTGCAGGCACGAAATATTCAGGATAAGGCGCAACGAACTCTCGATATTTCTTGGTACACTCGGCCTCTCTCGTGTAATCGACTTCCCACGCTAATTCACGTTTAGCGACTTCAACAAGATTGTCGATGAACATACCTTTTGGAAACATGTTCCATACCTAGAACAAATGTCAAAAATGAATATATATAAATATAAAAGCTTGTCTATGTTTAACTCTGTTACAGGATTAGTTAATGGTTTCTTTACCTTCATGACACCCACAAGATTGTCGATATCACTCTGTATCCCTTCAGCGACTCCAGGGTATCAAGAGACTCGGTAGAGTCTCGGGACAAGTACATTGACAGCCCTGTCGTCTGCTGGCCCGAGGCTCGCCGAGTATACTTTCTCTGAATAAAACGATTCGCGGTGGTGGGGGTAAAATTGACAAGTTATTTTCTTGAATTACAAAACTCATAAGTCGTCTGAGGCTTTGAAAATTTAACTAGAGACTAATGAAGAAATTCTCTTTCGATTGCGCCCAAAACCAGTATGATCGGTGGCGTAATTGCTGAGAAAAAACTTTGCACAGGCTCAAGATTATGCAAAAGTTACTAACCCATTTATGGATTTACCGTGTCTGTATAGAACACCATCAAAGGCCTCTTGATGCCAGCTATAACCCATTTCTATGGATATGGAAGCCTCGTACCCCGGCGACAAAAGTAGCGAGTTGCGATTGGTCACAACACTCGCTGTACCGATCCAGCGGAATAAAGTTCTTGATTGCCTATGTCTATATATACAATACCATGTGTCAGTTTTGATGGTTTACGTATATATATATGTACAAACCATGTGTCAGTTTTTGATCGTATGAACAGAGTTTCGACATTACGAAGTGCGTGCGGGATAAATAAAAAAATAATTTTCGTTATCTAAAGAAGTGCATATTACTATTTATTTTGTTAAAATTTGTGATATATTAAACCGGTATCAAAGCGGCCGCGTAAATGTAGTCTGTGATGTGTGTGTGAAAAAGAATATAAAAAATGCGCGATGCATATGTAAACGAAACTTTTCAAGATTTCATTATTTCGTTCGATTGGAAATAAGTGTTAACTGAGATAATCCTTCAATTAAACCAGAGTACGAGAAATATTGTCCAGTGCGAATATATCGTCAGTAGCGAGGTTATATATTGTCACGTCCCGCGTTTCTCACGCGAGACTTGACGACGTTTCCTCTCCACGTTAATATATTTCTCTTATTAAAACTGCTAGATAACGCTCTTGATTTGGCTACTATGCGATGCCTCGTGTCCTCGCAAATCGAAGAGGCCGCTTGGAATCTGCCGATTCGGCATCGCCTGATCGCGACCTTCAAGGTGGCTCATGGATACCCTCGGTAACGACTAAAGTGCTGAGATGCACTTCAAACCCCGTCACGACGATCGCTTTCGAGCTCCCGTCGCCGTGGCGAGGATTTTTGTACATCAGTTCCGTTTGATTCTTAACCGACACTCGGTCGTCCACGTGGATAACTCCGTAATCCAGCAAGCTCGCGGCGGGGTAGTAAATCCTGAAGGATCGGTTAACCGCATAGAGAACCATGAGTCTGGATTCCGTTAACAAACGCGAAGTGAGCAACACAGTGCCCCTTGCCTCACGAACGTTCTATTGCCGAGTCTTGCAGACTTTTGAGTGCGCCACTTGATTAATCTTATCTCGCAACATGTGATTTTCCTATTTCATTCCCATAACTGTGTGACCTTGTGTATGCGTGTGAACCGCGCGTCAACTCGTAGCGCGGTTATGGAGTGCTGAGCGGGACGGGAGAATTGTCTCCCGTTCATCGTGTGATTCAAAATTGTACCGTCGATCACCTGAATTGTAAACCCTTTTTGTATCTTTTGTCCCATATCCAAATTCTGTTCTCGTCGAAAACCTTCATTCGCTTATTCTCCAATAAATCTAACCTCTTACGATTTGTGTTTCCCTTTTGTGTCATTCGAGCGACCAATTACCTACTTCGGGGCCCGTACGGGACCATAGGCATCTCTTAACATCATTCTTATCATTGTCATTAGTAGACCATTCAATCTTTTAACCAAATCAATCTTGTATTCAGAAAATCCTACACACCGTGTAGGTTGGTGGCAGCGAAATTAAACAATAAATAACCGATAACTTTGTTCGTCCCCTCCGGACGTAACAATATCATGTGTAAATAGGTTATACATACGAATAAATAGAACAAAAACACACGGAGCTGTTAGAATGATGTTAGAAACTATACTTGAATAAATGTTTTCTAATTTATTTCTTGTGTCATCATTATTTTTAAACATCCCCATATTTTGCTTGATATTCAGTTTGGCTCTGCCCTCTCCGATCCTTGTTTTCACCCCATCAGTTTGCAGCGGATTGATGCATATTATGAATCCGTTGCCTAATATGTGTCCTATGATTTTCTACTCGTTCTTCATGATGATTGTGGTAACATGATTCGAGAGGTTTCTAACCATAATCTTGAATTGCACATTTTGTAAATCAGATTTTCAAAAAAATTTCTGGTCTTGGTATACTGGGTAATTATTCTTTTCCCATTGGGTCTGTCGAGTGATAAATTTGGAAACTTGTTCCAGAAAGCCTTTGGATGCTTTTTTTGCTGATGATATGAAAAGTCGTATCTTCGGAATGCGGTGTGCAAACACAAATTTTGATAACAAAACTTATGGAATGAAATGCATGTTGAGTATTTCCACTTTGCAAACTACAAATATGGAATTATTAGAAAAAAAATTCATTCCGATAAGTCTACAGTTACTCAGTTTTGGATGTGATCAAATATAAAGCCTACCAACATCCCCAGATACTTACAGAATTTCTGAATGCAATGTGCGCTATGTCATTTTAATGCAACATCATGACTTTTGACAACTTTTCATTATAATGCTGTAGATTCAGATCATTGAAATACAGCGAAAATCTGCAAACTATACAATTTATATACTGTGCCATTCATTTTACATTTTGACTCTAACCGTAACATATATATGAAGTATAAAATAGATTATAAAAGTCTTCAGTTGCACATTTATGGATAGATTTGAAATTGCTGTCTTCGAAGCTCATTGCGCAGATACATTGAACCGCAGCAGATACCTGCGAACTCTGAAATTTCTGTGGATAAATATATATGCTACGGATCACCCCTTATCTTTGATTATGGTAATATGTAATGGAACTTGGTTCAGCAAGGTTTTAAGTGTTTCTTTTCCAATAGTATTGAAGTTTGTATGACTGATATACAGCGAATACTTCTAAACGTTGATATTTCTGTGTTGCAGCATGTGTGCCAATCATACAAATCATTTACTCCAACCGTATCATGTAATCTAGAAAATTCATCACAAAAGTCTTCAGCTTTTCTAAATACTTCAATTTTCCTTTTTCTATTCCATTCTGAGTTTTCGAATTTCTAAATTCATTTCTAAATTGGCCTGAAATGGTTTTCCTCCGAAACCAATGCAGGTACCTTAAACGTTTTTGAATTCTGTTGCTCTGTTGAATAAAGTTCGCTTAGTTTTTTTTGCTGCTTTGAGTTCTGGCATAATAAATGTTAGAAGTTTTCGGGTACTTTTTTTCAGCAACTATCAAACTGTGGATAATTGGACCTCAGCGGCCACTTGCAAACTTTGGAAATGTATTTCATCGAGGGCACGTTTTGGATGAGACGAAATCTCTAGATTCAGAATGCAAAAGCAACATTTAAAGTTGGCAAATCTGTTGGATTTTTCGTGTCTTGAATTTGATCTATCTTTCATTTGAATTTTGAAGAGAAGGGATAAATAAAATCTGTTCTATTAAGGAAATTTTTACGTCAATTCTTTCTTGGTATGAAGACTTGGAAAAAATCACCAAAGGCCAAGGACAGACCGGTGACGAAATATTTCCAGTACAATTTGGACGAAAAATAGATCTTTTTCGCGGAAACCAATGTTACAAGCCGAAAATCATATTACAGCCCACGAGACGCATTTCTTCACGCTCTTGGGTTCCTAATACACAAAACATATTAGAAAATAAGGGGGAAAATCACCAACGTGCAAGAACAAACTGGTGCCGAAATATTTCCAGTACAATTTTGACGAAAAATCGGTCTTTTTTCGTGGAAACCAAAGTTACAAGCCAAAATCATATCTCGGCCTCCAACGCGCTTTTCACCGTGCTCTTGGGTTCCTAATAGACAAAATATATTAGGAGACAAGGGAAAAAATCACCGAAGTCCAAGAACAAACCTGTGCCGAAATATTTTCAGTAAAATTTTGACGAAAAATAAGTCCTTTTTCGTGGAAACCAACGTTATAAGCCGAAAATCATATCTCGGCCCCCAACCAGCTTTCTACCGTTCTCTTGGGTTCCCAATAAGCATAGCATATTAGAGTAGAAGGAAAAAAATCGCCCAAATCCATGGACAGATCTGTAACGGAATATTTTCTGTACAATGTTGACGAGAAATTTGTTGTTTTTTGTGGAAACCAACGTTATTAACCGAAAATCATATCTCGACCTGCAACACGCTTTTCTCCATGCTCTTGGGTTCCAAATAGACGAAACATATTAGAGTACAAGGGAAAAAATCGGCAAAGTCCAAGGACAGACCTGTGACGAAATATTTCCAGTACAATTTTGACGAAAAATGGATCTTATTTCGTGGACACCAACGTTATAAGCCGAAAATCATAAACCAGGAAAAAAATTCTATAGAAAGAATAAACGAAAAATTGAAAAGTTCAAAAAAATTCAACAAAAATGAAGAACAATCGAAAAAAATTCTGTAAAGAAAAATAAAAAATTTTCAAAAAAATTCATAAATATTGACCAAATTGAAAAATGTACTATCCAAGTTACATGCAGTATAAAAATGTATGATATCAATTGGAGGCCAAATTTTCATTGATAATTTGGAATATTTATCGAACAGATCGGAAACTTTAATTGAAAAATTGACGTTTTATGCATAGGAGCCACTAATCATTCTTGATAATTTTTTTCAAGAAAAAAGTTCATGAAGAAAAAGTCATAACGGAAGTTACGTGCAGAACTAAAATGTATTATATCAATTCGACGCCAAGTATTTATCAGTTATTCGAAATATTATCTTCGGCGACAAATGAGCGTTGAGAATCCTCGTCGGGCTCAGAACGTTTTATCAAAATTACAAAAAAAATAATGAAAATAAAAAATCGCAGAAGCTTTCTTTCGAATAATAAGAACGATGTCAACCCATGTCTTTTTAACCAGACCATACTAAAATCGTTAAAAATTCACATGAAAGTCATTCGTTACTTCAACATGGTACAAACTTTAAAGAATCGATTCCCCTCCGACTTTCAGGATCGTCTGGTATTATTCACAACATTCAACTTCGATTGGATCGGTACAAATTATGTTCAAATACGTCTTAAACGTACTTGTCCGGCCCATCACTTTTTATTCAAATTGCTCATTCGAAAACAAATCAAAAACGAATTTAATCCATGTGTTAATATTAAGGAACAGTAATTCCCGAGAAAATAATTTTCCTCCGAATCGCTCTTGTCAAAATGAAACGAAAATGAAAGATAAAGTTGATTAATCTATTTATATTATGTGGAGTCATAATTCACAACAAAATCATATTTCTCAAAATTCCAGGAATCGCACGTGTCGTACTCGACTAGTGATATTTATCAAAATGTGTACGTGACTATCGAAAAAAAAACATTTCATGGCTGAGTAGGTTCGAAAATTTCTTGTAATGTGCCTGATTATTTCTCATTTTCATTGGTTCTTACCGAATGGTATGTGTTCGCTGAAGGAAATGAGAAGTGGATATTGCTATGCGAACCTGAGAACAATCAAGTTCAAATTACTTGGAGATATTATTTTTATTTCTATCCATTTTATTATATTTGTGATTACAGAACAGCCCTGATTTGTTTTCGAATGAGCAATTTGAATAAAAAGTGATGGGCCGGACAAGTACGTTTAAGACGTATTTGAACATAATTTGTACCGATCCAATCGAAGTTGAATGTTGTGAATAATACCAGAGGATCCTGAAAGTCGGAGGGGAATCGATTCTTTAAAGTTTGTACCATGTTGAAGTAACGAATGACTTTCATGTGAATTTTTAACGATTTTAGTATGGTCTGGTTAAAAAGACATGGGTTGACATCGTTCTTATTATTCGAAAGAAAGCTTCTGCGATTTTTTATTTCCATTATTTTTTTTGTAATTTTGATAAAACGTTCTGAGCCCGACGAGGATTCTCAACGCTCATTTGTCGCCGAAGATAATATTTCGAATAACTGATAAATACTTGGCGTGGAATTGATATAATACATTTTAGTTCTGCACGTAACTTCCGTTATGACTTTTTCTTCATGAACTTTTTTCTTGAAAAAAATTATCATGAATGATTAGTGGCTCCTATGCATAAAACGTCAATTTTTCAATTAAAGTTTCCGATCTGTTCGATAAATATTCCAAATTATCAATGAAAATTTGGCCTCCAATTGATATCATACATTTTTATACTGCATGTAACTTGGATAGTACATTTTTCAATTTGGTCAATATTGAGACGTAACACTCGCGTGGAGGCCCGAGCCTGCTCGAACGATTTGATACTACGCGTGCGAAAAACATCGCGGCGCGATGACGGGCGTGCGTCCCAACCGGCGGCCATATTGGCGACTGGCACAAAGGCCCGAGCGAGCCGGCGGGCAACGCTCCGAACAGCGCCACTTGAAAAGAAATCAAACTAAATCATAATTTCTTTATTCTAATTGTTTTCAAGCTTTTTATTTATCAATATGAGCGTAATTAGGCTCAAAATGTCGGGAAAAATAGCCGCTATCAAAGAAAAATAAAGGAAAGATTAAAGCTTGTAGAAAATTTGGGTTATTTTAAATAGAGCGAGATGCTTGATCACAGCGCATGCGCGGGGCTAAGCGTTCATGGGCTATAGGAACCCGAACGTGACTTTTTGTGATTTTTCAAATTAAATTAAATTAAAAGATATTAAATGAAACAATGGAGCCAAATCATTCAAATAATTAAGCAACAACAATTGACATTGTAATTTCATTATTTTAAAGTCACGGTAAGCTGAAAATTGATCAAAGCGGAATTCGGCGCATCGGGCAAAATAGCGATCAGCCAATGGCAAGGCGCGAAATATGGCAGCGAGCCAATAGAGAGGCCCGTTACAAAAGAATGCGCAGAACGCGTCCGAAACAGAGAAATTCGGCGTTTGAGAGAATTTAGAGTGGGGAACGGGGTATAAGAGTCGGTGCACGGCTCATTCGAAAGGCAGTTCACCCTACCTCTAGAACCAACTCGGATCTCCTAGAAGAGCTCTCCTAACATCAAATAGCAAAATACACTCTATTCTGATATAACCTAAAATCCTTTCTCCTATTATTCCTTTGGATGCCTGGGGTATTGGTGAGACTCGGCGACGTATCGATCCCGTAGTCCAGGGTCCATTCCACATAACCTATAATTTCCGAATTTTGCTGCACGGGGCATTGGTGAGACTCGGTGACGTATCGATCCCGTGGTCCGTGGGCAAAATTACCTAACCTAGTGAATGCTCAGGACATTGGCGAGACTCGGCGACGTATCGAGCCCGTGGTCTGGGGTTCACATCCTAACCTGTCTTGTGTTTTTGAGCATTGGCGCCATTCGGCGACGTTTGAGGCCCGTGGTCAAGCACAAACTTTCCACCTAGCATTTTTGGGTGTATTGAGAATAGAGGCGGTAAATAAATGATTTTATGATTAATTATTATTAAATTCAAAATTGTTTCATAATTTATCCGATTTGGTTGGGTCGAACGAATTGATTAGCGTTAGAATTCAATAATTTAAGAATCTATAGTCCATTGTACGACTCTAAAGTCAAGAAAAATTGTCCGAACCAATTATAACGAGTAGAAACAAATAACAAGCGGATAAAAGCATTAATTCAAGAGGCAGCGGTAAGACTAGAGTTTGTATAGCATCCTAGCGATCACAAATTGAAAAAAATTGTAAAAACAAAAAGCGTACAACACTCTTGAATTGCTACCAAGCGTAAGGACTCAGGCTCAAGCGGTTAGGATTACAGGACATCGGTTGTCAATTAGTAGCGTTGCGAATTTCATTATTTTTTGTTTGTTTTTTTTTTTGCCTGAAAAATTTCATGCAAGCGGAAAGGAGAGGCAATAGAATAAGCAGGGACACGATAAACCTTAAAGCGTTCTTTATTGTATAAACAAAAAACAAAAACAAATTTGAAAATTCAATCGAAATTTCACACAGTAAAACGCTCCGTTTTTCCGGGTCTTTCGAGTCTTCTCTCGCCTGACTTGGTTAAACAACGCGGACAAAAAAAAAAGATTAAAATTAAAAACGCGTCATTTTCGCTATCATTTTGTAAAAACATAATTAAAATTAAAA
The DNA here is from genome assembly GCF_019457755.1 of Venturia canescens. NCBI lineage: Eukaryota > Metazoa > Arthropoda > Insecta > Hymenoptera > Ichneumonidae > Venturia > Venturia canescens. The sequence continues at coordinate 23,185,772 of NC_057425.1, forward strand.
ACGCGTATCATTTTGTAAAAACGCGTATCATTTTGTAAAAACACAATAGTATTGTCTAATAAATTCATTTTGTTATCTTATCAACATAATTTTTGTCTCTCGTCTCGTTCATACCTGCTCCTTTAAAAATAAGGTAGCTCGAACCGACGCGTGGCGGCGTTCAGGCCGGGTCGGCGAGAGCGTTACGTTACAACTGGCGCCCGAACAGGGACAGGTATTGCAAACGAGCGTGAGATTTGTTGAATGAAATTAATTAATTACGTCAAAATGGCAGAGAAGACCGATAGAGACGAAACAGCGAGAGATTCCGGGTTCCAAAATCCCGATGAGCGAATGGCACAAAATGTCGATTTAACCACTTCAGTTCCTCCTCCAGGGGCGGGGAACATTTTTAATGAATCTCGTGGGAATTTCGGATTTGAACAGCAAGAGAAATTTGACGATGATAATAAAGATCAAAATGAAGAAATTAGAATGGAGGAATTTGAAACCCCTAAATCGAATAAAGGAAAAATTGAATTCGCAGAATTAAATCATGAGCTATTGATGAGCCTAATCGACGCAATGAAAGAAATGAAAACACAAGTACAGAGCATGGCTAACGAGATTGCACGAAATAATCAGGCCACTAGCGATTTGAGGTCTGAATTTACGGAAAAATTCAAGACTCTGCAAGCTACAATCGCTAGTGACGTTCACAGAATATATGACCCAATTAAACGTCACGTAACGGGTTTAACAAAAATAGTTCAGGAAAATGAGTCGAAAAGTGCCGTTATTGAGGTTAGTGTGGCTCAAATACAACTTGATGTCAGCGCAATCAAGAAAAGGGTGGAGAATCTTGAATCGAAGGACAAAATTCATAGTCCAAACACGGAGAGCACTCGGATCGTTCCAAAGCCCAGTAAAGTAGTTTCAGATGACGAATCTGAGAACGACGAGGAAAAATATGAGCCCGAAGAGAAAACAGATAGGATTCGGACGATGCTGCCAATGGACATGCATCCAAACAAGATAAAAATTAAACCTCCCACGTACGATGGATCGGAAAGGAAAAGACCGATGAAGTTCATTAAGGAGTTTCGGAGGTACTGTGAGGTAACAAACCCCACGATTACCGAAATGAAATATTTACTGGGACAATGTCTAGAGAAAGCCGCAAAGGAGTGGTGGGTTCTCATAGAGGATCGTGTAGAGGATTTCGAGGAAGTGGAAAAGAAATTCGTTGAGCGTTTCTGGAGCACCGACGTCCAGAGAAAAGTGAGAAAAGACCTCGAATTCGGACATTACTCTGATAGGGATAACAAAACATCGAAAGTGGAGTATACGATCAACATTTTCGGAGCCGCGAAGGATCTCATCCCTCCTCCAAGCGATGAAGACATAATTGCATCACTCTCGCAGCATTATACGGATGAGATTCAGGCAACTATAATAAGCCGTGGATTCAAAACATTGGAACAATTGATCGAATTCTTGGGAAAGATCGATCGGCATGGACCGATAAACTCGAAAAAAGAAAAAGAAACCTCGACGAATCCAAATCAAAACAAAAACGAGCAAAGGCCATTCCGAATGCCTCAAAATAACAACTGGAATAACCAGGGTGGATTCCAGAACAATTTCAACCGGGGAAATCCAAACTGGAACCAAAATAACCGACCCAATGGAGGTTATAACAACAACAATGGCTGGAACAATCAACAGAACCGCAATTACCAGCAAAATTACAATCAGAGGCCCAATAATGGCAATTATCAACAAAATTATAACCAGCGGCCAAACAATGGATATCCTCAACAAAATCGCAATAATGGAAATAATAATCAGCAGAACGGATATAACCGACAAAATCAAAACCCTAATTGGAGACCGCAACAGAACAATGGAGGATACCGGCCGCCGAATAATCCGAACGACCATCGTCAAACCAACGAACGACAACGGCCAGAAATTCAAGCGATCGAGGTCCACCAAGAGCCTCAACCGTCGACATCTCGGGCGGGAAACGAATAGACGTTGTACCCGTGCTTAATGATGATAAACAAGGAAAAATGGATAAAGGGAACGAACGAGGTACAACGGAGAAAAAGAAGAAGATTAAAAAGAAAGAATCTCAGGATGGTTTATCGGAGGACCTCCACAAAATAAGAGATGTAAACAAACCGAAAAACGGAATTCAGGATATAAAGGTGGCAATAAATACGATTTTTACGGATACTAGGGAATTTTTAATGGAAGAAGGAATAAATGAAGAAGCTTTGCCAATTATAGAGTGTCCAGAGATTTATGCTAAAATAGAAGGGATTCAGGTTACAGCATTAGTAGATTCAGGTTCTAGAGTTACCACGATCTCTGAGGAATTTTATTTGGAGAATAGGGAGATTTTAAAGGATTGTCCACTTTTGCCTGTCACGGGAGTGACGGTGAAAGGAGCAATAAAAGGGAAATTAATGAGAGTAAACAATCAAATAATGGCAATGACTGAAATTGGAAAAATTAAAACCTACATAAAATTTTTGATAGTGCCCGGCTTGATTAGGGATGTGTTGCTTGGAGTAGATTCTTTGCAACCACTTAAAAGTTTAATTGACCTGGGAGCAATGTCTCTCCAGGTGAAGTATAATGAAATTATTGATGTAGTACCCACGATTGGGACTACAGAAAAAGAGAATTTTTTACGAGAAATTGTTTTTGAAGAGAAAGTTAAAGAAATAGAAGAAGAAGAGAATTTTAAGCCGGAGCAAAATTTGAAATTTGAAAAGAGAAATATTGAGAAAATTTGTGAGCCAATCCAAAACTTGATTTTTGATAATAGGAGTGATGAGGAAATAACTCTGGAAGAGATTAATGAGATCGTGGAACAAACTGAGCTCTCATTAGAACAAAAGCAAGCACATAAAGAAGTAATTTGGAATAGAAGGGAAGTCTTTCGTAAAATAACAGGTAGAATTTCAGTTTATGAACATCGATTAGATATCACAACGGATAAGCCAATAGTTGCACACGCTTACGAGGTTCCTCTAATGCATAGGGAAAAAGTAGATAAAGAAATAGAAAAGCTACTAGATTTTGGAATAATACAGAGATCGAATAGTCCGTGGATTAATCCGATAATCCCGGTAATTAAAAAAGATGGTACAGTTAGACTTTGTTTAGACGCTAGAAAGTTAAATCAGGTTATGGCAAACGACCATGAGTCAGTACCAAATATGGAGGAAATATTCCAAAAATGTCATTCGGCAAAGGTTATGACAACGCTAGACTTAACAAACAGTTTTTGGCAGATCCCTCTTCATCCAGATTCAATGAAGTATACTGCATTTCGATATAGGGGAAAAGTTTATGAATTTACAGTAACACCATTTGGGCTGAAAACAAGTACCGCCGCATTACTGAGAGCATTAGACATTATTCTCCATGGGTTGGGAGATAATGTAATAAATTTTGTTGATGATCTACTGTGCATTTCCTCTAATTTTGACGAACACATGAGACATTTAGACGAACTACTAGAACGACTGCAACAACACGGAATGACAATTAAATTGAAAAAGGCTAAATTCTTTCGGAAAGAAGTAGAGTTTCTAGGTCACATCTTGACAACTAAGGGTATAAAGCCACAACCAGAAAAGATTCAAGCAATTCATGATTTCCCTGCACCTAGAAATTTGAAACAGTTGAGAGGGTTTTTGGGATTAATCAATTATTATACTAAATTCACAAAAAAACATGCAGAGGAAACAATCCCGCTTTTGAAATTATTGAAGAAGGAAACAAAATGGCGGTGGGAAGAACCAGAGAAAATTGCTTTCCAAAGAATTAAAGATTTATTCGTAAATGACGTTCTTTTACAACATCCAGACCCAGAAAAGGGATTCATTTTACAGACTGACGCAAGTAGCTATGCTTTGGGGGGCACCCTTGCTCAAAAAGATGAAAATGGCGATTTGGGAGTGATAATGTTTGCCAGTAGAACACTGAAAGGGGCCGAGCTAGCTTACACAACCACCGAAAAAGAATTGTTAGCAATTATTTGGTCATTAAAGAAATTCCGAACGTATTTGCTTGGTGCTAAAATCAACGTCATTACAGACCATCGAGCCATAACATTTTTGAAAAATTGTCAGTTGTTAAACGAGAGACTAACTCGATGGATTCTAGCGATTCAAGATTACAATATCGAATTCGAATTTTGTCCCGGGGAGAGAAACGTAGTGGCCGATGTGTTAAGCAGATTAAATCCACCAGATACTGGGGGGCGAAAGGGCAAGGAGATAGTGATCAGCACAATGTTAGCGATCAAACCATCGAAGGAATTGGAACAAATGATTAAACAAATAGGAGTTTGGCAGGAAAGGGATGACAGAATTAGTGAAATCAGGGAAGGTTTGGAAAATGAAAACAACGACAAACACAAAATTGAAAATAATATTTTATTGAAAAAAGTTAATCAAGAGTCCTGGAAAATTGTTCTGCCAAGAGAGATCCTCCATCCTCTGGTATCTGAAACACATCAAATGTATGGTCATGTAGGAGCTAAAAAGATATGGAAAATAATTACAGAAGATTTTACTTACCCGAGACTGTACCACTCTATCAGACAGATTCTTGCTTCTTGCGATTCTTGCCAAAGAAATAAAGTCCCAAACCAGCATTCATATGCGGCACAGCAGAATATCGTTCCGGAGGGACCGGGAGATATTGTTTCAATTGATTTTTTTGGTCCTTTACCCGTGACAAAAGGAGGAATGAAACACATCCTCGTCACAATTGATGCTTTTTCCAAATTTGTTGTTTTATATCCCTTAAAAGCGGCAACAGCGCCAGCAACAATTAACAAAATTTTTAACCATTACATTCCCGAATTTGGAAAACCGAAAAAGCTTCAATTTGACCATGGCACTCAATTTACTTCGCGATTATGGCTAGGGAAATTAGCTAGCAAGGGAATTCAGCCAGTTTTCTCCTCTATTAGACATCCGCAAGGAAATATAGTAGAGAGAGTCAATCGAGAGATCGGTAGATTTTTTCGAACATTTCTAACCGATAAACACACCGACTGGCTGAAATGGGTTAAGGTTATCGAAGACTGTATGAATGAAACACACCACGAGACAACCGAAATGACGCCCATTGAAATACAGAAAAACGCTAAGCCTCAAAGAATCTGGAGGAATTGGATTAAAATAGAGAGGGATGAGGAATTAGATGAGGAAGAAGGGATCGAAGCCAAACTGATGCTTGCTAGGGAGAGAATAGTCAGGAAAGGTAGAGAAAGAGCAAGAAAATTCGACTCAAAACACAAATTAATTCAATTTAATGTAGGAGATTTAGTTTTGGCCAAAGCGTGCAACGTTAGTGACCCTGTAAATAAAAAAATGGCAAAATTCTTCTCGATTTACGAGGGGCCATATAGAATAAAAAAACAAATAGCCACAGCCACGTTTATCCTGGAGAATCCTGAGACTGAGATGGAGAGAGGCATGTACCACGCCGCAAATCTGAAAAAATACAAAAATTGATCAAAAACACGTATTACAAATAAAGTTACCAGGATGTAGTGTTCTAAGCTATATAACTTACCTTTATTTATAATTTCCAAACGTATCCGCCGAAAAAAGTTTTCAAATTAATAAAAAACTTACAATTTTATGCTCAGGGTGACGTCACAGCTATACTCACCTGTTGAATCCATATTTCTTCTACGGCACGACCTAAAACACATAAAAACAATAGAAAAACAAAAAAAAATAAATAAAATCGAAAAGAAAAGAGAAAATTACATGTTTATTACAATTTTTATAAATAATAACAATTTTTAATTCAAAATTACAATTCCCGACAATAAAAATGTTGATTATTTAAAAGTTACTAGCGGGAACACAGATTTATTACACTTAAAGACTTCAAATGTCGAAAAACGAATTTACGATAGCCAAATTTTTGAAAAATTGGAAGTTGTGTACAAAACAAACAGTGTCATGCTCCTTCTCACTCTAGGGATACACTAGAACACGAAAAACCTATTGCCGATAATAAAAATGTCGATATTTTAAAAGATAATCATTCAAGTGGTTATTAGTAGTTATTATAGCTTAATTAAACGAGTTATGACTCAAAAAACCATTAAAACAGTCAAAAACACAATTTTCTGAATGCTGGTAACGTCACGCTTCTGTAGCGGCAAACTTCAGACGGTACTCGTAGCTAGGACCCTAGACTTTAGTTCCCGAGTAATCCGTACGCGGCGAGTGGCGCTGAAAGCAGCCGAACTCGCGTAGTAACAGCCGAATTTAAACGAGAACGGTCACCAAGTTCATGACCTCACTCAACATCAAACGCTAACGGACAATCGATCGAGATAGACGTCTCGTGCGAAACCAAAAACAAAGAAATTCGGAGTTTGAAAAGAAATAAAGGAATAGAACGTGCTAAGGTAAACATGAATGATTAATAGGTAGATATAGAATGGCAGGGAAAAATGAAATTAATCGGGAATAAATCCATGGAACGGTTGATTTAGGAAACGAACATGGATGCTTCCACACAAACAGAAGTCGAAAAAAAGAATTTTTCACAACAGACAGACGGCAAAGAAGGAGAATGGATCTTAGATGAGGAAGGTATTGGCGAGAAATATGGTATCAACGGAAACAAGAGCAAGGAGAAAATGGAAATCTCACCAATTATCACCATAGAGTGGAGCAAGAAATTCAAACAAAGTCAAGGCACACAAACTACGGAACGGGGCCGAGAGAAGGCAATACAAACGATGTGGATCCTAAATAAAATAGAATTAGAAGAAAGTCAGAAATCTGACAGGGAACGAACCTTGCTTTTTATCGCTAAGCATCATTTTCTGTCAAAGATACGTGACGAGTTCCACGTACCACCTATTCTCTCTCCGATCGAGGAAAATAACAGGTGTAAGATTGGGGAATGTATGGAAGAATGGATGGCATGGAAATCTGGTGAATTTTTCTGGAACAACGAAGAAAAAGAAAACTACGAGGAAAAGAAGCAGGAGATTAGAAATGAAAAGAGGAGGACGAAGGAGGCAGAAAAAGCGATTGTAAAAAGAAACAAACAGGAGGGAGAGGAGCAAAAAGAACATGGACGAATGAAAAACCTGGTGAATAAAGAAGATTTGGCGACTCTGAATGATGGAAAATGGGTGAATGATCAAGTCATTAACGCGTATCTTGAGTTAATTACAGAGAGAGGAAATTTGACGCAAAATTTATACGAGAAGGTTTGTTCTTTTAATTCTTTCTTTTTTCACCGACTGCATCTGAGCGGAAATAAATCTGTGCGAAAATGGACAAAAAGGATAAACATATTTGTTTACGATAAGATCCTCGTACCCGTACACCTTGGTAACCATTGGTGTTTGATCGTTGTTGAATTGAAGAGTCGGAGCATTATCTATTACGACAGTTTTTTACGTGAAAATCCTAGATATCTCCAAACAATGCTCAACTACCTCGCCTTTGAAGCCGTTCAGAAGAACGAAAAACGATTCAAGAAGGAAGAATGGAATCTACGTGCAAATAAAGATATTCCAAGACAGGAAAATGGATGCGACTGTGGAATCTTCGTCTGCCTATACGCCAAATATGCATCAATCAACAGGAAATTCGATTTTGAACAAAAGGATATTCCGAGTCTTCGCCGAAAGATAATTCAAGAGTTAAAAAAACAAAAAATTGAATAAAAAAAAAAAAATAAATAAATAAATAAATAAATAAACTACGAGAAATCTCCAAAGATAATTTACTATTTGTCTACGCGATGTTACTCTCATGGAAATGTGTAAACAGTGGAAGTACAATAAACAGCGTTTTGTCCCATCCAGGTTTTTGTCTGTTTATTTATTATTGTCAACTTAGCTAGAAAATCATATCGATGTCCTGGATGCCTCCATATCTGACAAACATGCAAAAACATTCTATCGATGATCCCTGAAACCTGGAATAAGAGAAGCGAATAAAAAGAATTGCCAAATGGAAAGAAAACAATATAAGAAACGTACTTACTTGAATTGATGTCCGGGATGACTCCTCTGCTGAAAAATGAATAAATGAGTAGTAAAAATAGATTATAAATCACGAAAAACACTTACCTGATGAGCCGATGTCCTGGGGTCCGCGAGCCTAAAAAAAAAAAAAAAAATAAAAAAAGAAAAAAGAAAATGATTAGAAAATAATTAAAATAGCTATAGAATGAAAAGAATACTTACCTACTAAATTACTCCGAAAACCTAGAAATAAGAAAAAAGAGGAGAAAAGGAATAGAAAAAAAAGGGGAAAGGAAAATGGCGTAAAAGAGATTAAAGAGGAGAATGGGGGAGAAATGAGAAGAATTTGGGGTAAAATGAATCAAGGTAAAACGAAATAAGGGATAAGGAGAATTAAGGGAGTACGAGGAGCATGGAATTGAAGTAGAATAGGGGATAGGAAATTTGAGAGCGGGGTAGGAAGAATCCTGAAAATATGACAAAGAACCTGAAAATCAAAGAAAATAAATTGTAGAATAGAATAAACCTGAAAATAAAAGAAGAATGAATGGTGAAAGGGACGAGAAAAAGGGAGCGTTGAGATCCTGAAAATAAAACTTGAAAAAGAAACACGGCGCTGAAATAGAAAAAACAATAAACCTAAAAAAAAAAAAAAAAAAAAATGATATTGAAAACCTGAAAATAAAAAGAAAAGTGGGGATAAAAACAATAAAGGGAATGAAATAGACGAATAAGAAGGGAGTGGGAGTAATAAGAGATAAAAGGGACGAATAATAAGGCTACGAGCGAAAGAGGGGGAAAATATGAACTAATGGGAAGACAAAAATAATAAAAGTGGGGTAAAATGGACGAATGAGGTGCGAGAAGGACTGAAAAAGGCAAAGTGGGGTAAAATGGACAGAAGTAGAGAAGTGGGGAAAGTGAAAGGAGTGGGGATGTAGAAAGAGTATAAAGGTCGGAGCAGCAGGCTCCGGAGCGTCATTCGAGCCTCTGTCAAGCTTCAAACAACACCGGGAGCTACCCAAGCGATTGGACGACATCGGGAGCTCTACCTCGTTATTCAAAGCGACTTTGAGAATCTAAATCTCTACAACCACCAAGATGCGGATCGACCCAATCATCCCGGGAGTTCCAACACCTTCTCCATGGCCAGCGACCTGGGAAGGAAGCTTCGAGATTATCATATTGGAATTCCTTAACCCAACGAATTTTTCCTACACAACTCTGACAAAATTTGAGGAGCTGTGTACATTCGAGGAGCAGTTATTCACCGACATCGCAGAAAGAAACCACTATCCAAGGGTTTATGCTTCCATCGACCGGATATACGCGGTCGTCAGTCAAGAAACGGCCTACAGAGGAAAATTGGTCGACGTGGAAGATGGAGAAGCTACCTTACTGCTTATCGATAGAGGGGTTACTCTCATGCATCCGGTTCATGAGCTTCAGAATCTACCTCATCAATATGTCAACGTGCCTTCTTTCTGCACGAAAGCATTCATTTCTGGAATCAGGCCATTTTATGGAAACAGATGGGAGATGACCTGCAGCCTCCATTATCAACGGAAGCTGGTTGATCAAAAAGCTAGAATCACTATCATCGGCGATCATCCTACGAAGAAGGGCCACGAAGTTCACCTTTTCATAACACCTCAACGGGTCAATCTGGGAGAAAGCTTGGTCAGGCACCAATATGCTCTACCTGGCGAATATCGATTCAGCCTTCGGGACGACGTAAAGTGTGCAACGCCTGAAGAAATACAAAGATTGGCGAATGGAGAGCAACTACAGGAGCCTTTCAATCCTATTGCGGCAGAGCTGAGACAACTAGAACATCTGCAACTCCTAGACTTGGAAGAAGAACAAATGAACGAGGTCAATCAACTCCGCTGATGGAAGACAAGCTGAAAAACATCAAGAGACCTGCAAATCATCATTTTCAAGACATCATCGCCCTGTCCTCCCTTTATCCCCAAATCAAATTGCATTTTTAAATTGTCTACGGTCCCAATCCCACTTCCGGCATTTGAAAGTTTGAATTTTTATATTTTTTCTTTTTGTTTTGACTCTTTAAATGAGTTTTTTAGAACAAAAAGCATCATTTCAAAGATCTTTTTGTTCTGGGGGGCATTTGAGACGTAACACTCGCGTGGAGGCCCGAGCCTGCTCGAACGATTTGATACTACGCGTGCGAAAAACATCGCGGCGCGATGACGGGCGTGCGTCCCAACCGGCGGCCATATTGGCGACTGGCACAAAGGCCCGAGCGAGCCGGCGGGCAACGCTCCGAACAGCGCCACTTGAAAAGAAATCAAACTAAATCATAATTTCTTTATTCTAATTGTTTTCAAGCTTTTTATTTATCAATATGAGCGTAATTAGGCTCAAAATGTCGGGAAAAATAGCCGCTATCAAAGAAAAATAAAGGAAAGATTAAAGCTTGTAGAAAATTTGGGTTATTTTAAATAGAGCGAGATGCTTGATCACAGCGCATGCGCGGGGCTAAGCGTTCATGGGCTATAGGAACCCGAACGTGACTTTTTGTGATTTTTCAAATTAAATTAAATTAAAAGATATTAAATGAAACAATGGAGCCAAATCATTCAAATAATTAAGCAACAACAATTGACATTGTAATTTCATTATTTTAAAGTCACGGTAAGCTGAAAATTGATCAAAGCGGAATTCGGCGCATCGGGCAAAATAGCGATCAGCCAATGGCAAGGCGCGAAATATGGCAGCGAGCCAATAGAGAGGCCCGTTACAAAAGAATGCGCAGAACGCGTCCGAAACAGAGAAATTCGGCGTTTGAGAGAATTTAGAGTGGGGAACGGGGTATAAGAGTCGGTGCACGGCTCATTCGAAAGGCAGTTCACCCTACCTCTAGAACCAACTCGGATCTCCTAGAAGAGCTCTCCTAACATCAAATAGCAAAATACACTCTATTCTGATATAACCTAAAATCCTTTCTCCTATTATTCCTTTGGATGCCTGGGGTATTGGTGAGACTCGGCGACGTATCGATCCCGTAGTCCAGGGTCCATTCCACATAACCTATAATTTCCGAATTTTGCTGCACGGGGCATTGGTGAGACTCGGTGACGTATCGATCCCGTGGTCCGTGGGCAAAATTACCTAACCTAGTGAATGCTCAGGACATTGGCGAGACTCGGCGACGTATCGAGCCCGTGGTCTGGGGTTCACATCCTAACCTGTCTTGTGTTTTTGAGCATTGGCGCCATTCGGCGACGTTTGAGGCCCGTGGTCAAGCACAAACTTTCCACCTAGCATTTTTGGGTGTATTGAGAATAGAGGCGGTAAATAAATGATTTTATGATTAATTATTATTAAATTCAAAATTGTTTCATAATTTATCCGATTTGGTTGGGTCGAACGAATTGATTAGCGTTAGAATTCAATAATTTAAGAATCTATAGTCCATTGTACGACTCTAAAGTCAAGAAAAATTGTCCGAACCAATTATAACGAGTAGAAACAAATAACAAGCGGATAAAAGCATTAATTCAAGAGGCAGCGGTAAGACTAGAGTTTGTATAGCATCCTAGCGATCACAAATTGAAAAAAATTGTAAAAACAAAAAGCGTACAACACTCTTGAATTGCTACCAAGCGTAAGGACTCAGGCTCAAGCGGTTAGGATTACAGGACATCGGTTGTCAATTAGTAGCGTTGCGAATTTCATTATTTTTTGTTTGTTTTTTTTTTTGCCTGAAAAATTTCATGCAAGCGGAAAGGAGAGGCAATAGAATAAGCAGGGACACGATAAACCTTAAAGCGTTCTTTATTGTATAAACAAAAAACAAAAACAAATTTGAAAATTCAATCGAAATTTCACACAGTAAAACGCTCCGTTTTTCCGGGTCTTTCGAGTCTTCTCTCGCCTGACTTGGTTAAACAACGCGGACAAAAAAAAAAGATTAAAATTAAAAACGCGTCATTTTCGCTATCATTTTGTAAAAACATAATTAAAATTAAAAACGCGTATCATTTTGTAAAAACGCGTATCATTTTGTAAAAACACAATAGTATTGTCTAATAAATTCATTTTGTTATCTTATCAACATAATTTTTGTCTCTCGTCTCGTTCATACCTGCTCCTTTAAAAATAAGGTAGCTCGAACCGACGCGTGGCGGCGTTCAGGCCGGGTCGGCGAGAGCGTTACGTTACAATATTTATGAATTTTTTTGAAAATTTTTTATTTTTCTTTACAGAATTTTTTTCGATTGTTCTTCATTTTTGTTGAATTTTTTTGAACTTTTCAATTTTTCGTTTATTCTTTCTATAGAATTTTTTTCCTGGTTCTGAATCTTTTTTCTATGTCATCAAACAAGGGACCATCAATGGACTTGTCCCAACCTTTTTTTCCCTAGGGGAAGTTTATGGTTTGATATCACGCCTTTTTTCTCAAAAGTTCCTCATATATGTTATGATGGCTATAGCATTTTAGTTTAAATTTCTATGAATTATTTGCTTAGTAAATTTTTATAGATTCCATTCTATACAAACATTTTTTTATGGGATAATCTTTTTTATGAAATTATCAGCAAATAAGGGACCATCAATGTACTTTTCCCGACCTTTTTTCCCTGGGTATGATGTTCGGCTTATAAAGTTGGTTTCTACCATGAAAGACCAATTTTTCGTAAAAATTGTAGTGAAAATATTTCGTCACAAGATTGTCCTTGAACTTTGGCGATTTTTTTCCTTATACTCTCATGTGTTATGCATATTAGGAACCCAACAACATGGAGGAATTCAGGATGAGGCCCGAGAAATGAATTTTGGTTTATAATGTTGGTTTCCACGAAAAAAACCAATTTTTCTTCAAAAATGTACTGAAAATATTTCGGCACTGGTTTGTTTTTGGACTTTGGTGATTTTTCTCCTTGTCTTATAATATGTTTTGTCTATTAGCAACCCAAGAGCATGAAGAAATGCGTGTTATGGGCCGTAATATGATTTTCGGCTTATAACGTTGGTCACATTTCGTCACAGGTCTATCCTTGGACTTTGGCGATTTTTTTCCTTGTACTCCAATATGTTATGCTTATTGGGAACCAAAGTGCACGGTGAAAAGCGCGTTGGAGGCCGAGATATGATTTTTGGCTTGTAACTTTGGTTTCCACGAAAAAAGACCGATTTTTCGTTAAAATTGTACACGAAATATTTCGGCATTGGTTTGTTCTTGCACGTTGGTGATTTTCCCCCTTATTTTCTAATATGTTTTGTGTACTAGGAACCCAAGAGCGTGAAGAAATGCGTCTCGTGGGCTGTAATATGATTTTCGGCTTGTAACATTGGTTTCCGCGAAAAAGATCTATTTTTCGTCAAAATTGTACTGGAAATTTTTCGTCACCGGTCTGTCCTTGGCCTTTAGTGATTTTTTCCAAGTCTTCATACCAAGAAAGAATTGACGTAAAGATTTCCTTAATAGAACAGATTTTATTTATCCCTTTTCTTCAAAATTCAAATGAAAGATAGATCAAATTCAAGACACGAAAAATCCAACAGATTTGTCCACTTTGCATGTAGCTTTTGCATTCTGAATCTAGAGATGTCGTCTCATCTAAAACGTGCCCCCGATGAAATACATTTCCAAAGTTTGCAAGTGGCCGCCGAGGTCCAATTATCCACAGTTTGATAGTTGCTGAAAAAAAGTACCCGAAAACTTCTAACATTTATTATGCCAGAACTCAAAGCAGCAAAAAAAACTAAGCGAACTTTATTCAACAGAGCAACAGAATTCAAAGACGTTTAAGGTACCTGCATTGGTTTCGGAGGAAAACCATTTCAGGCCAATTTAGAAATGAATTTAGAAATTCGAAAACTCAGAATGGAATAGAAAAAGGAACATTGAAGTATTTAGAAAAGCTGAAGACTTTTGTGATGAATTTTCTAGATTACATGATACGGTTGGAGTAAATGATTTGAATGATTGGCACACATGCTGCAACACAGAAATATCAAAGTTTAGAAGTATTCGCTGTATATCAGTCATATAATCTTCAATCCTATTTGAAAAAAACCCTTTAAAACTTGCTGAACCAAGTTCCATTACACATTACCATAATCAAAGATAAGGAGTGATCCGTAGCATATATATTTATTCACAGAAATTTCAAAATGTAGAATGAATGGCACAGTATATAAATTGTATAGTTCGCAGATTTTTGCTGTATTTCAATGATCCGAATCTACAGCATTATAATGAAAAGTTGTCAAAAGTCATGATGTTACATTAAAATGACATAGCCAACATTGCATTCAGAAATTCTGTAAGTTTCTGGGGATGTTGGTAGGCATTATATTTGATCACATCCAAAACTGAGCAACAGTAGACTTATCGGAATGGATTTTTTTTATAATAATTCCACATCTGTAGTTTGCAAAGTGGAAATACTCAACATACATGTCATTCCATGAGTTTTGTAATCAAAATTTGTGTTTGCACACCGCATTCCGAAGATACGACTTTTCATATCATCAGCAAAAAAAGCATCCAAAGGCTTTCTGGAACAAGTTTGGAAATTTATCACTCGACAGACCTAACGGGAAAAGAATAACTACACAGTATACCAAGACCAGACTTTTTTTGAAAATGTGATTTACAAAATGTGCAATTCAAGATCATGGTTAGAAACCTCTCGAATCATGTTATCACAATCATCATAAAGAAGAAGTAGAAAATCATAGAACACATATTAGGGAACGAATTAATAATATGTATCGATCCGCTGCAAACTGATGGGGTGAAAACAAGGATCGGAGAGAGCAGAGCCAAACTGAATATCAAGCAAAATATGGGGATGTTTTAAAATAATGATGACACAAGAAATAAATGAGAAAACATTTATTGAAGTAAAGTTTCTAACATCATTCTGACAGTTCCGTGTGTTTTGTTCTATTTATTCGTATATACATATAACCTATTGTGACCAATTTTTCTTATGCAAAAACTTTTATCCAAGGCCACAAAGGTCCCTGTCTCTCTCTTTCGTCGATTTATTTCGATGATCAAGATCCCGTGGGCGCCAGTCGCAAAGCGACTCGACGAGGAGAGAGAAAAGGATAGTTGACCGGCTTCGTTCAGCGGGAAGAGGGCGGGATTATCCCGAGAAGAAAGAATTTGAACAACGTCACGAAATTTCAGATAATAGGTGTAACAATATTTATTTGATTAATAGTAATTTATTGCAACGACGCAGAATGAAACTTTCGAGCGCAAACTAATCGAACCTACGAAAATAACAATATTTTTGTACGGGAAAAATCAAACCGAATACTATTACGGGAGGGAGAAACCGTGGAACTAACACGCGCACAACACACACATTACCGGTCAAGACCTACGTCCTTTACACTCTAAAACGAGCCCGTTTTTCTTATTTATTTCGTCCCGGGACTACTCGTGAACGAAATGTTTAAAATCATATCATTAATTTTATAAAATACCGGGAACCCGCTAGTCGGTGTCCAGGCCGGACTAAGATGTCGATTCGCGAGCCGTTTACTCTTGACCGCACGCTCTCTCTCACTCTCACTCTATTCCACTCTGTTCCACGATTTTTCGCTCACGTATTACCGAAAACTTCAACAATTAAAAACCAAAACACGAAAGATGAGATTTCCGCTAACGACCACGATGCGAAATTTTATCCGGGAAATTTTCTACGGCCTGTACAACGAGAGCCGAGAACGCACGTGATAAAACTCGAAATCTCCCACGGGAGAATAAATTTCACACTTTGAGGCAACCGTAGCCGCGACCGAATATATTGTTTCGGGATCGAATATTCTAATTCATTTCAAATAAACTGAACGAACCGCGGAAGTAAATAGCCAAGAAAACGACTGACCCACTGATCAGATACGGGAAGCGAAAGAAGAGAACTTACGGTTTCCTTGATTTTACTACGTCCGTTCCGTTGAACACCCAGCGAAAATCTAACGAGCGTGGACAGGGCAGCGTAACTGCTTCTCCCTTCCATTCCCCCTTGCCGCTCTCGATACTTCCAAAAATGATCGACAGGTTCGCCGCGATGTCATGCAAGCATAAGACAGGGTCCCGAGTTATAGCCATTCGGCGGGAAGTTTCTCGTTCGAACCCCTAGCTTGCGACTGAATATTTTCGGTGATAATTTGCATTTTAAATTCGATGATAATTTGTGGGATCCTATTACACGGAATCCCACACGATGCGTTATAAATCGAAGAAGGGATGGTAACATTCTTTTACGACAAGAGTATGTGATTTTCGATGTTTTTCTCCCGGTATGAACTTCGCGTGGCGACGGAGAGACGAAGCCAACGATGGAAAACGAAGTTTTCGTAGCTCTCCTAAATCCTCGCTTTGTTCCCGTGGTTTTCTTGTCATTATAGCGAATCGATGGAAGTACGAGCCCTGCTCAAGGTGCGCTGTCGTGAGGATGTCAACTCCTTCTTTCTCACTCCTCCTTTTGACTCTCGAAAGAATTGAACCAGTGAAATTGTTCTCGTTCTTCCCGCTTCCCGATGTAGCCACCCTCCTGTTCGCTCCCTCCTTCCCGGTTTATCTCGTCGCATGTAACAAAACAATATTTTCGATCGCGACGTCAAATCAATTCAAACAAATTTCGTTACGACCAATCTTACGAGATCGCTGTGTGGCCGAGGTGTTAAACGGGAGGGACCCTTGCGCCTTTCACGCACTTATTCGTCATTCTTGTGACGATCACAAAAAAAAACATCGTCACACTATTTACACATGATATATAACCACGCCACTGACAATATATTCGCACTGGACAATATTTCTCGTACTCTGGTTTAATTGAAAGATTATTTCAGTTAACACTTCTTTCCAACCGAACGAAGTAATGAAATCTTGAAAAGTTTCGTTGACATACATGCATCGCGCATTGTTAATCAAGAGATTCGGTAGAGTCTCGGGACAAGTACATTGACAGCCCTGTCGTCTGCTGGTCCGAGGCTCTCGCCGAGTATACTTTCTTTCTTCAGCTCTTCAGCTTCTCTTCTTCAGGGTTATTTCACGATATCACGATCGACAAGCTGCCCGATTTGAGATTTTCGAAGAGGAAAACTGTTCAAATGAAAAACCAGACATCATTCTGCTCCCATTTCATTCGTTCGTCTTTATAAACGATTATCTTCCAATTTCAAGTCGGAAAGATATCTCTTGCGATTTTTCGGTGAGTTTTTCTGCTCCAGGGCACGATATCACGATCGACACGCTGCCCGATGTGAGATTTTCGAGCAGAAAAACTGTTTGAATAAAAAACCAGACATGATTTCAATCGCATTTTCTTCCCTCGTCCTCATAAACGATTCTCTACAAATTTTAAGCCGGAAAGATATCTTTTGCAATTTTCCGGTGAGTTTTTCTGCCCCCGGGCACGATATCACGATCGACAAGCTGCCCGATTTGAGATTTTCGAAGAGGAAAACTGTTCAAATGAAAAAGCAGACATCATTCTGCTCCCATTTCATTCGTTCGTCTTTATAAACGATTATCGTCCAATTTCAAGTCGGAAAGATATCTCTTGCGATTTTCCGGTGAGTTTTTCTGCTCCAGGGCACGATATCACGATCGACACGCTGCCCGATGTGAGATTTTCGAGCAGGAAAACTGTTCGAATGAAAAACCTGACATGATTCCGCTCGCATCTTATTCGCTCGTCTTCATAAAAGATTTTCTACAAATTTCAAGTCGAAAAGATATCTTTTGCATCTTTCCAGTGAGTTTTTTTGCCCCCGGGCATGATATCACGATCGACACGCTGCCCGATGTGAGATTTTCGAGCAGGAAAACTGTTCGAATGGAAAACCTGACATGATTTCGCTCGCGATTCATTCGTTCGTCCTCATAAACGATTATCTTTCAATTTCAAGTCGAAAAGATATTTTTGCGATTTTCCTGTCAGTTTTTCTGCCCCCGGGCACGATATCACGATCGACACGCTGCCCGATGTGAGATTTTCGAGCAGAAAAACTGTTTGAATAAAAAACCAGACATGATTTCATTCGCATTTTCTTCCCTCGTCCTCATAAACGATTCTCTACAAATTTTAAGTCGGAAAGATATCTTTCGCAATTTTCCGCTGAGTTTTTCTGCCCCCGGACACGATATCACTCAAAATGATAGATGACTCGAAATTGTCTCGTTTTGAGAATAAAGAAAATGCTCAGTTTTGATTGAAAGAAAATTTGTTGAATCGCCACTCAGAAAACAATGACTCGTAGTTGGAAAAGAGTCCACCCAGAGATCTTGAGACAGAACGAACCCGAACTGTCCCGGCCCTTCTGGAATGGAGAGTGAAAAGGTAGGAAAACTACCCAAGAATCTTGTGACCGAACGAAGTCGAACGGCCACGGCCCTCTTGGATAGAATAAGGATTGGAAATCTACCAGGAATCTTGAGACAGAACGGAATCGAACTGTCCCGGCCCTCCTGGCTAGGTCGGAAAATCTCACCTAAGAATCTTGAGTTCAAACGAAATCAAATGAACCCGGCCCTCTTAGCGTGAGAGAGGAAAGGTGTTATTTTCGAGTGCTGAGTGGTATTTTAGCGATTTTAGTTGGCTCTTTGTTTTTGTGAGCGATTCCGAAAATGAGCGAAAATTTTATCAAGAGACTCGGTAGAGTCTCGGGACAAGTACATTGACAGCCCTGTCGTCTGCTGGCCCGAGGCTCTTGCCGAGACTATACTTTCTCTGAATAAAACGATTCGCCGTGTTGGGGGTTAAATTCGCATGTGATTTTCTTTAATTACGAAGCTCATGAGTTATGTACGGCTTTGAAAATTGAACTTTCAGCTAATTAAGAAGTTCTCTATCGAATAAGCCCAAAATCAGCATGAGCGGTGGCGTAATTGCTGAGAAAAAACTTTGCACGGGCTCAAGATTATGCAAAAGTTACTAACACATTCGGGATTTGACGTATCTGTATACGTGTACTCTGACCGCTACAAACATAGGCACCTTGGCCCCCATGATCACCAATCCCCGGTGAGAGAATTTTCTTTGCAACCAATGAAGGGTGAGAGAATTTCTGGGCCAATGACATTCAATAAAAAGTGCAGGGAAGATCAGCGGAAATAAGCTAAGGAGCTGGAGAGCTCGAAAATCACCAGCTGAAGTTTCGCGTCATGTTGACGTTTGGGGTTATGTTATGAAGTGCGTGCGGGATAAATAAAAATAATTTTCGCGTCATCTAATGAAGTGCATATTAGTATTCAATTTGTTAAAACTTGTAGTATACTAAACCAGTATAAAAGCGGCCGCGTAAATGTAGTCTGTGATCTGTGTGTGAAAAAAAATATTAACAATGCGCGATGCATATGTCACCGAAACTTTTCAAGATTTCATTATTTCGTTCGATTGGAAATAAGTGTCAACTGCAATAATCCTTCAATTAAACCAGAGTGCGCGGAATATTGTCCAGTGTAAATGCATCGTCAGTTGCGTGATTATATATCATGTGCAATAATGTAGTTTATATATACGAGTTCCCTTTGATAGCTGTACGGTAACGAACCGGCCGGGGTTTCACGTTACGAAGTGCGGGACAAATGTAACAAACGTTCGCACAGTTAGTGAATAATATAAATAAGGCAAATCAGTTTATCAAAAATAGGTCTGGAAGTTGTAAGGAAAAACGTTCGTCAGCCTATAACGTCAAATTTTCTTTTTGCGATCTGAAATATTATGGTTGATAATTAATAAAAAACCATAAACTTCCCCTAGGAAAAAAAAGGTTGGGACAAGTACATTGATGGTCCCTCGTTTGTTGATAATTCCATCCATGAAAAAAACTTTAAAACAAAATTTTTATAAAAAATGGGCAAAAAAATTATTTTATAAAAAAAATACAGAACAATTCGAAAAAAATTTCACAAATCTTGAAAAAGCATCATCTTTAAAAAAAACTAAACTTTATCTCTTTTTTAAAGTGTTAAAAGAATCAAATAACAAGTAAAAAATAAAAACCGAAAAATCGCGCTTGAAATCATTTTGGAAACCGATGCCTCATTCTTCTTATTTGATTCGAAGGGCTAAATCAACTAAAAAAAATTCCATCTAATTTACGTGCAGCATTAAAATTTATTATATCAATTCGAGGCCAAGTATTTTCTAATAAATTGAAAAAAGTTACCATTTGAGTTACGTGCAGCACTAAAATTTATGATATCAATCGAAGGACAAGTAATTTATGAGTAACTACAAATTTCAACATCATGGAACTGTTTTAAGAAGCTTTTAAATCCAAAAAAATCACATGCAAGCTAGTCATTTCTTACTCTATGATGGCAGAGACAATCGATTTTTTTCAGACTTTCAGGAGCTACTGATATTATTCACAATATTCGACGTCGATTGGATCGATAGAAATTATGTTTAAATATGAGTTAAAAGTACTTGTCCGGCCCATCACTTTCCATTAAACTTATTATATTTAAATAAAAATCAGGGCTTTTTTAGAACTGTTGGAGCACAAATATTCATGCAGAGGGAATTTAGAGAGTTATTTTCAAGTAATTTTCTCTTAATTGCACTAATTTAATAAGAATGGAAACAAATTGTCCTGTAATATACAAAAGATGTTATTGTGCATCGATAAATAAAAAACATTTTGCACATTAAATATGTTGAAGCTTCCAAAATAACTCCCCAGTTTGTATTGCTATGACGGCAGTGTTTACTTCTCACTTCTTCCAGCGAACGAATTTCATTCGGCATAACTAACCTAAATCGCATTTCAATAAATTTTTAACCGGATTCTCCCGTACAGTTTCGTTTTTTTATGATTGATTTTTATTTGATTTAAATGAAAAGTGATGGGCCGGACAAGTACTTTTAACTCATATTTAAACATAATTTCTATCGATCCAATCGACGTCGAATATTGTGAATAATATCAGTAGCTCCTGAAAGTCTGAAAAAAATCGATTGTCTCTGCCATCATAGAGTAAGAAATGACTAGCTTGCATGTGATTTTTTTGGATTTAAAAGCTTCTTAAAACAGTTCCATGATGTTGAAATTTGGAGTTACTCATAAATTACTTGTCCTTCGATTGATATCATAAATTTTAGTGCTGCACGTAACTCAAATGGTAACTTTTTTCAATTTATTAGAAAATACTTGGCCTCGAATTGATATAATAAATTTTAATGCTGCACGTAAATTAGATGGAATTTTTTTTAGTTGATTTAGCCCTTCGAATCAAATAAGAAGAATGAGGCATCGGTTTCCAAAATGATTTCAAGCGCGATTTTTCGGTTTTTATTTTTTACTTGTTATTTGATTCTTTTAACACTTTAAAAAAGAGATAAAGTTTAGTTTTTTTTAAAGATGATGCTTTTTCAAGATTTGTGAAATTTTTTTCGAATTGTTCTGTATTTTTTTTATAAAATAATTTTTTTGCCCATTTTTTATAAAAATTTTGTTTTAAAGTTTTTTTCATGGATGGAATTATCAACAAACGAGGGACCATCAATGTACTTGTCCCAACCTTTTTTTTCCTAGGGGAAGTTTATGGTTTGATATCACGTCTTTTTTCTCAAAAGTTCCTCATTTATGTTCAGTTGACTATAGGATATTAGTTTAAATTTCTATGAATTATTTATGATTTTCGTCTTATAACGTTGGTTTTCACGAAAAAAGACCTAGTTTTCGTCAAAATTGTACTGGACATATTTCGTCACAGGTCTGTCCTCGGACTTCGGCGATTTTTTCCCTTGTACTCTAATATGTTTTGTCAATTAGGAACCAAAGAGTACGGTGAAAAGCAGGTTGTAGGTCGTGATATGATTTTCGGCTTATAACGTTGGTTTCCACGAAAAAAGACCTAAATTTCGTCAAATTTGAACTGGAAATATTTCGATAGAGGTTTGTTCTTGGACTTTGGTGATTTTTCTCCTTGTCTTCTAATATGTTTTGTCCATTGGAAACTCAAGAGCATGTAGCAATGCGTGTTACGGGCTGAGATATGATTTCCGGCTTATAACGTTAGTGAAAAGAAAGGAAAAGAGAAAAGATAGATCAAATTCAAGACACAACGAATACAACAGAATTGGCCATTTTTAAATGTCGTTTTGGCATTCTGAATCTAGACATTTTCGTGTCATCCAAAACATGCCCCCGATGAAATATATTTCCAAAGTTTGCAAGTGGCCGCGGAGATCCAATTATCTACAGTTTGATAGTTGCAGAAAAAAGGCACCCGGAAACATTTATTATGTCAGAATTCAAAGAAGTAAAAAAAACTGAGCGTACTTGATTCAACAGAGCAACGGAATTCAAAGACGTTTAAGGTACCTGCATTGCTTGTGGAGGAAAACAATTTCATTTCAGGATAATTTAGAAATAAATTAGGAAATTCAGAAATTTAGCATAGAATTTAGAAAAAGGAAAATTAAGATAATTAGTAAAGCTAAAAACTTTTGTGATGAATTTTTGAAATTACATGTTACGGTTGGAGAAAAAAATTTAAATGATTGGCACACATGCTGCGACACAAAAATATCAAAGTTTGAAGGTATTTGCTCCATACCGCAGTAATACAAACTTTAATACTATTTGAAAAGAAATACTTTAAAACTTGCTGAATAAAGTTCCATTACATATTACCATAATCAAAGATAGGGGGTGATACTTAGCACATATACTTATCCACAGAAATTTCCAAATTCGCAGGTATCGGCTGCAATTCAATGTATCTGCGCAATGAGTTTGGAAGACAGCAGTTTCAAATCCATCCATAAATGAGCAACTGAAGACTTTTGTAATGAATTTTTCACTTCATATTTATGTTACGGTGGGAGTCAAAAAATAAAATGAATGGCACAGTATATAAATTTTATAGTTTGCAGATTTTTGCTGTATTTCAATGATCCAAATCTGTAGTATTAGAGTGGAAAGTTGTTAGAAGTCATGATGTTACATTAAAATCACATAGCGCACATAACATTCAGAAATTCTGTAGGTTTCCATGATGTTGGCAGGTATTATACTTAGTCGCATCGAAAACTGAGCAACTGTACACTTATCGTAATGAATGTTTTCACCAATATTCCACATTTGCAGTTTGCAGAATGGGAATACTCAACATACACGTCATTTCATAAGTATTGTTGTTAGTATTTGTGTTTGCCTACCGCATTCCGACGATTCAAATTTTCATATTATCAGCAAAAAAAGCATCCCAAGACTTTTTGGAACAAGTTTCAAAATTTATTACTCGACAGACCAGGTGGAAAAAGAATAACTACACTTATATCAAGACCAGAAACTGTTTTGAGAATCTGTTGTACAAAATGTGCGATTGATGATCATAATTGGAAACCTTTTGAATCACGTTACCACAATCAGCATGAAGAAATAGTAGAAAATCATAGGACACATATTAGGCAACCAATTAATAATATGCATCGATCCGCTGCAAACCGATGGAGTCAAAACAAGGATCGGAAAGAGCAGAGCCATAGTTAAAAAGAAAAAAGACAGCGCAATTGAAAGAGAACAGAAATCAAAATTGTTTCATGTATCTGTGCATTAGTTTCTGAAGACAGTAATTTCAGATCTATTCAGAAATAAGTAGGTGAAGACTTTAGTAATGAATATCTTCGTTAATATATTCCAGTCGGAACCAAAAAGCTAAAAGATTGGCATACCTGCTATTTCACAGAAATATCAAAGTTCATAGGTACTTGCTACGTACCAGTTATACAGACTTTGGTGCTATAGGGAAAAACACTTCAAAATTACATGAACCACATTTTTGAAACTTATTATGACACATTCAAAAAAAAAGTGACAGATACGATGCATGTTGAAGCAAGCAAAATGCTGTAATTTTGTATGTCTCCATGGTTATCCGCAGACAAAATATTTGATCACATCCAAAAATGATCAGGTGTAGACTTACAGACATGAATTTTTCAACCCACAATGCCAATCGCAAACATGGTCTGGAAATATTCAATATACATGTCGCTTCATCACTTTGTCGAACTTTAGAGGTGTTCATTGCATTTCGAAGATACAAATTTTGATATCATGAAAATTAAGCACCCAATGACTTATTGAAATAAATTTCCAAATTTATCATGTAACAACTCAAGTGAATATATCTATGCATTTACATGGCTCAAAGATTTTTCAAAACTTGGGTGTATGAACAAGCAATTATGAAAGCTTTTTGTTATAAATATTTCAAATTATCTTGTTGAAATTAATATAAAAAAAATAGAAATATGAATATCTCTCGTATTGTCTCGAGAACAAATAGAAATTGGTATGACAATACACTGTAAGCTAAGGAGGTGGAAAAAAGGGACCGGTGAACACAGCCAAACTAAATGAAAGAAATTATGACAACAATACATTGAATTACTTGACCAAAGTTTTTTAAAATTTATTTGAATTCGTTTACACACAACCATCCACCTCTTTCTTTAATGTAATTACACAACATAGAATTTCTGTTTGGAAAGAACGTTTTAGAGGTTATAATGAACGAACGTTTTTTTTCTCATTGTTATTATTATTATTATTCAACACTAATTAGTCACGTCATTAATAATATCGATTCCTTCCACTTTTCAATAACCACTTTTATTTTTCTACACTCTGCACGCAACAGCACTCCGGCGGTCATAACCTCAAACGTCAACATGACGCGAAATCTCGCAAATTTGCTATCTATGTATATATTACGATATCGAAGTAGAACAGATAATTCTTAATTTTCACGACACACATTATTCACGTTTTCACTTCTCAATATTTTACTCACTCTCAGTACACTGTATGAGATCAATTAATCCACTTTTGAGGTTTTATTTATTATAGATATTATTGTCGTGAATTGGGCTCGAAACTTATTGAAACTTCTTTTATGAAAAAAATAAAATTGATTATACCCACTGCTATTTCCAATAATGTTTTATTTATTGTAACGGTACGCTTTTATGACGTCACCCGTTACGCGTGTTTTCGAGCTACTAAAAATTTAGGAGCAGGCATGAAATGAACGAGAGATTAAGGATTTGTGTGTAAAATTATAATAATAGTGTTTATTCAAAGTAACTTTATTAAACAAATGAGAATGCGATGCGAATCGTTGGTGTTTCGTGGTACGAATGAAAATATTTCTCTAATTTCAATAAACTTGTCCAAGAAACTTGTCCAATTTATGATTTCTCTCTCGAATATCAAGAAACGTGTCCAATTGTAATTATTTCTGTTCTCTTTGATAAATCCTTATAAGTTCTGATCTGTGAGATCAGAAATTAATTCCTATTTCTCTCAATTCTCAAATTTAATCAATCCGTCTAATTCTCTGCTTCTATACAATTTTAAATGATATTTGCGGACAGGCTCGATACAAATCAACTGAGATTGATTAATTTTTGGACAAATAAATTTTCTTTTTCTATCAAAGTTTTGTCTCTGTAAATAATTGAAATAATTTTGGAGAATTGAATCGGTTCTCGCCTCCAAGAGGATCGTGAAGCTTTTATTTTCAAATTAAACTAATCTTTTGCTTCCAACAAAAAAAATCAAAAATGGTGTTGAGGAAAAGGGGCCTATGCCAAGAATCTTCAGACCCCACGGAATCGCAGGGTCCCCTCCCTCTTTAACATAGGACAGATGGATCAAGTTAGAGAATCTTCAGACCCCACGGAATCGCAAGGTCCCCTCCCTCTCTAACTGAATGAATGGGAAATCACCCTCGAATCTTTGGCCTGAACGGAATCGCTCAGTCCCCTCCCTCTCGGCGTGATTGGAAAGGAATTTCACCCTCGAATCTGCAGATCGTACGGAATCGCACAATCCCCTCCCTCTCGGCGTGAAATTTGGAATTTTATAGGGTGTTGGTTTGTTGGAGCTTGTTTTCCAGAGTCACTACCTCTGTGTTCGAAGCGAGAGCTGATTCAAGAATGAGCTACCGTGGTTGCTCCGCACGGCCTTTTATACTCGTTTGAACAAAGGAATAATGATAATAATTCCGTTTAAAAATAACTTGGACTTTGATTCGCTTAGAAAATAATCTCGAACCAGAGTTTCGATTGCTAAATTCTGGGATTGGTTCTCCAATTCCCGCTCGAGCTGTAATTGGACAAACTAGAGGCTGTTTTCCCTCGATTATGTAAAATAAATGATTTTCGTATAAAATCAACTGCTTTTAGCGAACAAAAATTGTGTTTTGTATTTTAAAGCTTAAATAAAGCAAGTTTTTCTTTAATCAACGTTAAATTAATAAATTATGATCACTTTCGATCATTATTTCCCCTGGAACCAAATGCTCGCTCGTGACTGGTCATTTCTGTTGGAGCCAGCACGCTATTGGAGTTTTCTGGACAAGTTTTCTCTGGACGCTCTCAATTGCTTTTGACACCGACTTTTTAACTTGTTTTGTTTAATTGAATCTTGCCTTGTATCAAAATGAAATTAATTGGGTTATTTAAAACATAAAATGAAAGTAATTACGAGAGAAAAGAGTTTATTCAATAAGACGATCGCCTTTACGCCGAGCCACGGAGAGTCGTGTCGAGCGGCTAAGTACGAGCTCGCGTGGCGCGGGATTCAAATGTGATATTTCGTTCGAATAAAAGGGAGTGCCGTTTCAACGCCCCCCAGGACAAAAAGAATTGAGAATAGCGAAATGATTTTTGTTCTAAATTGGAGGACGGGGCAGGGGTTCGACGTCTCGATGTTCGAATGGTTTTATCCCTCTGGTTCGTCTTCCAGCATCTGTCTGAATTCATCCTCAGCATCAAGGTGTTCAAGATGTTCTCGAAGCCTTTGATGAGCTTGCTCAGCATCGAATCCTTCTTCTACCTCGCCATTTTGTTCCTTGAAAAGTTGTTGTACTTGTCGAAGGGATGCCCATGGAATATCGTCCCTTAAACTGAGCCTGTGGATGCCTCGTTTCGCGAAAAGGTTTCTCACGAGACTCTCACTCAATTTGACTCGATAGGAGCTGATGTATAGCTCGATTTCATAGCCACCGATTGTTCGATGTTCGCCAATAATAGACACGTATGCTGTTTTCTCGACCAGTTTACTTTGATAGTGTAAACATAGAGTCTCTTCCCATTGTTCTCCGATGTATGGTTTGACGTCCGAAATGAAAGCTTTTGTGGAAAAGCGAGGCGCACACGCAAATTCGTGTGGGATACGCCTTAAATCGTCGACTGGGGTCATCAGTTTTACCCCCCTGTCGATTAATCTAACTGTGGCCTCGTCCTCGTCGATTTCGAGGACTTTAGCTCGATATGCGATGTTTATGTTGATCAAGGCGTATAATTTGCCTTTTTCTATGTTTACCGGTGGAATAGGTCGTTGGTGGGCGATGAAATCGGCTAGTTCTTCAAAATCTTTTAATTCCTCGTTTTTCGCCGGAGTGGTGAAGGTTAAATTCGTCGGGCTCATAAAGTCTAGAATCATGACCTCGAGGTTGCCTTCCCATGTTGATGGCCACGAAGTTGGATTGGGAACTCCAGGGATCACGTGATGACTCATTTTGAGATTGAGGATTGCGATGGTGCTTGGATCGATGTTGACGGTAGCTCGTCTCGATGTCGAATGGTGATTTTCGACCCGAGAGAGCTCAATTTATACGACTCGAGGTTCCCCCACTTCCTTGTCCCGTAGCGCCCTCTCCAATGACGTTCTTGATGACTTTTGAGGTGGGGATGATTCTAAATTTGCTATTTCTCAATTTTCTCTTTTCTTTTATTTTACAGGTCTCTCTGGTAAGTACGACACTCAAAACTTCTTTCTCTTTTTCTCTTATTTTTCAGGTTTTAACAATCATCTCATTTCTTTTCTCTTTTCTTTATTTTTGGGTTAGTATTCGATTTTCTTTTAATAATTTGTTCTTTCTTTTTCAGGTTTCAGGTAAGTGATGTCTCTTTTCTCTTTATTCTAAATCTTTTTGTTTTTTCATTTTTCAGATTCTAGGTTCTACGAGGCTAGCTTCATCGGTAAGTAAGAATTTTTCAAGCATTTTATTTTATTTTCTGTCTATTAATTTTCTTTTTATTTTTCTTTCAGGTCTGCAGAGGCGAGAGTTCCAGGTAAGTACTATTCTTATTTCTAAATTTCAGGTGAGTATGATTTTTTGGGTTTTTCTAATCAATTTCTTTTTCTTTTTCAGATTTCTTGGTTCCAGGTAAAAAAAAATCTTAAGTAAGTAAATGATTCTATTTTCAAAAAAAAAAATATTCTTTTCGATGTTTTTAATTGTTATTTTTCTGCTTTTCAGGTTCTACGGACATTGGACATCTCGCATGTAAGTAAATTTTCATTGTTATATCTAATAGCTCATTGTTAGCAATAATTTCCTTAAATGTACGCTCTTTCTTCTGTTTTTAGGGTAAGGAGAATCACAAACAAACACCAAGGATTTGCAATGTCGATAAACATGTTTATTTGCAACTAAACTGAATTAAATTTGTTTCTGAGACTAGACGAACTGTCTATTAAAGTGTTGTTCTCATAGAGAATGGTGGTATAAAAATATCCCCTTTGGATAATAATAATAAAGAAAAATATATAATGGAATATTGTTTTGGTTTAATAAAAAAAAATTTTACTGATAACAAAAAAACGTAACTCTCTTTTGTCTTAACGGCTCTCTAATTCGCCGGCTATGATTTCACTAGCGATTTTTTTTCTTTTGTTCGCGATATCTTTTTGTGTGAAATCTAACTCCCGTCCAGCCGCCTCATATTCCGCAAATAAACACACGAAGACCCCACAATCATGATTATTGTTTTGACGGGGAATCCTCTTTTTGTAGATAAAGTTCCATTGTTGAGGTTGCCATTCCTTGCATCCTTCCTCCTCGGCTTTCCTGGTGATGTAGTCGAAAAGAGTTACCAGGCAATCTTCATTTTCACCTAGTAGGCTATCGAAATAGTTGATATTCTTTTTTGTGAGGTCGATGGAGGCCAGACACCAATGATTTCCGAAATGTAGTGGTATCAAGATCAGATCGAAAGAAAGAAGTTTGGTATTTTTTTTCCATCTCTTCACGGCGTCATAACCCCCGGCCTTTAAACGGGGGAAGAAAAAGGTGTTCATACAATGCACTTTGAAATTCCCACGAACCCGATTCGCTCGTTCCATAATCAATTCCAAGTATATGTTGATAACTTCGTCATTGATCCAGTTGTTTTTTTCGAGAGTTACCAAGCTTTCTTTTTGTATCGCTCTGTTCTTCTTATCCGTCATTTGTTTTCTTTCTTTTTTACCTTCTACTCCCTCTTTCGTATTCCTGTCTTTAATTAGCTCTTGTTCTGTAGCATGTATTTCCTTTACCGGGCTCTTTGTTTTCCTCTCCCAGTGGAACTCGCCAACTTTCCATTGAGTCCACTCTCTCCCGTCATTATTCATCTTTTCCTTATATCTTTTTCTTTCCTCTGTTTCTTGTACCCTTTTCTCTTGGTTCGTTTCTTCCTTCGTTTTCTTTGACGTTGAAGGCTCGGGTCCGGGAAGCAGCATCGGTGATACGTAGGGTTTGTTTTGCGTTGGAGAGATTTTGTTCGACACTGTCGTCTCCATTGGAATATTCTCAACTCGCCGATGCCGTCGTGTCAGCTCCAACACTCTCTCTTTGTTCGACCTCCTTTTCTCCTCTACGTCGATTTTTATCGCACGCCACCTGAAGACTTGGACTGACTTGTCTTTTACCCGCTCAGTTTGGGTATCTGAGTTCTGCGATTTTATTTGATTTCTCTTTCCTCGGTGTTTGCCTCCTGCTCTTTTTTCTTCCTCCTTTCCCCTGCTTATCCTTTCGACTTCTTTCACTGTCTCCTCTTCTTGTGTGCCGTCCCAACCTCCTTCTTGCCCGGTTTGCTGGGAAAAGTGCTTTTTCTCCGTTTGGCATCTGGTCTGTGTAGACGCGTCCATTCTCCCTATGTAACACCCATTTTAGTATGTTTGTTTCTATTCTGTTCAACACCTTTCTTACCTTTTTCGTCTTTTAATCCCACTTTTTATCGACTTTTTTTTAGCTCAATTCCTTGGTCGCGTGCTTCTTGGTTCGTCGGGCTCGGGAATCTAATTTTTCGTTCATTGTTGCCGGATCCTTGTTCGGTGATTCAATTTTTGTTCAAGATCACCGGATTCCCCGTTCTCTGTCTGGTGCACCGCCCTTCGCTACATGGTGAAGTCAGCCGGCGTGGCCCTTTTTTCGAGCATCCCTTTCGAGTGCAGTGAAGTTTGCCGCTCTTTCTTGTCCAATTTTTCTTCCATTTCCTTTTCATTGTTGCTTTTCCGTTTATGTTTACTCGAGTTATGGTAGTTATAGGTAGTTATTTAAATTTTTATTTTGTTTTCGATTTTATTGATTTTTTTCATGTTTTTCAGGTTTTCCATAAAATTATAAGGTAAGTGGTGAATTTTTTAGTTTGTTTTCGATTTTATTAATTTTTTTCATATTTTCAGGTTTTTCATAAAATTGATGGTCCTCGTCGTGTGTGGAGTAACCATTCTGGTAAGTAAACATAAATTTTTTTATCTTTTAGTTGTTTAAATCATAATAACAATTTTTTTCTTTTTCTCTTTTCAGGTTTTCGTCAGGAATTCGTTCCCCAACGGTAAGTATTAACTCAAATTGATAGTCTTTTTTATTATTTGTTTAATTTTTATGTTTTATTTTTTTTTCAGGTTCATCGGGTGAGACATTCTTCTAGGTAAGTACGCATGATTCTTGCTTCCTTGTCCAGATAATAACGAAAACTTATTTTTATCTTTTCTGTTTCCAGGTTCCTCTCGGAGTTCATCCCGTTTTGGTAAATATAAAATAAAATTCATAAATTTGTTTATTGTTTATTTATTCTTGGTTTAAGTAATGATGATAATGAAAAAAAAAAATTTTCTTGTCTTTTCTTCTTACAGGTTCCGCTTGGATTTTGTCCCACAAAGGTAAGTATTAAGTCAAGTTTCTCTAGTTGAAATATTGGTAAATTTTCAATTGTTTATTCCTTGTATTTTTTCAGGTTCGCGGCGTGATACATTCCCCTCTCCACTTCGGTGTTAGGGTTTTCGAGAATGTAAGTAGCAGCAGCTATCTGTTTTTTAATTCTGTAAGGTCCTTCGTAAATAGAAAAGAACTTTGCCATCTTTTTGTTTATTGGGTCACTCACATTGCATGCTTTTGCTAACACGAGGTCTCCCACTTGAAATTCAGTCAATTTGTGTTTTTGATCGAACTTTTCCGCTCTTTTTCGTCCTTTTCTGGTTATTCTTTCTCGCGCCAGCATTAATTTTTCTTCAATTTCATCCTGTTGTTGTTCTTGCTCTCTATCTATTTGTATCCAATTTTTCCATACTCTTTGAGGCTTTATATTTTTTTGTATCTCAATTGGTGTCATTTCCGTAGTATCGTGGTGAGTTTCATTAATACAATCCTCAATAACCTTGACCCATTTTAGCCAATCTGTGTGTTTTTCCGTCAAAAATGTTCTAAAGAATCTACCTATTTCTCTGTTTACTCTTTCTACTACATTTCCCTGCGGGTGTCTTATTGACGAGAAAACTGGCTGTATTCCTTCACTAGCTAATTTTTGTAACCATAATCGCGACGTAAACTGTGTTCCGTGATCGAATTGTAGTTTTCTTGGTTTTCCATTTTCCGGAATGTAATAATTGAATATTTTATTAATTGTAGCTGGCGCTGTTGCAGCTTTCAGTGGATAGAGAGCTACAAATTTTGAAAAGACATCGATCGTAACGAGGATGTGTTTCATTCCGCCTTGTGAGGCCGGCAAAGGACCGAAAAAATCGATTGATACGATATCTCCGGGTCCTTCCGGAATGATGTTTTGCTGTGCCGCATATGAATGCTGATTCGGAACCTTGTTTCTTTGGCACGAATCGCATGATGCGAGAATTTGTCTAACAGCGCGATACATTCTTGGGTAAGTAAAATCCTCATTTATAATTTTCCAAACTTTCTTTGCCCCTATGTGACCGTACATTTCGTGTGTTTCAGATACTAGACGTTGGAAGATTTCGCGCGGCAGCACCACTTTACTCGAATTCGTTTTCAATAAAATATTATTTCTCAACTGAAATTTATCGTCTTGTTGATTTTCAATCCTCTCTCTGATTTCCTGAATTTTTTCGTCCCTCATTTGCCAATCTCCTATGTTTTTCATCATGTTTTCTAATTCTCTAGATGGTTTTGTTGCTAGCATCGTATTTATGACGAGTTCTCTTCCTTTTCTGCCCCCCGTATCCGGAGGATTTAAACGACTTAGGACGTCGGCTACAACATTTCTCGTACCGGGACAGTATTCAAATTGGATATCGTAATCCTGAATTGCTAGTATCCATCTAGTCAAACGTTCGCTTAACAGCTGACTATTTTTCAAAAAAGTGATTGCTTGGTGATCTGTTACGACTCTGATTTTTGATCCTAACAAATAAGTTCTCAATTTTTTTAGCGACCACACAATTGCCAGTAATTCTTTTTCAGTAGTCGTGTATGCTAATTCTGGCCCTTTTAGCGTCCTACTTGCAAACATTACGACCCCTAAATCTCCGTTATCGTCGCGTTGAGCTAAAGTGCCCCCCAATGCATAATTGCTTGCATCTGTTTGCAATATGTACTCTTTCGTTGGATCAGGATGTTTTAAAAGCACGTTTTCGACAAATAAATTTTTTATTCTCTGAAATGCTATTTGTTTTTCTTTATCCCAATCCCATTTTGTTTCTTTTCGCAGCAGTTTCAAAAGAGGAATTGTTTCTTTTGCGTGTTCTTTTGTGAACTTTGTATAATAATTGATCAAACCAAGGAAACCTCTAAGCTGTTTTAAGTTTCGCGGCGCAGGAAAATCGTGTATTGCTTGTATCTTTTCGGGCTGAGGTTTAATACCTTCAGTCGTTAGAATATGGCCTAAGAATTCTACTTCTTTCCTAAAAAATCTGGCCTTTTTTAGTTTGATTGTCATACCGTGTTGTTCTAATCGGTCTAAAAGTTCATCTAGTTGTTGCATATGCTCTTCGAAGCTTGTTGAGATGCACAATAGATCGTCTACAAAATTAATCACGTGGTCGCCGAGACCGTGTAAAATAATATCTAAGGCTCTTAACAATGATGCGGTACTCGTTTTTAATCCGAATGGAGTGACAGTAAATTCGTACACTTTTCCACGATATCTGAAGGCCGTATATTTCATTGAATTTGGATGCAGAGGAATTTGCCAAAAACTATTCGTTAGATCGAGCGTTGTCATGACTTTTGCTGTATGACATTTTTGAAAAACCTCTTCTATGTTTGGAACCGACTCGTGGTCATCTTCCATCACCTGATTTAATTTTCTCGCGTCTAAACATAACCTGACTGAACCGTCCTTTTTTATTACTGGTATAATCGGATTGATCCACGGACTACTAGATCTTTGAATAATCCCATAATCTAACAATTTCTCAATTTCTTTATCCACTTTTTCCCGATGCATCAATGGAACCTCGTAAGCGTGAGCAACGATCGGTTTATCCGTCGTAATATTTAGCTCGTGTTCGTAAACAGAGATTCTACCTGTACTTTTTCGAAAAACGTTCCTTCTATTCCATATAACCTGCCTATGGATTTCTTTTTCTCTTTCGGAGAGTTCTGTGTGGTCTACGATTTCGTTAATTTCTTCTATTGTGACTTCATTATTTTCTTGATTGCACATCAGATTATGTACTGGCTGAATGATAATTTTATTTAAACTTTGCACTGGCTTAATAACTTTCTTTTTTAACATCTCCCTAAACTCATTATTCTCTTCAACTCCTAATTTTTCTTCAATTTTTTTAATTCCCCTCTCTTTAATCATTTTATTTACTTCTGATTTAATTTCTCCCTTCTCAACAAAACTCTCTTTTTCTTTTTTGATTTCTTTTTCAATTGTTTCCTCTTTAACAATTATTTCATCGCCATTAACTTCCCCATTTACTTCTTCTCCATTTTTAATTTCTCCCTTAACTTCTTCTGTAATTTCTTCATTTTTAATTTCTCCCACAATTTCTTCATCTTTGATTTTCCTTTTTAATTCTCCCTCCCTTACTTCACTGTCTTCTTTTTTCACAACATTCTCCTCAACTTCATCTTCATCAGTAACTTCTTCATTTTTAATTTCTTTTTTTTTTCCTTCATTTTCTTCTTTAACTTCATTCTCATTTTTACCCTTTATCTCTTCTTTAACAACTACATTACTCTCTTTTTCTCCCATTTTGAATTCTACACTTTTTTCTTTTTCAATTTTCCCCACCGCGGGAATTATTTCAATGACTTCATTGTATTTGACCTGGAGAGACATCTCTCCCAGGTCTATTAAACTTTTTAAAGGTTGAAGGGCATCTACCCCCAGCAACACATCCCTTATTAAGCCAGGCACTATTAAATATTTTACGAAAGTCTTTATTTTTCCGATCTCTGTTACAGCCATAATCTGATGCTTTATCTTTGTCATTTTTCCTTTTATTGCCCCTTTTACCGTAACTCCTGTCACTGGCAAAAGAGGACAATTTTTTAAAACTTCTTTATTTTCCAAATAGAATTCCTCCGAAATCGTAGTCACTTTAGAACCAGAATCTATAAGTGCAGTTACCGGAATCCCTTCAATTTTCGCGTAAATTTCGGGGCATTCTATAATCGGAACTGCCTCCCCATTTATTTCCTCCCCTAACAAGAATTCACGGGTATCCGTGAAGATTGTATTAATGGGGAACTCATTAACACGATTTAACCATTTCTCGCCATTGAGGTCCTTTTTCGTCGCATCCTGCATCTGGTATTCATTTTTTACTTCAATTTTCGTTGTACCTCGCACGTTTTTATTTTGATTTTTATTTTGACGATTTCTTTTGAGTACGGGTACAACGCTTATGCGTTTCCCGCCCTTGAAGTGCTTGGCTGAGGTTCAACTTTTGTTTCGATCATCTGAATCGTTTGTTCTTTGGCCTTGTTGTTGTTTGGAGGTCCATTGTTCTGGTTTGGGTTCGGTGGGCCCCAATTTTGATTCCGAACCTGCTGGTGGGTGGGATTATAGGGAGGTCGATGGCTATAATTGTTTCCCCAGTTTTGTTGCTCGTTCCGGAAATTTCCATTGTTTGGCCGTTGATTCTGGTAGCCGGCGTTTGATCGTTGGTTATTACCCTGTTGATAGAGTAGGTTCGGGTTTCTGTTTTGCCAATAATTGTTGTACCCTCCATTTTGGCCTCGATTGTTCTGTTGCCAACTGTTATTTTGTTGACCATTTTGTTTCCAGTTTTGGTTCTGGTAACCACCGTTTTGCGGCATTTTGAAAGGCCTTGGCTCATGTTTGTCGCCATTATTTTTGTGGCCCTGAGCTTTTGGGGGTTTCTCCTCCCCCATTCCTTCATTTACTGGACCACTTTGGTCCAGTTTTTCGAGGAATTCGATTAATCGTTCGAGGTTTTGAAACCCTCGACTTACGATTGTCGCCCGTATTTCCTCCGTGAAATGTTGCGACAAAGATGCAACAATATCCTTGTCGGTTGGTGGTGGGATTAAATCCCGAGCCTTCCCGAAAGTTCGAGTGGCATACTCGACTTTGTTCATCTTTGTGTTTTCGAGGTACTTCCCGAATTCCAACTCCTTGCGGACTTTTCGTTGGACCTCGTAGCTCCAGAATCGATTAATGAATTTCGATTCCATATCCTCGAATTCCTCTATTTCCTCTTCCACGAGGACCCACCATTCTTGGGCTGTTTTTTCGAGGCACTGCCCGATCAGATATTTCATTTCTGTGAAAGTGGGGTTTATCACCTCACAATATTTTCGAAACTCCCTGATGAATTTCATCGGTCGTTTTTCCTTCGACCCATCGTACGTTGGTGCCTTTATTTTAATTTTATGGTTTAGAGGCATGGTATCGTGGTGAGATATTTTTGTTTCTCGATGACCCTCACCGTCGTCCGATTCTTCTTCCTCAACTTCGGGTTTCGGAACGATTCGCGTGCTCTCGGTTTTTGGGCTGCAGAGTTTATCCGTGTTCTCAAGATTTTCGACTCTTTTTCGTATCGCATTCACATCTAACTGCATTTGAGCCATGCTCACTTCGACCACGGCGCTTTTTGCCTCGTTCTCTTGGACGATTTTTGTGAGACCAGTCACATGGCGTTTGATCGGCTCGTAGATTTGATGTACGTCGGATGCAATTTTAGCCTGCATGACGGTAAATCTTTCCGAAAATTCGGCCCTTAATTCGGTATGGGCCTGGTTATTTTTGGCGATCTCATTCGCCATACTTTGAACCTGCGATTTCATCTCACGCATCGCCTCGGTTAAACTGACCAACAACTGATGGTTAATCACCCCAATCTCGGCTTTGCCACGGTCTGATTTGGGGGTGCCGAATTCGTCCAAGCGATTTTCTTCTTTATCACTGTTCTCATCTAAATTGTCAGCGAAAATGCCCCTTGACTCATTAAAAATATCACCCGCTCCGGGAGGCGGAAGCGTGGTTGTGAAATCATGTGTTTGAGCTTCTGTTTTTGGGTTCTGGAATCCAGAATCCGTGATAACTTCCTCTATTTCGTTTGTATCGGCCATTTCAAGAACTCAAGCAATTTTCAAGGAAAAGAAAAGAAAAGATTTCTAAATTTTCACGTCCTTTTGCAATGCCTGCCCCACGTTGGGCGCCAAGTTGTAACGGTACGCTTTTATGACGTCACCCGTTACGCGTGTTTTCGAGCTACTAAAAATTTAGGAGCAGGCATGAAATGAACGAGAGATTAAGGATTTGTGTGTAAAATTATAATAATAGTGTTTATTCAAAGTAACTTTATTAAACAAATGAGAATGCGATGCGAATCGTTGGTGTTTCGTGGTACGAATGAAAATATTTCTCTAATTTCAATAAACTTGTCCAAGAAACTTGTCCAATTTATGATTTCTCTCTCGAATATCAAGAAACGTGTCCAATTGTAATTATTTCTGTTCTCTTTGATAAATCCTTATAAGTTCTGATCTGTGAGATCAGAAATTAATTCCTATTTCTCTCAATTCTCAAATTTAATCAATCCGTCTAATTCTCTGCTTCTATACAATTTTAAATGATATTTGCGGACAGGCTCGATACAAATCAACTGAGATTGATTAATTTTTGGACAAATAAATTTTCTTTTTCTATCAAAGTTTTGTCTCTGTAAATAATTGAAATAATTTTGGAGAATTGAATCGGTTCTCGCCTCCAAGAGGATCGTGAAGCTTTTATTTTCAAATTAAACTAATCTTTTGCTTCCAACAAAAAAAATCAAAAATGGTGTTGAGGAAAAGGGGCCTATGCCAAGAATCTTCAGACCCCACGGAATCGCAGGGTCCCCTCCCTCTTTAACATAGGACAGATGGATCAAGTTAGAGAATCTTCAGACCCCACGGAATCGCAAGGTCCCCTCCCTCTCTAACTGAATGAATGGGAAATCACCCTCGAATCTTTGGCCTGAACGGAATCGCTCAGTCCCCTCCCTCTCGGCGTGATTGGAAAGGAATTTCACCCTCGAATCTGCAGATCGTACGGAATCGCACAATCCCCTCCCTCTCGGCGTGAAATTTGGAATTTTATAGGGTGTTGGTTTGTTGGAGCTTGTTTTCCAGAGTCACTACCTCTGTGTTCGAAGCGAGAGCTGATTCAAGAATGAGCTACCGTGGTTGCTCCGCACGGCCTTTTATACTCGTTTGAACAAAGGAATAATGATAATAATTCCGTTTAAAAATAACTTGGACTTTGATTCGCTTAGAAAATAATCTCGAACCAGAGTTTCGATTGCTAAATTCTGGGATTGGTTCTCCAATTCCCGCTCGAGCTGTAATTGGACAAACTAGAGGCTGTTTTCCCTCGCTTATGTAAAATAAATGATTTTCGTATAAAATCAACTGCTTTTAGCGAACAAAAATTGTGTTTTGTATTTTAAAGCTTAAATAAAGCAAGTTTTTCTTTAATCAACGTTAAATTAATAAATTATGATCACTTTCGATCATTATTTCCCCTGGAACCAAATGCTCGCTCGTGACTGGTCATTTCTGTTGGAGCCAGCACGCTATTGGAGTTTTCTGGACAAGTTTTCTCTGGACGCTCTCAATTGCTTTTGACACCGACTTTTTAACTTGTTTTGTTTAATTGAATCTTGCCTTGTATCAAAATGAAATTAATTGGGTTATTTAAAACATAAAATGAAAGTAATTACGAGAGAAAAGAGTTTATTCAATAAGACGATCGCCTTTACGCCGAGCCACGGAGAGTCGTGTCGAGCGGCTAAGTACGAGCTCGCGTGGCGCGGGATTCAAATGTGATATTTCGTTCGAATAAAAGGGAGTGCCGTTTCATTATTTAAACGAAATTTGCAAATCTTGCACCGTTGATCCACGGGGCTACGATCGCAATCACTTTATAATAACATAACAGACGATAACAGACGGTATACAAGAAAACATTGAGGACTATCAGAAACTTTCTCATCGGCGATTGGTCGAGACGGATAGATTCTCACCGGTGATTGGTTATGATGGGCATCAAGAAGCCCTTGTATGTATCGGTCTGAACCCATATACGGATACATCAGCTGCGTAAATGTGTTGGTACTTTTTGCATAATCTTGAGCCCGTGCAAAGTTTTTTCTCAGCAAATACGCCACCGAGAATGCTGATTTTGGGCTCGTTCGACAGAGAACTTCTTAATTAGCTTAAAGTTCAATTTTCAAAGCCGTACATAACTCATGAGCTTCGCTATTAAAGAAAATCACATGCCAATTTTACCCCCACCACCGCGAATCGTTTTATTCAGAGAAAGTATAGTCTCGGCGAGAGCCTCGGGCCAGCAGACGACAGGGCTGTCAATGTACTTGTCCCGAGACTCTACCGAGTCTCTTGATCAAGAACACACGGAACTGTTAGTATAATGTGAGAAACTCTAATTGAATAAATGTTTTCTAATTTATTTCTTGTGTCATCATTATTGTTGAATATTCCTATATTTTGCTTCCCATTGAGTTTGGCTCGGTCCTCTCCGATTCTTGTTTTCACTCCATCGGTTTGCAGCGGATCGATGCATATTATTAATTGGTTGCCTAATATGTGTCCTATGATTTTCTACTATTTCTTCATGCTGATTGTGGTAACGTGATTCAAGAGGTTTCCAACTATGATCATCAATCGCACATTTTGTACATCAGAATCTCAAAACAGTTTCTGGTTTTGATATAAGTGTAGTTATTCTTTTTCCACCTGGTCTGTCGAGTAATATATTTTAAAACTTGTTCCAAAAAGTCTTTCGATGCTTTTTTTGCTGATAATATGAAAAGTCAAATCTTTGGAATGCGGTAGGCAAACACAAATTTTGACAACAATACCTTTAAAATGACGTGTATGTTGAGTATTCCTATTTTGCAAACTGCAAATGTGGAATTATTAGTGAAAGTATTCATTACGATAAGTCTACAGTTACTCGGTTTTGGATGCGATTGAGTATAATGCCTGCCAACATCGTAGAAACCTACAGAATTTCTGAATGTTATGTGCGCTATGTCATTTTAATGTAACATCATGACTTTTAACAACTTTTCACTATAATACTATAGATTCGGATCATTGAAATACAGCAAAAATCTGCAAACTAAAAAATTTATATTTTGTGCCATTCATTTTACTTTTTGACTCTCACTGTAACAAAAATATGAAGTGAAAAATTCATTATAAAAGTCTTCGGTTGCTCATTTATGGATGGATTTGAAATTGCTGTCTTCCAAACTCATTGCGCAGATACATTGAATCGCAGCAGATACCTGCGAACTCTGAAATTTCTGTGGATAAATATATGTGCTAAGTATCACGCCCTATCTTTAATTATGGTGATATAAATGGAACTTGATTCAGCAAGTTTTAAAGTGTTTCTTTTCAAACGGTATTGACGTTTGTATTACTGCGGTATGGAGCCAATACCTTCAAACTTTCATATTTTTGTGTTGCAGCTTAGTGCCAATCATTGAAATTTTTTACTCCAACCGTAACATGTTATCTCAAAAATTCATCACGAAAGTCTTTAGCTTTACCAATGAACTTAATTCTCCATTTTATAAATTCTATGCTAAATTTCTGAACTTCTAAATTGATTTCTGAATAATCCTGAAATGAAACTGTTTTCCTCCACAACCAATGCAGGCACGTTAAACGTCTTTGAATCCCATTGCTCTGTTGAATTAAGTACGCTCAGTTTTTTTCGCTTCTTTGAGTTCTGACATAAAAAATGTTTCCGGGTGCCGTTTTTCGGCAACTATCAAACTGTAGTTAATTGGATCTCAGCGGCCACTTGCAAACTGTGGAAATATATTTCATGGGTAGCACGTTTTAGATGACACGAAAATGTCTAGATTCAGAATGCAAAAGCGACATTTAAAAATGGTCAGTTCTGTTGGGTTTTTTGTGTCTTGAATTTGATCTATCTTTCCTATTTTTCTTTCTTTTTTCTAACGTTATAAGCCGAAAATCATATCTCGGCCCGCAACACGCATTGCTCCATGCTCTTGAGCTCCTAATGGGGAAAACATATTAGAAGACAAGGGGGAAACCACCAAAGTCCAAGAACAAACCTCTATCGAAATATTTTCAGTATAATTTTGACGAAAAATAGGTCTTTTTTCGTGGAAACCAACGTTACAAGCCGAAAATCATATCCCGGCCTCCAACCCGCTTGCGACCGTGCTCTAGGGTTCCTAATTGACAAAACATATTAGAGTACAAGGGAAAAAATCGCCAAAGTCGAAGAACAGACCTGTGACGAAATATTTTCAGTACAATTTTTACGAAAAATAGGACTTTTTTCGTGGAAACCAGCGTTGTAAGCTGGAAATCATATCCCGGCCTCCAACCCGCTTTCGACCGTGCTCTTTGGTTCCCCATTGACAAAAAATATTAAAGTACAAGGGAAAAAATCGCTAAAATCCAAGAACAGACCTGTGATGAAATATTTTCAGTACAATTTTGACGAAAAATAGATCTTTTTTCGTGGAAACCAACGTTGTAAGCCAAAAATCATATGCCGGCCTCCAACCCGCTTGCGACCATGCTCTTGGGTTCCTAATTGACAAAGCATATTAGAGTGCAAGAAAAAAAATTGCTAAAGTCCATGGACAGACCTGTGACGAAATATTCCCAGTACAATTTTGACGAAAAATAGGTCTGTTTTCGTGGAAACCAACGTTATAAGCCGAAAATCATATAAATTAAAACTAAAATTTTATAGTCATCTGAACATAAATAAGGAACTTTTGAGAAAAAAAGACGTGATATCAAACCATAAACTTCCCTTAGGGAAAAAAAGGTTGGGACAAGTACATTGATAGTCCTTCATTAGCTAATAATTCCATCTATAAAAAAAACTTTTAAAAAAATTCATTCAAAAAATTGTAAAAAAATTCATTAGAAAAAAATACAGAACAATTCGGAAAAAATTTGACAAATCTTGAAAAAACATTATCTTTAGAAAAAATAATCTGTATCTATTTTTTAAAGTGACCAAAGAATCAAATAACAAGTAAAAAATATAAAATCGAAAAATCGCGCTTGAAA
Source organism: Venturia canescens (assembly GCF_019457755.1). NCBI lineage: Eukaryota > Metazoa > Arthropoda > Insecta > Hymenoptera > Ichneumonidae > Venturia > Venturia canescens. The sequence goes on from NC_057425.1 coordinate 23,227,402, forward strand.
TCATTTTGAAAACTGATGCCTCATTCTTCTTATTTGATTCGAACAGCTAAATCAATTTAAAAAAAATCCATCTAATTTACGTGCAGCATTAAAATTTCTTATATCAATTCGAGTCCAAGTATTTTTTGATAAATTGAAAAAGTTATCACTTGAGTTACGTGCAGCACTAAAATATATGATATCAATCGGAGGACAAGTAATTTATGAGTAACTCCAAATTTCAACATTATTGAATTGTTCTAAGAAGCTTTTGAATTCAAAGAAATCACATGCAAGATAGTCATTTCTTACTCTATGGTGGCAGGAACTTATTAGAAAATCGATTCTTTTCAGACTCTCAGGAGCTTCTAGTATTATTCACAATATTCGACGTCGATTGGATCGATACAAATTATGTTTGAATATAAGTTAAAAGTACTTGTCCGGCCCATCACTTTCCATTAAAATTGTTTATTCAAACAAAAATCAGGGCTTTTCTAGAACTGATGGAGTACAAATATTCATGCAGAGGGAATTTAGAGAGTTATCTTCTAGTGATTTTCGTTTAATTGCACTAATTCAATAAGAATGGAAATGAACTGCCCTATAATATACAAGGAATGTTATTTTGCATCGATAAATAAAAAACATTTTGCACGTTAAATATGTTCAAGCTTCCAAAATTGATCCCCAGTTTGTATTGCAATGACGGCAACTTTTACTTCTCAATTCTTCCAGCGAACGAATTTCATTCGGTATAACTAAAACGAATTCCATTCGGTATAACTAACCTATACTATTATTAAGAACATTAAACTAGTAATAAAACGCATTTCAATAATTTCTTTACCGGACTCTGCCGTACAATTTCGTTTTTTTATGATTGATTTTCATTTGAATGAATAGTGATGGGCCGGACAAGTACTTTTAACTTATATTCAAACATAATTTGTATCGATCCAATCGACGTCGAATATTGTGAATAATACCAGAAGCTCCTGAGAGTCTGAAAAGAATCGATTTTCTAATAAGTTCCTGCCACCATAGAGTAAGAAATGACTATCTTGCATGTGATTTCTTTGAATTCAAAAGCTTCTTAGAACAATTCCATAATGTTGAAATTTGGAGTTACTCATAAATTACTTGTCCTCCGATTGATATCATATATTTTAGTGCTGCACGTAACTCAAGTGATAACTTTTTCAATTTATCAAAAAATACTTGGACTCGAATTGATATAAGAAATTTTAATGCTGCACGTAAATTAGATAGAATTTTTTTAAATTGATTTAGCTGTTCGAATCAAATAAGAATAATGAGGCATCAGTTTTCAAAATGATTTCAAGCGCGATTTTTCGATTTTATATTTTTTACTTGTTATTTGATTCTTTGGTCACTTTAAAAAATAGATACAGATTATTTTTTCTAAAGATAATGTTTTTTCAAGATTTGTCAAATTTTTTCCGAATTGTTCTGTATTTTTTTCTAATGAATTTTTTTACAATTTTTTGAATGAATTTTTTTAAAAGTTTTTTTTATAGATGGAATTATTAGCTAATGAAGGACTATCAATGTACTTGTCCCAACCTTTTTTTCCCTAGTGTTTCTTTATTCTCCTTTTTTTTTACGGCGAGTTTACGTGGCGAGATCCTGAGGCAAGACTGGCGTTTTGTATTTTCGAGTGCGAGTCAAGCTCTACAAGATTCGAGACGAAACTGGCTCAGAAAGCGTTATTGCTTTAGCGAGTATAGCGTGGCGAGATTCGAGACGAGACGAGCTACTGAAGCTTCCGTGCTCGGGTTTTTATACCCGTCGAAACAAAGGAGTAATAATAATAACTCTTTTGGACTTTGTCCCTTTCTATGATTTGCTGCGCGACTTAATCTCGAAGCAGGGACTCCCACTCCAAATTCTCTCATTGGTGCGGTAATTCCCCGCGTGGGTCCCAATTCGTCGAGTCGAGCTGCAGCCACACTGCGCATGTGCGAGAATTTAATGAAATTTAATAAAATCAATTTTTATTTCCTTTATGCATAAATCATGTCTTCTTCAATTATTTTGCTCTGTTTTTAATTGATTTTCTCAACAACAAAGCTTTCATTTCTTTTGATTAATTATTTAGTCGTGACTGCGTGTATTGCACGTGCCTGTGAAAAGTAGGTCATCGCGCATGCGCACTGGGCACACGATCTCGCAAAGAAAAGTTTTCTTAAAAATTTGAATAATTTTAATCTGAAATTTTCACCCAATTGTTCAAAATGTGTTTCTCCAATGATCCGCATTAATTTTCGGAACAAGAAAAATATTATTTAATCGTTATTCAATAAAAACAAGTGTTAAGAGAATCTAGGGAATTTCGGTGAAGCGAAATTGAGTTGGCTGCACTGAGCGCCTCGCTTCCCGAGTGCCGCTTCACGAAGTGACAGTTTTTCAACTTGGCCGCCGGTGTAAACACTCGTGCGCGCCATGTCGATAAAATAAAAGTAAATGAAAGTGTTTAAGCCAGTGTTTCGCTTCAATATATGTTACGGTTCGAGTCAAAATGTAAAATGAATGGCACAGTATATAAATTGTATAGTTTGCAGGTTTTTGCTGTCTTTCAATGATCCGAATCTACAGCATTATAATGTAAAGTTGTCAAAAGTCATGATGTTATATTAAAATTACATAGCGCACATTGCAGGCATATATTCTGTAAGTTTCTTGGGATGTTGGTAGGCATTATATTTGATCACATCCAAAACTGAGCAACTGTAGACTTATCGTAATGAATTTTTTTAATAATAATTCCATATCTGTAGTTTGCAAAGTGGAAATACTCAACATACATGTCAGTCCATAAGTTTTGTTATCAAAATTTGTGTTTGCACACCGCATTTCGAAGATACGACTTTTCATATCATCAGCAAAAAAAGCATCCAAAGGCTTTCTGGAACAAGTCTCCAAATTTATCACTCGACAGACCTAATGGGAAAAGAATAACTACACAGTATACCAAGACCAGAAATTTTTTTGAAAATCTGATTTACAAAATGTGCATTTCAAGATCATGGTTAGAAACCTCTCGAATCATGTTACCACAATCATCATGAAGAAGGAGTAGAAAATCATAGGACACATATTAGGGAACGAATTAATAATATGTATCGATCCGCTGCAAATTGATGGGGTGAAAACAAGGATCGGAGAGGGCAGAGCCAAACTGAATATCAAGCAAAATATGGGGATGTTTAAAAATACTGATGACACAAGAAATAAATTAGAAAACATTTATTTAAGTAAAGTTTCCAACATCATTCTAACATTTCCGTGTGTTTTTGTTCTATCTTTTCGTATATTGTAACGAAACGCTCTTGCCGACCTGGCCTGAACGCCGCCACGCGTCGGTTCGAGCAACCTTATTAATAAGGAGCAGGTATGAGGAAAAACGTGGAAACCAAGAATTTTGTGGAAAAAATGAAATAATCGATTTTATTCAATTTTGACCGAAATTCTTAACAAAAATAAAGAAAATTTAGCGCTTTGGCTCGCGGATTATATAAAAATGAAATTTGTATTTTTGTTTTATTACTGTCTTGCTTTGTTGTATCGGATCTGGCGAGAGGAAGACCCGAAAGACCCGAAAACGTTGCAAATTCTCTGTCTGAGAAAATTTCAATTTTCTCAATTTTCAAATTTCAATTGTACAAGAAAAATAGTAATTGAAGAAAATCTGTTTTAAATTAAATAGTCGCGTTTATTCTAATCTTTTGATACGACTCAAACTTAAAAACCTCTCGACTCAATACTTCGTGCTATAATTCGTTAGACTCGATTTTTCCGATATCCGGTTATGCTCGCTTTAAAATCAAATAAATCCAAGAGTATTTTTCGCTTCTACAAATTTTAAATTTTGTTTTTCGATTCGATACAATTCTAATACTAACTAACGCCTCTTGGATTATTATTTTAATAAATTGGTTTAGATCTCTCTGTCTGGACCACCTCGGATAATGTTTTTCAAATGAGAATTTACTTTCTGATAATAGGATAAATTTTTAATCCTCCTCAACAACAAGAAAGAGACAAAATGTGAAAAGGTAGGAAGTAGACCGCGGGCTATGGGATCGAAACGTCACCGAATCTTTCCGAGAGTTCGAGCATCTACGGGTTAGAGGTTACCTCCCGTCCACGTGTTATGGGATCGAGACGTCTCCGAATCGATCCGAGAACTCCGTGCAACGGAAAGCCGGAAAATTTGAGGTTGGGTGCGGACTCTGGATTATGGGATCGAGACGTCACCGAGTCGCTCCGAGAATCCAGGCATCCAAGGAAAGAAAGCAATTCACCGTCCCCGGGCTATGGGATCGAGACGTCCCCGAATCGATCCGAGAGTCCGAGCAACGGGAACCCTTATAAATTTTGAGGTTAGGTTAGATTTTGTTGAGGTTGATATAACGATGTACTGAGAGAGGTCCGAGTTGATTCTTTAGCCAGGGAGAACTGTCTGCCGAATGAGTCGCGCAGCGCTTCTTATACCCGTGTCCCCACCATAAAATTCTCGAGCGCCGAGAATCTCCGTTTTCGCTCGGTTCTGCGCACCTTTCTGTAACGCCTTCTCGTATTGGCCCGTTGCCATGATTCGCGCTCGCCCGTTGGTTGATCGGGCTAACAAACGATGCGCGGTCTACCGCTTTTTATGATTTTCAGCTATTTGCGATTTTTAACAACAAAAACTTCGATTTGATCAATTATTATTCAATTTTTTCTTTAATTTGGCATCGTTACTTTGTTTGTCTATTGTAAGTAGATATTAATATATAATGAATTAAAAATTATTTTTAAAAATAAATTTAATTATTTAAATTCTATTTTCTTTGTTTCTTTATTTATAAATATTTTATTTAATAATTTTATAGGAATATTTCCTTATATTTTTACTAGATCAAGACATTTAATTGTTTCAATTAGATATTCTTTACCATTATTATTAACTTTAATAATATTTTTATGAAAAAAAAAATAGAAATTTAGCTTCTGCTCATATAATTCCTCAAGGCACACCAATTATTTTAATACCATTTATAGTAATTATTGAAACTATTAGAAATTTAATTCGACCAATAACATTATCCGTTCGATTAACCGCAAATATAATTGCAGGTCATTTATTATTAACTTTATTAAGTGAAAATGCTAATTCTTCATTATATATTATTACATTACTTGTTATTTTAATTCAATTAATTTTATTAATTTTAGAATTTAGAGTTTCAATTATTCAATCTTATGTTTTTACTATTTTAAGAACTTTATATACAAAGGAAACTAATTATGTTAAATAAAATTTTTAATTCAAAAATTCATAATCATCTATTCCATATAGTAACTTTAAGACCATGTCCTTTATTAACATCATTTAATTTATTAACATTATTAATTGGAATAATTAAATGATTTTATGAATTTAATAATAATTTATTAATAATAAGATTATTAATATTATTATTATCACTTTTTCAATGATGACGGGACATTATTCGAGAAATAATTATCATTCAAATGAATCGTCGAAAAGTCTGTAATGTTTAATGATTCGAGCCCTATGTACCAATGTACCCTATGTACCGAATTTGGGGTTGTGACAATTAGCCGGGCCAAGGCGGGCCGGTGACGTGCTCGTCTTTCGGTACGCCTGAGTGGTCATTCCGCGAAAGATAGGGAGCATCGAGGCAGAAGGGCGTGGTTAGTTACGCCTTACACAGCACCTGTAGTTAGTCGGGAGTTGCCCCCGCCTATGAGTATTGCTCTCCCTTTCACATAAGGAGCGACGAGACTGCGTTAAGATGGACGGGACACACACAGAATGACGAGGATGTATGTACAAGTTCGGACATCGGGCCACCGCCATCGCGCTCTACGCTTATCGGCCACTCCCAATTACCTTCGGACTATCATACATTTCGCGAGCGCAAATTCGCTCTCGGCGCTCTTAGCCCCGCCTCCAGAGAGACCAATACCCACCTTTCTCACGCACTCCCTAGAGAGATCGGCAAATAATTTTTAATTAATTTAGACAACTAAAAGTCTTTGCAATAAAGGCGAAATTGTTTGTATAGGTTTTCGTGATGCAGAGAAACGCGGGACCATCGATGTAATAATTTATTGAATTTCAAATTCCGGATTAATTTTAGTATTTAAATTAATTATAATATTAATATATAATGAATTAAAAATTATTTTTAAAAATAAATTTAATTATTTAAATTCTATTTTCTTTGTTTCTTTATTTAATAATTTTATAGGAAACATTTAATTGTTTCAATTAGATATTCTTTACCATTATGATTAACTTTAATAATATTTTTATGAAAAAAAAAATAGAAATTTAGCTTCTGCTCATATAATTCCTCAAGGCACACCAATTATTTTAATACCATTTATAGTAATTATTGAAACTATTAGAAATTTAATTCGACCAATAACATTATCCGTTCGATTAACCGCAAATATAATTGCAGGTCATTTATTATTAACTTTATTAAGTGAAAATGCTAATTCTTCATTATATATTATTACATTTTTTTTTTTTTTTTTTACTAAGGAGTTGCGGAAATCCTTTTTACGGATTCCATGTAGTCTTACGGACTACATGGGTATGTGGGACTCCCAAAAAAATAGGCCTACCCACTAAAACCGCCACCTCCTTGTTGTCCTTCCCCCCAGCCAGGGACTATGTTGATATTACTTCTGACTGGGGGTTCTGTCTGTGTTCGTTCGTCCGTTCTGTCCCACCGTTATCGTCACGTCGCGTCACTCCGTCTGCTCAGTCATCCGTCAAGCAGCCGTCCGCGTTCTTACGTCGCAGTATCGTTTCCGTGTAGGTGGCGACTAAGCACCACCACTCAGGTTCGTGCAGCATTACCCCGACGATATTCTCCGGAGTAATACTGCCAACCGTTATTTCCAGTTCTTGTCTCTGTCTCGTCCAGCGGTCACACACGAAAAATGTGTGTTCCGCGTCGTCTCGTTCATGTCCACAGTACTTACAGTCAGGTGTTCGTACTCTGTTCATTCTGTGGAGGTACCGTCGGAAGTAACCATGCCCCGTCAAGAGCTGGGTAACGTAAAAATTCACGTCCCCGAACTTCCTTCCGAGCCACGGCCTCAGGTCCCGTATAAGTCGTCTCATCCAGTTGCCATCGTTTCCGTTTGTCCACCGTCCTTGCCAAGTGTCTATCGTCCTTTCGCGCTCGGCAATTGCCGCGTTCTTCCGTCCTATGTCCGCGCTGCTCCCGTAGACCCTCCTACGCTCAAACGCAAGGAGATCCACGGGAATTACGCCCGCCACCACCAGAACAGCTTGTGCAGAGACTGTCCGGTAGGAGCAAGCGATTCGCAGCGCTCCTTGTCGCTGTACCATCGTCATCGTCTTGCAGTACTTCTTTGTCTTCAGGGAGTCTGCCCAGATCTCCGCGCCGTACAGGAGGATGGAGTGAGCTGTCGCCATTAACAGTCGCCGTTTCCCCGGTCTCGGTCCCGTCGTATTTGCCATCAGGCGGCTCAAGGACGCTATCCTCTCTGCCGCCCTCTGGGCCGTCTTCTGTATGTGAGGCCAGAAGGTCATCTTCGTATCAAGGGTTACCCCAAGGTACTTGACTTCCCCCTTGGTCTCTGTCTCGTGTGCCCCCACCGTCATGGGCAGTATTGTCTGTATGCGTCTTCTCGTAAGGAGCGTCAGTTCCGTCTTTTCCGTTGCGAGTTGCAGTCCGTGGTCTGTCATCCAACGTCCAACTCGTCTCATGGTCTGGTTCAACTTCAGCTGTGCTAGTTCCGGAGAGCGCTCTGTAATCACCGCCGCTACGTCATCAGCGTAGGCGACGAGGATCACTCCGAGCGGCATCTCCAGCCGAAGCAAGCTGTCGTATAAGCCATTCCAGAAGTCAGGTCCCAGTATCGACCCCTGGGCAACCCCAGCAGTGACCTGTCTCGTTACCTGTCCTTCTATCGTCTCGTACGTTATACGTCTGTTTTTCAGGTAATCCTCCACAACCCGAGCCAAAAAAGGTGGGATCCCGAAGTTGCTTTTCAGCGCCTCCAAGATATCCACCCACCTGGCCGAGTTGAAAGCATTCCTGATGTCCAGTGTCGCCAGCAGCACGATAGGTCGGGCTGCGTGGCAGTGTCTGTCCAGTTCCAGGAAAGAGTCAACCACCTTTTGGATTGCTCCAATCGTCGATCGACCCCTCCTGAAACCGAACTGCAGGTCGGAGAGACCCCCTCCGGCCTGCATCGCGTCCGTCAGTCTCGGTCTCAGTAATTGTTCGTAGAGTTTACCTGTCGTGTCAAGTAAACTCAACGGTCGGTAGGCCGAGGGCGTGTTAGGGTCGCCCTTACCTTTCGGGATAAGGACGAGCCTCGCCTCTTTCCACCGACCGCTGAACGTTCCTGTCGTCAAGCACGTGTTGTACAGGTCGAGAAGTATCTCCGGCCGTAGGCGAGCCACGAGCCGGAGGATCTCAGCCGGTACTCCGTCTGGTCCCGGCGCCTTACCACTCTTCATCGCCTTCGTTGCTCTGGTGAGCTCCTCAGCGACAAAGACGGGGGGCGCCGGCACGTCAGCGTCGTCCGTCACGTTCGTCCGTATCGGGTGCGTCGGAAACAATCCGTCAACAATCCGTCCTGCTGTTTCGGCGTCTTTGAGTTCTGGTGGAACTCGGGCCCCTAGTTTGCTGGTCACAATCTTGTAACCGGTTCCCCAGGGATCCTCGTTCACCTCCTCGCAGAGCTTCCTCCAGCATCGCGTCTTGCTGTCCCGTATTGCCTTCGTCAGCGTCTTCCGTGCTGTTTTGTATATGGCCTGGAGGTTTTCCCTTTCGGGTCCGCCCCCAGCCCTCGTCACTCGTCGCCGATTTGCCAGGCAAATCCTGCGCAATTCGGCGATCTCGTCCGTCCACCAGTATTGTGGTCGTCTTTTCTGTGTCTGTCGTCGTTTCGGCATTGTGCTGTTGCACAAGCCGCCTATTAGTTTGGCCGTCTCGTCTGTCAGTCTCTCCGCCCTTTGCCGGCCAGTTAGCTCGGGGGGAATTTTCGTCATCGGAGCTGGTGCTGCCATCAACTCCTCAGAAAATTTTCGTCCGTCCAGTCTGTCAAGGTTCCACCGCGGGGGTTGGTGGGCTCTCGTTCGCCTCGTTTCTGTCCGTCCTGCCACTTCGAAGGTGATGTACTGGTGATCGCTGGCTGTATAGTCCTCGATCACCCGCCACCCCCTCATCCGCGACAGGATACCGTCCGACGTCAGCGTCACGTCCGGGATGGAGTCTCCGAATCCTGGTCGTCTGTACGTCGGCGTATGTCCCGTATTGACCACTGCTAGGTCCAGCCTTGCGGCCATCTCCAGCAGCAGTCGTCCGCGTCTGTTCGTTCCCGTCATTCCCCACTCGATCGCCCTCGCGTTGAGGTCCCCCGCAACGACGACGTCCCCGGGCAGGTCCCTGATACCGTCTTCTAGTAGTGCCACCTTCCTCTCGAACTCGGCCGCGGTGCAGTTGGGTGTCAAGTAGACGCTGACGTAAGTGACAGCGCCGACTTTAGCCCAGACGTAATCGTCCCCGACACCGCGGTTAGAGACTCGGGATTGGGTGGCACCCCTTACCCAGATAGCTGTGGTCTCTGTCTCGTTCGTAATGTACGTCTGAGTCGTCCTTCTCCTGTATGGTTCACACAGGATCAGGACGTCCGCGTCGTGTTCGTCTGCTATCTGTGGTAGGAGCATGTCTGCGGTCCTACTTCGGTTCAGGTTTCCCTGAATTACTCTGTCCGTCTTCCGGCCTGCTTCCTGCACTCCTCCAGCGCGGCCCGAAACACGGCACACCTGCCGGTTCCGGCGAGGTGCGCCACGTCCTTGTGCCCGGCCTCGGAGCACAGTGGACAGACCGGTTTGTTCTTGCAGTCCGTCGCGAGGTGTCCGGATGCACCGCACTTGCGGCAGCATTTCGTCCTGTCTTTGCCTTTGCATTCGGCCTTAACGTGGCCAAAGCCCAGGCACCTGTAACATTTCGTCACCGTCAGTCGTTTCCGAACGCGGCAATGTACCCAGCCAATTCCGATCCGGCCGCGCCGAAGCAGCGCATCGGCTTCCCGCGAATCGAGTTCGCAGACCGCCATGTACTGCTCGGCACGGTTCGGACCGAAAATGTGAACTCGGAAGTCCACGTCTCGTCCCGTCTCTCGTCTCAGAGCGTCCGTCACGTCATCCGGAGTCGCAACGCAGTCCAGGTCCATGATCTCCAGTTGAACCTTGGAGGTCAGAGCCCTGACGCTGCCCGCTTCCCCTATTGCGTCCTGTATTTGTCGCTCAAATTCGTCGCGTTTGTCCGGCCTGCTTGCGTCCGCTTGTAGCTTCAGCAAGCACAAACCGTTTTTGGTCTTCCTCAGAGTCGTCACCTGCACGTGACTCTTCTTCGGATCCACCGTCGACCGTATCTTCCGTACTATGTCCGAGTACGTCATGTCCGTTCCCGGTTTGACGAGAACAGCCTTTCCCCTTTTCCGGGGGGCCGGGCCGCTCCCGTCAGCTCGGGTTGTTGCGTCTGTTTTCTTTTTTGTCTTGTCTTTCCGTGTCACAGTCTGCCAGTCTTTAGGCGGTCCCATTGTCGGAGGTCTCTTTTGGGAGGACTCCGGCGTTGTTCCGGTCGGCGAACGTTTTCGTTTCGTTCCTGGCGTCTCTTCGTTGTTGTCCGTTGCCGTTCCTGTGTTGTTGCTGTCCGGGAGACGTTCTCCCGAAGCTGTGTCCATCTGCGTGTGCAGCGCGATGTCCACAGTCTCGAGGATTGTCTTAAATCCCGTTTTGACTGTCATGTTCATGTTCTTTTGTACGTTCGCTGCTTCGGCCATTTTCGTCGCCGTCTCGTGTATGAGCCGGAGCAGTTCGGTAAGGTCTCCTTTGTTGTTTGCTGTCGTGGCTTTTTGTCTCGTCGTCAGTGCTGCATTGTCTACGGCAGAGGCGTAGCTTGCCGCGCTGCTGCCGCTAGACACGCTGTCCGTCCTTTGTCGTCTCGGTATATTCAGTAACGTCTTGTCCGTACTATTAGTCCGTGTCGTCCTCCTCGTCGCCGTGCACAAGGTGCGGCCCTCAAAATCCGTGCCGCTGCCCGTGGCCACCGGGGCTTTCACCCGATCGGAACCCGGGGTGGATTTCCCCTGAGAAGGGGTTACCACTTGAGGTATGTCCTTGTTTTGTTTGTGCATGTCCATTTTTTGTCTGTCCCGTCGTGCTACGGGTCCCTCGTGGTCGCGACTCCACGAACCGCGCTGGGACAACGCACGGCCCCTGAGGTCCCCCCCCCCCCCCTGTGTGTTCTGTGTTCCCCCCTGTCGAGTGTGCGTGGGTGTGAGTGCCCGTGATGACAAACCGGGCTCCATTCACGGGGAGAGCCCGTTTATAGGGATCCCCTTCATTCGCTTTCGGGCGACTCCGTTTATAGGAGTCCCCGGACATTCGCTTTTCGGTAGGACCCGTTTATAGGGTCCCCGAGCATTCACGTCCCCGGTTTGTCGAAAGGCGTGTACGTGTGAATGTTTGTGTAGTGTGTGAGTGTGGGTGTGTGTGTGTGACCAGAGCCCTGTTAGCCGTGTGCAAAAGCACACGTTGCCCGCCCTGCACGTGAATATATTATTACATTACTTGTTATTTTAATTCAATTAATTTTATTAATTTTAGAATTTAGAGTTTCAATTATTCAATCTTATGTTTTTACTATTTTAAGAACTTTATATACAAAGGAAACTAATTATGTTAAATAAAATTTTTAATTCAAAAATTCATAATCATCTATTCCATATAGTAACTTTAAGACCATGACCTTTATTAACATCATTTAATTTATTAATATTATTAATTGGAATAATTAAATGATTTTATGAATTTAATAATAATTTATTAATAATAAGATTATTAATATTATTATTATCACTTTTTCAATGATGACGGGATATTATTCGAGAAATAATTATCATTCAAATGAATCGTCGAAAAGTCTGTAAAGTTTAATGATTCGAGCCCTATGTACCAATGTACCCTATGTACCGAATTTGGGGTTGTGACAATTAGCCGGGCCAAGGCGGGCCGGTGACGTGCTCGTCTTTCGGTACGCCTGAGTGGTCATTCCGCGAAAGATAGAGAGCATCGAGGCAGAAGGGCGTGGTTAGTTACGCCTTACACAGCACCTGTAGTTAGTCGGGAGTTGCCCCCGCCTATGAGTATTGCTCTCCCTTTCACATAAGGAGCGACGAGACTGCGTTAAGATGGACGGGACACACACAGAATGACGAGGATGTATGTACAAGTTCGGACATCGGGCCACCGCCATCGCGCTCTACGCTTATCGGCCACTCCCAATTACCTTCGGACTATCAAGAGACTCGGCAGAGTCTCGGGACAAGTACATTGACAGCCCTGTCGTCTGCTGGCCCGAGGCTCTCGCCGAGACTATATTATCTCTGAATAAAACGATTCGTGGTGGTGGGGGTAAAATCGACATGTCATTTTCTTGAATTGCGAAGCTCAGGAGTTATGTCGCAATTTGAAAATTGACCTTTCAGCTAATTAAGAAATTCTCTTTCGATTGCGCCCAAAATCAGCATGATCGGTGGCGTAATTGCTGAAAAAAAACTTTGCACGGGCTCAAGATTATGCAAAAAGTACCAACACATTTACGCAGCTGACGTATCCGTATATGGGTTCAGACCGATACATACAAGGGCTTCTTGATGCCTATCATAACCAATCACCGGTGAGAATCTATCCGTCTCGACCAATCGCCGATGAGAAAGTTTCTGATAGTCCTCAATGTTTTCTTGTATACCGTCTGTTATCGTCTGTTATGTTATTATAAAGTGATTGCGATCGTAGCCCCGTGGATCAACGGTGCAAGATTTGCAAATTTCGTTTAAATAAATAACACATTATTGGAAATAGCAGTGGATATAATCAATTTTATTTTTTTCATAAAAGAAGTTTCAATAATTTTCGAGCCCAATTCACGACAATAATATCTATAATAAATAAAACCTCAAAAGTGGATTAATTGATCTCATACAGTGTACTGAGAGTGAGTAAAATATTGAGAAGTGAAAACGTGAATAATGTGTATCGTGAAAATTAAGAATTATCTGTTCTACTTCGATATCGTAATATATACATAGATAGCAAATTTGCGAGATTTCGCGTCATGTTGACGTTTGGGGTTATGACCGCCGGAGTGCTGTTGCGTGCAGAGTGTAGAAAAATAAAAGTGGTTATTGAAAAGTGGAAGGAATCGATATTATTAATGACGTGACTAATTAGTGTTGAATAATAATAATAATAACAATGAGAAAAAAAACGTTCGTTCATTATAACCTCTAAAATGTTCTTTCCAAACAGAAATTCTATGTTGTGTAATTACATTAAAGAAAGAGGTGGATGGTTGTGTGTAAACGAATTCAAATAAATTTTAAAACACTTTGGTCAAGTAATTCAATGTATTGTTGTCATAATTTCTTTCATTTAGTTTGGCTGTGTTCACCGGTCCCTTTTTTCCACCTCCTCCGCTTACAGTGTATTGTCATACCAATTTCTATTTGTTCTCCAGACAATACGAGAGATATTTATATTTCTATTTTCTTATATTAATTTCAACAAGATAATTTGAAATATTTATAACAAAAAGCCTTCATGATTGCTTGTTCATACATCCAAGTTTTGAAAAATCTTTGGGCCATGTAAATGCATAGATACATTCACTTGAGTTGTTACATGATAAATTTGGAAATTTATTTCAATAAGTCATTGGGTGCTTAATTTTCATGATATCAAAATTTGTATCTTCGAAATGCAATGAACACCTCTAAAGTTGGACAAAGTGATGAAGTGACATGTATATTGAATATTTCCAGACCATGTTTGCGATTGGCATTGTGGGTTGAAAAATTCATGTCTGCAAGTCTACACCTGATCATTTTTGGATGTGATCAAATATTTTGTCTGCGGATAACCAAGGAGACATACAAAATTACAGCATTTTGCTTGCTTCAACATGCATCGTATCTGTCACTTTTTTTTTGAATGTGTCATAATAAGTTTCAAAAATGTGCTTCATGTAATTTTGAAGTGTTTTTCCCTATAGCACCAAAGTCTGTATAACTGGTACGTAGCAAGTACCTATGAACTTTGATATTTCTGTGAAATAGCAGGTATGCCAATCTTTTAGCTTTTTGGTTCCGACTGGAATATATTAACGAAGATATTCATTACTAAAGTCTTCACCTACTTATTTCTGAATAGATCTGAAATTACTGTCTTCAGAAACTAATGCACAGATACATGAAACAATTTTGATTTCTGTTCTCTTTCAATTGCGCTGTCTTTTTTCTTTTTAACTATGGCTCTGCTCTTTCCGATCCTTGTTTTGACTCCATCGGCTTGCAGTGGATCGATGCATATTATTAATTGGTTGCCTAATATGTGTCCTATGATTTTCTACTATTTCTTCATGCTGATTGTGGTAACGTGACTCAAGAGGTTTCCAATTGTGATCATCAATCGCACATTTTGTACAACAGATTCTCAAAACCGTTTCTGGTCTTGATATAAGTGTAGTTATTCTTTTTCCACCTGGTCTGTCGAGTAATAAATTTTGAAACTTGTTCCAAAAAGTCTTTGCATGCTTTTTTTCCTGATAATATGAAAAGTTGAATCTTCGGAATGCGGTAGGCAAACACAAATATTGACAACAATACTTATGAAATGACGTGTATGTTGAGTATTCCTATTCTGCAAACTGCAAATGTGGAATTATTGGTGAAAACATTTATTACGATAAGTGTACAGTTGCTCAGTTTTCGATGCGATTAAGTATAATACCTGCCAACATCATGGAAACCTACAGAATTTCTGAATGTTATGTGCGCTATGTCATTTTAATGTAACATCATGACTTCTAACAACTTTCCACTCTAATACTATAGATTTGGATCATTGAAATACAGCAAAAATCTGCAAACTATAAAATTTATATACTGTGCCATTCATTTTATTTTTTGACTCGCACCGTAACATAAATATGAAGTGAAAAATTCATTACAAAAGTCTTCAGTTGCTCATTTATGGATGGATTTGAAATTGCTGTCTTCCAAACTCATTGCGCAGATACATTGAATTGCAGCAGATACCTGCGAACTTGGAAATTTCTGTGGATAAGTATATGTGCTAAGTATCACCCCCTATCTTTATGGTAATATGTAATGGAACTTTGTTCAGCAAGTTTTAAAGTATTTCTTTTCAAATAGTATTAAAGTTTGTATTACTGCGGTATGGAGCGAATACCTTCAAACTTTGATATTTTTGTGTCGCAGCATGTGTGCCAATTATTTAAATTTTTTACTCCAACCGTAACATGTAATTTCAAAAATTCATCACAAAAGTTTTCAGCTTTACTAATTATCTTAATTTTCCTTTTTCTAAATTCTATGCTAAATTTTTGAATTTCCTAATTTATTTCTAAATTATCCTGAAATGAAATTGTTTTCCTCCACAAGCAATACATGTACCTTAAACGTCTTTGAATTCCGTTGCTCTGTTGAATCAAGTACGCTCAGTTTTTTTTACTTCTTTGAATTCTGACATAATAAATGTTTACTGGTGCCTTTTTTTTGCAACTATCAAACTGTAGATAAATGGATCTCCGCGGCCACTTGCAAACTTTGGAAATATATTTCATCGGGGGCATGTTTTGGATGACACAAAAATGTCTAGATTCAGAATGCAAAAACGACATTTAAAAATGGCCAATTCTGTTGTATTCGTTGTGTCTTGAATTTGATCTATCTTTTCTCTTTTCCTTTCTTTTCACTAACGTTATAAGCCGGAAATCATATCTCAGCCCGCAACACGCATTGCTACAAGCTCTTGAGTTTCCAATGGACAAAACATATTAGAAGACAAGGAGAAAAATCACCGAAGTCCAAGAACAAACCTCTATCGAAATATTTCCAGTACAATTTGGACGAAATTTAGGTCTTTTTTCGTGGAAATCAACGTTATAAGCCGAAAATCATATCACGACGTACAACTTGCTTTTCACCGTGCTCTTTGGTTCCTAATTGACAAAACATATTAGGGTACAAGGAAAAAAATCGCCAAAGTCCAAGGAGAGACCTGTGACGAAATATTTTCAGTACAATTTGGATGAAAAATAGGTCTTTTTTCGTAGAAACCAACGTTATAAGCCGAAAATCATATTTCGGCCTCCAACCCGCTTTCGACCGTGCTCTTGTGTTCCTGATTGACAAAACATATTAGAGTACAAGGAAAAAAATCGCCAAAGTCCAAGAACAGACCTGTGACGAAATATTTCCAGTTCAATTTTTACGAAAAATAGGTCTTTTTTCGTGAAAACCAACGTTATAAGACGAAAATCATAAATAATTCATAGAAATTTAAACTAAAATCCTATAGTCAACTGAACATAAATAAGGAACTTTTGAGAAAAAAGACGTGATATCAAACCATAAACTTCCCCTAGGAAAAAAAAGGTTGGGACAAGTACATTGATGGTCCCTCGTTTGCTGATAATTCCATCCATGAAAAAAACTTTAAAAATATTTTCTTTTTAAATTGTCACAAAAATGATTTTATAAAAAAAAATACAGAACAATTCGAAACAATTTTCACAAATCTTGAAAAAACATTATCTGTAAAAAAAACTAATCTGTATCTATTTTTTAAAGTGTCAAAAGAATCAAATAACAAGTAAAAAATAAAAAACCGAAAAATCGCGCTTGAAATCATTTTGGAAAGCGATGCCTCATTCTTCTTATTTGATTCGAACAGCTAAATCAATTGAAAAAAATTCCATCTAATTTACGTGCAGCATTAAAATTTATTATATCAATTCGAGGCCAAGTATTTTCTAATGAATTGAAAAAGTTACCACTTGAGTTACGTGCAGCACTAAAATTTATGATATCAATCGAAGGACAAGTAATTTATGAGTAACTCCAAATTTCAACATTATGGAACTTTTTTAAGAAGCTTTTAAATCCAAAAAAATCACATGCAAGCTAGTCATTTCTTACTCTATGGTGGCAGAGACAATCGATTTTTTTCAGACTTTCAGGAGCTACTGATATTATTCACAATATTCGACGTCGATTGGATCGATACAAATTATGTTTAAATATGAGTTAAAAGTACTTGTCCGGCCCATCACTTTCCATCAAAATTGTTTATTCAAATAAAAATCAGGGCTTCTCTAGATCTGATCGAGCACAAATATTCATGCAGAGCGTATTTAGAGAGTTATCTTCAAGTAATATTCCCTTAATTGCACTAATTGATTAAGAATGGAAACGAACTGTCCTGTACTATACAAGGGATGTTATTGTGCATCGATAAATAAAAAACATTTTGCACATTAAATATGTTCAAGCTTCCAAAAATAACTCCCCAGTTGGCATTGGAATGACGGCAATTTTTACTTCTCACTTTTTCCAGCGAACGAATTTCATTCGGTATAACTAACCTATACTATTATTAAGAACATTAAACTAATAATAAATCGCATGTCAATCGATTTTCAACCGGACTCTGCCGTACAATTTCGTTTTTTTATGATTGATTTTTATTTGAATGAATAGTGATGGGCCGGACAAGTACTTTTAACTCATATTTAAACATAATTTGTATCGATCCAATCGACGTCGAATATTGTGAATAATATCAGTAGCTCCTGAAAGTCTGAAAAAAATCGATTGTCTCTGCCACCATAGAGTAAGAAATGACTAGCTTGCATGTGATTTTTTTGGATTTAAAAGCTTCTTAAAAAAGTTCCATAATGTTGAAATTTGGAGTTACTCATAAATTACTTGTCCTTCGATTGATATCATAAATTTTAGTGCTGCACGTAACTCAAGTGGTAACTTTTTCAATTCATTAGAAAATACTTGGCCTCGAATTGATATAATAAATTTTAATGCTGCACGTAAATTAGATGGAATTTTTTTCAATTGATTTAGCTGTTCGAATCAAATATGAAGAATGAGGCATCGCTTTCCAAAATGATTTCAAGCGCGATTTTTCGGTTTTTTATTTTTTACTTGTTATTTGATTCTTTTGACACTTTAAAAAATAGATACAGATTAGTTTTTTTTACAGATAATGTTTTTTCAAGATTTGTGAAAATTGTTTCGAATTGTTCTGTATTTTTTTTTTCATACATTTCGCGAGCGCTAATTCGCTCTCGGCGCTCTTAGCCCCGCCTCCAGAGAGACCAATACCCACCTTTCTTACGCACTCCCTAGAGAGATCGGCAAATAATTTTTAATTAATTTAGACAACTAAAAGTCTTTGCAATAAAGGCGAAATTGTTTGTATAGGTTTTCGTGATGCAGAGAAACGCGGGACCATCGATGTACTTGTCCGAGTTTTTTTTCTCCGTGAGGGGATTTTTTCTGGGATATTATACATTTTTCAACACATAGTATATATATACTTACCTAATATACATTAGGCATATTGTCCCAGCTACATAAAGAGAAAGAAATGAATGATGTCATAGCTTCGGATTTCAGCCGCTACGTGGCGCACAGCATCGAGACCTTTCTCGCACGCGTTGCGTTCTCTGGACGTGCATATATGTTACCCGGTTCTGTAATTTCGCTTCTCATTTTCTTGGTACGGTACGCTATTTTTCTTGCCTACTTCGGTTTCTTGGCCCGTATTTGATATGCATGTGCTTTCCTTGAACTGTTCTTTCCTTCTTCTTTCTGTATGGTCCTCTCTCTTAGATTTTTGCGGAATAAGTGCGAAACGTCGTGAAACGACATATTTTTTCGATATTAAGTGTGCGATGGGTGGAAAACCTATCATACTGCGAGAAGGGACCATCAATGTACTTGTCCCAACCTTTTTTTCTCTAGGGGAATTTTTGAGATTTTATATCACGTCTTTTTTCTCAAAAGTTCTGCAATCTTGTTTTTCGGGTTAAATTAAGCTGAGCTAACCACATCACGCTAAGTTCAAAAAATTAAAATGAAAACTATATACTCCACGATCGGAAAATTGAAAATTTGATTGAAGCAATCCCTTAACAAATGTTCACATACGAGAGAGAAGTACTCGTCACATCGATATATTCTTGTACCTCTTTACCTATTTGTTTTGCAAAAGTGAAAAAAAAATTGGCTATTAGTAGGCAAGAAAAAGTCGTATAGTAAAAAATTCTCTTTTATCTCATGTAATTGATGAACTATTGCTGAACTCAAGAACAAAAATCAACAAAGTGTGGAATGCGAAATTGAAACATTCGTCGATCTATCGAGGAATACTCTCCCATATATGCTGGAATAAATGAAACCTTCGTAAATAATCTTTTTCTCATTTTTTTAAAATAACAAATCGAACGCCGTATTATGACAAATAATTATAGTCAACAATTTAAACCATCGACGTTTGTTTTGTGTCCAATATTTGAAATTCGATTCAAAACTCTCATTCACGTTGAAAATACCGCATAATCGGTATATTAGTGGATAATGTTATTCACTAATGCTATAGGATTGTAATGGATTTGAATATTTTTTCACGGATTGAAATCATTTTCATTGTGACGTTTGAGAATTTTTGTTTACATTTTTTGTTATATAATCTGAAAACAGGCGATGTACTGGTTCATTTTTTTTCTGCGAGAAAGGATTTTTCCAGCTTGGTATTAAATTTTTTTTTACGGTAGTTGTAAATGACACAAAATATTTTTAAATAAGTTTTTCGAAAGTTTTTCAATGTTTCTATCGTGATGTTTAAAAATAATTTCTCCAATGGTTTTCGTTAGCTTTTGTGTAATTTATAACAGTTTGACATTCTTCGCATGTTTGAAATGATCCCCTCAATTTTTCAACGATTTTGAATGTTTCCATCATATTGAGAGATTTAAATCATTTTTTGTAAAGTTTACGAAGTTTTTCCATGATCGTGAACTTTTTTCGCCTTATTCAAAAATATTGCTTTCAATTTTTTCGATGAAAATATTTTAAATGAAAAAGATATGAAGGATTTTGAATGAAACAAATGTATTCGTTGATTTTCTCCAAAATTTGACAGAAAGAGGACAGAAAAAAAACATAATGCTCACCAAATCCACCAGAATTCGTCATTTTTAGAAAAATATATTGCATTCCGAAGCTAGAAATTTTTAATTCAATTCAAAATGTGCTTTCAATGCCTTTTTGAAGCATTTTTTTCTATTCATATTATCATATTACCATACCCAGAGATAGAAAGTTGATACACACATGTCGATGCACAAAATTTTTAAAGTCTGCATGTAGCCACCAAGGTTCAACCGGAGAAAGAAAAAGTATAAAACGTGTCAAGACCGAAAGAATTGCTTATTTTTCTATATATGCATTGCATTCTGAAACTATAAATTGTTATGCCATTCATAAATGAGCCATCGATGACTTTTTGTAGCATTTTGAATTATTTTCATTATCTATTTATTATATCCACATTCCATAATCAAATAATAGGAAGTCATTATACTTGGTGCACATGTCAATACACAGAATTTTCATAGTTTGCAAGTATCCGCTGTGGTTTGTTCATCTACATTTTCCTACCACGGATTCATTATATTAATCATGCCAAAACTAAAAGTAAAAAGACAGTATATTGAAAAGCGAACAGAACTTCAAATTGTTTGATGTATATGTGCATTGACTTTCGACGACAACAATTTCAGCCCTATTAAGAAGTAAGCGGTTGAAGACTTCAGTAATGAATATCTTCATTGATATACTATATACAGTTGACACCAAAAAGCGAAATGATTTGCACACCGGCCACTTTACAAAAATATCAAAGTTTACAAGTCCTTGCTGCAATACAGCAATACAGACTTTGATACTATGGGGAAAAACATTTCAGAATTTCCTGAGCCACTTTTTTGAATGTTATTATGACACATTCAGGAAAAACAGTGAAAGATATGGTGCATATTGAAGCAGCAAGCAAAATGGAGTAATTTTGTATGTCTCCATGGTTATGCGCAGGTAAAATATTTGATCGCATCCAAAAATGATCAAATGTAGACTTGCAAACATGAATTTTTTAACCAATAATGCCAATCGCAAACATGGTGTGGAAATTCTCAATATATATGTCGCTTCATCACATTGTCAAACTTTAGAGGTGTCCATTGCATTTCCAAGATACAAATTTTGATATCACGACGAACAAAGCACCCAATGACTTATTGAAATAAATTTCCAAATTCATCATTTAACAACTCAAGTGAATGTCTATGCATTTACTTTGCAAAAAGATTTTTTTCAAACTCGGGTGTATAAACAACCGATCAGATCGAACAAGAGTTATTGTCATAAATCTTCAAACTATGTTGATGAACTCAATGAGTGGAAATAGAAATATACAACATACATATAGTACAGAGAATGAACAGAAATTGGTATGGATAATCTGTAAGCTAAAGAGGTGGAAAAAAGGGACTGGAGGGCACGGCCAAACTAAATGTAAAAAAATATGACAAAAATACATTGGATTACACATTTTTATTTTATTAAAGTTTTAAAAAATTTATTGGAATTTATTTATATTCACCAATTATTCATTTAAATAAATCTATGTTTAGAAACAATTCACTGTAGAAAAGAATGACACAATTAACTAATCACCACGAATTTATCCAGCACACGTACACACATCGCATTATCAAAACAACATAACCCTTTTCCATATCTTGGTTATATAGCGACGACGAGGTGGAGGTGCTGCGGCATGTGACGTCAGTCCACGACACCGCCGTGAAGTTAGCCCCAGGGACATGAGGCCTTTGATGGTATTATATACAGACACGGTAAATCCAAGAATGTGTTAGTAACTTTTGCATAATCTTGAGCCTGTGCAAAGTTTTTTCTCAGCAATTACGCTACTGATCGTGTTGGTCTTGGGCTCATTCGAAAGGAATTTTGAAAATTAGTCTCCAAACCAATTTTCGCTTAACAAAACATCTCCTGAGCTCCGCAATTCTGGAAAATGACATGCCAGTTTTACCCCCACCACCGCGAATCGTTTTATTCAGAGAAAAGATAGTCTCGGCGAGAGCCTCAGGCCAGCAGACGACAGGGCTGTCAATGTACTTGTCCCGAGACTCTACCGAGTCTCTTGATCTCCGCTAAAAATCGGGATTCTCCGATTATTTTACATTCAAACTAGGCAAAAAAAACTGAAAAAATTTGGAAGAAATCCTTTTAATCCTGGACACAAGCCAAAGCAACATTTCCCCACTGCAATTTCGTGAAAAACGTGTTTTTATAATGGAATTGGATGTTATAAAATGGAATTCATATCTTCGCTGAAAATCGGCATTCTCCGATGATTTCCTATTCAAATTAGTCAAAAAGAACTGTAAAAGATCGAAAAACATCCTTATAATCCTAGACACAAGCCAAAGCAACATTTCTCCACTTTCAATTTCGTGATAAACGTGTTTTTATAATGGAATTGGATGTTATAAGATGGAATTCGTATCTTCGCTGATAATCGAAATTATTCGATGATTTCCTATTCAAATTAGTCAAAAAGAACTGAAGAAGAACGGAAAAATCCTCATCCTAATGGACACAAGCCAAAGCAACGTTTCTTTAGTTGCAATTTCGCGAAAAACGTGTTTTTATGAAGAAATTGGATGTTATAAGACGGAATTCGTATCTCCGCTGAAAATCGGGATTCTCCGATGATTTTCTATTCAAATTATTCAAAGAGAACTGAAAAAGAACGGAAAATCCTCGTTATCCTGGAAACAAGCCAAAGCAACATTTCTCCATTTTCAATTTCGTGAAAAACGTGTTTTTATAACGGAATTGGATGTTATAAGATGAAATTCGTATCTTCGCGGAAAATCGGCATTCTCCGATGATTTCCTATTCAAATAAGTCAAAAAGAACTGAAGAAGAATGGAAAAACCCTCATTTTCCTGGATACAAGCCAAAGCAACGTTTCTGTAATTTGCACTTCGTAAAACACGTGTTTTTCTGATGAAATTGGATGTTATAAGACGGAATTCGTATCTCCGCTGAAAATCGGGATTCTCCGATTATTTTCCATTCAAATGAGGCAAAAAAAACTGAAAAAATTTGGCAGAAATCCTTTTAATCCTGGACACAAGCCAAAGCCACATTTCTCCACTTCAATTTCGTGAAAAACGTGTTTTTATAATGGAATTGGATGTTATAAGATGGAATTCGTATCTTCGCTGGAAATCGGCATTCTCCGATGATTTCCTATTCAAATTAGTCAAAAAGAACTGGAGAAGAACGGAAAAATCCTCATTCTCCTGGACACAAGCCAAAGCAACGTTTCTTTAGTTTCAATTTCACGAAAAACGTGTTTTTATGAAGAAATTGGATGTTATACGACGGAATTCGTATCTCCGATGAAAATCGGGATTCTCCGATGATTTTCTATTCAAATTGGGCAAAACGAACTGAAAAAGATCGGAAAAAATCATTTTAGTCCTGGACACAAGCCAAAGGCACATTTCTCCACTTTCAATTTCGTGAAAAACGTGTTTTTATAATGGAATTGGATGTTATCCCGATGGGAATTGTGGAATTCCTAGACGGAACAAGGATCTAGCTTTTCAGAAACTATGGGCTCCCCGCTATTAGTGATATTTTTGAAAGGACTGATGTAATGTCCGTGCCTACTGTGTAATTTGTAATCTTCGAGAATCAGAGTAAAGTCTCAACTATGACAAAACGTTATTCTCAGCTTGTACTTTTTCCGATTCATCGGGATTGATCGTGGCCTCCGTGGGGTGATTAAATTTTCTCTCAGAACCGATAGCCCCGAGTGTCTGTTGACACTCGTTGGAATCTTCACAAACGTCGCGAGGCTCGAGACCGCAACGTTGGAATTTCGCTTACCCCGCGTAATTACATTAAAATCTCGAGATTGTTCGAAGCTCTCCGCAACGTTGGAATCTTGTAATTCTTTGATATAACCATTGAATATAAGTCAATTTATTTTGTGGTACATTTGTCTCGCTGTAGTCGTTATTATCGGATCTCCCGTTGTGATACGCCGCTTCCTAACGATTCTCATCGATATTTTGCATACTTTCGATACCATCGCTCGTTAATACGTAAATGTTTTTGTCATTGTTTTGTCCCAACAATTGGATTGAACCCGAAGCGTACGAGAAGTAGGAGGAACGGAATGAAGCAGCGAGGCCGGTCAAGGCGGAAGCGGAGCTTTCGTTTTTTCCTGCTGATCAATTTGAGAAAACGGACCGTAGAGTCCTGCATATTCAAAACTCGTCTCCTTTGTTGGTGGATCGTCCACCCGTTTCGCTGAGCGTTATCAAACCCTCGATTGATGGTTGTACTGAAAAACAATTGACAATAAAAGACTCTTTCATACGTGTAAATAGGTATATATGTAGGTTCGAGGCTAAAAGGATTGAAAAATAATCGCCGGCAGCGTTTATACAGGTGAATTACTTTGTGCTGATTTTGATGAAATAACAAAGTGAATAAAAACGCCCATGTCGAAGAGAACGTACGGAATACCGAATGTTGAAAATTTTTTCAAGTATTTTTAACAAGAGCAAAATTGAGTTGGATCAGGATCTATTGTTTTTTAATTCCACCCGAAAAAGGACAATTTTACAAAAATAGCAGGGAAAATTCTTTTCTACTCTTAGCTACACTTGAAAATGACTTTGACGAATGGCTGAATAATCCGTAGTATAAATACCAAAAAGTGTGATGACGCTTGTCCTCTAGATATTAACCATCTACTTTTCGTTCAGAAAAATTCTCTTGTTTTATAATATATCCAATGATAAAAGACTCACATTCCCAATTTATTTACAATTTTGAACAACAGAAAAAATAACTGCTGATTCAAGGATCGAATGAAATATCTCGTTGAGCTTCTTAAGAATCTCTTGTTGGGACTGCTTGATGTACCTTTTATGTCCGCTGGTTTTTGCGGGGCTTTTTGTCGATGTGGCCAAAGACACTGGTGGCCATTGATCATTCGAAGCCATTGTACTACGTGGAATTCTGCACTGATATTACACCGGTTCATCCTGTACAATAAACATGTTACATCAGATTTTTTAAAAACATTTATCACTTTCATTAGGTGTATTTGATTTTATCAATGGATCCTGGTACAACGCAATTCATAGATAGAAATATATATATCAAGTGCTGAGCAACCTTATAATGGTGTAACGGTAGAACAAAACGCGTAAACATAGATGAATAGATCAGCCTTTTTGAACAGAATTATGTCGGGATCTGTCTACGCGGCCCATCCGAAATTCACCGTCAAACATTGTAATCGGTGAATTCAAGAAAACGTTATTGTTCTCAGGTAATATTACGAGGCTTAATAATGGACGATAGTTAAAGAATGAAACACAACACAACACTTTCGATGCATGTAATACTAAAAATAGCCGTTATAATGCAAAAGGCTGCCGAACAATATTCTACCAGATAATATATCTTTTATCATTCTTTTTTACAAATCGCCGTTTGCTGTCGTGAAGTTCGCCGAGTATATGAGAGTGTCGAATTGTTAAAAAAAATGAAAACACCCAAATTATAAATTTCACCACTCACCAAACGAGGATATGTGTGCATATTTATAGTAATGCTTGTATTATTGCCACATCTGTCACATGTCTCCAGACTCTATTGACTTGATAACAGTGAAATTTCGTTACTGAAATGTGAATTTATCGAGGAAAGATTCTCTGGCATTTTTTGATACAATTTGTTACCATCTTCGACTTTTCGTTCCGCTACCTGAGAAATAATTTTCATCAGCAACAAAATGACAAGAAAAAAAAGAAAATACTATTGGGGAAACTTATCTGACAGGAATTTGATAATTCACTCAGTGGTATCGGTGGTATCTCATACTCCATCTCGTTGCCACATGTCATCATTGGGACCGTGTGTGAAACTACAATAGGTTGAATTAACAATTTTTTACTTTAACGCATCCTCAAATCATGATGCTGAAAAAATCAAGAATTGAAAGAAAATGATGAAAGATATATTGATTTGCATAAATTGAGAGGAATGAAAACACAAGGATTGCAACATAGAGTGTCGAATGTAAAAAACAAATGGAAACACCCAAATTATGAATTTGATCGCTTACCAAACGAGGATATGTATACATATTTATACAATGCTTATGTTGCCACATCCGTCGCATAGCTCCATACTCTATTGACTTTTAACGCTTGTGTTGCCACATCCGTTGAATGTCTCCAGACTCTATGGACTTGAAAACAGTGGAATTTCTTTACTGAAAAGTGAACTTATCGAGGGAAAATTCTCTGGTATTCTTTGATACAATTTGTTACCATCTTCAACTTTTCGTTCCACTACCTGAGAAATTTTCATAATTTTCGTCAATACCAAAGTATAGATGAAAAAAAGGGAAATACTATTGCGGAAACTTATCTGACAGGAATTTGAACAGGAATTTGATAATTCACTCAGTGGTATCGGTGGTATCCCATACTCCATCTCGTTGCCCACACATCTTTAAGACTGTACGTGAAACTACACTTGTTTAAATAAACAATTTTTTACTTCAACGCGTCTTCAAATCATGATGCTGAAAAATTAAAGAATTTAAATAAGAATGAGTGAAAATGAATGATCATTCTTACAACCAGAAAAATCGCAGGGTAGAAATTATGGAAGATAGGTCATGTTGGTTTTGCAAAAATTTAAAGGAATGAAAACAAAAGGATTGCAACAGAATAATGTCACAAATAAAAGGAAAAGTCAAGGTGTTTATATAAGGAGACAAAAATATTCCTTCATTACTTTTTCAACGAACATCGCTGATCTCAGTCTTGTCATTTAGGAATTTTTAAAGACAAGGACATTGAACATTAGTGAATTTTTGATATCATTTACCGTGATGATACAAACAGAAAAATATGGAAAATCTTAAAATATCAAAACAATCTCAACATATTATGACAGGAATTCTAACCAAGCAGTTCTCTTTTTGTTATTATGACATTTGTAAAAATTTTAAGAGTATGGGGAGTGTAAGAAAAACGGAGAATATAGTGTAATATTGAGAATTATATCACAATGAAAAATAGTTGTGCATATTTCAATAATGCAAACAATCGTAAAGATTGCAATAATAGTATTGAATTAGAGGTTATGTAGAAGAGCTGACAATGGTAAATAATACTCACCAGAATTTCTCAATTAACTGGATGGAGATGGAATCGGAATATTATACATCTCACTGATACTTATTCTGTAGTTTTTTTGACGTTGACACAAACTCGTATTTTCGCACTCATCTTCCGTGATAAAAGTAAGACTCGATCTCGATCTCGATAGCACTCGGTTAAAACTGTCACTGTCACACGACTGTGAAACCACCGCTTTTAATAGGGAAATGAAAGAATTTATTCCACACTTCGTAAAAAAATATAGAAACTCCATTTTTCACGATCGAAAACTGACCGATGTGAATGTTTATATCTCGTGCACTCGGTAAAAACTTCACTGTCACACGGCTGTGAAACCACAGCTTTTATTAAAGGAATTATAGTATTTTTCCGCACTTCGTAAAAGAATAAGAAAATCCCGTTTGTTTAACGATCTCACATTAACTGATGTGATTGTTATGTGATTGTTATAACAATTTTTTTACGTTCATGGTTTGTTGGTCTAGCTGGAGCAACGATTTTTATATATATAAAACTGACTTCGTGGCCGGAGTGAGCCGCGATGGGTAAGCCAATCAGAATGCGTTGAGATACAACTCTACTACCACTAACTTACGTCGAAACATGTATACGTACACGTCGAACTCGTGATGTGTCAGTAACTTTTGCATAATCTTGAGCCTGTGCAAAGTTTTTTCTCAGCAATTACGCGACCGATCATACTGATTTTGGGCGCAATCGAAATAGAATTTATTAATTAGTCTCCAGTTCAATTTTTGAAGCCTCAGATGACTCATGAGTTTCGTAATTGAACAAAATGATGTGCCAATTTTACCCCCACCACCGCGAATCGTTTTATTCAGAGAAAAGATAGTCTCGGCGAGAGCCTCGGGCCAGCAGACGACAGGGCTGTCAATGTACTTGTCCCGAGACTCTACCGAGTCTCTTGATATTCACTGATTTCACTTTTTTTTCAAGAGCGTGACAACTATACAGGAATCGTATTTCATTCAGTGTATTTGGCAACGTTAGAAAACGATCCAATTTTTTTTTTATAAAATGAATTATGAAATTTTCCCATTTTTTAAAATATTTTGAAATTTTATATTGAAAATGCGAATATAGAAAATCATTTGAAACTAAGGTCGCGACCTTTTAATACTTGGCGTTCCTTTTTTACTTTTCGAAGTTTTTATATTCACTGATTTCACTTCTTTTTGAGACGCGTGACAACTATACAGGAATCGTATTTCATTCACTGTGTTTGTCAACGTTAAAAAGCAATCTCATTTTTTTTTATGAAATAAATTATGAAATTTTCTCATTTACTTTTATATTTTTTATTTTTTATTGAAAATGCATATATATAAAATCATTTGAAACTAAAGTCGCGACCTTTTGATACTTAGCGTTCTTTTTTTACTTTTTCACTTATTCTTTTTACAGATTTCTCTTATTTTCAAGAGGCGAGACAATAACAATTTAAACAATTTTCCTATGTAGACGGACGAAATTGTGCGGTCACGTTTATGCGAATTGAAACCTTTCACATGCAATAATGGCGACGATTTTGATTATTCATTCAGCAAATTGAATTTTCCAATGAAAGAGTCAAAAATTCCTATGCAATGGATATTATTTTAATTTTCTATTCCCTTTTTTGAAAAGCTTTAATTGTTGACTCGGAAAATTGATTTTTGGAACGATCTTCTTCTTTTTCTCTTTCGATGGATTCCATGTTGATATGGATGATCTCAAGGGTTTCAATGTCCCACGAAACGTTTTCATGGTATTCAGTATCTAAGATGATAGTTTTATGGTTATTGGTGTTCAGTGATATTTTTTCATAGTCTTCCGTAACATCAGAACCTCCCATGTCAATGTAGACTATTGAATCGCTGATCTACATACTGATGACTGTAGGGAAATGCGTTGTCAAACATTGCACCGTCTACCTGAATATAGGAAAATGAAAAATGGACGAATATACATGAAAAAATATAAAGCCATCGGCCCAGATGTCAAAAATTCTATAGTCGCTACCCTAGACATCGAAAACCATAGAACCGTCGACCTAGATATCGAAAACGTGCAGTCGGCAATCTAGACATCGAAAATCATGCAGTCGTCAACCTAGACAACGAAAACCTTAGAAAAATTCACCTAACCAGCGGCTACGATGCAGCCGTTGACCTTGACATAGGAAACCATAGAAAAAATCACCTTAACATCGGAAACTATAAAGCTATCGACCGGGATAGTGAAAACTATGGAGTCGTCGAAATTCGTAAACATACCTGGACATCGAAAACTGCGGAGCCGTTGATCTGGACGTCGGAAAGCATGAAAAAAACATACTAAGACGACAAAAGCCATGGAGCAATATACCTAGCCACCGAAAACTACGGAGCTGTCGAGGTAGACATCGAAAACAATGGAGGAATATATCTGGACATAAAAAACCATGAAGGAACATGCCTAGTGGCAAAACCATGGAGGAATATATCTGGACAAAAAAAGCATGAAGGAACATACCTAGACCACGAAAACCATAGGGGAAAATACCTAGACCATGGAAACCATGGAGGATTACACCTGGACATTAAAAATCATGGAGAAATATACCTGGACATCGAAAACCATGGAGAAATACACCTGGACATGAGAAAGCATGGAGGAATATACGCTAGACATCGAAACCCATGGAGGAAATATCCTAGACCACGAAAACCATGGAGAAACATACTTAGACCACGAAAACCATGGAGGAATATACCTAGACCATGTAAACCATGGAGGAATATACCTCGACATCGAAACCCATGGAAGAATTATCCTAGACCACAAAACCCATGGAGAAACTTTCCTGGACATCGAAAAGTGACGTGTCGTCGACCTTGACCACGAAACCATGAAGAAAAATACCTAGACCACAAAAACCATGGAGGAATGTACCTAGACGTCTAAAACTATGGAGAAATACACCTAGACATCAGAAACCATGGTGGAATATACGTAGACATCGAACCCATGGAGGAATATACCTAGACCACGAAAACCATGGAGGAATATACCTAGACATCGAAAACCGTGGAGAAACATACCCGGGCATCGGAAAGTGTGGAGCCGTCGACCTCAACCACGGAACCATGAAGGAATATACCTAGACCACAAAAACCATGGAGGATTACACCTGGACATTAACAATCATGGAGAAATATACCTGGACATCGAAAACTATGGAAAAATACACCTGGACATGAAAAACCATGGAGGAATATACCTAGACATCGAAACCCATGGAAGAACTATCCGAGACCACGAAACCCATGGAGAAACTTTTCTGGACATCGAAAAGTGTCGAAACGTCGACCTCGACCACAAAACCATGAAGAAACTTACCTAGACCACAAAAACCATGGAGGAATATACCTAGACATCAGAAACCATGGTGGAATACACGTAGACATCGAAAACCATGGAGGAACATACCAAGACATTGAAAACCATGAAGAAACATACCTGGACATCGAAAACTGTGGAGCCATAGACCTCAGCCACGAAAACCATGAAGAAACATGCCTAGACCACGAAAACCATGGAGGAATATACCTAGACCACGAAAACCATGGAGGATTACACCTGGACATTAAAAATCATGGAGAAATATACCTGGACATCGAAAACTATGAAGAAATACACCTGGACATGAGAAACCATGGAGGAATATGCGTAGACATCGAAACCCATGGAGGAATGATCCTAGACCACGAAAACCATGGAGAAACATACTTAGACCACGAAAACCATGGACGAGAATACCTAGACCATGAAAACCATGGAGGAATATACCTAGACATCGAAACCCATGGACGAACCATCCTAGACCACAAAAACCATGGAGGAATATACCTAGACGTGCAAAACTATGGAGAAATACACCTAGACATTAGAAACCATGGAGGAATATACCTAGACATCGAACCCCATGGAGCAATATACTTAGA
Organism: Venturia canescens; assembly: GCF_019457755.1. Lineage (NCBI taxonomy): Eukaryota > Metazoa > Arthropoda > Insecta > Hymenoptera > Ichneumonidae > Venturia > Venturia canescens. The sequence continues at coordinate 23,258,657 of NC_057425.1, forward strand.
CATTGAAAACCATGGAGAAACATACCTGGACATCGAAAACTGTGGAGCCATCAACCTCAACCACGAAAACCATGAAGAAACATACCTAGACCACGAAAACCATGGAGGAATATACCTTGACCACGAAAATCATGGAGGAATATACCTAGACCACGAAAACCATGGAGGATTACACCTGGACATTAAAAATCATGGAGAAATATACCTAAACATCGAAAATTATGGAGAAATACACCTGGACATCAGAAACCATGGAGGAATATACCTAGACCACGAAAACCGCGGAGGATTACACCTGGACATTAAAAATCATGGAGAAATATACCTGGACATCGAAAACTATGGAGAAATACACCTGGACGTCAGAAACCATGGAGAAATATACGTAGACATCGAAACCCATGGAGGAATGATCCTAGACCACGAAAACCATGGAGAAACATACTTAGACCACAAAAACCATCGAGAAATATACCTAAACCATGAAAACCATGGAGGAACATACCAAGCCATCGAAAACCATGGAGAAACATACCTGGACATCGAAAATTGTGGAGCCGTCGACCTCGACCCCGAAAACCATGAAGAAACATACATAGACCACAAAAACCATGGAGGAATATACCTAGACCATGAAAACCATGGAGAAATATACCTAGACATACGAAACTATGGAGAAATACACCTGGAAATTAGAAACGATGAAGCAATAAACCTAGACCCCGAAAACCATGGAGGAATATACCATGACATCGAAAACCATGGAGAAACATACCTGGACATCGCAAACTGTGGAGCCGTCGACCTCAACCACGAAAACCATGAAAAAACATACCTAGACCACGAAAACCATGGAGGAATATACCTAGACCACGAAAACCATGGAGGAATATACCTAGACCATGAAAACTGTGGAGCCGTCGACCTCAACCACGAAAACCATGAAGAAACATACTTAGACCTCGAAAACCATGGAGGAATATATCTAGACATAAAAAACTATGGGTTCGTCGACCTAGACATCGAAAACCATCATAGATTGTACCTAAATAAACGTAGTCATTGAGAACCCATGAGCCATCGCCGTAGACATCATCAAAAAATCCGGCAGCGGCGATGTGGTATACACAAATATATATCTAACATAGAAAAAAGACTCAGAACCAGGAAAAAAATTCTATAGAAATAATAAACGAAAAATTGAAAAGTTCAAAAAAATTCAACAAAAATAAAAAATAATCGAAAAAAATTCTGTAAAGAAAAATAAAAAATTTTCAAAAAAATTCATAAATATTGGACAAATGGAAAAATGTACTATCCAAGTTACATGCAGTATAAAAATGTATGATATCAATTGGAGGCCAAGTTTTTATTGATAATTTGGAATATTTATCCAACAAATCGGAAACTTTAATTGAAATTCATGATAATTATTTTCAAGAAAAAAGTTAATGAAAAAAAGTCATAACGGAAGTTACGTGCAGTACTAAAATGTATTATATCAATTCGAGGTCAAGTATTTATCAGTTATTCGAAATATAATCTCCGGCGACAAATGAGCGTTGAGAATCCTTGTCGGGCTCACAACGTTTTATCAAAATTACTAAAAAATGAATGAAAATAAAATCATTAAAAATTCACATGAAAATCATTCGTTACTTCAATAAGGTACACACTTTAAAGAATCGATTCCCCTCCGACTTTCACGATCTCCTGGTATTATTCACAACATTCAACTTCGATTGGATCGGTACAAATTATGTTCAAATACGTCTTAAACGTACTTGTCCGGCCCATCACTTTTTATTCAAATTGCTCATTCGAAAACAAATCAGGACTGTTCTATAATGACAAATATAATAAAATGGATAGAAATAAAAATAATATCTGCAAGTAATTTGAACTTGATTGTTCGCAAGTTCGTATAGCAATATCCACTTCTCATTTTCTTCAGTGAACACATACCATTCGGTAAGAACCAATGAAAATGAGAAATAATCAGGCACATTACTAGAAATTTTCGAACCTACTCAGCCATGAAATGTTTTTTTTTCCATAGTCACGTACACATTTTGATAAATATCACTAGTCGAGTACGACACGTGGATTCCTGGAATTTGTAGAAAAATGATTTTGTTGTGAATTATGACTCCATATAATATAAATAGATTAATCAACTTCATCTTTCATTTTCGTTTCATTTTGACAAGAGTGATTCGAAGGAAAATTATTTTCTCGGGAATTACTGTTCCTTAATATTAACACATGCATTAACTTCGTTTTTCATTTGTTTTCGAATGAGCAATTTGAATAAAAAGTGATGGGCCGGACAAGTACGTTTAAGACGTATTTGAACATAATTTGTACCGATCCAATCGAAGTTGAATGTTGTGAATAATACCAGGAGATCGTGAAAGTCGGAGGGGAATCGATTCTTTAAAGTGTGTACCTTATTGAAGTAACGAATGATTTTCATGTGAATTTTTAATGATTTTATTTTCATTCATTTTTTAGTAATTTTGATAAAACGTTGTGAGCCCGACAAGGATTCTCAACGCTCATTTGTCGCCGGAGATTATATTTCGAATAACTGATGAATACTTGACCTCGAATTGATATGATACATTTTAGTACTGCACGTAACTTCCGTTATGACTTTTTTTCATTAACTTTTTTCTTGAAAATAATTATCATGAATTTCAATTAAAGTTTCCGATTTGTTGGATAAATATTCCAAATTATCAATAAAAACTTGGCCTCCAATTGATATCATACATTTTTATACTGCATGTAACTTGGATAGTACATTTTTCCATTTGTCCAATATTTATGAATTTTTTTGAAAATTTTTTATTTTTCTTTACAGAATTTTTTTCGATTATTTTTTATTTTTGTTGAATTTTTTTGAACTTTTCAATTTTTCGTTTATTATTTCTATAGAATTTTTTTCCTGGTTCTGAGTCTTTTTTCTATGTCATCCAAAAACAAGAGACCATCAATGTACTTGTCCCAACCTTTTTTTCCCTAGGGGAAGTTTACGGTTTGATATCACGCCTTTTTTCTCAAAAGTTCCTCATATATGTTATGACGGTTATAGGATTTTAGTATAAATTTCTATGAATTATTTGCTTAGTATATTTTTATAGATTCCATTCTCATACGAACAATTTTTATGGGATAATCTTTTTCATGAAATTATCAGCAAATAAGGGACCATAAATGTACTTTTCCTAATCTTATTTTCCCTCGGTATGATGTTCGGCTTATAAAGTTGGTTTCCACCATAAAAGATCAATTTTTCGTAAAAATTGTAGTGAAGATGTTTCGTCACAAGACTGCCCTTGAACTTTGACGATTTTTTTCCTTATACTCTAATATGTTATGCCTATTAGGAACTCAACAGCATGGAGGAATCCGGGATGATAGGCCCGAGAAATGAATTTCGGTTTATAATGTTGGTTTCCACGTAAAAGACCAATTTTTCTTCAAAATTGTACTGAAAATATTTCGGCACTGGTTTGGTCTTGGACTTTGGTGATTTTTCTCCTTGTCTTCTAATATGTTTTGTCTATTGGGAACCCAAGAGCATGAAGAAATGCGTGTTGTGGGCCGTAATATGATTTTCGGCTTATAACGTTGGTTTCCACGAAATAAGATCTATTTTTCGTCAAAATTGTACTGGAAATATTTCGTCACCGGTCTGTCCTTGGCCTTTGCCGATTTTTTCCAAGTCTTCATACCAAGAAACAACTGACGTAAAGATTTCCTTAATAGAACAGATTTCATTTATCCCTTTTCTTCAAAATTCAAATGAAAGATAGATCAAATTCAAGACACGAAAAATCCAACAGATTTGCCCACTTTGAATGTCGCTTTTGCATTCTGAATCTAGAGATTTCATTTCATCCAAAACGTGCCCCCAATGAAATATATTTCCAAAGTTTGCAAGTGGCCGCTGAGATCCAATTATCCACAGTTTGATAGTTGCTGAAAAAAAGTACCTGAAAACTTCTAACATTTATTATGCCAGAACTCAAAGCAGCAAAAAAAACTAAGCGAACTTAATTCAACAGAGCAACAGAATTCAAAGACGTTTAAGGTACCTGCATTGGTTTTGGAGGAAAACCATTTCAGGACAATTCAGAAATTAATTTAGAAATTCGAAAACTCACAATGGAGTAGAAAAAGGAAAATTGAAGTATTTAGAAAAGCGGAAGACTTTTGTGATAAATTTTCTAGATTACATGATACGGTTGGAGTAAATGATTTGAATGATTGGCACACATGCTGCAACACAGAAATATCAAAGTTTGGAAGTATTCGCTGTGTATCAGTCATACAAACTTCAATACTATTTGAAAAGGAACACTTAAAACCTTGCCGAACCAAGTTCCATTACATATTACCATAATCAAAGATAAGGGGTGATCCGTCGCATATATATTTATCCACAGAAATTTCAGAGTCAATGTATCTGCGCGATGAGCTTCGAAGACAGCAATTTCAAATCTATCCATAAATGAGCAACTGAAGACTTTTATAATCAATTTTTTACTTCATATATATGTTACAGTTAGAGTCAAAATGTAAAATGAATGGCACAGTATTTAAATTGTATAATTTGCAGATTTTTGCAGTATGTCAATGATCCGAATTTACAGCATTATAATGAAAAGTTGTCAAAAGTCATGATGTTACATTAAAATGACATAGCGCACATTGCATTCAGCAATTCTGTAAGTTTCTGGAGATGTTGGTTGGCATTATATTTGATCGCATCCAAAACTGAGCAACAGTAGACTTATTCGAATGAATTTTTTTTATAATAATTCCATATTTGTAGTTTGCAAAGTGGAAATACTCAACATACATGTCATTCCATAAGTTTTGTTATCAAAATTTGTGTTTGCATACAGCATTCCCAAGATACGACTTTTCATATCATCAGCAAAATAAGCATCCAAAGACTTTTTGGAAGAAGTTTCAAAATTTATTACTCGACAGACCAGGTGGAAAAAGTATAACAACACTTATATCAACACCAGAAACTGTTTTAAGAATCTGATATATAAAATGTGCGATTGATGATCATAGTCGGAAACCACTTGAATCATGTTACCACAATCAGCATGAAGAAATAGTAGAAAATTATAGGACACATATTAGGCAACCATTTAATACTATGTATCGATCCGCTGCAAACCGATGGAGTCAAAACAAGGATCGGAAAGAGCAGAGCCAAACTCAATAGGAAGCAAAATGTGGGAATATTTAAAAATACCGATGACACAAGAAATAAATTAGAAAACATTTATTCGATTGGAGTTTCTTACATTATATATATACTAACAGTTCCGTGTGTTCTTGTTTTATTAATTATCAACCATAATATTTCAGATCGCAAAAAGAAAATTTGACGTTATAGGTTGACGAACATTTTTTCTTACAACTTCCAGACCTATTTTGATAAACTGATTTGCCTTATTTATATTATTCACTAACTATGCGAACGTTTGCTACATTTGTCCCACACTTCGTAACGTCAAACCCCGGCCGGTTCGTTACCACACAGCTATCAAAGGGAACTCGTATATATGACCTACATTATTACACATGATATGTAATCACGCAACTGATGATATATTTACACTGGACAATATTCCGCGAACTCTGGTTTAATTGAAAGATTATCTCAGTTGACACTTATTTCCAATCGAACGAAATAATGAAATCTTGAAAAGTTTCGTTGACATATATATGAATCGCGCATTTTTTTATATGTTTTATTTGCACACACAGATCACAGTCTACATTTACGCGGCCGCTTTTATACCGGTTTAGTATACCACAAGTTTTAACAAAATATACATTAACCAATTTTCACTAACCATTTTCATTTATTAATTAGAGTCCGCACACAACAGCACTTTGGGGATCATAACCTCACCTGTCAAAATGACGTTCAGTATGAAAACAAGTCTCGGGTGGTTTCGGATGTGCGTATCGTCGTATTGATATCTTATAACCTATATTCACAAATGATATAAATGATAAACTTATTTTCAGTCAAACGAATTAATGAAATCTTAAAAAGTTTCGTCGACATGCACCGTGTATTTTTTTATTTTATTCTTTTTCACACACCAGACTACATTTACGCGACTGCTTTTATACCGGTTTAGTTTAGCATTCCACAGGTTTTAGTACTATGCACTTGGTTAGATGACGAAAGTTTTTTTTATATATTCCACACGCATTCCATAATGACAAAACTCCGTTTGTTTATACGATGATCGAAAACTGACACATGGTTTATATATATATATAATATTTACGGAGTCTGAGCGCGGTCGGGGTAAGACTCAAAAGTTAGAAGGCCTAAAATGGCGAACAGGCATTCTGTATAACGCATATATAGATATACAGAATGCCTGTTCGCTATTTTAGGCCTTCTAACACTTGAGCCTCACCCGCGGTCGGCCTAGCAGCTGGAGGAGCCGACATCGTTGAGCCAATCAGAATGCGTAGAGGCAACAACTCTACTACCACTAACTACGTCAAAACGCGTATACGTATACGTCGAACTCGTGATGTGTCAGTAACTTTTGCATAATCTTGAGCCCGTGCAAAGTTTTTTTTCAGCAATTACGCCACCGATCGTGTTGATTTTGGGCGCAATCGAAAGAGAATTTCTTAATTAGCTGAAAGTTCAATTTTCAAAGCCTCAGATGACTCATAACTTCGGTAATTCAAAAAAATCACTTGCCAATTTTACCCCCACCACGGCGAATCGTTTTATTCAGAGAAAGTATACTCGGCAAGAGCCTCGGGCCAGCAGACGACAGGGCTGTCAATGTACTTGTCCCGAGACTCTACCGAGTCTCTTGATGATGGTTTTCGATGTCTAGGTCGACGAACCCATCGTTTTTTATGTCTAGATATATTCCTCCATGGATTTCGATGTCTAGGTATATTCTTCCATGGTTTCTAATGTCCAGGTGTATTTCTCCATAGTTTTGTATTTCTAGGTATATTCCTCCATGGTTTTCATGGTCTAGGTATATTCCTCCATGGTTTTCGAGGTCTAAGTATGTTCCTTCATGGTTTTCGTGGTTGAGGTCGACGGCTCCACAGTTTTCGATGTCCGGGTATGTTTCTCCATGGGTTTCGATGTCTAGGTATATTCCTCCATGGTTTTCGTGGTCTAGGTGTATTTCTCCATAGTTTTCGACGTCTAGGTATATCCCTCCATGGTTTTTGTGGTCTAGGTATGTTTCTTCATGGTTTCGTGGTCAAGGTTGACGACTCGACACTTTTCGATGTCCAGGAAAGTTTCTCCATGGGTTTCGTGGTCTAGGATAATTCTTCCATGGGTTTCGATGTCTAGGTATATTCCTCCATGGTTTTCATGGTCTAGGTATATTCCTCCATGGTTTTCGTGGTCTAAGTATGTTTCTCCATGGTTTTTGTTTCGTCTAGATATATTCCTCCATGGTTTTGCCACTAGGCATGTTCCTTCATGGTTTTTTATGTCCAGATATATTCCTCCATTGTTTTCAATGTCTACCTTGGACAGCTCCGTCGTTTTCGGTGGCTAGGTATATTGCTCCATGGCTTTTGTCGTCTCAGTGTGTTTTTTTCATGCTTTTCGACGTCTAGATCAACAGCTCCGCAGTTTTCGATGTCCAGGTATGTTTTCGAATTTCGACGACTCCATAGTTTTCATTATCCCGGTCGATAGCTTTATAGTTTCCGATGTTAAGGTGAATTTTTCTATGGTTTACGATGTCAAGGTCAACGGCTCCATAGTTTCCGATGGTTAGGTGAATTTTTCTAAGGTTTTCGATGTCTAGGTTGACGACTGCATGATTTTCGATGTCTAGATTGACGACTGCATGTTTTCGATATCTAGGTCGACGGCTCTATGGTTTTCGATGTCTAGGGTAGCGACTATAGAATTTTTAACATCTGGGTTGATGGCCTCATAATTTTTCATGTATATTCGTCCATATTTCATTTTCCTATAGATCAGCGATTGAATAGTCTACATTGACACGGGAAATTCTGAGGTTACGGAAGACTATGAAAAAATATCACTGGACACCAATAACCATAAAGCTGTCGTCTTAGATACTGAACACCATGAAAACGTTTCGTGGGACATTAAAGACCATTGAGAGCATCCATGTCAACATGGAATCCATTGAAAGAGAATAGTAGATCGTTTCCAAAATCAATTTTCCAAGTCAACAAATAGAGCTTTCCAAAAAAGGGAATAGAAAATTAAAATAATATCCCATTGCATAGGAATTTTCCACTCCTTCATTGGAAAATTCAATTTGCTGAATGAATAATCAAAATCGTCACCGCTATTGCATGTGAAAGGTTTTAATTCGCATGAACGTGACCGCACAATTTTCGTCCGTCTACATAGAAAAATTGGTTAAATTGTTATTGTCTCGCCTCTTGAAAATAAGAGAAATCAGTAAAAAGAATAAGTTGAAAAGTAAAAAAGGAACGCTGAGTATCAAAAGGGCGCGACTTTAGTTTCGAATGATTTTCTATATATGTATTTTCAATGAAAAATTAAAAATATAAAAGTAAATGAGAAAATTTCCTAATTTATTTCATAAAAAAAAATGAGATTGCTTTTTAACGTTGACAAACACAGTGAATGAAATACGATTCCTGTATAGTTGTCACGCGTCTCAAAAAGAAGTGAAATCAGTGAATATAAAAACTTCAAAACGTAAAAAAGGAACGCCAAGTATTAAAAGGTCGCGACCTTACGTTCAAATGATTTTCTATATATGCATTTTAAATGAAAAATTAAAAATATAAAAGTAAATGAGAAAATTTCATAATTTATTTCATAAAAAAAATGATATTGCTTTTTAACGTTGACAAACACAGTGAATGAAATAGGATTCCTGTATAGTTGTCACGCGTCTCAAAAAGAAGTGAAATCAGTGAATATAAAAACTTCAAAAAGTAAAAAAGGAACGCCAAGTATTAAAAGGTCGCGACCTTAGGTTCAAATAATTTTCTATATTTACATTTTCAATATAAAATTTCAAAATATAAAAAATGATATTTTCTTCTAATCTATTTTATTAAAAAAAAATGAGATCACACTCTAACGTAGCCAAGTACAGTGAATGAATTACGGTCCTGTAGGAATTCATTCTTGAACACTTTTAGCCCTAATCATTCACATTTCTTCAGGTTCCAGCAAGTGTCACAGAGCAAGAAGGGTATCTAGAATGATTCTGCAATCATTAAGAGATTATCATTTGCTTTTATGCTAGCTCAGGTCATAAACTTAAAATATTTTACACAATATGATACAGGAATCTTTTATTAAATAAAGCGCAAATACGCGTATAAGTGCATGCATTGTATCTATACGATGTAGTACACAAATTCATTGTCAACATTACACACAAACTTGGCGTGCATGGTTTTCATATGAAAGCTCGGCGAAGGAATGCCTCATCCGACCATATATTTGGAGCAAACTTGAATATCCACTAATGTAATTGTTTTTTAATTTGCCATCCTCTTTCGATCCAACTATTTTATTGACTAGTTTGACGTGAGATCCCGCACTGTGTACATAAAAAAAAATATCCAATCTCGACTAATTCGACTGATAAATTCATTACTCCAAATGCTTTCTATTTAATCCGTTTTCTTTTCTAAAATCAATTTTTACAGCTTACTCCTTCGTTTGTCCATTTCAGTACTTGTGTAATTCATCCAATCATCTGCCCATTTGGTGAAAAAATTAGTGTACGGACTAACGAGTGAAAGTGACACGTGGATAAATTAGAATGCTTATGCGCATGAAAGAATGGCCGTATCTATCCGTACAAGGTTAAGGTATATAAACGGATTAATTGATTTTATTTCTTTACTCGTTCGTTTGATTGTTCAATTATATCCATAAATTTCAGTCATCTATATTGTTTACCAAATGATTATATAACAGGGCCTCCCTTATTTTATTTGGGGATCGGTTTTTTTGACAATCGATGATACAATATTAATTAATTATTGCTTTCATAGTACATTTGAACAATTGTCTCTTCCCGAGCTTCCATTTGAAAACCATGCACGCCAAGTTTGTGTGTAATGTTGACAACGAATTTGTGTACTACATCGTATAGATACAATGCATGCACGTATACGCGTATTTGCGCTTTATTTAATAAAAGATTCCTGTATCTCATTGTGTAAAATATTTTAAGTTTATGACCTGAGCTAGCATAAAAGCAAATGATAATCTCTTAATAATTGCAGAATCATTTTAGATACCCTTCTTACTCTGTGACGCTTGCTGGAACCTGAAGAAATGTGAATGATTAGGGCTCAAAGTGTTCAAGAATGAATTCCTACAGGACCGTAATTCATTCACTGTACTTGGCTACGTTAGAGTGTGATCTCATTTTTTTTTAATAAAATAGATTAGAAGAAAATATCATTTTTTTATATTTTGAAATCTTATATTGAAAATGTAAATATAGAAAATCATTTGAACCTAAGGTCGCGACCTTTTAATACTTGGCGTTCTTTTTTTACTTTTCGAAGTTTTATTATCCACGCGTATAATCACGCGTTACATAGTGGCATAAAAATGGCGCCAACTTGTGTAACGTTTCGCACAGCTGCTAGAGCTCGAACAAATCTCATGCAGCGGTATAAAAAGCATTGCAGTCAAGAGGCCCCTAAATACAGCGTAGGTGATACTGTACGTATCAATAGTGCGAAGGCAGCCTTTGCAAAAGGCTACAAGGGTAATTGGAGTGAAGAGCTGTTCAAAGTACACCATGTATCAACGACGCGACAGCCTTTCGTATATATTTTACACGATCTTCATGGTGAAGAGATTGATGGTATTTTTTATGAACCAGAATTATCAAGAGTTCGCGTAACTGCATCAAACAGGTCGAAAGTATAATAAAAGGTGGCATAATAAAGGATGAATTCCACATAGTTTTATCTAGCAATAGCAGTATGAAATATTACCCTGAAAACACAACAACACGCTACACTACAAATTTACCACAAAGTATGTCTTTGCACGGTAGATAGGCTGTGTCTTTAGCAGAAATACACATACCTATGACTATTTTACATATACCGAAAGACGGCAAAGAAAATTTTATTAAAATCGGAACAAACGTTGTGACTCCTGGCACGAAAGCTGAGGTTGATTTCACAGACGATTACGTATGCGTACCACCAGGTGTGTACCGCAGTGTCCCTGATGGATCAGCAAGTCTCACGAAAAGTCCCAATTGGGACTCGGGACTTAAGTGGACAAGTGAAACCCAGATTAAGTCCCGAAACGGATTTTTTTCCCCTCGTTCGGTCCGAACCGATGTAACGTCATGAGCCCCAAATTGACTCTCGGAGTCCCTGATAGGGACTTTATTTAAGGGTGAAACGAAGTTCCTATTCAGAACTTCGAGGCCGAATTCGGGACTTTTTCGAGCACGACGAGCGACAAAGCCGAGTCTCTATTCGAGACTCGGAGCCCAAATTAGAGCCTTTTTTTAGGGGTGGAAGGAGATTGAAAAAGTCTGTTTTAGGGACTCCGAGTCTTAATCGGAGACTTTTTTTTGCAAGGCAACAGGAAAATAAAAGTCCCTATTCGAGACCCTGAGCCCCAAATTGGGTCTTTTTAGAACGAGGAACCAGAAAATGCGAGTCTTTATTCGGGACCCGGAATTTCAGCCCCGGATCATCATCGTCTGGTCGTATTGCCTTTCACCAGTGATTTAAAATAAATCGAAAAAAAACCCGCATCATCTGAGGGAGACTCGAATCTGGGACCCTCGGAGTTTGAATCTGCTGCGCTATCCACTACGCTACCAGACATCTTATATTCAAGAAGGAACAGATCTCATATATAAACCGTGATTCTGAATTTATATATAAGTTCCGTTATTTCTTGAATCCAAGGTGTCTGGTAGTGTAGTGGATAGCGCCCCAGACTCAAACTCCGAGGGTCATGGGTTCGAACCTCACCTAGGAGATCTGATTTTTTTTCATTTATTTAAATTCGGATTATTACTCGTACAATTAGGACTCGGAGTTCCTAAAAGAGACTTTTATAATCTACTTCCACCCCTAAAAAAAGGCTCTAATTTGGGCTCCGAGTCTCGAACAGGGACTTGGCTTTCCCGCTCGTCATGACATTTCCCATAAATTCACATAAATTATGATGTTTTCACTATTATTCAAGAAAATCATGAGGCAAAATTCGGCAAACGAAAATATAATCGTGGTCGAATCATTGAGGGCCAGTGGATTTTCGGCGGTTTTGAGCGTGAATCTCGAAAAATATTCATCGGTCCAGTTCCCAACCGAAAAACATCAACATTATTAAAGATCATCAAGGAAAATATATTGCCAAGAACCACCATTATGTCTGATTGTTGGAAAGCATACGACTGCTTGACATCAGAAAATTCCGAACACCTAAAAGTCAATCATTCCTTGAATTTTGTTGACCCTGACACTAGTGCTCACACTCAATATATTGAGCGCACGTTGAGGGAGGTCCAAGCAAACGTCCCACGATATGGTCACCGCGAATACCACATGGATAATCATATCGCAGGATTTTTCTTCAAACGCCAGTACCCGGATCATCGTGATCGATTTCATGCATTTTTCAAAATCCTTGGATTTATGAAGACGGAAACATCATTGTCAACATCCTCGACACCACGGTCAACATCTTCGACATCACGTTCATCATCATCATCATTATCATCATCATAAACGTCACACATCATTCATTGGCCCTTTTCAGGGCCGCATATCTTGCGAACGTAGAGCAATTTTTTTCACTTGTGTGCGTGCGCGCGCACGCGTGTGTGTGTGCGCGTGTGTGTGTGTGTGTGTGCGTGTGTGCGTGCGTGTGCGTGTGCGTGTGTGTGTTGTACATTCCTCCCTTCCCTTTCCTGAAGGTAAGTATGGGAATATTCCAGATTTTCTTGAATTAAAGTGAAAACACCATAATTTATGGGAATTTATGGGAAATGTTTGCCTCCCCCCATGGAATATGCAAGTCTACATAGAAAGTAAGTGCTTTGCGAAGAAAAAAAAAATTTCCCACCATTTTCGGAAAAAGGCCTCAAACCGCATAATTACCGTTTCCTGTCCCTACCATTCCATAAACATAAGAAGCAGGGATTTTTTGTGAAACCCGATTGTTGTTCTAAAAGTATTGTTGCAATTTTCAGATCACCACAAACTTGCCAGAGATGTTCCGAATACTTTATTTTTTCCAATACAATTTGTAAATTTTTATAAGTCTCTTTCAGCTCAATCGAGTGTGCTATTGAAATGGGTGCGTATGTGTTTCCGTTATGGAGTAGAATAGTTTTGAGACTTCTTTTTGACGAATCGATAAATAGTCTCTACTCATCGTCTTTGCGTGTATTAGGTTTTAATGTATCAATCAAGCCTTTGACATTCAAACAATATACTAAAGAATTCTCTTCATCATATCATCACGATAAAAGTAAGCTAACGCTCCTTTAGCTAGCAGATTTTTCTTTCACAATGCTGCTGCGAGAAATCCACTGCACCGAACATTTGAGGAAAAAAGAGTTCGTTATACAAGAACAACGGTGTGATGTCTATAAAGTTCTTTTCTCATATTTTCTGCATTACTCTTGCATCTCTTCCAACATCCACAAAAAATAATGAAAATATATACGAATTGAGCACATGAATTATTTAAAACTCATGCATGATAAAGGTTAAAAAAATCTCTTGTACTCCAAAATGCGTTTTTTTACTTACTCAATATTTTGAAGGTGTATAAGCGAAAATAACTTTGCATTCAAATTCACCGCATCAAATTACAGAAAAATCATGCATGATATAGGTCAAAAAAACATTTTAATCTCAAAAATGGGATTATTTTACAATTTTAGCAGTTTTTCGCAATTCCATCAAAATTGGTGGGTGTAGGTGCTGAACCGGCCCGGAATTCTAATTCAGCGGATCAAATTACATGAAAATCATGCATTATATAGATCAAGAAAGATGTTCGAATACCCAAAAATGCGTTTATTTTACATTTTTAGCAGTTTTTTACAATTTACTCAAAATTGGTGGGTGTAGGCGTTGAATTGGCCCCAAATTCTGATTCAGCGCGTCAAAATACATAGAATTACGTGGGTCTAATCAAAAGTACTGACCACTTTTTTTTTGTGTGCTGGTGTTATCATTATGTTGTGCCCACGACAACACAAATTGGAATAAGCATGTAACAGTCCACTAGAAACATTGTCAAATTACTAATTGCTCCAATTTCTCAATTATTAAGTGTTAAATTGCTAAACTGCTAACGTGGCTAAACCACGATTCTCGACTATCGAGCGCTAGCTCATCAACCCAGGAATTGCGTACTATAGAAGCATATAATGATGCATTTCAAAATCGATCACTTAAAAAGTAATGATAGGAGGGGCAAATCTAGGGCGTTTGAATGAACCTATATAAAGACAAAGCACGGATCAGCAGTCTGCGACTGTCGACAAACGATTACCGAATTAACTAACGGTCATTGGTCTCGAGGTAATCACACCTCGACTTTGTAACTCTTATTTTTAATAAACTTATCGTTAACTTGCTTTAAAGTATTGAGCTGAAGTTCAACTCATTTGGCAATAACCCTTTAAATTACCCGTCCGCGATCACTCGTCCCTACGAGACAGTTTTCACGGGCATAACAATTCGACGAATAATTCCAAAGCAATCCTCTTTATTTTGTGTCTCTCCGCATTGTGTCGGGCTATTACACGATAAAGGGAATTCCCGAGTTATTAACTGACCCACTTCTACACATTCATCCTTCTTGCGTTCCCCAGCCGATGATGAAACAGAGTCCGTTGCGCGCCTGATGTAAACAGGGCAACGACGGACACCTGAGATTGCTTCCTATCCCCATCTCTTTCCTCCTCACTGCCAGTCCGATATCCTAAACGGCTGAGCCGGTCGGTGGACCCGAGCCAGCATAATGAATAGAAATAATAACTCACAGTAGTCTTGCTTCCCACACAGGTAAACAAAGCGAAACGACGTACTTATTTCGTCTTACCTATAGCCAACGGAATAACATTGAGGAACTTTAGAGAAAAAAGTCGTGATATAAAACCTCCAATTCCCTTAGGAAAAAAAAGGTTGGGACAAGTACTGTAACGAGATTTCTCGGGAAGGTACGACTCGCCCCTTCTCGGCTCACCCGTCTCGTCTTCTCGCACGATTCTCCGTATGAGTATTCGGCGGTACAAAGTACCGCCGAATACTCAACTTAATTCCGTTCTTTCTCTACGATGGTAAAGCCAAAAAAAATAAGGTACAGAGTGCACGAGAGACACGAGTGACCGAGGACGGTCCGGCTACTTAGCTCAAGCTGAGACACAAAAGGTAGAGGGGTTGCTCCTAGGGAAAAGTAGTAATTCACAACACGAAACAAAGTAGGCGACACCGCCAGTGGCGGACTAAGAGTGGGGCGGTAGGGGCGGTCCGCCCCGGGCCCCGTGGCCCTTGGGGGCCCGCTTTGGTTACGATCGGATTACATTTAAATTCGTTTTTCAAGATAGCCGTATTTTTTTTGAAGTTTTTTTTTTGGGGATTTTTATTAAGTTTTTACTGAAAAAACTGTAAAGAGCAGTTTTCATAAACCGATGTATGTACGAATATCCTGGAATGAATGATATTGTTATTAAATGTTTAAACAAATATATTCGAGCGTAATTATCTACTCCATAACATTTTAGTATATCAAGCGGCATTTACATATAAAGTGCTACCATTTTTTGCCAATGATCCTCTAGGTACGTTTATGGTACACTGTTTCACTGCTACGTTTACATTTTGAAGATCGTGCGTTCGATCCCACCTTTCAACGTTTTTTTTCAATTTAATGAATATGCATTAATATTATTATGGGGACAATCCATTTGCACTAATCGTCAAGAAATATAGTATTATTAATTAATTATTGTTATTAATAATTAATTATTGGCTGATTTAAGTTTTGCACTGTAGAAAGTAAGTGAGTGGGAGCATTGAGGAAATTTTGAGGGAGAAGCTGGGAAAATTTGGTACTGATATAGACAACAATTATATTTTTACCGAGCTTGTTTCTTGTCTTGGATTGCTCCGAGAAAAACTTACAAAAGTTGTAAGCGATAAAATTTGCTAATTTTTCCGACTTATAAAATGTATCCAAAATTCTAATACATTGTAAGCAACAATATTGCAGTATAGTCAGCTTACAGCGAGAAATATTAAGTTGTATGCGTTTTTAGTAGCATTCTGCTTCACGTAGCGAAATCCAGTCAAATTAGTAGAGTTGTCGTGTAATAGTTTGCATAATATTAAAATATCCATCGTTGACAATCAACGGGAATTGCTACGGAATTGCAACGGGAACGATCGAGCATAGATCGTAGCATATATTGTAGCATAGATCGTAGCATGTACCGTAGCATAGATCGTAGCACAGATCGTAGCATAGATCGTAGCATGTACCGTAGCATAGATCGTAGCATGTACCGTAGCATAGATCGTAGCATAGATCGTAGCATGTACCGTAGATCGTAGCATGCACCGAGCATAGATCGTAGCATGTACCTTAGCATAGAGATCGTAGCATATATCGTAGCATGTTTGTAGCATAGATCGTAGCATAGATCGTAGCATGTACCGTAGCATAAATCGTAGCATGTACCGTAAGCATAGATCGTAGCATAGATCGTAGCTCGTACCGTAGCATAAATCGTAGCATAGATCGTAGCATGTACCGTAGCATGGATCGTAGCATGTACCGTAGCATAGATCGTAGCATGTACCGTAGCATAGATCGTAGCATAGATCGTAGCATGTACCGTAGCATAGATCGTAGCATGTACCGTAGCATAGATCGTAGCATGTACCGAGCATAAATCGTAGCATAGATCGAAGCATGGACCGTAGCATAGATCGTAGCATGTACCGTAGCATAGATCGTAGCATGTACCGTAGCATAGATCGTAGCATGTACCGTAAGCGTAGATCGTATATATCGTAGCATGTGTTCGTAGCATAGATCGTAGCATAGATCGTAGCATGTACCGTAGCATAGATCGTAGCATGTACCGTAGCATAGATCGTAGCATGTACCGAGCATAGATCGTAGCATGTACCGTAGCATAGATCGTAGCATAGATCGTAGCATGTACCGTAGCATGGATCGTAGCATGTACCGTAGCATAGATCGTAGCATGTACCGTAGCATAGATCGTAGCATGTACCGTAGCATAGATCGTAGCATAGATCGTAGCATGTACCGTAGCATGGATCGTAGCATGTACCGTAGCATAGATCGTAGCATGTACCGTAGCATAGATCGTAGCATGTACCGTAAGCGTAGATCGTATATATCGTAGCATGTGTTCGTAGCATAGATCGTAGCATGTACCGTAGCATAGATCGTAGCATGTACCGTAGCATAGATCGTAGCATGTACCGAGCATAGATCGTAGCATGTACCGTAGCATAGATCGTAGCATGTACCGTAGCATAGATCGTAGCATAGATCGTAGCATGTACCGTAGCATAGATCGTAGCATGTAACGTAAGCGTAGATCGTATATATCGTAGCATGTACCGTAGCATAGATCGTAGCATGTACCGTAGCATGGATCCTAGCATGTACCGTATCATAGATCGTAGCATAGATCGTAGCATGTACCGTGGCATAGATCGTAGCATAGATCGTAGCATGTACCGTAGCATAGACCGTAGCATAGATCGTAGCATGTACCGTAGCATGTACCGTAGCATAGATCGTAGCATGTACCGTAGCATAGATCGTAGCATGTACCGAGCATAAATCGTAGCATAGATCGATGCATGGACCGTAGCATAGATCGTAGCATGTACCGTAGCATAGATCGTGATGCAGGAAAACGCAGGACCATCAATGTACTTATCCGAGTTTTTTTTCCCGTGGTTCATAATATTTCACGACATTTGACATTCTATATATTGACGTCCGATTTTCTTAATGTTTTTGTATTATGTACGCTTACAGGTAATGATTGAACGAGCTAATTTTCAAGAGGATTGAAATTTGATTTCTAGAATCTTCTGACAGTTTTAAAATGGTCAATGTAAGAATATTTACGTTTGTATCAAATTTTTGTCTCATTCAATTTTCCACTGTGTATCACCAAAGTGTTCAGGTTTCGTGACACAATCATAAATCAAACAATTTAAGTGAGTTTTATTTGAATCAGAAAGGTTCATCTCCCTTGAGCAAATGAAAAAAATTGAGTTTCCAATCTTAAAGTACGAAGAGTATAGTTTGTTGGAGTTGTAAACAAAAGTTGATTACGACGATTTTAGCTGAAAACAGCCTAGTTTCATCCATTTCCATGCAAACATCGATGTGCGACCCAACGAAGACGACGATGAAATCGACGACGACGACGATGAAAACGACAACGACGACGATGAAAACGACAACGATGACGATGACAACGACGAAGACGACGATGATCACAACGATGAAGATAACGACGATGAAAACGACAACGACGACGATGAAAACGACAACGATGATGATGACAACGACAACGACGACGATGAAAACGACAACGATGATGATGACAACGACGAAGACGACGATGAAGATAACGACGACGACAAGAGTTCGGGCTACTTAGGATATGGGGTCGATGTCCAGGATAATAATTATTTGGTCTCCATAATTTTATCGGTTTTTTATTTTGTTATTTTTTTTAATCTCTTCTCTCCTCGACGTGCACACGTTTGCAATGATTCACAAGCGAGCGTGTGGATACAAAGTTCTTAACTTCTTCTTCCCTAAAACAATACACACACATATATTTTTTATTCCTATGGTGGGCCATCCAGTGGTCTCTCATGACCTCCTTTTTTCCCTTGCTAACTGTGAAGTTGCACCCTTCGTTAAGGCACCTTAATTCACTCTGCTCTCCCGCGGTCCAATGCAGATCCTTCCTAATCCTGTTGTATTCATTCGGCCTATAGAGCGAAAAGCCCGCGATTTCGACCATCTTGTGTCCCCGCACCAAATGCCCCATATTTCTTACATCTTCCGCATGAGCGGATTGACCATCATTTTCTGATGAAGCTGACTCCTCCTCGTTCCCTTCCCGATCTGTAAAAAGATTGAACAAAAATCCAAATTCATTCCAACAAACGACGGACACAAATGTTTCGAAGAAGCAAGTTACTTACCCATTTCCTCCGCCACCGCGGTCTCGAAGTCTTCGCTCAGGAACAGTTCAACTCTGAACTTGTGATCTCCTAGACGTTCGACTGGCTTAATCTCGAACGTCTTTTCACTTTGGGTAAAACGATCGATCAATTCCACGAGATTCGCATTCGCATATGCCTCTCCGATACTACTTTGACACCGGAAAGCGAGTGCTGGATAGGTTCGCAAGTCTTCCGGGAGTTGCCTCAGTGTCTGGATCCGATATTTTTTGGTAACACCAATGTCAACGATGTCTAGGTTGACCCACTCACCGTCGATGCTTTGGATTTTTCCGCGTTTATTGTGTCCTTTTTTTGAAGCGAGACACATCTGGCCAACAACGATGTCTTTTGGTGCGAGGGAAAAAGCCCTCCTGCTACATTTTTTAATTTTGTTGTTGAGCCAGGATGCGTACAGTTTATTTTTGAGAAAAGAAACGCTGAATTCTTCGACATTATTCCAGAATACTATTTTCGTTTCTTCTTTCACGCCCAAGGTCAAGTCTTCACAGAATTCTGGCACTTCTTCGTCCGGATCATCATCACTTGACCTTGAGTCGCTACTTGGTAATGGCGAGTAGGCACGCCCTGCCCTGGCCCTGACTGGCTCCGCCCGTGGAACCGGATCCTCTAGGCTACAAAATTAAAAAAATTAAAAGTTTCATTTTCCAGTTTATTTTGGGAGCAAACAACGCATTATTTTCATTCGATGACATACTTATCGCCGACTGCTGCTCTATCTTCGTCCGCTCCTCCATCGACCTCCATCAGTTCTTCGACAGACTCCTCGGCCGACCTGTTATAAATCATAAAAATAATAAGAAAATTATAAAAAAGAGGGTTTTATTTTGTATTTTATTGTAATTATAAAAAAGAGGGGTTTACATTAATATTCGCTGACATACCTTTCGGAAAGCTGTTCGTCCGACATTGCAACATCCTCATTATATGAATTCTCCGAAGGTACGATGGAGTTGGCTACCAAAGCGTTCAAGTTCTCGGCCGTACTGAAAAAAATGAATAAATAAAAATATAATTAGAAAAGAAGAATAAATCATAAAAATAATAAGAAAATTATAAAAAAGAGGTTTTTATTTTGTATTTTATTGTAATTATAAAAAAGAGGGGTTTACATTAATATTCGCTGACATACCTTTCGGAAAGTTGTTCGTCCGACATTGCAACATCCTCATTATATGAATTCTCCGAAGGTACGATGGAGTTGGCTACCAAAGCGTTCAAGTTCTCGGCCGTACTGAAAAAAATGAATAAATAAAAATATAATTAGAAAAGAAGAATAAATCGAATAAATAATAATAAAATTATAAAAAACAGAGTTTTAATATCTGTATGCGTATCAGCAATACAGGCAACGCAGACATTTATTTTATTCACTACGTACTTTGCTTCGCTTGCCCCCGTTGTTTCGGCAACCCTGGGTCCGCACATTTTCTTGTGGCTCGTCGACGGCCTGAAATGAATAAAATAAATAATAAATAATAAAATAATAAAAAACCGAGTTTTAATATCTGCATGCGTAATGCAAATGTTACGTCCGGAAGGGAGCAACAAATGGTTGGAAAATTTATGTTTTCGCTGCCACCAACCTGCACTGAAGGTGCAGGATTTTGTTTGAATAAATTGATAATAATGAAAAATTCTGATTGATTTGGAAAAGGTTAATACTTGGAATGCCTATGGTCCCGTAGGGGCCCCGGAATATGTGACGGGTTCGCTCAAAAAAATGGTTTAACACGAAAGTTTTGTTGTTAGAGAAATCGAAAGGAACAATTCTGTTTATTAATATGAAATATGAATTTAGACGAATATGTAATACAAGAAGTTTTACGATGACAAACCTTTTCGTAGGCACACGCAAGCGGGAACAATTCTCCCGCTTCGCACTCTTCAAATAACCGCGGTTACAAACGGTTCCGCGGTTTCTACACGCTCGCAATCTCACACCAAAACACAAAATAAAGAAACGATAAATAAAATGGATAATAGATTTGAAAATTGGTGTGAGATTGCGAGCGTGTAGAAACCGCGGAACCGTTTGTAACCGCGGTTATTTGAAGAGTGCGAAGCGGGAGAATTGTTCCCGCTTGCGTGTGCCTACGAAAAGGTTTGTCATCGTAAAACTTCTTGTATTACATATTCGTCTAAATTCATATTTCATATTAATAAACAGAATTGTTCCTTTCGATTTCTCTAACAACAAAACTTTCGTGTTAAACCATTTTTTTGAGCGAACCCGTCACATATTCCGGGGCCCGTACGGGACCAGAGGCATTCCAAGTATTAACCTTTTCCAAATCAATCAGAATTTTTCATTATTATCAATTTATTCAAACAAAATCCTGCACCTTCAGTGCAGGTTGGTGGTAGCGAAAACATAAATTTTCCAACCATTTGTTGCTCCCTTCCGGACGTAACAAATTTGGTGGCAGCGGTGGGATAAATTTTCTAACCATTTGTTGCTCCCTTCCGGACGTAACACAAATATTGCATAGCATGCTCCCGGAATATGCAAACTATCTGCACTATGCAGAGCGTCCTATACATACCTTTCAGCGTCCTCATCCTCCATGAGCTCGGAAACCAAACACTCCTGAGTTGATGAGCTCCCTGCCAGAGGGCGTTCTGAAATTGTGTAGCTCCTGGAATGAGAATATTGAAAATAATATTTTTTACGTCGTATTACGTGCTGCGAGATTTATCAACATACTTTCGTTTGCATTGCTGTGGGGTTTCCGCCGGTGCGAAGACTGGCGACAGTTCGTAGACGCGATGGACTGCCGTCCTGGCAGACTCCTCGACCGTGATGACATTTGGGGTTGAGGACGATGCACGCAGTCCTGTTCCGACTGTGGCCTTATTAAATGGTGTTAACGTAAGAACCTTCATCGCTGTGTCACCATGCATCTTGGACCACCACTTGGACATCGCAGCCTGGAAGCCTAATATCGACAGATTCAAATCGATTTTCAAATCCCCCGAGGCAGTGGTTACGATCATGAGGTGATCAGCACCACTAATGGTACTCATCACCATTCTCTCCAGACCAAAGTTCGTGGGCATAAACCCCGTATTTAATCTTTGGATTAAACTCAACAGGAGTTTATTAATGAACGTGGTTGATCTGATTTGGCTACTCTTGGCATTGCGATCATCGTCGACGTTGATCGTTTTTAAATTTTCGGGACCGGGAAAGTCCATTAAGGTTAGCTTTCCCGACCCGGTGAGCGATCTCCAAATTTCTAATGTGAAGCTCCTCGTCGACGATGGATTCCCTGGAGTCCCGGGATTTTTTAAAGCGGCCACGAGTCGCGGAAATTGCGAGGACGAAGTAAACTGGAGATCTTGCGACCAGCATGTTGCCGTTGGGTGGAACTTTTTCCATTTGTCCTGTTCCACAGAGACATTTTCGACGACGTCGAACATTCCGTGCTCGTTGAAATTGAGCATTTTGATGATAATGGAGTCAGGGTACAATTCAGTTGCCTGCGGCGCAACTGCGGAAATGAATAAACGTCGGATCCCGGGGTTTATCACCTGATACCTTGCCATACATTTCTGACGCGAATAATGTTCGAGGTCTTTGATACCTTGCCCATTTTAGGCAAGTCTGATGGTGATATAACGATGTACTGAGAGAGGTCCGAGTTGATTCTTTAGCCAGGGAGAACTGTCTGCCGAATGAGTCGCGCAGCGCTTCTTATACCCGTGTCCCCTCCATAAAATTCTCGAGCGCCGAGAATCTCCGTTTTCGCTCGGTTCTGCGCACCTTTCTGTAACGCCTTCTCGTATTGGCCCGTTGCCATGACTCGCGCTCGCCCGTTGGTTGATCGGGCTAACATACGATGCGCGGTCTACCGCTTTTTATGATTTTCAGCTATTTGCGATTTTTAACAACAAAAACTTCGATTTGATCAATTATTATTCAATTTTTTCTTTAATTTGGCATCGTTACTTTGTTTAATGTGATTCGAATAATTTCAATCGCTAAAAGTCACGTACGCGTCCTATAGCCCATCAACGCTCTGCTCGCGCATGCGTAGCAGTTGATTTTTACGTTTTTTATTTGTGATTCGATTTTATGTGATTGATTTGACATTTGATCATTTTTTTTAGACTCGTGATATTTTTCCGATGATTTTGAGCCTAATTGCGCGCTTGGGCGATTTAAAATAATAAAATGCCAAAAGAAATAATTCTTAAAAAATATAACGCGGCGAAGTTCAGAGCGGTGCCGGTTGCCCCGCTCGGGCCCATGCACACCGGCCTAAGATGGCCGCCACCTGTCACAACGACGAGCGTGGTCGCCGCGATGTTTTGTCCGCGATCTAAAGATCTAAAGAAATAATTTTAATTAATAAAATTTTGATTAATAATATAAATTTTTTTTTTATTATGTGACGTGACATTTTGAGCCACGCCACTCGTACGGTTCCGTGTCGACCAGCGGACCGGATTTACGGTCCTACCGTACCGACGCGCGCCGACTCACGGTGCTGGACCGATCGGAGACTCAACTGGCGGATAACCACTCATTTAAGTATTTTTAGTTGGCTTTAATTTCGTGTATAGTAATTTTATTTAGCGGCGAAACTTGCGTAATCTCATCGCGTCTTCCCGCGAAATTTGTGAACGCGGTCGAGCGTGGGCCGGGAGAGGAGACTGAGAGAGATCAAACCTAGCATTGAGCCGTATCATTTTCATAGTTTCGTTTATTGCACGACTGCATTTTGTTACATTCGCTCCACGGATGTTATTTCTCGCGGGGGAAAACGCGTCGGTGTCTCAGCGCGGGCTATAAAATATCGTTTTTTTGGTTAATTCGCGTGCTTGAGTGCGGGTCGATAATCCGGATTTATTCATCGAAGTCTGTGAGGGGGTGTCGAGGACTAGCGCCGGGAAAAGGCCCAATGTCAAGGGCTGTCCGCTAGTCTTCCTACTGGAGCAATCAAGAATTGCAACCCCACCATCGTATTCTTGGAGACCGCGGTCCGAGTCAAATCGGCGCCTCGTCTAATGGGCTTCGGGTTCGTTTCCTGGTGGTTTAAGAGTGGGCCCACCGTGGGTTCAGGGACGCTTGGATTCATGAGGGAGGCCTCCTCTTTTTCCGGAGACGAACGCCGGATGGCCCTAGAGGAAGGCGACCAAGAAACGATTATTTGGAAGGACCTGTACTCGAGCACGAGCATTGAGAACTTTATCAACCACATCGATCCTTCGTTCGTCGGATCGCGGTGGGGAGAAATTCCAAGCTAACGCACGAAAACTCCGAAATACCACGTAAACCGTGAGAGTAAGAGAGACGGAAAATAGTCCAGTGCTGGGACACGGGCGCGTGGCCCTTCGTGGGGGGTAATGAGTGGTGGGGATAGCGCGAATTCGGGAGCTCTTGCCTACGAACAAGGCAAGGGATCATCAGTCTACGATCGATAACGAGTGCAGTGAGTCGGAGCGTAAGTGCCTTCTTTGGGATTATCTTAGGGATCGTGGCTGATTCGGGAGAACTCTCGGTGAGCTCGTTCCTCTTTTTCTCCGTTTTCACGTTCGACCCCGTGATTTTCCAATTATTTGGCGTACCTTTTAGAGTATTTTGGAGTTTATTTGATTCTGTTTGACGAACAATGCGGCCGTGTTCTTTTGCGATAGTCTCGCGTTCACCGCCGCGTTGGTAGTTTTGGAGTTTGGGGAATCACGGGGAAGGACAATATCGATCCGAATCGATCCCTTTATTTATGAGTTATTTCTTTGTTGAATTATATTTTGCGATCATTTTGGTAGAATATTACGACTAATATTGCGTCGTAATATTCGGAATTCTGTAATTACATGTTTGCGAACCACCGGGTTCGCCTAAGTCTCTCTCTCAGCGCGCGCGCTCAAGGCCAGCGTCGTCCTCGCGTGTTTACCTTTTTTCTTGCGCTTCGCGCTCGTCGCTCGTGTTATCACTATGCCGATTTCGTTACATTCTTTTCTCGCGTATTCTGTTCGATATATTTCGTAGTTGAGGTTCTCTGGCGAGATATTATTTCTGGCCTCGTGAATGCCTGACTTTTATGTACGATTGAATTAGTCTTATATTTCTCTGTGTAAATGGAATTCGTCAAGTTGCCTGCAAGCCACGACGCACCGCTGCTTACCTATCCGTTTCGGACTACCTCGCAGCGGTGATTCCATATTTTCTTTCGCGATTTATTGTGATAGCGTATAATTAATTTAGCCTTATCTTTTCTTTGCGAGCGGGAATCGTCAAGTTGCCTCCAAGCCACGACGCACCGCTGCTTACCTATCCGTTTCGGACTACCTCGCAGCGGTGATTCCATATTTTATTTCGGAGTTTATTGTGATAGCGTATAATGAATTTAGCCGTTTATCAAGAGACTCGGTAGAGTCTCGGGACAAGTACATTGACAGCCCTGTCGTCTGCTGGCCCGAGGCTCTTGCCGAGACTATACTTTCTCTGAATAAAACGATTCGCCGTGGTGGGGGTAAAATTCGCATGTGATTTTCTTTAATTACGAAGCTCATGAGTTATGTACAGCTTTGAAAATTGAACTTTCAGCTAATTAAGAAGTTCTCTATCGAATAAGCCCAAAATCAGCATGAGCGGTGGCGTAATTGCTGAGAAAAAACTTTGCACGGGCTCAAGATTATGCAAAAGTTACTAACACATTCGGGATTTGACGTATCTGTATACGTGTACTCTGACCGCTACAAACATAGGCACCTTGGCCCCCATGATCACCAATCCCCGGTGAGAGAATTTTCGTTGCAACCAATGAAGGGTGAGAGAATTTCTAGGCCAATGACATTCGATAAAAAGTGCAGGGAAGATTGGCGGAAATAAGCTAAGGAGCTGGAGAGCTCGAGAATCACCAGCTGAAGATCCGCGTCATGTTGACGTTTGGGGTTATGTTATGAAGTGCGTACGGGATGAATCAAGAGACTCGGTAGAGTCTCGGGACAAGTACATTGACAGCCCTGTCGTCTGCTGGCCCGAGCTCGCCGAGACTATCTTTTCTCTGAATAAAACGATTCGCGGTGGTGGGGGTAAAATTGGCATGTCATTTTGTTCAATTACGAAACTCCTGAGTCATCTGAGGCTTTGAAAATTGAACTGGAGATTAATTAATAAATTCTCTTTCGATTCCACCCACAATCAGCATGATCGGTGGCGTAATTGCTGAGAAAAAACTTTGCACAGGCTCAAGATTATGCAAAAGTTACCAACACATTCTAGAATTTATGCGTCTATATTTACAACACAATCAAAGGCACTTTGATGCTCTCGAGTTTCTGATTGGTTGGATCTGACGACATCCATTTTTAAACGTTGTCATTGGTTGTTGAAATTAGTTGTTGATGATTGGAAATCTGACGTCAACTTCAGAACGTAGCACACGGCGCAGCACAGCTGGTAACAGCAGTCATAAATTCGATCGATATACATATAATAATGTACAAACCATGTGTCAGTTTTTGATCGTATGAACAGAGTTTCGACATTACGAAGTACGTGCGGGATCAATAAAAAAATAATTTTCGTCATCTAAAGAAGTGCATATTACTATTTATTTTGTTATTTGTGATATATTAAACCGGTATCAAAGCGGCCGCTTAAATGTAGTCTGTGATGTGTGTGTGAAAAAGAATATAAAAAATGCGCGATGCATATGTCAACGAAACTTTTCAAGATTTCATCATTTCGTTCGATTGGAAATAAGTGTTAACTGAAATAATCCTTCAATTAAACCAGAATACGAGAAATATTGTCCAGTGCGAATATATTGTCAGTGGCGTGATTATATATCATGTGTACATAGGTTATATATACGAATAAATAGAACAAAAATACACGCAACTGTTAGAATGATATTAGAAACTTTAATTGAATAAATGTTTTCTAATTTATTTCTTGTGTCGTCATTATTTTTAAACATCCCCATATTTTGCTTGATATTCAGTTTGGCTCTGCCCTCTCCGATCCTTGTTTCCACCCCATCAGTTTGCAGCGGATCGATTCATATTATTAATTCGTTCCCTAATATGTGTCCTATGATTTTCTACTCCTTCATGATGATTGTGGTAACATGATTCGAGAGGTTTCTGACCATGATCTTGAATTACACATTTTGTAAATCAGATTTTCAAAAAAACATCTGGTCTTGGTATAGTGTGTAGTTATTCTTTTCCCATTAGGTCTGACGAGTGATAAATTTGGAAACTTTTCCAGAAAGCCTATGGATGCTTTTTTTGCTGATGATATGAAAAGTCATATCTTAGGAATGCGGTATGCAAACACAAATTTTGATAACAAAACTTATAAAATGACATGTATGTTGAGTATTTCCACTTTGCAAACTACAAATATGGAATTATTATAAAAAAAATTCATTCCGATAAGTCTACTGTTGCTCAGTTTTGGATGCGATCAAATATGATGCCTACCAACATCCCCAGAAACTTACAGAATTGCTGAATGCAATGTGTGCTATGTCATTTTAATGTAACATCATGACTTTTGACAACTTTTCATTATAATTCTGTAGATTCGGATCATTGAAATACTGCAAAAATCTGCAAACTATACAATTTAAATACTGTGCCATTCATTTTACATTTTGACTCTAACTGTAACATCTATATGAAGTAAAAAATTGATTATAAAAGTCTTCAGTTGCTCATTTATGGATAGATTTGAAATTGCTGTCTTCGAAGCTCATTGCGCAGATACATTGAACCGCAGCAGATACCTGCGAACTCTGAAATTTCTGTGGATAAATATATATGCGACGGATCACCCCTTATCTTTGATTATGGTAATATGTAAGGTAAATGCAAGTTTTTAAGTGTTCCTTTTCAAATAGTATTGAAGTTTGTATGACTGATATACAGCGAATACTTCCAAAATTTTAAATTTCTGTGTTGCAGCATGTGTGCCAATCATTCAAATCATTTACTCCAACCGTCTCATGTAATCTAGAAAATTCATCACAAAAGTCTTCCGCTTTTCTAAATACTTCAATTTTCCTTTTTCTACTCCATTGTGAGTTTTCGAATTTCTAAATTCATTTCTGAATTGTCCTGAAATGGTTTTCCTCCAAAACCAATGCAGGTACCTTAAACGTCTTTGAATTCTGTTGCTCTGTTGAATTAAGTTCGCTTAGTTTTTTTTGCTGCTTTGAGTTCTGGCATAATAAATGTTAGAAGTTTTCGGGTACTTTTTTTCAGCAACTATCAAATTGTGGATAATTGGACCTCAGCGGCCACTTGCAAACTTTGGAAATATATTTCATTGAGGGCACGTTTTGGATGAAATGAAATCTCTAGATTCAGAATGCAAAAGCGACATTTAAAGTGGGCAAATCCGTTGGATTTTTCGTGTTATGAATTTGATCTATCTTTCATTTGAATTTTGAAGAACAGGGATAAATAAAATCTGTTCTATTAAGGAAATCTTTACATCAGTTCTTTCTTGGTATGAAGACTTGGAAAAAATCGCGAAAGGCCAAGGACAGACAGGAGACGAAATATTTCCAGTACAATTTTGACGAAAAATAGATCTTTTGTCGCGGAAACCAACGTTATAAGCCGAAAATCATATTACAGCCCACGAGACGCATTTCTTCACTCTCTTGGGTTCCTATTATACAAAACATATTAGAAGATAAGGAAAAAAATCGCCAAAGTCCAAGGAGAGACCTGTGACGAAATATTTTCAGTTCAATTTTTACGAAAAATAGGTCTTTTTTCGTGGAAACCTACGCTATAAGCCGAAAATCATATCCCGGCCTCCAACCCGCTTGCGGCCGTGCTCTTGGGTTCCTAATTGACAAAACATAATAGAGTACAAGGGAAAAAATCGCCGAAGTCCGAGGACAGACCTGTGACGAAATATGTCCAGTACAATTTTGACGAAAAATAGGTCTTTTTTCGTGAAAACCAACGTTATAAGACGAAAATCATAAATAATTCATAGAAATTTAAACTAATATCCTATAGTCAACTGAACATAAATAAGGAACTTTTGAGAAAAAAGACGTGATATCAAACCATAAACTTCCCCTAGGAAAAAAAAGGTTGGGACAAGTACATTGATGATCCCTCGTTTGTTGATAATTCCATCCATGAAAAAAACTTTAAAACAAAATTTTTATAAAAAATGGGCAAAAAAATTATTTTATAAAAAAAATACAGAACAATTCGAAAAAAATTTCACAAATCTTGAAAAAGCATTATCTTTAAAAAAAACTAAACTGTATCTATTTTTTAAAGTGTTAAAAGAACCAAATAATAAGTAAAAAATAAAAACCGAAAAATCGCGCTTGAAATCATTTTGGAAACCGATGCCTCATTCTCCTTATTTGATTCGAAGGGCTAAATCAACTAAAAAAAATTCCATCTAATTTACGTACAGCATTAAAATTTATTATATCAATTCGAGGCCAAGTATTTTCTAATAAATTGAAAAAAGTTACCATTTGAGTTACGTGCAGCACTAAAATTTATGATATCAATCGAAGGACAAGTAATTTATGAGTAACTCCAAATTTCAACATTATGGAACTGTTTTAAGAAGCTTTTAAATCCAAAAAAATCACATGCAAGCTAGTCATTTCTTACTCTATGATGGCAGAGACAATCGATTTTTTTCAGACTTTCAGGAGCTACTGATATTATTCACAATATTCGACGTCGATTGGATCGATAGAAATTATGTTTAAATATGAGTTAAAAGTACTTGTCCGGCCCATCACTTTTCATTTAAATCAAATAAAAATCAATCATAACAAAACGAAACTGTACGGGAGAATCCGGTTCAAAATTTATTGAAATGCGATTTAGGTTAGTTATGCCGAATGAAATTCGTTCGCTGGAAGAAGTGAGAAGTAAACACTGCCATCATAGCAATACAAACTGGGGAGTTATTTTGGAACCTTCAACATATTTAATGTGCAAAATGTTTTTTATTTATCGATGCACAATAACATCCTTTGTATATTACAGGACAATTTGTTTCCATTCTTATTAAATTAGTGCAATTAAGAGAAAATTACTTGAAGATAACTCTCTAAATTCCCTCTGCATGAATATTTGTACTCCAACAGTTCTAAAAAAGCCCTGATTTTTATTTAAATATAATAAGTTTAATGGAAAGTGATGGGCCGGACAAGTACTTTTAACTCATATTTAAACATAATTTCTATCGATCCAATCGACGTCGAATATTGTGAATAATATCAGTAGCTCCTGAAAGTCTGAAAAAAATCGATTGTCTCTGCCATCATAGAGTAAGAAATGACTAGCTTGCATGTGATTTTTTTGGATTTAAAAGCTTCTTAAAACAGTTCCATAATGTTGAAATTTGGAGTTACTCATAAATTACTTGTCCTTCGATTGATATCATAAATTTTAGTGCTGCACGTAACTCAAATGGTAACTTTTTTCAATTTATTAGAAAATACTTGGCCTCGAATTGATATAATAAATTTTAATGCTGTACGTAAATTAGATGGAATTTTTTTTAGTTGATTTAGCCCTTCGAATCAAATAAGGAGAATGAGGCATCGGTTTCCAAAATGATTTCAAGCGCGATTTTTCGGTTTTTATTTTTTACTTGTTATTTGGTTCTTTTAACACTTTAAAAAATAGATACAGTTTAGTTTTTTTTAAAGATAATGCTTTTTCAAGATTTGTGAAATTTTTTTCGAATTGTTCTGTATTTTTTTTATAAAATAATTTTTTTGCCCATTTTTTATAATTTAATATCGGTGCGATGTTGAATTAGACGGAGATCTTCCTTATTCGCATGAGACTTGCATGAGACAAGTTTAGGGCGTTTTGGAAAGTACTTAAACGCGGCATCATTGGACATTAAAGTTTTTCGTTTCTTACATTGATCTGTCAAAATACCTTGACGATTCTCAACCACGACATTAACCGAAATCGGATTCTTATGTTCTCCCGTATCACCAGAATCATTAGTAATCAAAGGAAGAGCAGTGTTTTTTTCTACATTGATGATTGGACCTCTTTTACGTCTCGTTTGATCAACGTTTCCATTTTTTCTTTTTTTTATATTTAGCGGAACGATTATGACCTTTTCATTCGTCTTATCACAAGAAAATATGTTATTATTAGTCTTAACGACAGTAATGACTTCAGGGGGTACAAATTTTTCCTTGATTTGAATTTCAGTCACGACGGGAGTTTTAAAATTAGGTAATATTACTGGCACATTCGACTGCAATATAGCGGGAACCGGAAGACTGTGATTGAAAGGCTCTATTTCCGCCAACACATCATGAAAACTGGATACTGTGCAGTTTTTCACTACTTGCAAAGGATTAAGTTCGTGAGGAAGGTTATTTACGTCTATAACAGTCGGTTCTTGTTTTATTGCATTCCCGTTACCGCAATTATGAACTTTGACTGTTTTAATGTCTGAAGAGTGTTTGTTATTTTGACGCCGAAATTTCGTTCTCGATACCTTCTGTCTTCGAATTTTCAACTGCTGCAATGAGCATATTTTGATAGAATCTCCATCCTGAACTATCCGTGGAAAATGTCTAATCATCCCCGTGTCAAATATTTCCAACAAATGTTGACGCATATTCCTTACATCATACACAACTTTTTCAGGCTTAACATTATAAAAAAGTGAAACTGCAAAAGCAATAGCAAATACTCCGCAGTCACTTGAATTCGGTTGATTCGTCACCACTGGAAATTTAACGGGACGCTCATCGAATGAGTATGTTGGAAATAAACGTTGAAGATACAATTTGTGGTGTGGATGCAACTTTTTTAGGTTTAAAGAGTCAAATATGAAAATGGAGCGGGTGTCGTAATAAGCGCACACCCAATGCCCCCCTCTGTTGTTGACTCCCTCTGAACTGTGCAAAATTTGGATAAATTTGCGATCAGCTCTCTCTTCAGTAATATTATGGGGCAATTGTACCTTCCACGTTTCTTGCATAACAAATTCAGAATCAGAATGTTCTGCTAAAAGCCGACCAAAGGTATCAATGTGATCTCCAGTGAGCCACTCACCGCGAGACATAATATCTCGATCTTCAATTTTTAATTTGTTCATATTGCTGCAATGTAGCGCGCGAAGCAGCTTTTGTTATAGCGCACGAAGCAGCTTTAAATATAGCGCACGTAGCAGCTTTCAATGTAGCGCACGTTGCAGCTTTCGAAAGAGCGCGTATAGCAGCTGTCGATGAATAATAATAAAAAAAAAAATAATAACAGAAGCAAACGAAGGTTTCTCCGCGTTCTGTTCCCACGATAACCTGGACATAAAAAAAAACCACACACATCAGAGAAACAAATAACATTTAAATTCCTTTTTCTTGTTTTTTTAAATCATGTAAACAAAAGGGTTGTTACTAAATCTTATGTAGCCTCGTCACAAAGGTGCAAATTAATTCTGGGAATGATTTTAAAACATCCAAGGTAAACGTAAAAAGTTTTGTAGACGGTGAACGTAACTAGTTTACGTAAGATGAACCAAAAACGAAGTAAAAAATAATAAAGTGTGTATAAGTAAATACAAGATCCAGCGAAGTAAAAGAAAAGTAAAGTTAAGTAAAAGAAATCACATAAGAGGTATTGTGACGTAACATCCTCCTGAACTACCCGAATCGACTAGAACCCGAACATAACCTCGAAAAACATCGCGACGCAGGGCGATGTTTTGACCGAACACAACAACGACCGGTGAGCCACGTCACTACTGGCCGGCGGTGGTCGTACTGGAGGGCAATACAAAGGCCCGATACAAGCGGTGGAGCGCGATACTAGCGGCGCCGCGTATTAAAAACTCGAACTACAATATTTTCTTTTGTTAATTAAAATTCAATGCGATCTCGGAAAATATTATAAACTAGGCTCAAAAGACGCAGAAAATTATAACGAATCAAAGAAAAATAATTGCGACATAAAATTTTGTAATAAAATCCTGAAAATAATAAAATAAAAATGTGCTTCACTGCGCATGCATAGATCGAATGTTCTCGAACCAGCCGCGACCCAAACAACAATTTTTCAACCACATTAAATCTTTAGAAATTAAATTTTGTTATGAGATAAAACATTTGTAAAAATTGTTAAATAATTAATTGAGTAAAATTTTGATTTTTTCATTGTAAAATAATTCTGTAAATTATAAAAGCGGTATTTCGCGCATCACATGATAATTCTCTCGGCCAATGGCGAGGTACGAATCATGGCAACGAGCCAATAGCGAGTCCCGTTACGAAAAGATGCGCAGAACCGGTCCGAAAACTGAAAATTCGGCGTTCGATAATTTTATGGTGGAGAAACGGGTATAAAAAGCGCTGCGCGGCTCATTCGGCAGGCAGTCCTTCCTCAAAATTCTGACTAGGAACAAAAAGGCTGACCTCAAACATTCTTCCTGATTTTAGCAGGCACTCTAACCTATCCTAATTTTCCTGGATGCCTGGATTCTCGGAGCGATTCGGCGACGTCTCGATCCCATAATCCAGGGTCCACATCTGACCTCTAAATTTTCCAAGCTTTCCGTTGCACGAAGTTCTCGGAGCGATTCGGCGACGTCTCGATCCCATGTGGGATCGAGACACACGTGGACGGCAAGTTACCTTTAACCTTCCGAATGCTCAGACTCTCGGAGAGATTCGGCGACGTTTCGATCCCATAGGCTGGGGTTTGTTCCTTAACTGAACCTATTTTTTTTTTTTATTCTTCTTTTGCTTGCTATAATGAGGGATGATTTTTCTTGTAAATAATTTGTATTTTTGTAAATTTTTTTTGCAAATGATTTTTCTTTAAATTCAAACTTGTTGCAACTAAGTCCGAGTTAGACTTTTCTTATTTTTGTAAATTTTGTAAATTCCGTAACTTCATCGATAATTCAAGAGGTCGCGATACGAATTTGAAATTATATCGCTTGAAATTAATAATAATAATAATAATAATAAACACTTTTAGATTATCGAAACTTTTTTCTTTTTATTTTGAAAATAAGCGAAAAACGCGTAAATTAAAAATTGTTCAAATTCGAAACGGCGAGTGAAACAAAATTTCTCACAATCGGCGAGCGCGATCGCGAACATTTCACGACAACAAATCAAAAACAAATTTATCCTGTAAAATCGATCAAAATTGAATAAATCGGAATTGTTAAATTCTTCAAAATCGAAATTCCGCGTTCTCACGTTTTTTTCATACCTGCTCATTTTCCTTAAGGTAGCTCGAACCGACGCGTGGCGGCGTTCAGGCCCGGGGTCGGCAAGAGCGTTACGTTATAGTATATATTTTTTGAATATTGCGAAGGAAAAACAACGTTAATTACCAAAATTTCACTTTTCCGGGTCCTTCAGTTACCTTAATTCGTTATAAAATAAAATTGAGGTGTGGCGGTAAAAACGGGATTACAAAAGGATCAAATTTTTCGTAAATAAAAACACCGAGAAATCCACTGAATTGTTATATGTTGGAACAAACAGAGAAAAAATAAAAATTGCGATAAAATTAAATATTACAATATAAAAAACTCATTCACTATTTGTACCTTTTTTGGTTTATTTTATGTTTAGTTCATTCATGTGAGAGAAATATATATTTTTCATGGGTGCATCCATTAGTGATGGAGTAGAGATTATTGCTTTTTTGTATAGAATTTCTATTTTTTGTTTTTTGTATAATACCATTGCTATTTTGTATAATTGACTGAAATTGCCTCATGCACTGAGAAACTATGTAAAAATCGAATTTAATGGGATTCGTTACAACATCGTCAACCACTGTACCGGATGGCAGATTATTTCCTCTCCAGAATAATCGCGTATTCAAGCGTTTTGCCACAGTTATAAACGTCATTTTTACTAAACTCCGGTCACCGTACAGTTCCTCAAGTTTTCGCCTGGTATATTGAATTGAACCTCGATTCTGTAGGTGTGATTATTAATAATCAGTAAGAACCCTGAGTCCAATCACTTGAGCCTTAAATCTCTCTTGTGATTAATAAATACATTCAAATGAATATTTTATGAAATTGTTTTTGCAAATTGTTTTTTTACACAAAATTGCTGTATTTCAACCTTCAAAAAAGATCAACGGCGTTGATTCTTATGGTGGGCAGTAAAAGAGATATACATAATAAACTGAAAACGGGGAACTCCAGCCACGTCCCGACATATACTGATTGCTTGTTTCCGGTCAGTAACATCGAAATTAGTTAGATTGATGGATGAGACTATTTGACCCCGAGAAAGCTTCTGATCATAAAATTATTAATTCGAAAATTCCTTGCACGTACACCAGTCAACTTGGCCGAAAAACTAATACTTTTCGAATTTGTTATTAATCACGGACTAAAATTATGGTAATTAAAATTTCCAACAATTTCATCTTCATCGACTTCAGTGCTAAAAATCAAATTGGAGGAGATAATGTCGTTTCTCCAGTTTGACCAACTTCCATTCGGACATATCTGACGAAAAAAGGCTCATTTGTAAAAGTTGTATATAGAATCAGAAAGAGTTGAAAAATAGAATTGCATTGATCCACGAATAAAAAGAAGAAAATTATTTGTTTTGTTTGATGAAAACGATCGCAAGTTGATTAAAAAAATAGATATTTGAAAATTCGAAAATT
The DNA here is from genome assembly GCF_019457755.1 of Venturia canescens. Lineage (NCBI taxonomy): Eukaryota > Metazoa > Arthropoda > Insecta > Hymenoptera > Ichneumonidae > Venturia > Venturia canescens. Next base: position 23,294,630 of record NC_057425.1, read on the forward strand.
TCATGCGGCTTGAAAAAATTAGAAAATGCACAATTCAAATCGGAATATTCTTTATTTTTTCTGTGAATAGTCTCAAAAAATTATTATTGAATAATTTTTTTTTGTTATTTTCAAATTCAAAAACACTGCATTCTCGTTTTGCTTTCGTGCCCGCTGTTTATCTTTATAAAACTCTCGAATACACGCGTAACGGCGTGTACTCGCACAATCATACCATTAATTCTCTATTTTTTCTGTGAATAGTCTCAAAAAATTATTATTGAATTTCTTTGTAATTTTCAAATTCAAAAACACTGCATTCTCGTTTTGCTTTCGTGCCCGCTCTTTATCTTTATAAAACGCTCGAATACAAGCGTAACGGCGTGTACTCGCACAATCATACCATTAATTCTCTATTTTTTCTGTGAATAGTCTCAAAAAATTATTATTGAATCAAGAGACTCGGTAGAGTCTCGGGACAAGTACATTGACAGCCCTGTCGTCTGCTGGCCCGAGGCTCTCGGCGAGTCTATACTTTCTCTGAATAAAACGATTCGCGGTGGTGGGGGTAAAATTGGCATGTGATTTTATTGAATTACGAAGCTCAGGAGCCATTTAGCAACTTGAAAATTGAAGTTTAAACCAATTGAATAATTTTCTTTCGATTCCGCCCTAAATCAGCATGATCGGTGTTGTAATTGCTGAGAAAAAACTTTGCACGGGCTCAAGATTATGCAAAAGTTACCAACACATTCAAGAAATTATGCGTCTGTATTTATAAACACCATCAAAGGCACTTTGATGCTCTCGAGTTTCTGATTCGTTGGATCTGACGACATCCATTTTTAGACGTTGTGATTGGTTGTTGAAATTAGTTGTTGATGATTGGAAATCTGACGTCAACTTCAGAACGTAGCACACGGCGCAGCACAGCTGGTAACAGCAGTCATAAATTCGACCGATATACATATATATATGTACAAACCATGTGTCAGTTTTTGATCGTATGAACAGAGTTTCGACATTACGAAGTGCGTGCGGGATCAGTAAAAAAATAATTTTCATCATCTAAAGAAGTGCATATTACTATTTATTTTGTTATTTGTGATATATTAAACCGGTATCAAAGCGGCCGCGTAAATGTAGTCTGTGATGTGTGTGTGAAAAAGAATATAAAAAATGCGCGATGCATGTATGTCAACGAAACTTTTCAAGATTTCATTACTTCGTTCGGTTGGAAAGAAGTGTTAACTGAAATAATCTTTCAATTAAACCAGAGTACGAGAAATATTGTCCAGTGCGAATATATTGTCAGTGGCGTGGTTATATATCATGTGTACATAGGTTATATATACGAATAAATAGAACAAAAATACACGCAACTGTTAGAATGATATTAGAAACTTTAATTGAATAAATGTTTTCTAATTTATTTCTTGTGTCGTCATTATTTTTAAACATCCCTATATTTTGCTTGATATTCAGTTTGGCTCTGCCCTCTCCGATCCTTGTTTTCACCCGCTCAGTTTGCAGTGGATCGATTCTTATTATTAATTCGTTCCCTAATATGTGTTCTATGATTTTCTACTCCTTCATGATGATTGTGGTAACATGATTCGAGAGGTTTCTAACCATGATCTTGAATTGCACATTTTGTAAATCAGATTTAAAAAAAAAAATCTGGTCTTGGTATAGTGTGTAGTTATTCTTTTCCCATTAGGTCTGTCGAGTGATAAATTTGGATACTTTTCCAGAAAGCCTTTGGTTGCTTTTTTTGCTAATGATATGAAAAGTCGTATCTTAGGAATGCGGTATGCAAACACAAATTTTGATAACAAAACTTATAGAATGACATGTATGTTGAGTATTTCCACTTTGCAAACTACAAATATGGAATTATTATAAAAAAAATTCATTCCGATAAGTCTACTGTTGCTCAGTTTTGGATGCGATCAAATATGATGCCTACCAACATCCCCAGAAACTTACAGAATTGCTGAATGCAATGTGCGCTATGTCATTTTAATGTAACATCATGACTTTTGATAACTTTTCATTATAATGCTGTAGATTCGGATCATTAAAATACTGCAAAAATCTGTAAACTATACAATTTAAATACTGCGCCATTCATTTTACATTTTGACTCTAACTGTAACATCTATATGAAGTAAAAAATTGATTATAAAAGTCTTCAGTTGCTCATTTATGGATAGATTTGAAATTGCTGTCTTCGAAGCTCATTGCGCAGATACATTGAACCGCAGCAGATACCTGCGAACTCTGAAATTTCTGTGGATAAATATATATGCAACGGATCACCCGTTATCTTTGATTATGGTAATATGTAATGAAACTTGGTTCGGCAAGTTTTTAAGTGTTCCTTTTCAAATAGTATTGAAGTTTGTATGACTGATATACAGCGAATACTTCCAAACTTTGATATTTCTGTGTTGCAGCGTGTGTGCCAATCATTCAAATCATTTACTCCAACCGTATCATGTAATCTAGAAAATTCATCACAAAAGTCTTCCGCTTGTCTAGATACTTCAATTTTCCTTTTTCTACTCCATTGTGAGTTTTCGAATTTCTAAATTAATTTCTGAATTGTCCTGAATAGGTTTTCCTCCAAAACCAATGCAGGTACCTTAAACGTCTTTGAATTCTGTTGCTTTGTTGAATTAAGTTCGCTTAGTTTTTTTTGCTGCTTTGAGTTCTGGCATAATAAATGTTAGAAGTTTTCGGGTACTTTTTTTCAGCAACTATCAAACTGCGGATAATTGGACCTCAGCGGCCACTTGCAAACTTTGGAAATATATTTCATTGAGGGCACGTTTTGGATGAAATGAAATCTCTAGATTCAGAATGCAAAAGCGACATTCAAAGTGGGCAAATCTGTTGGATTTTTCGTGTCTTGAATTTGATCTATTTTTCATTTGAATTTTGAAGAAAAGGGATAAATAAAATCTGTTCTATTAAGGAAATCTTTACATCAGTTCTTTCTTGGTATGAAGACTTGGAAAAAATCGCCAAAGGCCAAGGACAGACAGGTGACAAAATATTTTCAGTACAATTTTGACGAAAAATTGATCTTTTGTCGCGGAAACCAACGTTATAAGCCGAAAATCATATTACAGCCCACGAGACGCATTTCTTCACTCTCTTGGGTTCCTTTTACACAAAACATATTAGAAGATAAGGGGGAAAATCACCAACGTGGAAGAACAAACCAATGCCGAAATATTTCCAGTACAATGTTGACGAGAAATTTGTTGTTTTTCGTGGAAACCAACGTTATAAGCCGAAAATCATATCTCGGCCCCCAACCCGCTTTCTACCATTCTCTTGGGTTCCCAATAAGCATAGCAAATTAGAGTAGAAGAAAAAAAATAGCCCAACTCCATGGACAGACCTGTGACGGAATTTTTTCTGTACAATGTTGACGAGAAATTTGTTGTTATTCGTGGAAACCAACGTTATAGGCCGAAAATCATATCTCGGACCGCAACACACTTTTCTCCATGCTCTTGGGTTCTTAATAGATGAAACATATTAGACTACAAGGAAAAAAATCGCCAAAGTCTAAAGACAGACCTGTGACGAAATATTTCCAGTACAATTTTAACGAAAAATAGATCTTATTTCGTGGAAACCAACATTATAAGCCGAAAATCATATTATGGCCCACAACACGCATTTTTTCATGCTCTTGGATTCCCAATAGACAAAACATATTAGAAGACAAGGAGAAGAATCACCAAAGTCCAAGACCAAACCAGTGCCGAAATATTTTCAGTACAATTTTGAAGACAAATTGGTCTTTTACGTGGAAACCAACATTATAAACCGAAATTCATTTCACGGGCCTCATCCCGGATTCCTTCATGCTGTTGAGTTCCTAATAGGCATAACATATTAGAGTATAAGGAAAAAAATCGCTAAAGTTCTGTGACGTGGCAATTCTGCTCGTCACTTAAAAATGTATAATTCCTCAAACATGGCTCAGGGGAAGGCGTTTTTCGACGTTGTCAGAATTCCTCTCGAACGAATACTCCTCAAAAGTCTCAAGCGATAAAGAAACCAAAATTATGAATTTTATTTTATATTCTTTTTTTTTGTTTCACATTTAAACATTTTATGGGCGAGCGACGAGTTTCGAAAAATCAAGGAAGAAGCGAGAGCAGAGAAATTGGGCAGTTCAAATATAGAAGATCGTCCGTCATTTCATCGTAGATTTCGTTGGTCATCGAGTACGAGATTCAAAACATCGAGCGGTGGGACGCTAACTCAAAGCCCTCACCCCGAACCGTCGAACTCGCGGTGCGTCTACCAGCACCGAGATCCAACGTCGATATTGTCAACAACGAATTCTCGAACGTCGACAATTTGAAATAATGAGGGCGAAATTATTCGCGAAGATTCTCGAAGAACCCGTTAACAACTCGATCAAACGAGGAGGCTAAGGGTGGGGGGTTAGGTCCCATACTACCGCGTTATAGAAAGTTCGAATCGATCTCGTTACTCGAAATCCGGACCACAACGAGGAAGGACGCATTCTCTTGAGCCTCATCTTTTGCCTCCGAGAAGCCAACGCCCCGAAATCGAATCGTAATTCCGAAGATAATTGCCGGAGTTACCATTTCTGAAACCATTGCGGTGAGCCGTTGCCTCGTTCATAATTTTGTCTCGTTTTGATATTATTTTGCGCGCAAATTAAAATCGGTGAAACATCGGAAAATTGAACGATATCGAATGGTTACTTTGTCGCACGAGTGAATTGAATTCTAACGTCCTTTTTGATTTATTTGGTCATCAATAGTAAATTTCTTATCGTTGCGGAATAAATAGAATTGCCGAGAGGAATTCATTAAATTAAAGATTTACATCCGGATCAGAGTCCTAGGTTAAGAATTATCGTAATTTCGTATTCTGTCACCGAGAACCAGTGTATCGTAATTTCGTAGGCTACGCCTTACTTTCGTATCGTAAATTGTATCGTTTATTATATCCGAGAACAGATGTTCAACAGAAGTGACAGTTGTTAATCAAATATTATATGACGGAATTATCAACCGAAAAATTTGGGAAATTTATAATATTATCTTTGTTTCTTATTTTGTTTTCTAATAAATTGTATTTGTAATCCCAGCTCTGCATTCCCGTAATTATTTTCCTCTAGAAGGCTCACGCCTCTCTACCGAGAATATCTAAAGCTAGTCCGGTCAACTCTCGAGCCTATTTCCTTTGTTTAAGATCTATAAAAAATTTGTTGAGGAGAATACCTCGACTGGCGCCCAATAGCAAAGGAATTGGGATAATTTGTCGCTTACCTGGGAAAAAGCGTTACAGTTCAAGGGCAGACTTGTGACGAAATATTTTCACTACAATTTTTACGAAAAATTGGTTTTTTATAGAGGAAACCAACTTTATAAGCCGAACATCATACCTAGGGAAAATAAGATTGGGAAAAGTACATTGATGGTCCCTTATTTGCTGATAATTTCATAAAAAAGATTATCCCATAAAAAATGTTCGTATGAGAATGGAATCTATAAAAATGTACTAAGCAAATAATTCATAGAAATTTATACTAAAATCCTATAACCGTCATAACATAAATGAGGAACTTTTGAGAAAAAAGGCAAGATATCAAACCATAAACTTCCCCTAGGGGAAAAAAGGTTGGGACAAGTACATTGATGGTCTCTTGTTTCTGGATGACATAGAAAAAAGATTTAGAACCAGGAAAAAAATTCTATAAAAATAATAAACGAAAAATTGAAAAGTTCAAAAAAATTCAACAAAAATAAAAAACAATCGAAAAAATTCTGTAAAGAAAAATAAAAAAATTTCAAAAAAATTCATAAATATTGAAGACATTGAAAAATGTACTATCCAAGTTACATGTAGTATAAAAATGTATGATATCAATTGGAGGCCAAGTTTTTATTGATAATTTGGAATATTTATCGAACAAATTGGAAACTTTAATGAAATTCATGATAATTATTTTCACGAAAAAACTTAATGAAAAAAAAGTCATAACGGAAGTTACGTGCAGTACTAAAATGTATTATATCAATTCGAGGTCAAGTATTTATCAGTTATTCGAAATATAATCTCCGGCGACAAATGAGCCTTGAGAATCCGTGTCGCGCTCACAACGTTTCATCAAAATTACTAAAAAATTAATGGAAATAAAATCATTAAAAATTCACATGAAAGTCATTCGTTACTTCAACCAGGTACACACTTTAAAGAATCGATTCCCCTCCGACTTTCAGGATCCCCTGGTATTATTCACAACATTCAACTTCGATTGGATCGGTACAAATTATGTTCAAATACGTCTTAAACGTACTTGTCCGGCCCATCACTTTTTATTCAAATTGCTCATTCGAAAACAAATCAGGGCTGTTCTATAATGACAAATATAATAAAATGGATAGAAATAAAAATAAGATCTCCAATTAATTTGAACTTGATCGTTCGCAAGTTGGTATAGCAATATCCACTTATTCTCATTTTCTTCAGTGAACCAATGAAAATGAGAAATAATCAGGCGCATTACTAGAAATTTTCGAACCTACTCAGCCATGCAATGTTTTTTGTCTATAGTCACGTACCCATTTTGATAAATATCACTAGTCGAGTACGACACGTGGATTCCTGGAATTTGGAGAAAAATGATTTTGTTGTGAATTATGACTCCATATAATATAAACCCCTAGGAAAAAAAGGTTGGGACAAGTACATTGATGGCCCCTCGTTTGCTGATAATTCCATCCATAAAACAAACTTTAAAATAAATTTTTTATAAAAAATTGGCAAAAAAATTATTTTATAAAAAAAATACAGAACAATTCGAAAAAAATTTCACAAATCTTGAAAAAGCATTATCTTTAAAAAAAAACTAAACTGTATCCATTTTTTAAAGTGTTAAAAGAATCAAATAACAAGTAAAAAATAGAAACCGAAAAATCGCGCTTGAAATCATTTTGGAAACCGATGCCTCATTCTTCTTATTTGATTCGAAGGGCTAAATCAATTTTAAAAAAATCCATCTAATTTACGTGCAGCATTAAAATATATTATATCAATTCGAGGCCAAGTATTTTCTGATAAATTGAAAAAAGTTACCATTTGAGTTACGTGCAGCACTAAAATTTATGATATCAATCGAAGGACAAGTAATTTATGAGTAACTCCAAATTTCAACATTATGGAATTGTTTTAAGAAGCTTTTAAATCCAAAAAAATCACATGCAAGCTAGTCATTTCTTACTCTATGGTGGCAGAGACTTATAAGACAATCGATTCTTTTCAGACTTTCAGGAGCTACTGATATTATTCACAATATTCGACGTCGATTGGATCGATAGAAATTATGTTTAAATATGAGTTAAAAGTACTTGTCCGGCCCATCACTTTCCATTCAAATAAAAATCAATCATAAAAAAATGAAACTGTACGGGAGAATCCGGTTAAAAATTTATTGAAATGCGATTTAGGTTAGTTATGCCGAATGAAATTCGTTCGCTGGAAGAAGTGAGAAGTAAAAACTGCCGTCATAGCAATACAAACTGGGGAGTTATTTTGGAAGCTTCAACATATTTAATGTGCAAAATGTTTTTTATTTATCGATGCACAATAACATCTTTTGTATATTACAGGACAATTTGTTTCCATTCTTATTAAAATAGAGCAATTAAGAGAAAATTACTTGAAGATAACTCTCTAAATTCCCTCTGCATGAATATTTGTGCTCCATCAGTTCTAAAAAAGCCCTGATTTTTATTTAAATATAATAAGTTTAATGGAAAGTGATGGGCCGGACAAGTACTTTTAACTCATATTTAAACATAATTTCTATCGATCCAATCGACGTCGAATATTGTGAATAATATCAGTAGCTCCTGAAAGTCTGAAAAGAATCGATTGTCTTATAAGTCTCTGCCACCATAGAGTAAGAAATGACTAGCTTGCATGTGATTTTTTTGGATTTAAAAGCTTCTTAAAACAATTCCATAATGTTGAAATTTGGAGTTACTCATAAATTACTTGTCCTTCGATTGATATCATAAATTTTAGTGCTGCACGTAACTCAAATGGTAACTTTTTTCAATTTATCAGAAAATACTTGGCCTCGAATTGATATAATATATTTTAATGCTGCACGTAAATTAGATGGATTTTTTTAAAATTGATTTAGCCCTTCGAATCAAATAAGAAGAATGAGGCATCGGTTTCCAAAATGATTTCAAGCGCGATTTTTCGGTTTCTATTTTTTACTTGTTATTTGATTCTTTTAACACTTTAAAAAATGGATACAGTTTAGTTTTTTTTTAAAGATAATGCTTTTTCAAGATTTGTGAAATTTTTTTCGAATTGTTCTGTATTTTTTTTATAAAATAATTTTTTTGCCAATTTTTTATAAAAAATTTATTTTAAAGTTTGTTTTATGGATGGAATTATCAGCAAACGAGGGGCCATCAATGTACTTGTCCCAACCTTTTTTTCCTAGGGGAAGTTTATGGTTTGATATCACGTCTTTTTCCTCAAAAGTTCGTTATTTATATTCAGTTGACTATAGGATTTTACTTTAAATTTCTATGAATTATTTATGATTTTCGGCTTATAACGTTGGTTTTCACAAAAAAAGATCTATTTTTCGTCAAATTTGTACTGGAAATATTTCGTCACAGGTCTGTTCTTGGACTTTGGTGATTTTTTTCCTTGTACTCTAATATGTTTTGTTAATTAGGAACCCAAGAGCACGGTCGAACGCGGGTTGGAGGCCGGGATATGATTTTCGGCTTATAACGTTGGTTTCCACGAAAAAAGACCTATTTTTCGTCAAAATTGTACTGGAATTATTTCGTCACAGGTCTGTCCTTGGACTTTGGCAATTTTTTTCTTCGTACTCTAATATATTTTGTCAATTAGAATTCCAAGAGCACGGTCGCAAGCGGGTTGGAGGCCGGGATATGATTTTCGGCTTATAACGTTGATTTCCACGAAAAAGACCTATTTTTCGTCAAAACTGTACTGGAAATATTTCGTCACAGGTCTGTTCTTGGACTTTGGCGATTTTTTTCCTTGTACTCTAATATGTTTTATCAATTAGGAACCAAAGAGCACGGTCGAAAGCGGGTTGGGGGCCGGGATATGATTTTCGGCTTATAACGTTAGAAAAAAGAAAGGGAAAGAGGAAAGATAGATCAAATTCAAGTCACAACAAATCCAAGAGAATTGGCCATTTTTAAATGTCGTTTTTGCTTTCTGAATCTAGACATTTTCATGTCATCCAAAACGTGCCCCCGATGGAATATATTTCCAAAGTTTGCAAGTGGCCGCTGAGATTCACTTATCTACAGTTTGATAGTTGCAGAAAAAAGGCACCCGGAAACATTCATTATGTCATAACTCAACGAAGGAAAAAAAACTGAGCGTACTTATTTCAACAGAGCAACGAAATTCAACGACGTTTAAGGTACCTGCATTGGTTTTGGAGAAAAACAATTTCAGGAGAATTTAGAATTGAATTTAGAAATTTAAAAACTCACAATAGAATAGAAAAAGGAAAATTTAGATATTTAGAAAAGCTGAAGACGTTTGAGATGAATTTTTGAGATTACATGTAACGGTTGGAGTAAAAAATCTAAATCATTGGCACACATGCTGCGACACAAAAATATGAAAGTTTGAAGGTTTTCGCTCCATACCGCAGTAATACAAACTTCAATATTATTTGGAAAGAAACACTTTAAAACTTGCTGAACTAAGTTCCATTACATATTACCATAATCAAAGATAGGGGGTGATACTAGCACATATACTTACCCACAGAAATTTCAGAGTTCGCAGGTTTCTGCTGCGATTCAATGTATCTGCGCAATGAGTTTGGAAGACAGCAATTTCAAATCCATCCATAAATGATCAACTGAAGACTTTTGTAATGAATTTTTCACTTCATATTTATGTTACGGTGAGAGTCAAAAAGTAAAATGAATGGCACAGTATATAAATTTTATAGTTTGCAGATTTTTACTGTATTTCAATGATCCAAATTTATAGTATTATAGTGAAAAGTTGTTAGAAGTCATAATGTTACATTAAATTAACATAGCGCACATAACATTCAGAAATTCTGTAGGTTTCCATGATGTTGGCAGGCATTATACTTAATCGCATCCAAAACTGAGCAACTGCAGACTTATCGTAATGAATGTTTTCACCAATAATTTCACATTTGCAGTTTGCAGAATAGAAATACTCAACAAACACGTTATTTCATAAGTATTGTTGTCAAAATTTGTGTTTGCCTACCGCATTCCGAAGATTTAACTTTTCATATTATCAGCAAAAAAAGCATCCAAAGACTTTTTGGAACAAGTTTCAAAATTTATTACTCGACAGGCCAGGTGGAAAAAGTATAACTACACTTATATCAACACCAGAAACTGTTTTGAGAATCTGATATACAAAATGTGCGAATAATGATCATAGTCGGAAACCACTTGAATCAGGTTACCACAATCAGCATGAAGAAATGGTAGAAAATTAAAGGACACATATTAGGCAACCAATTAATAATATGTATCAATCCGCTGCAAACCGATGGAGTCAAAACAAGGATCGGAAAGAGCAGAGCCAGACTCAATAGGAAGCAAAATATGGGAATATTCAAAAATAATGATGACACAAGATATAAATTAGAAAACATTTATTCGATTGGAGTTTCTCACATTATATATACTAACAGTTCCGTGTGTCCTCGTTTTATTAATTATCAACCATAATATTTCAGATCGCAAAAAGAAAATTTGACGTTATAAGTTGACGAACATTTTTTCTTACAACTTCCAAACCTATTTTTGATAAACTGATTTGCCTTATTTATATTATTCACTAACTATGCGAACGTTTGTTACATATGTCCCGCACTTCGTAACGTCAAACTCCGGCCGGTTCGTTACCACACAGCTATCAAAGGGAACTCGTATATATAACCTACATAATTACACATGATATATAATCACGCAACTGACGATATATTTACACTGAACAATATTCCGCGCACTCTGGTTTAATTGAAAGATTATCACAGTTGACACTTATTTCCAATCGAATGAAATAATGAAATCTTGAAAGGTTCCGTTGACATATGCATCGCGCATTTTTTATATTTTTTATTTGCACACACAGATCACAGTCTACATTTACGCGGCCGCTTTTATACCGGTTTAGTATACCACAAGTTTTAACAAAATAAATATTAACCACTTTTCACTAACCATTCTCATTTATTAATTAGAGTCCGCACACAACAGCACTTTGGGGATCATAACCTCACCTGTCAAAATGACGTTCAGTATGAAAACAAGTCTCGGGTGGTTTCGCATGTGCGTATCGATGTATTGATATCATATAACCTATTTACAAATGATATAAATGATAAACTTATTTTCAGTCAAACGAATTAATGAAATCTTAAAAAGTTTCTTCGACAGGCACCGCGTATTTTTTTATTTTATTCTTTTTTACACACGTCGGATCACAGACTACATTTACGCGACTGCTTTTATACCGGTTTAGTTTAGCATTCCACAAGTTTCAGTACTATGCACTTCGTTAGATGACGAAAGTTTTCTTTATTTATCCCACACGCATTCCATAATGTCAAAACTCCGTTTGTTTATACGATGATCGAAAACTGACACATGGTTTATATATATATATATAATATTCACGAAGTCTGAGCGCGGTCGGGGTAAGACTCAAAAGTTAGAAGGCCTAAAATGGCGAACAGGCATTCTGTATATCGCATATATAGATATACAGAATGCCTGTTCGCTATTTTAGGCCTTCTAACTCTTGAGCTCCACCCGCGGTCGGCCTAGCAGCTGGAGGAGCCGACATCGTTGAGCCAATCAGAATGCGTAGAGGCACAACTCTACTACCACTAACCTACGTCGAACGCGTATATGTATACGTCGAACTCGTGATGTGTCAGTAACTTTTGCATAATCTTGAGCCCGTGCAAAGTTTTTTCTCAGCAAATACGCCACCGAGAATGCTGATTTTGGGCTCATTCGACAGAGAACTTCTTAATTAGCTTAAAGTTCAATTTTCAAAGCCGTACATAACTCATGAGCTTCGCTATTAAAGAAAATCACATGCCAATTTTACCCCCACCACCGCGAATCGTTTTATTCAGAGAAAGTATAGTCTCGGCGAGAGCCTCTGGCCAGCAGACGACAAGGCTGTCAATGTACTTGTCCCGAGACTCTACCGAGTCTCTTGATAGATTAATCAACTTCATCTTTCATTTTCGTTTCATTTTGACAAGAGCGATTCGAAGGAAAATTATTTTCTCGGGAATTACTATTCCTTAATATTAACACATGCATTAACTTCGTTTTTGATTTGTTTTCGAATGAGCAATTTGAATAAAAAGTGATGGGCCGGACAAGTACGTTTAAGACGTATTTGAACATAATTTGTACCGATCCAATCGAAGTTGAATGTTGTGAATAATACCAGGGGATCCTGAAAGTCGGAGGGGAATCGATTCTTTAAAGTGTGTACCTGGTTGAAGTAACGAATGACTTTCATGTGAATTTTTAATGATTTTATTTCCATTAATTTTTTAGTAATTTTGATGAAACGTTGTGAGCGCGACACGGATTCTCAAGGCTTATTTGTCGCCGGAGATTATATTTCGAATAACTGATAAATACTTGACCTCGAATTGATATAATACATTTTAGTACTGCACGTAACTTCCGTTATGACTTTTTTTTCATTAAGTTTTTTTGTGAAAATAATTATCATGAATTTCATTAAAGTTTCCAATTTGTTCGATAAATATTCCAAATTATCAATAAAAACTTGGCCTCCAATTGATATCATACATTTTTATACTACATGTAACTTGGATAGTACATTTTTCAATGTCTTCAATATTTATGAATTTTTTTGAAATTTTTTTATTTTTCTTTACAGAATTTTTTCGATTGTTTTTTATTTTTGTTGAATTTTTTTGAACTTTTCAATTTTTCGTTTATTATTTTTATAGAATTTTTTTCCTGGTTCTAAATCTTTTTTCTATGTCATCCAGAAACAAGAGACCATCAATGTACTTGTCCCAACCTTTTTTCCCCTAGGGGAAGTTTATGGTTTCTATTTATATTATATGGTGTCATAATTCACAACAAAATCATTTTCCTCCAAATTCCAGGAATCCACGTGTCGTACTCGACTAGTGATATTTTTCAAAATGTGTACGTGACTATAGAAAAAAAAATATTTCATGGCTGAGTAGGTTCGAAAATTTCTAGTAATGTGCCTGGATATTTCTCATTTTCATTGGTTCTTACTGAATGGTATGTGTTCACTGAAGAAAATGAGAAGTGGATATTGCTATACGAACTTGCGAACAATCAAGTTCAAATTACTTGGAGATATTATTTTTATTTCTATCCATTTTATTATATTTGTCATTATAGAACAGCCCTGATTTGTTTTCGAATGAGCAATTTGAATAAAAAGTGATGGGCCGGACAAGTACGTTTAAGACGTATTTGAACATAATTTGTACCGATCCAATCGAAGTTGAATGTTGTGAATAATACCAGGGGATCCTGAAAGTCGGAGGGGAATCGATTCTTTAAAGTGTGTACCTTGTTGAAGTAACGAATGACTTTCATGTGAATTTTTAATGATTTTATTTCCATTCATTTTTTAGTAATTTTGATAAAACGTTGTGAGCCCGACAAGGATTCTCAACGCTCATTTGTCGCCGGAGATTATATTTCGAATAACTGATAAATACTTGACCTCGAATTGATATAATATATTTTAGTACTGCACGTAACTTCCGTTATGACTTTTTTTTCATTAACTCTTTTCGTGAAAATAATTATCATGAATTTCATTAAAGTTTTCAATTTGTTGGATAAATATTCCAAATTATCAATAAAAACTTGGCCTTCAATTGATACCATACATTTTTATACTACATGTAACTTGGATAGTACATTTTTCAATGTCTTCAATATTTATGAATTTTTTTGAAATTTTTTTATTTTTCTTTACAGAATTTTTTCGATTGTTTTTTATTTTTGTTGAATTTTTTTGAACTTTTCAATTTTTCGTTTATTATTTTTATAGAATTTTTTTCCTGGTTCTAAATTTTTTTTCTATGCCATCCAGAAACAAGAGACCATCAATGTACTTGTCCCAACCTTTTTTTCCCTAGGGTAAATTTCTTTGTAATTTTCAAATTCAAAAACACTGCATTCTCGTTTTGCTTTCGTGCCCGCTCTTTATCTTTATAAAACGCTCGAATACAAGCGTAACGGGGTATACTCGCACAATCATACCATTATAGTAAACCAAAGATGTAATCCAGAGAATTCCCTAAAGTTCATCCCTATCGAGTTGAGCGCTAAAAATCAAATTATGTGAGATACTGTCGTTTTACCAGTTCGACAAACTTTCATTAGAATATATCTCCGAAAATATCGTTCGTAGGCGATAAAGCATGTATGTAGACCAAAATCGTGATCTAGTGAATTTCCTACACGTTTATTTTCATCGATTTAAGGTAACTACTGTACTGCATGCTAGTCAAATGAGTGCTAAATTTTCAAAACACTTTTAGACCAAGTTAAACGTACCGATTAAACGCATTATTCGTGGATTTGTATTACAGCATATTTTATTAACATGTAAAAATATGAAAAACAATATTTTTACAAAACAATCAACTGATAAATGCAAATTTTCACAATGACACATTTTCACTGGTATTTTTTGAAGAATTATCTGCGTTTTCGAACTGATTTTATTGCAACAAGTCTCATTTTATTCCTTAACTGATTTTCTACGAATTCACCGTGTAGTTTTTTTTTTAAACTTAATCGTTTCACTGTTGCAGCTGATTGTTCATTAAGCGAAGAAACTTTTTCATTTATAATTTCTGAAGGAATGAATTTAAAGAAAAAATCTACGTGTTGAATTCGTAAAGGATCAGCTAAGTAACAAAATGAGACTTGGTGCAATAAAATCGGTTAAAAAATACAGATAATTCTTTGAAAAATACCTGTGAAAATGTGTTGTCATGGAAATTTGCATTTATTAGTTGATAGTTTTACAAAACTATCATTTTTAAAATATTTTTTCACGTTAATAAAATATGCATGAATGCATATCTATTAACAGTAAATTTAATCGATACGATAGAATTGATCTAAAAGCGTTTTGAACATTTAGCACTCATTTGACTAGCATGCAGTACAGGAGTTACCTTAAGCTCGAAAAGTTAAACTGGATGAGAGAATGCTATCCAGTTCGACTAACATTCATTCAGGTATTTCGAAGTTGAAGTTGATAGTGGTAGAAGCGTTGTTCCGAAACTGTACCGAGTCTCTTGATAGAGAAGCTAAAGTATTTTATACAAGGGGTATTTTTTATACAAGGGGTATTTCATATCAAGTGGACCACCCCAATTTTTTATAATACATTTCAAAATATCTTCACAAATTTTTCGCTGTATCGTTTGAAGTATCAAAAACATCCACAAATAATTTCAAATTGTTAACTGCTTCATTTTACCCAGTTTTTGTTTTTCCGTTTTTCTTTATTCTCTGAGTGTTGAAAACTAATAATTATTCTAATAAAAAAACTTCTTTAATGGTCCACGTTAATTTTCGTGTAATTTTCGACAAGAATAAAAGAAAAAATTTTTTCATTGAGAGGGACACTTTTTAGAAAGTTGAAAATTTCAAAGATTTTTATTTCAGTGTTTTTGCAGAAAAAAGCTTCTGATGCAACTATGATTAACCCTTTGCGTTATGGTGAGTCACAGTGGGTCACCAGTGTCCGACCTTGATCTTATCAGTTTGGGTTTGTTAAAATGACATTCTGAGTTTTTCGAATTTGACGGCCACCATATTGGATCCATCATTTTGAATTGAAGAAATTTAATGCTGGATTCGTAATGAGTGAACGAAAAACCTCCTACATCCATAGTTTGGGGAAAATTGATGAGTTTCTCGAATTCGACGTCCATGTTTCAAAGTATCCAAAAGGACGAAAAGTTTCGAACCAATTGTGATAATAGTATTAAAAAATAGATGAAAAGACCTGCAAAATAAAGAGAGCTAGTTTTAATCCATCATGGCTGGATTGAAACATTTTTTCATTCAACCCCATAAAATATTAATGTTTGATATTAAAAGAAAAAATGAAATTAATTTTGCCACAATGAAATGAGTCTCAAAAATAGTTAAGTTAGTCAAAGTTCCCTAGAGGGCTTTTTGAAAAAATTAAAAATTTCCCTCAAAATGAAATCGACATTTTTTTGCTTTACGCTGAAGAACAATCAAGAAGACGGACATTATCTATTTCATGCTTTTTCCGAAACCTGCAATAAAAACCCAATTAAAACACACAAAACAATGTGTACATATTAATTTGCCATCACGCCAATTTTTTGGTGGTTTGTAGACAAGAAAAAAAATCTCTCTAATTTTCAGCTTTCTAAAAAGGGTGCCTCTTAATGAAATTGGGGTGGTCCACTTGATATGTAATACCCTACAAGTAACATGGAAAAAATATTTTTCTCGATATTTCAATGACTGCATTGCTTCTTATCATGCTCTCATATTTTCCACGTGACTTTTTATAGCAAATTTGTGTGAATTGAATAGTTTCATAAATGCGGCTGAGTAAAATCAATTTTATCTAGCGATTACCCCAGTGTTTCAATATTGCTTAAAAAAAGTAAATTGTAGTTCCAAGCCATTGTATAATTATCCTATACCTAGCTTATACATCAGCTTACTTTCAACTGTAATACTGAAAAACTTCATGGATTTGTTTATCATAGATCCCGCTGTGTGAAATCAATTGTGTGTAACGGTTGCCCTGGTATGTATGAAAAATTTTACTCCGTCTAAGAAAATTGCTTGAAAAAAGTCAAAATTATAACTTTCAGACTGATGCATAACTGCGTCTTTAACTGTTATTGAAAAACTTGATGAGCTTATTCATACTAATGCTGAATTACTGAATACAGTAAACTCGCTTGACCATCTGGTTTCAATTTGTCAAACTTGAATACTTAGGATACTAAAAATTTTCATTGATCAACTAATCAAAATGCAAATTTGATAATGTAAAACCATAATGTTCTGTTGATAAACTTCTTATGGTATTTGGCAATTGAGCAGGTTCATTGAGCGACTAATTCATTGTATTAAAAAATGCAAATCCGATAGTGTAAGGCCATAGCGTGTTCTGTTGATAAACTTTTTATAGTACCGGGCAATGGGAGCAGGTTTAGTAAGCGATGGTTCATTATATTGATAATTTAAATAATAATTCGAATGTAATTTCTTTCGTCTACAAGCTTTCAGTGCAGTAAACACTAGAAATCCTTTTGCCTCGATTAATGTGCACTTGTCATTTTACCTACATAGAATATAGACAAACAAACAATAATTAAACGTGAATTTCATTACCTTGAATCAGTAACAGGACTGTGTCGAATATTTGAGAAATAGATCTGGAGACTTTCTTGGTAATTGATAACCTAGAAAAAAACAAATACAACATTTTTAGTCAAAAACCACTATCATCACAGAACAGTAAATATTTGAATAATGATGCATGAAGGGTGATGACATTAAATAAAAAAATCTTCAATATGTTTATGATATAGACATAATTACAAAGAAAATACAATTAAGGAGAGCCCGAAACCATACTTCTATTTACCCATATAACCAAATCATTGCGTCCCTTAACGAACCGATCTCTACTTATATTCCGTTAAAACTTTAATCATTTACAAGATACAATAGAAAGAAAATGCTTTTGCCTCAATTAATGTGCACTTGATATTTTACCTACATAGAATATACAGACAAACAAACAATAATTGAACGAGAATAATTTCCATTACCTTGAATCAGTAGCAGGACTGTGTCGAATATTTGAGAAACAGATCTGGAGACTTTCTTGGTAATTGAAGAGAAGTGAGCCGATCAATCAAGATAATTTACCAAGAAAAAAATGGAAATGGAACATTTTCTGTCGTCAAGAACCACTATCATCACAGAAAAGTAAACATTTCAATAATGATGCATAAAGGGTGATGACATTATCGGGAAATCAAAAAATCTCCAATATGATATAGATAATTACAAAGAAAATACAACTGAGGAGAGCCCGAAACTATACTTCTATGTACCCATATAACCAAAAAAAATTATTGCGTCCCTCAATGAACCAGTCTCAACTTATACTCCGTTCAATCCTTCATCATTTACAAGTTAGAGCAGAATAAGATAAGATTGTAATTCCTGAAGAAAACAGAATGAAGAGTTAAGATAGAAGCATTACATACTTATATACTTACAAATTCTATATCCAATCAGTGTATAATGTTTACACTATATGATCACAATTATATGTTTTCGCGACTGATAAATGATATAATCACTATTATTTCACTAATTATCACTCGCGACGGGGTAAAATTGAAAAAATATAAGAACATACAAAAGTTTTTATATAAATTCAGTCTCGATTTGTTCAGACGTAAAAAAAACAACACGAACCCATGAGTTCTCATGGATAAACAAAAGCCACTAAAAGTTGAACACACTGTTAAAAGTTTATATTTTTTCCGACAGGAGGCCAACGAGAAATTTTCAATTTCAGGATTTTGGGGTTGTCGATATAAATCCGGAACCGCTCTTTGATCTCGAGGATAGAAATGCATTTTTATTAAAGGAATTATATTTATTTATATGAATTGTTTGGTTACTGAACCTGTTTTTCTAGTCTCTTCATAATTTAGTGCTACACACGTAACTTAAAATTAGATGGGATCTTTTTCAACTCATTTAGTTTTATAGTTGTTTCTCCGTCAAAATAAAATTAGAAAGATGGGGCATCGGTTTTTAAAATGTTCTAAGTCTTTGGGGGCTATAGGATGATTAATGTTTTTGAGTGGTGAATTTGATTTTTTTTTCATGGTTAGAAATAATTTTCAGTACGTTTCTAAATTTCACATTTTTTGTAGTATCATCCAGAAACGAGCGATCCCCTAGCGGATTGTACGACCAGGCATTGGTCTAAAAAAGTACAAAAACGACCGAAATTGGTCGAAAACAACCGAAAAACGACCAACTTCGGTCGTTTTTGTACTTTTTTTGACCGATGCCTGGTCGTACAATCCGCTAGGGTCATGCATCAATGTGCTTGTCCGTAATTTTTTCCCTGAGGGAATTTTTTGGTTCTATTTTATTCAAGCAACGATGTTTTCTTAAAATAAACAAAGTGAATGTAAAATGTTCTGTAAACCCAGTTTACTTAACCTGAACTAGTTAAGTCAACGTAGCGCATAGTAAAAGTGAAGTAAAATAAAGTGAAGTGTGTAAAAGTAAATGGAAGTTCGGCGAAGTAAAGTAAAGTAAAGGTAAAGTTAAGTAAACGATAAAAAACCAACAAACTATATAAAAAGAGGAAAAATATACACGACGAAGTGAAAACGGGGAACCCCAGCTGCGTCTCAACATTCACTGATTGCTAGTTACCGACTGGTGGTAGAGGCAGACTTCCATCTCTACCAGAAACATCTCTATCAAAATTCAAACTAATTACATCACTACCAAAATGCATTTCTATCCAAAAAACAAGTCCCGTAACAACTCGGCACATTTATATATCCTTACCAGAAACAACTCTACCAAAATTCAAAATACTACCAATTACTTCTCCCACCAAAATTCATATCTATCTACCAGAAAACATTTCCACCACAGAATGTCTATCCGTATGCATTACAATCTCCACTTTTGTTGGTAAAGTAGGGTTTTCTAGATCAACAACTTTTATAAAAAGATAACCATATTAACAGTGAAAATTGAGCCATTAAAATCTTTACCAAAAATAAAGTCCATTCGGCCACAACTCTACCACAAAACTTCATAATATGATTACATTTCTACAATTAAAAAATTTCTAACAACATAACATCTCTTATAAAAGTTGTTGATCTGGAAAACCCTACTTTACCAACAAGAGTGGAGATTTTGATGTATACGGATAGACATTTTATGTTGTGGAAATGTTTTCTGGTAGAGATGTTACGTGGTAGACATTTATAAAATAAATTATATTCATTTTGGTAGATTTGTTACGGAGTTGTGATTTATCGTGATAGAAATGTTACGGGACTTGTTTTTTGGATAGACATGAATTTTGGTGGAGATTTGTTTGGTAGTATTGAATTTTGATAGAGATGTTTTTGGTAGAGATGGAAATCTGCCAAAAACACTACTAATCATGAATTATTATTTCAAAAAATACTTACATCACGCCCGTAAACTAGACCGGAAAACTAAAATTTTTCTAATTTGTTATTAATCATATCTTCATCGACTTAAGCATTAAGAATGTAATCAAACGGCATAATGCTGTTTTCCTCGTCCAACCAAAATCTATTTAGATATTTCTCCGAAAAAATAGTTTATAAGCAATAAAGTTATAAAACCAAAAAAAGTACGGTGAGTGACAGTAAATAGTAAAGTTATTAAATGAACCTAAAGGTAGAGTGAATAACTCCCGTCTTTTTAGCCCTGCAGGCAGTCGGGAGTTAAAAAATAATTCAAGAGGAAATACACGACACAGTGAAAAAAATGGGGAACCCCAGCCGAGTGTTGACATCTGCTGACCACTTTTTACCGACCGATGGTAACTTACTCGAATATAATTAGAATTGATGGATGTGACTAGCTCTACCAGCTTTATCTGATTCCGGGAATGATACTGATCACCGAATTATTGAAAAATTCAAAGTTAAATTACTTATAAAAAATTCAAAGTTAAATTACTTATAAATCATATAAGTAGTTAACCAGTTATTAAAACCGCAATTAAAATATTCGGTAGACGCTGGTGTCAGATTAATCAAAAATGTGGATGTACGTTGGATGTACACAAAATGAAAAAGGATCGTTTGCTGAGGATTTCAATATATTATACGAGGATATCAAACGAACAAGATTAACGTAAAACGTAACGTGTGTGCACTTAAAATCACCATAAATATCGCGATTAGAGTTGCCAAAGGACGGTCATTTTCATGTCTGGTCAAATGACACTAAAATGACCGTCTTTTTGTTTAACGTCAATTGACCGTGTCAAATGACGGAATTCGTCTACATAGTTGCAAAATGACCGTCATTTTTTGAATGGTCAAGAATTGGTCACAAATTTTGCTAATTGTTTTGATTATAATTTTATTTGGGAATGTTTTTATTTCAGTCGCGCATCACTACACAAGAATAACGTAATAATTAAATTTTCATTATTCAACATCAAATTTGTTTGACATATTTTATACATGTTTTTCTTTTTTTTTTTTTAATTGTAACGACTCACTCTCATATAAAGCCATCTCGACTAGTGCATATACATGTAAACAATTGTCAGTTTTCTGTATTATATTTCTGTATTCAATACATTTTCTTATTGAAAACTTACACACGCACATATTTTATGCCAATATAATAAATATATTTAATTATATTCTTGTGTCAATTTTTCTATTATTTCTTTCATTTACTTTTTAAATCTTTGTTTAAACAAACCGTTGTTACAAACTCAAAACTCGACGAAAAACAAACGGCGGCCATTTTAATGAATCGGTCACAAATCGGTCATTTTTTAGACGGTCATATGACGGTCTTGCGACGGTCAAATGACGCGTCTAACTCACAACTTTCATCGTGATGCGCCAAAAATCCTTTCGTAGGGTCCGTTACTTAAGTAGTTTATGGAACGTGAAGCAAAAACGAAATAGAAAGAAGTATAGTGAGTCAAAGTAAATAAAAGTTCTTAAAAGTAAAGTAAAATTAAAGTTTAGTTAACAATATTACCAAAATAAACAACAATTTAAGAGGAAATACGAGACACAATGTTAACCAAGAAGTCCTGTTGCGTGCCATTCCGTTGGTAACATTCTGTTGGTAACATTCTAGAAAATAAAAATATTGATCAATGCCATCTTTAGGAAGAAAAAGATAATTTTGTTCAAACAGATAACCGTTGACGAGGCCATTATTTGATGACCACCTGTTGTCACGGGATCATGTAAGTATTTCTTCACTCTTGTAGTCCGTAAATAAATATAATGAATATCCGATTCATGTTATAATATGGATTAGATATTCATGGCATTATTGCCTTAATTGTGAAAATAATTTTTTTAATTTTTTTTATTTCAGAAATGGATAATTTGGGTAACGAGATAAAGAGACTTAATGTCACTGATGGTGGAAATTCAATAGGAACTCCACCACCAGGACCCCTACCCAATTCTCCACCAGTAGGCACCCTTGCCAGTACTCCACCGCCAGGAACTCTACCGCCAGGAACTCTACCGCCAGGAACTCCACCGCCAGGAACTCCACCGCCAGGAACTCCACCGCCAGGAACTCCACCGCCAGGAGCTTCATCGGGTTCACCAATAGGACCTATTGGCCCGCAGGATATTATTGACCAGCCTAGGAATAGTAAGTTATACATGCAAGATCAGCTTAGAATTAAGTTTTTTCCCTTCTGAATTTTAATTAATTTTTAATTAATAACTAAATCTTATTTTTTCATTCTAGAACGAGGCACTCGGGCTGGGTGGAGGGCCCGGGAGAATATGGCAATGCAGTACCTCAACCGCCTTCAATGTATGGCCTCCAAATCTCTGGCTGGTCAAGCTCTGCGGGCCAGACATAGACATCGGGCATGGAAAGCAGGTCGTGGCAACTGGGGTGGTCACGGTGGTGACTGGGATGGCCATGGTAGTCACCGAGGTAATCGTGACAATCAAGGAGGTCATGGCAACCAGGGTCATGAATGAAAAAATAAAAAAATAAAAAAATATTTCATGTTACATTGTTTCATTTATTCAACCTCCCTTTATTCTTTTATATAAGCAAAAAAACCTTTCCTATATTCTTTTGTATTATCACTATAGTTGATTATTCCACGTTCGCGGCTGCTGTAACAAAATTCAAATATTCTTGTTCACGATTCCTCCAAGAACTATCTTTATATACCCTTCGTTTCTGCGTACTTTTCCAATTCACTTGAACCTAATTACGTTAATAAAATCGATGTCAAAATGATTTAAAATGAATTGTTAACTACGTTTGCAGGGCGCTTTTATTCCGGTTTAATAATGCCCGATATAGTAAAAACTGTCGTTCACGCCGGTCCTCGTAGCTTGTTTTGGACCTCTGCATTGTGTTTCTCAAGATAGCCGCCGCATGTCAACAAAGATCACACGCGGTCGTTTGTCGTTCGCCGCCGGGTAGACTGTTTCGCGTCGGGATATCAGTCGTCGTTTCGTCAGTATTCTATCGTGAATTCGTGCCGCGTAAGTTTCGTTTGATCTTAATTATTTTATATGTTAAAAAAACGGTGAGTGATTCTCTGAAATAACCGGTTTTAAAGTTGTGGTTATGATTTTGACGTGTGAGGTTATGATCTCCAAAGAATTATCGTTATAAATATTTCAATCAAAGTAAGTAGGGTTCAAAATTTTACATTGTACCGAAGGTAATTTTATATTGCGAATTACAGGAAGCCAAGGTAGTTCAACGACGTCAGACTCCTTACAGTCAACCAATCGCACTGTCTGCCAACGCTTCAATGGCCAAAGAATTCAATTCCAGCAAAGTTTCTGAGGATTTTGACAAAATCTCAAAATAGCCAGAAACATTGAGACAGCCGAATGGATTTTTTTGTTTTATGTTTTACAAAGCGGATGAGAAAAATGCATCCATGGAGGATATGAAGAAGACCACTTGGTGTACCAGTCAATCTGACACTCTTCCTGATAATGGTACGAAAACGTGTGTATCAGATACAGGCTCTCAAAGTTCCAAAATAGAGGCAATGCAAGCGGCTGTGAGAAAATCTGCTACAACACCAGAAACGCATTCCGCTTTTGCTTTATTGTGTGAAATATTAAAATTAAAGAAATAGCTTTATTGAAATTTTTAAAAGTGAGTAGGGTTCAAAAACGCATTCCGCTTTTTGCCTTATTGTCTGAAATGATGAAAACATCAAATGACCAGTCTATTAAAATTAAAGAAATAGCTTTATTCAAATTTTTCAAACTGAGGAGGGTTCAAAATTTTTCATTGTACCGAAGGTAATTTTATATTGCGAATTACAGGAAGCCAAGCTAGTTCAACGACGTCGGACTCCTTACAGTCAACCAATCGCACTATCTGCCAATACTTCAATGGCCAAAGAACTCAATTTCAGCAAAGATTCTGAGGATTTTGACAAAATCTCAAAATAGCCAGAAACATTGAGACAGCTGCATGGATTTTTTTGTTTTATGTTTTACAAAGCGGATGAGAAAAATGCATCCATGGAGGATAAGAAGAAGACCACTCGGTGTACCAGTCAATCTGACACTCTTCCTGATAATGATACGAAAACGTGTGTATCGGATACAGGCTCTCAAAGTTCCAAAATAGAGGCAATGCAAGCGGCTGTGAGAAAATCTGCTACAACACCAGGAACGCATTCCGCTTTTGCCTTATTATGTGAAATATTAAAATTAAAGAAATAGCTTTATTGAAATTTTTAAAAGTGAGTAGGGTTCAAAAACGCATTCCGCTTTTTGCCTTATTGTCTGAAATGATAAAAACATCAAATGACGAGTCTATTAAAATTAAAGAAATAGCTTTATTGAAATTTTTCAAACTGAGTAGGGTTCAAAATTTTTCATTGTACCGAAGGTAATTTTATATTGCGAATTACAGGAAGCCAAGCTAGTTCAACGACGTCGGACTCCTTACAGTCAACCAATCGCACTATCTGCCAATACTTCAATGGCCAAAGAACTCAATTTCAGCAAAGTTTCTGAGGATTTTGACAAAATCTCAAAATAGCCAGAAACATTGAGACAGCCGAATGGATTTTTTTGTTTTATGTTTTGCAAAGCGGATGAGAAAAATGCATCCATGGAGGATAAGAAGAAGACCACTCGGTGTACCAGTCAATCTGACACTCTTCCTGATAATGGTAGGAAAATGTATGTATCGGATACAGGCTCTTAAAGTCCTAAAATTGAGGCAATGCAAGCAGCTGGAATAGGAAACAAATGTTGCAGAAATTTTTTTTGTGGCAAATAAATATGAGGTTTGTGAGTTAAAAAACTTGTCCGAAAAATATATAAATATATATATTAGCAAATTTTAGTAAGCAGAACGTTGCTTGCGGATAAACTATGCTGTACTGCATTGAAATTGAAAACGAAAGTTCTGATACGTTTGTGGACTTGAAAAACTTACTTCCAACGATTCCTGGAAACTTTATGAAATTCGGTGAGCGAATGACTCGTTTTTTACTTCCCACAATGTGAAATTAATTAAAAATTTCGTATTGATACCAGTTGATCATTTGGTATCGAGTTAATTGATAATCGTATTATTTTTCCATTAAAAAAAGGGAACATGAAAGATTTTTTTGATTATACTGGAATTTTGACTCAGTATAATTTACTTTTATCGAGTATTTGTTTTATTATGATTAAGTATCCGATGAATGCGATATGGGGATAAATGATTTTCAATTTCAACTTACATCAGATTTATCGGTATTTGTGAAGGCATAGCTTCATTAATTTCATGTGTTTATACGTCATTCGAGGACATAGAATTAGTAACATAAATACTTTGTACTTAAATCTCGGTATTTGTTTCATTATGTTTTGCATTGTTATAGATAAGTCTACTAATGTAAAACTACATTCTGGAATAAATCGATAAGCGACGTTTATTTTTAATCCGAGCCTTCATATATTAGTATGAATATGAAGTTTGTGTAACAGAAAGACATAAATAAAATGAAACAATAAATTGTATTTCAATTTTTTAAATCTGTTAATGAAGTCACCTACACTAATTGTTGAAATACTACTTCCCAATTGTCCATCAATTCAGAAATTTCTAATAGTCTTATAGCTATTAAATTTTCGAACACTACGCATTTTAGAGAATAACATGGTTATTCATATCAATAGTCGAGAGAAGTTTAATGATTGTTACAAACAGCCATTTTCGAAGATCATTTCAAAATTGTGGTATGGTTTTTTATCAGAAGATTTTCTGAATCTCACAGTGGTCTCTGTGAAAAGGAACAAACGAGTTGTGAAAGCATGAATAGAAGCCCAGGGTTGAACTGAAACCCTGCCGAAAGAGAAACAAACAAAGATGAAACTAATGGAAAAATGATATTTTTTTTTGAATGGAACGGAAGAAGATACAACTTTACCGAAAACGAGCAAAAAACATGCTTCGCTGCGTTCGCTTCTTTACTGCACGCAAGAGTTTTGGAGACTTCCGTTATTTTGTAGCTATTCCTGCATATTCTACACAACGGTCGTGTTGTTTATCTCTTTGTCTCTTCATTCTCCTCTACATACGTCCTGCATTTCGAAGAAATGGCACAGGTTAGTATAAAATCAAAGAAATATCTTTATTTTGAAATCAAAGTAAGTATAGGGTTCAAAATTTTTCATTGTACCGAAGGTAATTTTATATTGCGAATTACAGGAAGCCAAGGTAGTTCAACGACGTCGGACTCCTTACAGTCAACCAATCGCACTGTCTGCCAACGCTTCAATGGCCAAAGAATTCAATTCCAGCAAAGTTTCTGAGGATTTTGACAAAATCTCAAAATAGCCAGAAACATTGAGACAGCCATTGCCAGACATTGAGAGAAAATGCTTCCTGATAATAGTACGAAAACGTGTGTATCGGATACAGGTTCTCAAAGTCCCAAAATTTAGGCAATACGAAGGGCTGTGAGAAAATCAGCTAAAACACTCGAAACGCATTCCGCTTTTGCCGTATTGTTTGAAACTGTCAACGAAATAGCTTTACAAGATGAAGCTGCCTGTTCGTCGTCGATTACAATACCATCTGAAGATGACGTTGAGAAGCTCACCAAAAAATTGGCAAATCTTGAGACAGTAGAGAGAGAGAAATTAGGTAGAGCCAATCTACAAAAAATGTCGAAAAAGAATTTGAAAAATTGACCGTAGTTTCCAGTGATATAAGAGATAAGAGAATGACAAGCCCCAGAAAAAGCAGAAATTCTGGTGTCCGAGCTTTTAGGATCTTCTGGTAACAATCGTTTTCAAAAATATTTTCAGACGACGGAGTCAGCATACCGGATTCGTACTCGTCCTACATTTGCCCCATACAATCGTTCAAATTGTGCAACGAAGTGAGGCAATGTAGGGACAAAGACAAGAGCGCCATTGCTCATTTTAAGACGTCTTACATAGTCCATCTCTAAAACTTTATTGCGTTTTTACATAATTTCTTGAAATTGGGAATTAATTCAACGATATGTGTTTCATTTAGATGACCATTTGTGCTAGAGTTCTGCATGCAAACTCATCACAAAATATTTTTAGGACGCTTGTCTCAAAAGAAATGATACGGTGTCGTGAAGAATTGTGCCCCAAATGAGGATTCCATTTACTTTCGTTTTTTGTTTTCAACGAATAAAACTAGAACATTTTTTGGAAACGCTTATTTTAAAGCTGTGATTGAGTACAGCATTCAGCTTTTGTAGAGTCTTTAAGTAGATTGTTGAGCCGCATTTCTTCGATTTTCTAAGGCGTTTCGTACAATTTTTTATTTTTTGAATATTGCGAAGGAAAAACAACGTTAATTACCAAAATTTCACTTTTCCGGGTCCTTCAGTTACCTTAATTCGTTATAAAATATAATTGAGGTGTGGCGGTAAAAACGGGATTACAAAAGGATCAAATTTTTCGTAAATGAAAACACCGAGAAATCCACTGAATGTATATATGTTGGAACAAACAGAGAAAAAATAAAAATTGCGATAAAATTAAATATTACAATATAAAAAACTCATTCACTATTTGTGCCTTTTTTGGTTTATTTTATGTTTAGTTCATTCATGTGAGAGAAATATATATTTTTCATGGGTGCATCCATTAGTGATGGAGTAGAGATTATTGCTTTTTTGTATAGAATTTCTATTTTTTGTTTTTTGTATAATACCATTGCTATTTTGTATAATTGACTGAAATTGCCTCATGCACTGAGAAACTATGTAAAAATCGAATTTAATGGGATTCGTTATAACATCGTCAACCACTGTACCGGATGGCAGATTATTTCCTCTCCAGAATAATCGCGTGTTCAAGCGTTTTGCCACAGTTATAAACGTCATTTTTACTAAACTCCGGTCACCATACAGTTCCTCAAGTTTTCGCCTGATATATTGAATTGAACCTCGATTCTGTAGGTGTGATTATTAATAATCAGTAAGAACCCTGAGTCCAATCACTTGAGCCTTAAATCTCTCCTGTGAATAATAAATACATTCAAATGAATATTTTATGAAATTGTTTTTGCAAATTGTTTTTTTACACAAAATTACTGTATTTCAACCTTCAAAAAAGATCAACGGCGTTGATTCTTATGGTGGGCAGTAAAAGAGAAAATCAGAGATAAAATTATTCAAATATTTTACCCGGTTTTGGGCATCAAAGTAATTTCTTTCGACAAGCTGCAGATTCAAGTATTCAAGGTATTTGCGCATTATTATGTTGAAGAATAGAATGTAGTGTTCGGCGCCCTTTTCCATGTCATCAGCGAATCTTATGGATAGTTGAACATCAGTGTTCTCTGGCTGTGTCTAGCTTTTGAGCTCTAACTGCTACCGGAGAACGTAAAATCATCAACTGATTTTTTTTTTCATATTCGATACAGAATAATAGATGTTGAAGAATAGAATGTAGTGTTCGGCGCCCTTTTCCATGTCATCAGCGAATCTTATGGATAGTTGAACATCAGTGTTCTCTGGCTGTGTCTTGCTTTTGAGCTCTAACTGCTACCGGAGAACGTAAAATCATCAACTGATTTTTTTTTTCATATTCGATACAGAATAATAGATAATAAAAACCTCTAGCAATCGGTGACTCGTGTATAAAACAGTATCATAAAAAGTATATGGTCCAATAGTGGGCTTGTGTTCCCGAAGCAATGCCTTTCATCTTCTAGTTAAATCCATCTCTGGAGTGTAAAACCCTATACTTGCACAAACACCAATTCATTGATGAGAGCATCTTGAAGTAGTTAGCTTGCAGCTGAACCCTATCGCCATCCTTGAATCCAGATCATGGAGCTGAAAGACAAACATGTTTTGAGACTTTGCGTAAAGGATATAACAAATATTTACACAATGAATTTTCAAGTTTCGCTCCGCCTGAGCTAGAACAATGAGCACTGTAACTTTTTTTTGTTTCTCCTAAGGCACCCAAGGTTCCAAAATATTCAATATTGCGAGGCACTCAATAGAAATATCATTTAGATTACAGAGTGTAACACGAACCTTGTTTTGTTAGTAACTCCTTAATTGCTTTACCAAGTATTTCGTCGATCAAACGTTGGATCTCATTGTTTCTGATAACCAATGATTCCGGCGGTGCTTGCGAAATTTACAGTCATTATTAAAATTCCCCGTTTACGAAGACAGTCTCAAAAATCTTCCAATTCTTTTCCATTGCCATGGTTTTGCGTAAACCCGCGACGGTCTCCTGATTATAAATCAATAAAAATTCGTCGAAAATTTGAGTCTCGAAGACCATGAAATTCCGATTGAAACTATCTCGCTAAATCTCGCTAAATTTGCAAATTCACTTATGTTTTCAGTGAGCTCGAATGTTAAAACTGGAATTCAAAGATGCAAAGCCAGAGCTATAATTCCTGATTCGGATTATGTTCACTGTTTTTTTTTCATTATCACCATTATTATTAACATTATTATTGTTATTAAATCACGTCATTAATAATATTGTTTGTTCCTTTCACTTTTCAATAAGCATTTTCATTTATTTTTTATTTAAACTCCGCACGCAACAACAGCACTCGCTGGGGATCATAACCTTAAACGTCAACATGACGTGAAATGTCGCAGATGTGGTATGTTATTTTTTTACGGTTAACTGCACAAAACATATGTATTTTTTGAGAGATATCTGTTTTTTCATTTGCTCACTCAGTATATTAGTACATTTTACAAACAATCACAGCTAGTTTACATACTGACACTCGCCTTTCGATCGATTATTTATGTCTGCTGTTACCGAGCCACGTCTTTTTTAAAAAATGTCTGCTGTGCTGCCGTGCTACGTTCTGAAGTTGTCCTCTGATTTCCAATAAATCAACAACCAATTTCAACAACCAATCATAACATCTGAATATAAATGTCGTCAGATTCAACCAATCAGAAACTCGAGAGCATCAAAGTGCCTTTGATTGTGTTGTAAATACAGACGCATAAATTCTAGAATGTGTTGGTAACTTTTGCATAATCTTGAGCCTGTGCAAAGTTTTTTCTCAGCAATTACGCCACCGATCATGCTGATTGTGGGTGGAATCGAAAGAGAATTTATTAATTAATCTCCAGTTCAATTTTCAAAGCCTCAGATGACTCAGGAGTTTCGTAATTGAACAAAATGACATGCCAATTTTACCCCCACCACCGCGAATCGTTTTATTCAGAGAAAAGATAGTCTCGGCGAGCTCGGGCCAGCAGACGACAGGGCTGTCAATGTACTTGTCCCGAGACTCTACCGAGTCTCTTGATCTCGGCCCCCAACCCGCTTTCTACCATTCTCTTGGGTTCCCAATAAGCATAGCATATTAGAGTAGAAGAAAAAAAATAGCCAAAGTCCAAAGACAGACCTGTGACGAAATATTTCCAGTACAATTTTGACGAAAAATAGATCTTATTTCGTGGAAACCAACGTTATAAGCCGAAAATCATATTATGGCCCACAACACGTATTTCTTCATGCTCTTGGATTCCCAATAGACAAAACATATTAGAAGACAAGGAGAAAAATCACCAAAGTCCAAGACCAAACCAGTGCCGAAATATTTTCAGTACAATTTTGAAGAAAAATTGGTCTTTTACGTGGAAACCAACATTATAAACCGAAATTCATTTCTCGGGCCTCATCCCGGATTCCTCCATGCTGTTGAGTTCCTAATAGGCATAACATATTAGAGTATGAGGAAAAAAATCGTCAAAGTTCAAGGGCAGACTTGTGACGAAATATTTTCACTACAATTTTTACGAAAAATTGGTTTTTTATGGTGGAAACCAACTTTATAAGCCGAACATCATACACGGGGAAAATAAGATTGGGAAAAGTACATTGATGGTCCCTTATTTGCTGATAATTTCATGAAAAAGATTATCCCATAAAAAATGTTCGTATGAGAATGGAATCTATAAAAATGTACTAAAAGCAATTAATTCATAGAAATTTATACTAAAATCCTATAACCGTCATAACATAAATGAGGAACTTTTGAGAAAAAAGGCGTGATATCAAACCATAAACTTCCCCTAGGGAAAAAAAGGTTGGGACAAGTACATTGATGGTCTCTTGTTTCTGGATGACATAGAAAAAAGATTCAGAACCAGGAAAAAAATTCTATAGAAATAATAAACGAAAAATTGAAAACTTCAAAAAAATTCAACAAAAATAAAAAACAATCGAAAAAATTCTGTAAAGGAAAATAAAAAATTTTCAAAAAAATTCATAAATATTGGACAAATTGAAAAATAAACTATCCAAGTTACATGCAGTATAAAAATGTATGATATCAATTGGAGGCCAAGTTTTTATTGATAATTTGAAATATTTATCGAACAAATCGCAAACTTTAATTGAAATTCTTGATAATTATTTTCAAGAAAAAAGTTAATGAAAAAAAAGTCATAACGGAAGTTACGTGCAGTACTAAAATGAATTATATCAATTCGAGGTCAAGTATTTATCAGTTATTCGAAATATAATCTCCGGCGACAAATGAGCGTTGAGAATCCTTGTCGGGCTCACAACGTTTTATCAAAATTACTAAAAAATTAATGGAAATAAAATCATTAAAAATTCACATGAAAGTCATTCGTTACTTCAACAAGATACACACTGTAAAGAATCGATTCCCCTCCGACTTTCAGGATCCCCTGGTATTATTCACAACATTCAACTTCGATTGGATCGGTACAAATTATGTTCAAATACGTCTTAAACGTACTTGTCCGGCCCATCACTTTTTATTCAAATTGCTCATTCGAAAACAAATTAGGGCTGTTCTATAATGACAAATATAATAAAATGGATAGAAATAAAAATAATATCTCCAAGTAATTTGAACTTGATTGTTCGCAAGTTCGTATAGCAATATCCACTTCTGATTTTCTTCAGTGAACACATACCATTCGGTAAGAACCAATGAAAATGAGAAATAATCAGGCGCATTACTAGAAATTTTCGAATCTACTCAGCCATGCAATGTTTTTTTTTCTATAGTCACGTACACATTTTGATAAATATCACTAGTCGAGTACGACACGTGGATTCCTGGAATTTGAAGAAAAATGATTTTGTTGTGAATTATGACTCCATATAATATAAATAGATTAATCAACTTCATCTTTCATTTTCGTTTCATTTTGACAAGAGCGATTCGAAGAAAAATTATTTTCTCGGGAATTACTGTTCCTTAATATTAACACATGCATAAACTTCGTTTTTGATTTGTTTTCGAATGAGCAATTTGAATAAAAAGTGATGTGCCGGACAAGTACGTTTAAGACGTATTTGAACATAATTTGTACCGATCCAATCGAAGTTGAATGTTGTGAATAATACCAGGGGATCCTGAAAGTCGGAGGGGAATCGATTCTTTACAGTGTGTATCTTGTTGAAGTAACGAATGACTTTTATGTGAATTTTTAATGATTTTATTTCCATTAATTTTTTAGTAATTTTGATAAAACGTTGTGAGCCCGACAAGGATTCTCAACGCTCATTTGTCGCCGGAGATTATATTTCGAATAACTGATAAATACTTGACCTCGAATTGATATAAGTCATTTTAGTACTGCACGTAACTTCCGTTATGACTTTTTTTTCATTAACTTTTTTCTTGAAAATAATTATCATGAATTTCAATTAAAATTTGCGATTTGTTCGATAAATATTTCAAATTATCAATAAAAACTTGGCCTCCAATTGATATCATACATTTTTATACTGCATGTAACTTGGATAGTTTATTTTTCAATTTGTCCAATATTTATGAATTTTTTTGAAAATTTTTTATTTTCCTTTACAGAATTTTTTCGATTGTTTTTTATTTTTGTTGAATTTTTTTGAAGTTTTCAATTTTTCGTTTATTTAATATAAATAGATTAATCAACTTCATCTTTCATTTTCGTTTCATTTTGACAAGAGCGATTCGAAGGAAAATTATTTTCTCGGGAATTACTGTTCCTTAATATTAACACATGCATTAACTTCGTTTTTGATTTGTTTTCGAATGAGCAATTTGAATAAAAAGTGATGGGCCGGACAAGTACGTTTAAGACGTATTTGAACATAATTTGTACCGATCCAATCGAAGTTGAATGTTGTGAATAATACCAGGGGATCCTGAAAGTCGGAGGGGAATCGATTCTTTACAGTGTGTATCTTGTTGAAGTAACGAATGACTTTCATGTGAATTTTTAATGATTTTATTTCCATTAATTTTTTAGTAATTTTGATAAAACGTTGTGAGCCCGACAAGGATTCTCAACGCTCATTTGTCGCCGGAGATTATATTTCGAATAACTGATAAATACTTGACCTCGAATTGATATAATTCATTTTAGTACTGCACGTAACTTCCGTTATGACTTTTTTTTCATTAACTTTTTTCTTGAAAATAATTATCAAGAATTTCAATTAAAGTTTGCGATTTGTTCGATAAATATTTCAAATTATCAATAAAAACTTGGCCTCCAATTGATATCATACATTTTTATACTGCATGTAACTTGGATAGTTTATTTTTCAATTTGTCCAATATTTATGAATTTTTTTGAAAATTTTTTATTTTTCTTTACAGAATTTTTTCGATTGTTTTTTATTTTAAAAATAATTTCCGGGTCATCTAATGAAGTCCATATTAGTATTCAATTTGTTAAAACTTGTAGTATATTAAACCAGTATAAAAGCGGCCGCGTAAATGTAGTCTGTGATCTGTGTGTGAAAAAGAATATATTAACAATGCACGATGCATATGTCAACGAAACTTCAAGATTTCATTATTTCGTTCGATTGGAAATAAGTGTCAAATGAGATAATCTTTTAATTAAACCAGAGTGCGCCGAATATTGTCCAGTGTAAATATATCGTCAGTTGCGTTATTATATATCATGTGTAATAATGTAGTTTATATATACGAGTTCCCTTTGATAGCTGTGTGGTAACGAACCGGCCGGGGTTCGACGTTACGAAGTGCGAGACAAATGTAACAAACGTTCACATAGTTAGTGAATAATATAAATAAGGCAAATCAGTTTATCAAAAATAAGTCTGGAAGTTGTAAGAAAAAACGTTCGTCAACCTATAACGTCAAATTTTCTTTTTGCTATCTGAAATATTATGGTTGATAATTAATAAAACAAGAACACACGGAACTGTTAGTATAATGTGAGAAACTCCAATTGAATGAATGTTTTCTAATTCATTTCTTGTGTCATCATTATTTTTGAATATTCCTATATTTTGCTTCCTATTGAGTTTGGCTCTGCTCTTTCCGATCCGTGTTTTCACTCCATCGGTTTGCAGCGGATTGATACATATTATTGATTCGTTGCCTAATATGTGTCCTATGATTTTCTACTATTTCTTCATGCTGATCGTGGTAACGTGATTCAAGAGGTTTCCAACTATGATCATCAATCGCACATTTTGTACATCACATTTTCAAAACAGTTTCTGATCTTGATATAAGTGTAGTTATTCTTTTTCCACCTGATCTGTCGAGTAATAAACTTTGAAACTAGTTCCAAAAAGTCTTTGGATGCTTTTTTTGCTGATAATATGAAAAGTCGAATCTTTGGAATACGGTAGGCAAACACAAATTTTGACAACAATACTTATGAAATGACGTGTATGTTGAGTATTCCTATTTTGCAAACTGCAAATGTGGAATTATTAGTGAAAATATTCATTACGATAAGTCTATAGTTGCTCGGTTTCGGATGCGAATAAGTATAATGCCTGCCAACATCATAGAAACCTACAGAATTTCTGAATGTTATGTGCGCTATGACATTTTAATGTAACATCATGACTTTTAACAACTTTTCACTATAATACTATAGATTTGGATCATTGAAATACAGCAAAAATCTGCAAACTAAAAAATTTATATATTGTAACGTAACGCTCTTGCCGACCCCGGACTGAACGCCGCCACGCGTCGGTTCGAGCTACCTTAATTTAGAAAGAAGCAGGTATGAACGAGACGAGAGACCACGATTATGTTTAAAAAATAACCAAATGAATTTATTAACAAAAAATTTGTTGTTTTTACTAAAATAAAAGACCGCGAACGCGTTTTTCGTTTTTATTTTGTTTTTTGTCCGCGTTGTTTATCCGAATCAGGCGAGAGAAGACTCGAAAGACCCGGAAAAACGGAGCGTTTTTCTGTGTGAAATTCCTTAAATGAATTTCTAGTTCGTTTTAACACAATAAATGACGCTCTATTACATTTGTTTCCTCTTACTTTATTTTCCTTTTCCTTTCGCTTTGCATGAGATCTTTTCAGATAAAAATGAAATTTGCAACATTAATGATTGACAACCGATGTCCTGGGTTCCTAGCCGCTTGACCCCGAATTTCTAATGCCGCTTATCTAATCCAAGAGTAACGCCCGCTTTTTCTTACAATTTTGTTTTTATTCTTCGCTTTGATGCTATATAAACTTGAATCGTACCGCAGCCTCTTGGATTTCGCTTTTTATTTCTCGTATTATTTGATTTTTAATTTGCTAGATGGATTATTTCGACTTTCGTGTCGGCGATAGTCCAAATGGACAAAGAAAATTTTAATTATTAATTCTTAAATTATTTCTTTCAATGAATTGATTCGTTTCACCTGACCAATCCGGAGAATATCAAAACAAGGTTAAATTTAATCGGAATAAATCAAAAAATCAATTGTATAACGCCTCCATTCTTAAGCAAACCCAAAATATTGAAAGGTGGAAAGTTTGTGCTTGACCACGGGCCTCAAACGTCGCCGAATGGCGCCAATGTTCAAAACACAAGACAGGTTAGGAAGTGAACCCCAGACCACGGGCTCGATACGTCGCCGAGTCTCGCCAATGTCCTGAGCATTCACTAGGTTAGGTAATTATCGCCCACGGGCCACGGGATCGATACGTCGCCGAGTCTCACCAATGCCCCATGCAAGGAAAATTCGGAAATTATTAGGTTATTTGGAATGGACCCTGGACTACGGGATCGATACGTCGCCGAGTCTCACCAATATCCCAGGCATCCGAGGAATAATAGGAAAAAGGATTTTAGGTTATACCAGAATGGAGTGTATCAAGAGACTCGGTAGAGTCTCGGGACAAGTACATTGACAGCCCTGTCGTCTGCTGGCCCGAGGCTCTCGCCGAGACTATATTATCTCTGAATAAAGTAAATTTCGGTGGTGGGGGTAAAATTGACATGTCATTTTCTTGAATTCCGAAGCTCAGGAGTTATGTCGCAATTTGAAAATTGAACTTTCAGCTAATTAAGAAATTCTCTTTCGATTGCGCCCAAAATCAATACGATCGGTGGTGTAATTGCTGAGAAAAAACTTTACACGGGCTCAAGATTATGCAAAAGTTACTAACACATCTATGGATTTACTGTGTCTGTACAGAACACCATCAAAGGCCTCTTGATGCCAGCTATAACCCATTTCTATGGAAGCTCGGGTCCCGGGATCCCGGCTACAGAAATAATGAGTTGTGACTGGTCAGGACACTTGCTGTACCGTTCCAGCGGAATACAGTTTATGAATATATATACAAGGCCATCAGTCAGCCGTCAGTTATTGATGTTATAACAAACGGATTTTCGACATTACGAAGTGCGCGGTGACAAAAAAATATTTTTCATCTAATAAAGTGTTAAATATGTATTTATTTTATTAAAAATAGTGGTATGTGGTGTCATACAGTATTACGAAAACCAGACATATAGTGACTTTGACGTGATATATAATACATCCATCTGTCATTTTTTGATGGCATGAGCAAATTAATAGCAACAGCGATCTGAATGATAAAATTTCGGAGAAATAGTGCGAGCTGTATGAATTCGATTCAAAATTCTTATATGACTATAAAAAAAAAATGTTATGTAAGTTTTGTGAAAACCATGTGGGTTAGTTTACGCTCATCGCAATCGGTTCGCGAGTGTTTGTTATATAGAACATATATTAGTATTGGGAAATTTCTCCTTGTACAAATTCTTTGATTTTACGTTTATTTATGACATAATTTTGTTGCAATCCTGGTTCTGGGTTCTTCAAAAATTTTCAACGGGAGTTATGTGAGAAAAAAAAACTTTCGCTCATTATAACCTCTCAAACGTTCTTTTCAAACAGAAATTTTATGTTGTGTAATTACATTATAGAAAAAATATGCGTGATTGTATGTAAATGAATGCAAATAAATGTTGAAAAACTTCGGTCAAGTAAAAGTGTCTAATTCAATGTATTGTTGTCATATTTTCTTTCATTACATTTGGCTGTGTTCACCGGGCCCTTTTTCCTACCTCCTTAGCTCACAGTGTATCCATACCAATTTCTATTCATTCTCTAGACAATTCGAGTGACATTCGTATTTCTATTTCCTCATATTGATGTCAATAAATTGGAAAATTCATATCAAAAAGTTTTCATGATTGCTTGTTCACAAACACGAGTTTTAAAAAATCTTTGGGCCATGTAAATACATAGATATTCACTTGAATTGTTGCATGATGAATTTGGAAATTCATTTCAATAAGTCATTGGTTGCTTATTTTTCGTGATATCAAAATTTGTATCTTCCAAATGCAATGAACACATCTTAAGTTTGACAACATGATGAAGCGACACGTATATTGAGTATTTCCAGACCAAGTTTACGATTGGCATTATGGATTAAAAAATTCATGTGTGTGAGTCTACGCCTGATCATTTCTGAATGTGATCAAATATTTTGTCTGTATATAACCATGGAGAAATTCTAAATTACACTATTTGATTTACTTCAACATGCAGCGTATCTGTCACTTTATTTATTGAATATGCCATAATGAGTTTCAAAAATGTGGTTCGGGTAATTTTAAAGTTTTTTGCCCCATAGCACCAAAGTCTGTATTACTGGTACGCAGCGAGTACCTATGAACTATATTCCTGCGAAGCGGTAGGTGTGCCAATCTTTTCACTTTTTGGTTCCAACTGTAATATATGAATGAGATACATGAAACAATTATGCATTCTGTTCACTTTCAAGTGCGCTGTCTTTTTTCCTTTTAGTTTTGGCATAATAAATTTTATGAATCGGTGGTAATTTTTTCTGTCTGTACCAAAATTTAGATGAATAAATCGCAGCGAATACTTGCAAATTTGGAAAATTCTGTGTATTGACATGCATGCCAGGTATTAGTACTTCCTTTTTTTGATTATGGAATATGGATATCTACAAATAATAAAAATTATACATGAATTATAGGATTTGGAAATGGATTATAAATAATAATCAATAATAAAAAATAATGATGAATGATACAAAAAGTCAGCGATGGCTTGTTTATGAATGGCATAAGAAGTTATGTTTTCAAAATGCATTGCTCATATTAAAAAGTAAGCAATTCTGTTGGTCTCGACGCACTTCATATTTTTTCTTTTGTCCGGTTGAACCTTGGTGGCTACATGCAGAGTTTGAAAATTTTATGCATCGACGTGGGTGCGTCAACTTTCTATCTCTGGGAATGATAATACGAATGGAAAAGATTGCTTCAAAAAGTCCTTGGAAGCACGTTTTTTAATGAAATAAAAATAACTAGCATTAGAATTCAATAAACATATGTGAAAATTGCGAATTCTGGTGAACTTGGTGAACATTATATATATATTTTTCTTTCTCCTTCTGTCAAATTTTAAGGAAAATCAATCCAAAAATTCGTTTCATTGAAAAATCTTCATGTTTTCTTTATTCACAATGATTTCATCAAAACAGATGAAAACAAAATTTATAAATGAAGAGGCAAAATTCCACAATGATACAAAATATTGAAAAACCTTACGGAATATGATTTTAATCCCACAAAATTATAGACATGTTCGAAATGGTTGAAAAATTGAGGATATCACTTCAAACATTCGAAGAATATCAAACTGTTATAAATTGTACAAAACTTAAAGAAAATCATTGGAGAAAGGAGAATTATTTTTAAATATCACATTAGAAACATTGGAGAACTTGAGAAAATCTTATTTAAGAATATTTTTTGTGGTTTAGAACTACCACAGAAAAAAGATTTGATATCAAGCCGTGAAAATCCTCTCTCGGAGAAAAAAAATTTGGACAATTACATTGATGATCGCCCGTTTTCGCATTATACCACAAAAAATGTAAACAAAACTTCTTAAATCACACAACAAAAATGATTTCGAACCGTAAGAAAATATCAAATATATTACAATCCTACAGCATTAGTGTATAATGTTCTTCACTGGTATACTGATTGTGCGGTATCAGTCTTTTTTCGACGAATCTGATGTTACAAGCCAAAATCATATCTCGGCCTCCAACCCGCTTTCCACCGTGCTCTTGGGTTCCTAATTTCCAAAACATATTAGAGTACAAGGAAAAAAATCGCTGAAGTCCAACAACAGACCTGTGATGAAATATTTCCAGTACAATTTGACGAAAAATAGGTCTTTTTTCGTGAAAACCAACGTTATAAGCCGAAAATTATATCTCGGCCTCCAACCCGCTTTCCACCATACTCTTTGGTTCTTAATTGACAAAACATATTAGAATACAAGGAAAAAAATCGCCAAAGTCCAAGGACAGACTTGTGACGAAATATTTCTAGCACAATTTTGACGAAAAATAGGTCGTTTTTCGTGGAAACCAACGTTATAAGCAGTAAATCGTAAATAATTCATAGCAATTTAAATTAAAATTATATATTCATCAAAACATAAATAAGGAATTTTCGAGAAAAAAGACGTGATATCAAACCATAAACTTCCCCTAGGGAAAAAAAGGTTGGGACAAGTACATTGATGGTATCGTGTTTGCTGATAATTCCATCCATAAAAAAAAAACTTGGAAATCGATGCCTCATTCTTCTTATTTGATTCGAACAGCTAAATCAATTGAAAAAAATTCCATCTAATTTATGTGCAGCATTAAAATTTATTATATCAATTCGAGGCCAAGTATTTTCTAATGAATTGAAAAAGTTACCACTTGAGTTACGTGCAGCACTAAAATTTATGATATCAATCAGTGGACAAGTATTTTATTAGTAACTCCAAATTTTGACGTTATTAAATTGTTCTAAAAAGCTTTTAAATCCAAAAAAAATCACATGAAAGCTAGTCATTCGTTACTCTATGGTGGCAAAGACTTATAAGAAAATCGATTTTTCTCAGACTTTCAGGATCCTTTGGTATTATTCACACAATTCAACGTCGATTGGATCGATACAAATTATGTTTAAATAAGTGTTAAAAGTACTTGTCCGGCCCATCACTTTCCGTTTAAATTGTTTATCCAAATAAAAATCAGGGCTTGTCTAGAACTGATGGTTCACAAGTCACAAGTATTCATGCAGAGGGAATTGAGACAATTATCTTCAAGTAATTTTTACTTAGTTGCACTAATTTAATAAAAAACGGAAACAAATTATTCCGCAATATACAAGGGATTTTATTCTGCATCGATAAATGAAACAAATTGTACATAATATATATGTTCAAGCTTCCAAAATAACTGTCCAGTTTATATTTAATGATGTCAATTTTTACTTCCTATTTATTCTTCCAGCGAACGAATTCCATACGGAATCAAGAGACTCGGTAGAGTCTCGGGACAAGTACATTGACAGCCCTGTCGTCTGCTGGCCCGAGGCTCTCGCCGAGACTATATTATCTCTGAATAAAATGATTCGCGGTGGTGGGGGTAAAATCGACATGTCATTTTCTTGAATTGCGAAGCTCAGGAGTTATGTCGCAATTTGAAAATTGAACTTTCAGCTAATTAAGAAATTCTCTTTCGATTGCGCCCAAAATCAGCATGATCGGTGGCGTAATTGCTGAGAAAAAACTTTGCACGGGTTCAAGATTATGCAAAAGTACCAACACATTTACGCAGCTGACGTATCCGTATATGGGTTCAGACCCATACATACAAGGGCTTCTTGATGCCCATCATAACCAATCAGCGGTGAGAATCTATCCGTCTCGACCAATCGCAGATGAGAAAGTTTCTGATAGTCCTCAATGTTTTCTTGTATACCGTCTGTTATCGTCTGTTATGTTATTATAAAGTGACAGCGATCGTAGCCCCGTGGATCAACGGTGCAAGATTTGCAAATTTCGTTGAAATAAATAAAACATTATTGGAAATAGCAGTGGATATAATCAATTTTATTTTTTTCATAAAAGAAGTTTCAATAAGTTTCGAGCCCAATTCACGACAATAATATCTATAATAAATAAAACCTCAAAAGTGGATTAATTGATCTCATACAGTGTACTGAGAGTGAGTAAAATGTTGAGAAGTGAAAACGTGAATAATGTGTCGTGAAAATTAAGAATTATCTGTTCTACTTCGATATCGTAATATATACATAGATAGCAAATTTGCGAGATTTCGCGTCATGTTCACGTTTGAGGTTATGACCGCCGGAGTGCTGTTGCGTGCAGAGTGTAGAAAAATAAAAGTGGTTATTGAAAAGTGGAAGGAATCGATATTATTAATGACGTGACTAATTAGTGTTGAATAATAATAATAATAACAATGAGAAAAAAAACGTTCGTTCATTATAACCTCTAAAACGTTCTTTCCAAACAGAAATTCTATGTTATGTAATTACATTTAATAAAGAGGTGGATGGTTGTATGTAAACGAATTCAAATAAATTTTAAAAAACTTTGGTCAAGTAATTCAATGTATTGTTGTCATAATTTCTTTCATTTAGTTTGGCTGTGTTCACCGGTCCCTTTTTTCCACCTCCTTATAGCTTACAGTGTATATTGTCATACCAATTTCTATTTGTTCTCCAGACAATACGAGAGATATTCGTATTTCTATTTTTTTATATTAATTTCAACAAGATAATTTGAAACCTAGGAAAAAAAAGGTTGGGACAAGTACATTGATGGTCCCTCGTTTGCTAATAAATCCATAAAAAATTTTCTTTAAAAATCGTCAAAAAAATT
The DNA here is from genome assembly GCF_019457755.1 of Venturia canescens. Taxonomy (NCBI): domain Eukaryota; kingdom Metazoa; phylum Arthropoda; class Insecta; order Hymenoptera; family Ichneumonidae; genus Venturia; species Venturia canescens. The sequence goes on from NC_057425.1 coordinate 23,337,048, forward strand.
ATTTTATAAAAAAAAATACAGTACAATTCGAAAAAAATTTCACAAATCTAGAAAAAACATTATGTTAAAAAAAAAAATATTCTGTATCTATTTTTTAAAGTTCAAAAAAATCAAATAACAAGTAAAATATAAAAAACCGAAAAATCGCGTTTGAAATCATTATGCAAACCGATGCCTCATCCTTCTTATTTGATTCGAACAGCTAAATCAATTGAAAAAAATTCCATCTAATTTACGTGCAGCATTAAAATTTATTATATCAATTCGAGGCCAAGTATTTTCTAATGAATTGAAAAAAGTTACCACTTGAGTTACGTACAGCACTAAAATTTATGATATCAATCAGTGGACAAGTATTTTATTAGTAACTCCAAATTTTGACATTATTAAAATGTTCTAAGAAGCTTTTAAATCCAAAAAAAATCACATGAAAGCTAGTCATTCGTTACTCTATGGTGGCAAAGACTTATAAGAAAATCGATTTTTCTCAGACTTTCAGGATCCTTTGGTATTATTCACAAAATTCAACGTCGATTGGATCGATACAAATTATGTTTAAATATGTGTTAAAAGTACTTGTCCGGCCCATCACTTTCCGTTTAAATTGTTTATCCAAATAAAAATCAGGGCTTGTCTAGAACTGATGGTTCACAAGTCACAAGTATTCATGCAGAGGGAATTGAGAGAATTATCTTCACGTAATTTTTACTTAGTTGCACTAATTTAATAAAAAACGGAAACAAATTATTCCGCAATATACAAGGGATTTTATTCTGCATCGATAAATGAAACAAATTGTACATAATATATATGTTCAAGCTTCCAAAATAACTCTCCAGTTTATATTCAATGATGTCAATTTTTACTTCCTACTTATTCTTCCAGCGAACGAATTCCATACGGACTAAGAACTAACCTCTACTATTATTAAAAGCATTAAACTAATAATGAATCGCATTTCAACAAATTTTTAACCAGATTCTGCCGTACAATTTCATTTTTTTATGATTGATTTTTTATTGAATGAATAGTGATGGGCCGGACAAGTACTTTTAACACATATTTAAACATAATTTGTATCGATCCAATCGACGTTGAATTTTGTGAATAATACCAAAGGATCCTGAAAGTCTGAGAAAAATCGATTTTCTTATAAGTCTTTGCCACCATAGAGTAACGAATGACTAGCTTTCATGTGATTTTTTTTGGATTTAAAAGCTTCTTAGAACATTTTAATAATGTCAAAATTTGGAGTTACTAATAAAATACTTGTCCACTGATTGATATCATAAATTTTAGTGCTGTACGTAACTCAAGTGGTAACTTTTTTCAATTCATTAGAAAATACTTGGCCTCGAATTGATATAATAAATTTTAATGCTGCACGTAAATTAGATGGAATTTTTTTCAATTGATTTAGCTGTTCGAATCAAATAAGAAGGATGAGGCATCGGTTTGCATAATGATTTCAAACGCGATTTTTCGGTTTTTTATATTTTACTTGTTATTTGATTTTTTTGAACTTTAAAAAATAGATACAGAAAATTTTTTTTTTAAACATAATGTTTTTTCTAGATTTGTGAAATTTTTTTCGAATTGTACTGTATTTTTTTTTATAAAATAATTTTTTTGACGATTTTTAAAGAAAATTTTTTATGGATTTATTAGCAAACGAGGGACCATCAATGTACTTGTCCCAACCTTTTTTTTCCTAGGGGAAGTTTATGGTTTCATATCACGTATTTTTTCTCTAAAGTTCCTTATTTATGTTCAGTTGACTATAGGATTTTAGTTTAAATTTCTACGAATTATTTATGATTTTCGGCTTATAACGTTGGTTTTCACGAAAAAAGACCTATTTTTCGTCAAAAATGTACTGCAAATATTTCGTCACAGGTCTGTTCTTGGACTTTGGCAATTTTTTTCCTTTAACTCTAATATGTTTTGTCAATTAGGAACCCAAGAGCACGGTGGAAAGCAGGTTGGAGGCCGAGATATGTTTTTCGGCTTGTAACTTTGGTTTCCACGAAAATAGACGTATTTTTCGTAAAAATTGTATTGGAACTATTTCGATAGAGGTTTGTTCTTGGACTTTGGTGATTTTTCTCCTTGTCTTCTAATATGTTTCGTCCATTGGGAACTCAAGAGTATGGAGCAATGCGTGTTGCGGCCCGAGATGTGATTTTCAGCTTATAACGTTAGAAAAAAGAAAAGAAAAGAGGAAAGATAGATCAAATTCAAGACTCAACAAATCCAACAGAATTGGCCATTTTTAAATGTCGCTTTTGCATTCTGCATCTAGACATTTTCGTGTCTTCCAAAACGTACCCTCGACGAAATATATTTCCAAAGTTTGCAAGTCGCCGCTGCGATCCAATTATCTACAATTTGATAGTTGCCGAAAAAAGGCACCTGGAAACATTTATTATGTTAGAACTCAAAGAAGCAAAAAAAACTGAGCGTACTTAATTCAACAGAGCAACGGAATTCAAAGACGTTTAAGGTACCTGCATTGGTTGTGGAGGTAAACAATTTAATTTCAGGATAATTTAGAAATAAATTTAGAAATTCAGAAATTCAGCATAGAATTTAGAAAAAGGAAAATTAAGTTAATTAGTAAAGCTGAAGACTTTTGGGATGAATTTTTGAGATTATATGTTACGGTTGGAGTAAAAAATTTAAATGATGGGCACACATGCTGCGACACAAACATATGAAAGTTTGCAGGTATTCGCTCCATACCGCAGTATTGGCACACATGCTGCGCCACAAAAATATGAAAGTTTGAAGGTTTTCGCTCCATACCACAGTAATACATTTTCAATACTATTTGAAAAGAAACACTTTAAAACTTGCTGAACAAAGTTCCATTACATATTACCATAATCAAAGATAGGGGGTGATACTTAGTACATATACTTATCCACAGAAATTTCCAAATTCGCAGGTATCGGCTGCAATTCAATGTATCTGCGCAATGAGTTTGGAAGACAGCAGTTTCAAATCCATTCATAAATGAGCAACTGAAGACTTTTGTAATGAATTTTTCACTTCATATTCATGTTACGGTGGGAGTCAAAAAATAAAATGAATGGCACAGTATATAAATTGTATAGTTTGCAGATTTTCGCTGTATTTCAATGATCCGAATCTACAGCATTATAGTGAAAAGTTGTCAAAAGTCATGATGTCCCATTAAAATGACATAGCGCACATTGCATTCAGAAATTCTGTAAGTTTCTGGGGATGTTGGTAGGCACTATATTTGATCACATCCAAAACTGAGCAACTGTAGACTTATCGGAATGAATTTTTTTTATAATAATTCCTTATTTGTAGTTAGTTTCCAAATTTATCACTCGACAGACCTAATGGGAAAAGAATAACTACCCAGTATACCAAGACCAGAAATTTTTTTGAAAATCTGATTTACAAAATGTGCAATTCAAGATTATGGTTAGAAACCTCTCGAATCATGTTACCACAATCATCATGAAGAAGGAGTAGAAAATCATAGGACACATATTAGGGAACGAATTAATAATATGTACTGATCCTCTGCAAACTGATGGAGTGAAAACAAGGATCGGAGAGGGCAGAGCCAAACTGAATATCAAGCAAAATATGGGAATGTTTATATATAATGTTGACACAAGAAATAAATTAGAAAACATTTATTCAAGTAAAGTTTCTAATGTATAATGTATTTACACATGATATATAACCACGCCAGTGACGATATATTCGCACTGGACAATATTTTGTAATCTGGTTTAATTGAAGGATTATTTCAGTCAACACTTATTTCCAATCGAACGAAATAATGAAATCTTGAAAAGTTTCGTTGACATATGCATCGCGCATTTTTTATATTCTTTTTCACACACACATCACAGACTACATTTACGCGGCCGCTTTGATACCGGTTTAATATATCACAAATTTTAACAAAATAAATAGTTATATGCACTTCTTTAGATGACGAAAATTATTTTTTTATTTATCCCGCACGCACTTCGTAATGTCGAAACTCTGTTCATGCGATCAAAAACTGACACACGGTTTGTATATATATATGTATATCGATCGAATTTATGACTGCTGTTACCAGCTGTGCTGCGTCGTGTGCTACGTTATGAAGTTGACGTCAGATTTCCAATCATCAACAACTAATTTCAACAACCAATCACAACGTCTAAAAATGGATGTCGTCAGATCCAACCAATCAGAAACTCGATAGCATCAAAGTGCCTTTGATGGTGTTATACTATAATATACAGACACATAAATTTTTGAATGTGTTGGTAACTTTTGCATAATCTTGAGCCCGTGCAAAGTTTTTTCTCAGCAATTACGCCACCAATAATGCTGATTTTGGGCTCATTCGATAGAGAATTTCTCAATTAGCTGAAAGTTCAATTTACAAAGTCGTACATAACTCATAGGCTTCGCAATTAAAGAAAATCACATGCCAATTTTACCCCCACCACCGCGAATCGTTTTATTCAGAGAAAGTATAGTCTCGGCGAGAGCCTCGGGCCAGCAGACGACAGGGCTGTCAATGTACTTGTCCCGAGACTCTACCGAGTCTCTTGATATTTATAACAAAAAGCCTTCATGATTGCTTGTTCATACACCCAAGTTTTGAAAAATCTTTGGGCCATGTAAATGCATAGATATATTCACTTGAGTTGTTACATGATAAATTTGGAAATTTATTTCAATAAGTCATTGGGTGCTTAATTTTCAAGATATCAATATTTGTATCTTCGAAATGCAATGAACACCTCTAAAGTTCGACAAAGTGATGAAGTGACATGTTTTTTATATTAATTTCAACAAGATAATTTGAAATATTTATAACAAAAAGCCTTCATGATTGCTTGTTCATACACCCAAGTTTTGAAAAATCTTTGGGCCATGTAAATGCATAGATATATTCACTTGAGTTGTTACATGATAAATTTGGAAATTTATTTCAATAAGTCATTGGGTGCTTAATTTTCAAGATATCAATATTTGTATCTTCGAAATGCAATGAACACCTCTAAAGTTCGACAAAGTGATGAAGTGACATGTATATTGAATATTTCCAGACCATGTTTGCGATTGGCATTGTGGGTTGAAAAATTCATGTCTGTAAGTCTACACCTGATCATTTTTGGATGTGATCAAATATTTTGTCTGCGGATAACCATGGAGACATACAAAATTACAGCATTTTGCTTGCTTCAACATGCATCGTATCTGTCACTTTTTTTTTGAATGTGTCATAATAAATTTCAAAAATGTGGTTCATGTAATTTTGAAGTGTTTTTCCCTATAGCACCAAAGTCTGTATAACTGGTACGTAGCAAGTACCTATGAACTTTGATATTTCTGTGAAATAGCAGGTATGCCAATCTTTTAACTTTTTGGTTCCGACTGGAATATATTAACGAAGATATTCATTACTAAAGTCTTCACCTACTTATTTCTGAATAGATCTGAAATTACTGTCTTCAGAAACTAATGCACAGATACATGAAACAATTTTGATTTCTGTTCTCTTTCAATTGCGCTGTCTTTTTTCTTTTTAACTATGGCTCTGCTCTTTCCGATCCTTGTTTTGACTCCATCGGTTTACAGCGGATCGATGCATATTATTAATTGGTTGCCTAATATGTGTCCTATGATTTTCTACTATTTCTTCATGCTGATTGTGGTAACGTGATTCAAGAGGTTTCCAATTATGATCATCAATCGCACATTTTGTACAACAGATTCTCAAAACAGTTTCTGGTCTTGATATAAGTGTAGTTATTCTTTTTCCACCTGGTCTGTCGAGTAATAAATTTTGAAACTTGTTCCAAAAAGTCTTTGGATGCTTTTTTTGCTGATAATATGAAAAGTTGAATCTTCGGAATGCGGTAGGCAAACACAAATATTGACAACAATACTTATGAAATGACGTGTATGTTGAGTATTCCTATTCTGCAAACTGCAAATGTGGAATTATTGGTGATAAACATTCATTACGATAAGTGTACAGTTGCTCAGTTTTCGATGCGATTAAGTATAATACCTGCCAACATCATGGAAACCTACAGAATTTCTGAATCTTATGTGCGCTATGTCATTTTAATGTAACATCATGACTTCTAACAACTTTCCACTCTAATACTATAGTTTTGGATCATTGAAATACAGCAAAAATATGCAAACTATAAAATTTATATACTGTGCCATTCATTTTATTTTTTGACTCGCACCGTAACATAAATATGAAGTGAAAAATTCATTACAAAAGTCTTCAGTTGCTCATTTATGGATGGATTTGAAATTGCTGTCTTCCAAACTCATTGCGCAGATACATTGAATTGCAGCAGATACCTGCGAATTTGGAAATTTCTGTGGATAGGTATATGTGCTAATAAGTATCACCCCCTATCTTTATGGTAATATGTAATGGAACTTTGTTCAGCAAGTTTTAAAGTATTTCTTTTCAAATAGTATTAAAGTTTGTATTACTGCGGTATGGAGCAAATACCTTCAAACTTTGATATTTTTGTGTCGCAGCATGTGTGCCAATTATTTAAATTTTTTACTCCAACCGTAACATGTAATTTCACAAATTCATCACAAAAGTTTTCAGCTTTACTAATTATCTTAATTTTCCTTTTTCTAAATTCTATGCTAAATTTCTGAATTTCCTAATTTATTTCTAAATTATCCTGAAACGAAATTGTTTTCCTGCACAAGCAATGCAGGTACCTTAAACGTCTTTGAATTCCGTTGCTCTGTTGAATCAAGTACGCTCAGTTTTTTTTACTTCTTTGAATTCTGACATAATAAATGTTTCCGGGTGCCTTTTTTCTGCAACTATCAAACTGTAGATAATTGGATCTCCGCGGCCACTTGCAAACTTTGGAAATATATTTCATCGGGGGCATGTTTTGGATGACACGAAAATGTCTAGATTCAGAATGCAAAAACGACATTTAAAAATGGCCAATTCTGTTGTATTCGTTGTGTCTTGAATTTGATCTATCTTTTCTCTTTTCCTTTCTTTTCACTAACGTTATAAGCCGGAAATCATATCTCAGCCCGCAACACGCATTGCTACATGCTCTTGAGTTTCCAATGGACAAAACATATTAGAAGACAAGGAGAAAAATCACCAAAGTCCAAGAACAAACCTCTATCGAAATATTTCCAGTACAATTTTGACGAAATTTAGGTCTTTTTTCGTGGAAACCAACGTTATAAGCCGAAAATCATATCACGACCTACAACCTGCTTTTCACCGTGCTCTTTGGTTCCTAATTGACAAAACATATTAGAGTACAAGGAAAAAAATCGCCAAAGTCCAAGGAGAGACCTGTGACGAAACATTTTCAGTACAATTTGGATGAAAAATATGTCTTTTTTCGTAGAAACCAACGTTATAAGCCGAAAATCATATCTCGGCCTCCAACCCGCTTTCCATCGTGCTCTTTGGTTCCTATTTGACAAAACATATTAAGGTACAAGGAAAAAAATCGCCAAAGTCCAAGAACAAACCTGTGACGAAATATTTCCAGTTCAATTTTTACGAAAAATAAGTTTTTTTTAGTGGAACCCAACGTTATAAGCCGAAAATCATATCCCGGCCTCCAACCCGCTTTCGACCGTGCTCTTGTGTTCCTGATTGACAAAACATATTAGAGTACAAGGAAAAAAATCGCCAAAGTCCAAGAACAGACCTGTGACGAAATATTTCCAGTTCAATTTTTACGAAAAATAGGTCTTTTTTCGTGGAAACCTACGCTATAAGCCGAAAATCATATCCCGGCCTCCAACCCGCTTGCGGCCGTGCTCTTGGGTTCCTAATTGACAAAACATATTAGAGTACAAGGGAAAAAATCGCCGAAGTCCGAGGACAGACCTGTGACGAAATATGTCCAGTACAATTTTGACGAAAAATAGGTCTTTTTTCGTGAAAACCAACGTTATAAGACGAAAATCATAAATAATTCATAGAAATTTAAACTAAAATCCTATAGTCAACTGAACATAAATAAGGCAATTTTGAGAAAAAAGACGTGATATCAAACCATAAACTTCCCCTAGGAAAAAAAAGGTTGGGACAAGTACATTGATGATCCCTCGTTTGCTGATAATTCCATCCATGAAAAAAACTTTAAAACAAAATTTTTATAAAAAATGGGCAAAAAAATTATTTTATAAAAAAAAAACAGAACAATTCGAAAAAAATTTCACAAATCTTGAAAAAGCATTATCTTTAAAAAAAACTGAACTGTATCTATTTTTTAAAGTGTTAAAAGAATCAAATAACAAGTAAAAAATAAAAACCGAAAAATCGCGCTTGAAATCATTTTGGAAACCGATGCCTCATTCTTCTTATTTGATTCGAAGGGCTAAATCAATTAAAAAAAAACCATCTAATTTACGTGCAGCATTAAAATTTATTATATCAATTCGAGGCCAAGTATTTTCTAATAAATTGAAAAAAGTTACCATTTGAGTTACGTGCAGCACTAAAATTTATGATATCAATCGAAGGACAAGTAATTTATGAGTAACTCCAAATTTCAACATTATGGAACTGTTTTAAGAAGCTTTTAAATCCAAAAAAATCACATGCAAGCTAGTCATTTCTTACTCTATGGTGGCAGAGACAATCGATTTTTTTCAGACTTTCAGGAGCTACTGATATTATTCACAATATTCGACGTCGATTGGATCGATAGAAATTATGTTTAAATATGAGTTAAAAGTACTTGTCCGGCCCATCACTTTTCATTTAAATCAAATAAAAATCAATCATAAAAAAACGAAACTGTACGGGAGAATGCGGTTAAAAATTTATTGAAATGCGATTTAGGTTAGTTATGCCGAAGGAAATTCGTTCGCTGGAAGAAGTGAGAAGTAAAAACTGCCGTCATAGCAATACAAACTGGGGAGTTATTTTGGAAGCTTCAACATATTTAATGTGCAAAATGTTTTTTATTTATCGATGCACAATAACATCTTTTGTATATTACAGGACAATTTGTTTCCATTCTTATTAAATTAGTGCAATTAAGAGAAAATTACTTGAAGATAATTCTCTAAATTCCCTCTGCATGAATATTTGTGCTCCAACAGTTCTAAAAAAGCCCTGATTTTTATTTAAATATAATAAGTTTAATGGAAAGTGATGGGCCGGACAAGTACTTTTAACTCATATTTAAACATAATTTCTATCGATCCAATCGACGTCGAATATTGTGAATAATATCAGTAGCTCCTGAAAGTCTGAAAAAAATCGATTGTCTCTGCCACCATAGAGTAAGAAATGACTAGCTTGCATGTGTTTTTTTTGGATTTAAAAGCTTCTTAAAACAGTTCCATAATGTTGAAATTTGGAGTTACTCATAAATTACTTGTCCTTCGATTGATATCATAAATTTTAGTGCTGCACGTAACTCAAATGGTAACTTTTTTCAATTTATTAGAAAATACTTGGCCTCGAATTGATATAATAAATTTTAATGCTGCACGTAAATTAGATGGTTTTTTTTTTAATTGATTTAGCCCTTCGAATCAAATAAGAAGAATGAGGCATCGGTTTCCAAAATGATTTCAAGCGCGATTTTTCGGTTTTTATTTTTTACTTGTTATTTGATTCTTTTAACACTTTAAAAAATAGATACAGTTCAGTTTTTTTTAAAGATAATGCTTTTTCAAGATTTGTGAAATTTTTTTCGAATTGTTCTGTTTTTTTTTTATAAAATAATTTTTTTGCCCATTTTTTATAAAAATTTTGTTTTAAAGTTTTTTTCATGGATGGTAAGAACTAACCTATACTATTATTAAAAGCATTAAACTAATAATGAATCGCATTTCAACAAATTTTTAACCAGATTCTGCCGTACAATTTCGTTTTTTTATGATTGATTTTTTATTAAATGAATAGTGATGGGCCGGACAAGTACTTTTAATACTTATTTAAACATAATTTGTATCGATCCAATCGACGTTGAATTGTGTGAATAATACCAAAGGATCCTGAAAGTCTGAGAAAAATCGATTTTCTTATAAGTCTTTGCCACCATAGAGTAACGAATGACTAGCTTTCATGTGATTTTTTTTGGATTTAAAAGCTTTTTAGAACAATTTAATAACGTCAAAATTTGGAGTTACTAATAAAATACTTGTCCACTGATTGATATCATAAATTTTAGTGCTGCACGTAACTCAAGTGGTAACTTTTTCAATTCATTAGAAAATACTTGGCCTCGAATTGATATAATAAATTTTAATGCTGCACATAAATTAGATGGAATTTTTTTCAATTGATTTAGCTGTTCGAATCAAATAAGAAGAATGAGGCATCGATTTCCAAGTTTTTTTTTATGGATGGTTGTTTTATTTTAGGCTGGTCGTATTCTCTAAGAGATCCGAATTGGTTCTTTAGGTGAGGAGAATTGCCTGCTGAATGAGCTGTGCACCGATTTTTATACCCCGCTCCCCACTCTGAAATATCTCAATCGCCGAATTTTCTTGTTTCGGACACGTTCTGCGCATTTTTGTATAACGGGCCCTGTTATTGGCTCAATGCCATGATTCGAGCTTCGTTATTGGCCGATCGTTGTTTTGCCCGCTGCGCCGAATTCCGCTTTTTATGTTTTTCAGCTCGATAACACATTCGAAATAATAAAATCTCAATGGAAATTGCGATGATTAAATTAATTGATCTATTTAGCGTCGTTTTTCTATTTAGTTTTATTAATTTTAATTTTATTGGGAAAATCGGGAAAAGTCACGTTCGGGTCCTGTAGCCCATTAACGCTTTCTCCCGCGCATGCGCCGTAAGCACGCGTCTCGGTTTATTTGCAATTACACAAATTACACCGGCACACAAAAAAAAAAAAGTGGTAAGTACCTAGAACCGGACCCATCAATCTCTACGTATTTCGACCCGCTGAATCTGAATCCGGGGTCAGATTGGCCAATATACCTCCAAAATTTTGAGTAAATTCCAAAAAACCGCAAAAATTGCGGAAAATCGTTGTTAAAAGCATAATAAAAGTTCTCTTCGACCTTACTAGGGGGTGTTTTTTATGTAATTTGACGCGCTGAATCTGAATCGAAGGTTAGATTGACTAATACACCCCCAAAATTTTGAGTAAATTCCAAAAAACCGCAAAAATTGCGGAAAATCGCTGTTAAAAGCATAATAAAAGTTCTCTTCGACCTTACTAGGGGGTGTTTTTTATGTAATTTGACGCGGTGAATCTGAATAGAAGGTTAGATTGACTGATACACCCCCAAAATTTTAAGTAAATTCCAAAAAACAGCAAAAATGACGGAAAATTGCTGTTTAAAGCATGATAAAAGTTGTCTTCGACCTTAATCGGGGATGTTTTTTATGTAATTTGATGCGCTGAATCTGAATCTGGAGTCAGATCGGCTGATATACCCGCAAAATTTTGAGTAAACTGCAAAAATCTCTAAAAATGGGTCAAAATCGCTAGCATGGGTAAAAGAAAAGTTTTATTGATCTAGATCGAGTACGCTCTTTTTGTATTTTGATGCGTTGAAACCGAAACCGGGCGTCTATTTGACTCGTACGTTTCCAAAATTTTGCTTCCATGGAAAAAACCGGCTAAAATTGTTCTTAACGAATTTCGAGCAGCTCAATCCGAATCCGGTAGCTAGTAGTCCCGATCTTGTATACTTCCGTCAAAGATCGTGAAAAATAACAAAAAAATAGCAAAAAAACGTCAAAAAATAGTTTTTCAAATGTTTTACATATGCATGATTTATCTTAAACTGTACACAAATAAAAAGATCTATATATTCTGTATGCAATAAACTAGAAACTGGGGAGAATTGTATAAAAAACTTGAATATAAAACTATCGCAGGCATGATTGTTCTTTGAATTCTGCTTAATTGATTTTTTTTTTATTTTCTACAATAATATGAGAAGAGAAAAATCTTCATCGATCTTAAACCGTCCTTCTCTTGTAACGGATTCTTTTCTCTTCGAACGACCTATGCAACGGGTTTCTCTTCCTCTTTCTATCTTCTCTTCCTCTTTCTCTCTTTAGCGTCCAGCAAAAATCTGCCATCATATTGATATTCCACCTTCCCTGATACCGATTCTCCATTTCGCTAATGTCTTGATGAAATCTTTCTCCTTGTTCTTCACTTAGATCTCCAAGGTTTTCAGGAAAGTAGTCGAGGTGGGAGTGTAGAAAGTACAGTTTGAGATTCATCAAGCAACCCAAGTTTCTCAAATTTTCCAACAACTCTTCAACTAAATTTTGGTAATTCTCACTTTTCTTATTTCCCAGAAAGTTCTGAGAAACGTTTTTGAAACTTTGCCATGCTGCCTTTTCAGTATCGTTCATTTTTTTAATGAAATTTTCGTCTTCAAATAAACTACGAATTTGTGGTCCATCAAATATACCCTCCTTTAATTTCGCATCACTCATCGCGGGAAACTTTTCTCTCAAATACTGAAAACAATCGCCATCTTTGTCCAGAGCTTTGACATACTGCTTTATAAGACCAAGCTTAATGTGGAGTGGTGGTAGCAGATATTTCGAAGGATCGATCAATGATGTTCGTATGATGTTGTTACGGCCTAGATCGAAGTTTGTTCTTGTAGGCCACCCTTTCTGAACATAGTGTTTTTTTCTGTCTCTACTGTCCCATAAACATAAAAAGCAGGGATTTTTTGTGAACCCCGATTGTTGACCTGAAAGCAGTGTTGCAATTTTGAGATCACCACAAATTTGCCATTGATGTTCCGAATACTTTATTTTCTCCAATACCTCCTCCCCAAAATTGGGTCAATCGTATAGCATTAACATAATAAGAAAATGTACGTTTTATCTCTAGTATTTCCTGAAGTCAATGAGTCGAAAAGAAAAAGAAAATGCTCTACAACTAAGGAGTTTTATGTCTTACTGGTATATGCGTATGTATATGCCTATAGCTACTATGTTCCCTCCTTGGAGTGGTCTTAAAGTGTCCTGCTGTTTTATGGTTAGCAGGCTTGGAAAAAGGCATTATATGTTTTGGCTTTTTCCGTGGCAATATTTGGGAGAGAGGGAACTCGAGTGTTCCTATGCCTATTGTCTGTATTTTTTTTTCTCTTTTTGATTTTAAACCGCTGTTTGTTGCTGCAACGTTTCCTGAAGGAGAACATCGACCCGGTCGGACGGTATGTCTGATAATAAAGATTCGGGTATGAATCCTTCTACTGCGAGTCCGCGATTCAATAGTAGTCGCCGTACGTCAAGGCCGGTGGGTCTATCTACCAGGGTTACTCCTAGTGTTAGTGAGGAGCAACTTCCTCTGCAATGCATGCTTTTCATTTTCAAGGGTCGCCTAGCCAGCAGGGTTTCGAGAAATCTCGTTTCGCTTTCGGCCCAGGGCCCTTCAAATTTCGGCTCTATGTTGCACAAATGAACTCGCATGGCCTTGCCCGTGGAAAGGGTTATTGAGGGTGGTAGAGGTCTAAGGTCGTAGATGTTTAATCTTAACACTCCTCCGATATCAACTAAATCTAGAGCTGCAAACCCGTTATTTATTGCCAGAATATTACCTCTTAGCCAGCTATCAGCCAATTTAACGGCGCAACTACCTGTTTGGAGGGGTCCTAGCATACCCATATCGAAAATTGGAAAGTCCTTTAAGAATTTTTCGATGATCTTGCTGTATTTTTCCACCTTTGGTACGTTCTTTGCCTTGATAACGTAGAAGTGTGATGGTGAGTAAAACGTGCCAGTGTAAACGACGTATTTATTTCCAATTCTTTTCAACGGTGATTTGATCGGTATTGGGGGGTTCATGATGTCGCTAAAGAGACGTAAACTATTGTTAATATGGGGTTTTTTTTTTTCGCGGATACTGGGAGTTCATGCGTGAATTCATGCTATTGTTTCGTCAGATTATCCCAGTAGGGATCGGTTTCTCTTGGTGGCAGGGGTGCAAGACCAAACAAAGATCGCAGGTCAAAGATGTCCCCGGGGTTTGCTTCGGGGTCCCACCATACTAGACTCTTGCTACGGGAGTCCTCTTTCCAAAGCTTAACCAACTCCTCTCGCAGTTGGCGCCGCGACCGACGTACTTCGATGGCGTAAGCAATAAAAATTACTAGATGTCTTTTGAGATGTTTTTGGACGATACGTGTAGTTGAGTGACCGGAAGAATTTACATGATATTCTGTACTAAGGGTCGGCATGGTAGGTATCCTGGAACAGATCCCGGTGTTATTAATTAAGATTTGAGAAAATTAATTGGTCCAATTTACTATGACTTCGCGCCCATTTTCTATATCAACTCTATTTAAGATCCAAGCCAGAATACAATCGTCGCACTTATATGGCGTTTGAGACTTTAATAATTCTAGCCCGCAAATAGTGCAACGCGCCCCGTAGTGTGGGCCTGGCACTAACCGATGTGTTTCTAACATTTTTCCCGTTTTTCCAACTTCATTCGTGGTGGTGTCTTGGTAGCACCCGTCACAAAATGTTCTAGTGTAGGCATCTACGTACCATACAGGAATTTCTGCAACTACTTTAACGCATCTGGATCGAACAATGCTTTTATAAAATTCATAGTTTCTACCCGGTATTCTTGTAGCGGGGATTTCATATAACCAATCTAACGTTTCTTGTTCATTTAAAAAGTTAAGTTCTGACTCGGAGATATGCATGCTTGTTAAATACAGTTGATTTTATGTTAAAGGACAAATATTATGGTTGGTTCTTTAAAAGACTCACTGAGTAGTTGGTCAATTGCTTTTGTCTTCCCGATGTAGGTGGAATTATTTTGGATTATTTGACCGACCGTCGTCGATTCGTTGGTATTTCAGCAACCGTGGGTCGTTATCGGGTATATTATCGATTGGAAGTTTCGGGGGTAAATCGACTGGAATTAATTTTTTTATATGAATTTTCGGGGTAACTGTTTCAATGGAAATAATTGATGGTTTTTGACTGAGCTCTCTTTGAATATTATTGATTTGAAAATAATTCAATTGGTATGTTTCTGGTTTCGCTTGTTGCGCATGAAGTTTTCGAAGTTGAAATTTTCTCCCGGCACGGCGACTTCGTCCCATGGTTAGTCAAAGGTTTCACGGGCGTGAAAACGTTTCTTCACTTATTCCCGTGTCGGAGAAAGTATCGCAGGAAGGAGCAAGCGTGCAAACGTTTCTGCACTTGTTCTTGTCGAGGGATCAGGGTATCAGTTGGGCGTGAAAACGTTTCTTCACTTATTCCCAAAAAGGAAACGAGCGTGCAAACGTTTCTGCACTTGGTCTCGTTTTTAGGGGAGGAGAATTATGATGGGCGTGCAAACGGTTCTGCACTTGATCCCGGAGAGGTTTCGTATGTTAATCAAAATAATTTTATTGAGTTTGAGGAAAAATCAAAGAAAATATTTCTTTATGTTATTTAAAAAAAAATTTGTTGGCTTCAGTCAAACCCCAATGTTTTTCCTTATTAAATTTTAAAACAAACTATGATACTTGGAAATAATAATTATCTTCTGTATTTGACTTAAAAATTTTGTTGGGATATGTTGATTATTTCGGATTGGAGTAAATTTCAAATACCTGTAGGCAAGGTTGATCGCTTTGATGGTTACGATGGTGAATGTCACGATTCGTCTAGTCGATTTGGAAAATATAATGTTGTCTTGAATTTTCTAAGTTAGAAATGACTTGACTACGATATTACCACGGACTTTACTCCGAATTTTGATGTGTCACCACGAAAAATTTTGTTGGACTGAATGTTGGTCGAGATTTTCTTCCCTTTTATAGTCGAACCTCATCCCTTCTTCGCGAGTTCGATAAGAAAATGGGGAAGATTTTTTTGTATATGATCCAGATTTTCCATACTAATGGAGAGCATAGAGAGAGAGAGAGAGAGAGAGAGTTTAAACGCTGCGTTTACGTATTAGTTCTCACGTAACGAGTCGGCAGTACTTGAAGCTGTATGCGTTTGGAGATTTGGGGTATATTATCTTCCAGTGTATCTGTGGATTTTTATGCTCATAGGCCCTATTCATTAAGTTGGGGTAGTTTTCTCTCTCTCTAATTTATTAGCTTGGCTGACGCGGTGACGGCATGTGACGCGTTTTTCCTAAAGAGGAGTTGCGATGCTTCTTCTAGCTCTGTATGGTTTCAGTTTATCTAAATGTTTTAAAATTCTTTTTCCCTCTGGGGTTTCGAGTACAGCGTTGTGTCTGTCTAATAGCTCTGTAATTTGATAAGGTCCAATATAACAATTGTCGAATTTTCCTCTTTTTGGTTCTTTTAGCACGTATACCATATCTCCAGGCTTAAAATTTTCGCTGTGTGCCTTTTTATCATAATATTGCTTCGAACGATACTTGGATTTAATTAAAGATTTCGACGCGAGTCTTCTCATTTCGTCGAGTCGAGAGGTGAGTTCACATAGATAACTTCCATAAGTTTCTATTTTCTCGGGAGGGGGAAAAGAACTTGGAGTTCGAGCTGTTCTTCCGTATACCAACTCAAAGGGCGTAAATTTTGTGGACTCGTGTACCGATGTGTTATATGAGAACATGGCAAAGGGAACAAGTTTATCCCAGTCTTCGAATTTATCTATGTAGTGTTTAATGAATTCTGCTAGAACTATGTGACTTCTTTCCAATGAGCCGTTAGTTTGAGGGTGATAACCGGAAGTGGTTAGGTGTTTTATTTTAAAAATTCTAGCTAAATTGTTAAAAACTTTCCCAACAAATGATCTACCTTGATCACTCAGAATGATTTTTGGTGTACCAAATTGAATGATTACGTTTCTAGCTAAAGCGTCAGCTATTGTTTCGGCTTTTATGTCCGGTATAGGGACGGCAATACAGTATTTCGTAAGATTGTCTTGAACGGTCAAAATGTGTCTATTACCATTTGGGGTTTCGGGTAACGGTCCTACTGTGTCAATGGAAATTTTGTCGAAGGCTTCATATGGGGTGTCCGTGATGATCATAGGTTCACGGGTTTTTATTCGAGTCAATTTTTGTTGTTGACATTCGGGACATGATCTTACGTATTCAGTTACCTCATCCTCGAGATTAGGCCAATAGAACCGTTCTCGAATTCTTTTATACGTTTTTGTGATACCTTTGTGTCCACCGATTAAACTCTCATGATATTCAGATATTATGTCTTGTCGTATGCCTTCATTTGGAATTGTTACATTCCCACGGCAAATTGTAATCAAACATTCACATTCCCTTAAACATTCTTCGAATAAATCCGCAATAAAGGAGTGACTGAAATTTTCTAGCATATCTCCGGGTTTTGATATTCTGAGTGTTTTAATTTGATACTTATTTATTGTGTCTTTAACCGTAAGGAGTACTTCCTTAAGTTCTTGAACTGAATATGTATCGAAATGTTTACTGGTTAGTACTGCACTTAATATTTTGTAGTTTCCTTTGTTTGTTACTAAAACTTGTTTACGTTTCGGCTTTTTGAATTTTAAATCTTGTGGATAAATTTTGTCTGTTTCTATCAATAGTCTTGATATTACCGTCGTGAATTCACAGTCGGCTGATATGAAATGTAGATAATTGCCTTTATGATAAGTTAAATTTTCGTTTGTGGTATTTATTTGTAAGAGGTTGTCGCTTTTACACATGTGGGGGTAATAAACTCCAGGAATTATGGTCTGGGAAACAGATCTTCCTGGATTTCTGACTGGTACTTCTGCTACAACTTCTGGGTTGCTCTCTTCGGACTCACTTTCAGAGTTGTTGAAATTTAGTCGTAAATTTGTTTCAGGTTGCCGACGAGGTTCTTCTTCACTACTTATCTCTTCTTCATTTCGTGTAACGGCGGGTGTCGATCTACCCACAGGGTGTCTAAAAGTTATC
The DNA here is from genome assembly GCF_019457755.1 of Venturia canescens. Taxonomy (NCBI): domain Eukaryota; kingdom Metazoa; phylum Arthropoda; class Insecta; order Hymenoptera; family Ichneumonidae; genus Venturia; species Venturia canescens. The sequence goes on from NC_057425.1 coordinate 23,354,933, forward strand.
AAAGATTCACGGGTCTTTCCTATTTCATTATCTGCGTCTTCTGACTCCGTATATTCATCAGTTTGCGTACCGCAATGTTTATTTGCTTCGGCTGTATTTTGATTATTGTCCCACCAATATTGATTTATTTTTGGGCTTTCCCGTATTTCAACTATATTTTGATTATTCGCGGGGGCGGGTAAATTTTCTGTTTCCGTAGAGGTTGCGTTTTCCTCTAGAGATTCATCAATATCAAATGCAAATCGTAATGCATCGGTATAACGTTTCAAAGGTGGGGGTTCCGTAGCCTTTTTAGCCCTAGTGGTGATTATCCTCTTCTCGGCCAGGCTGGGAAAAGCGCTGTTCCGAGCCCGAGCAGTGGGGGGTCTTCGTTCTGTGTCTGAGGAGCCGGAGCTCGTTTTTGTCGACACTGCCCGAGTTTGAGTTCGAGGGATTTTTACTGGGACTACGGGAGGGCCTGTAGTAATTATTTTACGGTTTCTGACTCGTTCGCCAATTGTACTTCCCGGTACATTGAATTCTTCCAATACGGTGGACAAGGGTTTGCCTTTGCTTGCAGGTGGTTGAATTGACTTTACTAATGGTTTTGAAGCTGTAGCTTTCCGGGGAACCGTGGTAGTCGGTGGTTTTCTAGCACCGGATGATATAGGTAGCACCGTGGCGTCAGGTACGACCGGATTCCGTGATAATGCGTCCGCGTTTGAATTGAGTCGCCCCGGTTTGTAACAGAAGGTATATTCATATTCGCGTAATCGTATTCTCCAACGAATTAATCTTTGAACGGGTAATTTTACCGAATCAATCCATTTTAGGGGTTCATGATCACTGACAAGAGTAAATGGGCGACCATATAGATATGGTCTGAAATGTAATATCGCGTATACAACCGCGAGGCATTCTTTTTCCGTTGTGCTATAGTTTCTTTCGGCTGAATTTAATAATCGTGACATATAAGCTATTGGTTTATCTTCCCCGATTTTTCCTTGGCTCAAGACCGCGCCTATTGCGTAATTTGAGGCATCTGTAGTTAAAATAAAGGGTTCTTCGAAATTTGGATATTGTAGTATTGGAGAGGAACATAAAGCGTTTTTTAAATAGTCAAATCCCTTTTGTTGTTCAGGACCCCATTTAAACTCGACATTTTTCTTTAGTAAATCACTCAATGGTTTAGCTTCCTCTGAAAAATTAGCTATGAATCTTCTATAATAACCGGCGAGGCCTAGGAACTGTCGTACGTTTGTAACCGTCTTAGGGATCGGGAATTTTTCGACCGCTTCTGTCTTTTTAGGGTCAGGTCGTACGCCTCCATCACTAATTATATGACCGAGATAAATTACTTCGGTGTTTAGGAATTCGCATTTGTCCGGCTGTAAAGACAGTTTCGCGTTACTAAGTTTATTAAAAAGTCGTCGGACCTTTACTCCATGTTCTTCTAGGGAGGTAGCAAAAAGCACGATATCGTCAAGATACACGAATAATTCGCTGTCTTGTAATCCCAAAAGAACTCTATCCATTAAACGTTGAAAAGTAGCAGGAGCATTTTTAAGTCCAAATGGCATTCTATCGTATTCGTAGTGTCCGTTAGGTGTGCTAAAAGCAGTCTTTTGCCTGTCTTTTGGTTCCATTTCAATTTGATGGAATCCACTAGCTAGATCAAAAGTAGAGAAATATTTTGCTCCACCGAGTCTATCGAGGATTTCGGTGATGTTTGGCAAAGGGTAAGCGTCGCTTATTGTTTTCGAATTTAACTCACGAAAATCTATTACCATTCTCCATCGTTTATTTCCTTTCGAGTCAGGTTTCTTTGGTACAATCCATAGGGGTGAATTATATGGGGAAGTTGAATTTACTATGACTTTATTATCCAAAAGTTTATTTATTTGCTTGTTAATTTCTTCCTTATGAGCAGGGGGAAATCGGTATTGTCTGATTGTCACGGGTAGTTCGTCCGTGGTGGGTATAGTATGTTTTATTTCTGTAGTAGCGGGTAATTTGTCGCCGGGTAAATGAAATAAGTGAGGATATTCCCTTATTATTTCAAGAACGTGTTGTTTTTCTTCTGAATTTAAATGATCTAAACAGAGACTCTCACGTATTCTTTCTTCTCTATTAACGAGGTTTTTCTCAGTACTTTCATCACTCTCTTGATCAAAGAAATCTTCTGAGTCATAATATTCGAATGGGATTAATTCCTGAGGGGGCACATCGATTTGAGCATCATCTTCATAAGCGTTTATTGCGTAAATATAACATGTTCCGTTTTCATTTGTGACAACCGCGTTTCCCATAAAAATATTTTCCGGGGTTTCGATTCGTGAGAGAAATCCCGTTTTCAAACTTGCGTTGTTTACTTTAATTGGGACCTTCATGCGAGTCCGAGCTTTTAAAATAAACGACGTTCCTTCGTTATCACTCGTTATGTTTTTTATAGTGTTTGTACTTTCCACGATGTTTTCAGAGTCGTTCTCGAACGGAATTGGGTTTATGGGTTTCGAGGTGGTGACGAGTGTGTTATGGTGAAAAGATATCTCGGCTTTTTCGTTCTGAAGAAACTCGATTCCTATTATTCCGTCTGCGGGAATAGCAGTGTTTTCGTCTAGCACTTGAAATTTTGCTGGCTTCTCGAATAACGTTAATTCGGTTGATCCTAAGGTGTGAATTTTATCTGGTGTTATTCCTGATAATGTTAAAAATTCGTGACCCGCAATTATGCATCTACGTTTTAATGCTTGTAGTTTCACAATGTTTATATCGGCTCCGGTATCAATAAGAAAACGTCCAAAGCCGTTTTCGAGTTCGGGGGCTTGTAAAGTAATTATTGGGGAGCGCCCTTGTCCGCTGGTCCATCTAACAAATCTCCGGCCGTGAGGAATTTCACGGCTGTGGGACGCGTAGCTTGAGGGTCGCTCGTCGATGCGTCCGCTCGACGGGCGTCTTGCGAGTTTAAATGATCTGAAGTGTTGTTGGGTCGAGGAGACGCCGGTCTCATGTTTTGGAATGAGTTTTCACGTTTATAAAACGGATTAGAATACACCGAGTGCGGAGGAGGAAAATTCTGGGGGTATTCGCTGTACGGAGGGTACATGGGAGGTCCATATGGAACCGGGGGGTAATATTGTGGTCCGTAGAATGCGTTTGGTGGGTAACCGTAAAAATTCCTTGGTGGTTGACTTTTATTTTGGAATCTTCGCGAAGGAAAATTTTCGCGTATTGGTCTTTGTTCACGAGGCGGGGTTACATCACGGCGAAAAATTCTAGTGAAATTTGAATTTTTATTGTCATAACTATTTTCGCGATCTTGAAAGGATACTCTGCGGTACCCATTGTTACTATTAGAATTATATTGAGGTGCGCGATTTGGTTCTGATTGAGCATATCTCAATGAATTCGAGTTTCGAGCGTTTGCTCCTTCCATATCTCGTTCTATGCGTTGTACGACTCTGAACGCTTCTTCGAGTGTTTGGGGATCTTGAACGCTGATGGCGTATAATAAATCGTCGGAGAGGCCTCTTTTGAATGACTCTAGGGCTACTCCGTCAAGCATGGGTAGCATCTGATTTGCTTCAGCTTCTGGAAATTTCTCCTTCAAAGCGGCTATGACGCTTGTTCGTAATCTTTTAATTCGTGTATAATAATCAAGCACTGTTTCATCACGTCTCAATCTAACTGATTGAATTTCTGCACAATAATAAGGATATGATTTCTTGGGTGAAAAGTATTCCTTTAAAGCTTTTGATAAGTCTCCTACTGACTCTATGTTTTTATCAGCTACAGCGTCGCGAGCTGTTTCTTTGAGTTTCGAACAAACTCCTTTGAAAAATGACGTTCTTAGGCCTTCGGGCACGAACGTAAAACCGTTTTCTACGTCTTCTATAAATGATTTCAGGGGCATATTCTTCCCGTTAAAACTTGGCACATGTATAAGTGCTTGTTGTAGAGCCATGCACTCGCCCATACTTGTGAGCATGGCGTCGGTGATAGCTTGATGATGAGTAATATTTGCAAGTTCTGCCATTTTTAATATTTTTAATTATTCACTTTGTTTCACTTTTATTTTGTTTAATTAAATTTCGATTAATTTCGTTGGTTAAAAATTGTAATTAGAAAATTGTGATAATTGTTAGTTTTCATTTCATCAGTGGCAACAAGAATAAAGCGCTCAGCGTACAAGGATCCCACCGCTGTCACCAAATTTTTATCTGTCACGTCCGGAGGGGCGTGAAGGAAAGGTTCGGGTATTTGAACGTCGAGCGGTAAACGTTATGTCCCATAGACTTTTCCCTGCAGTGTGTATACGCAGAGCGTTATTATATAGATATACTCGTTATGAGTATCGTGGGCGCACGCCGATAGACCTCGAGAAGTCTTGCTTTATCTTGGTTGCGACTGAGGAAAGGGAATTAAAGGTTGTGAATAAAGAGATCTCGGATTCTTTATACACTCTTTTAATGAAAACAAAGGATTAGTAGAATTACAAAAGTGGAATGAGATAGAGAGATCTAGGATTCTCTACATCTTCCGATATTAAAATAAAATGTTAGTAAGATACAATTGAAGAATACAAACTTGATGAGAATAAATTGTTAAGTACTTTACCAGAGAGGTGTCTTTGGTTACTTCGATTCGTTGTAGCTTACTTGTCAATATTTGACTTACGCGGATGATTGGAAGTTATTATAAGTCCGAGAAGCGGACGTTCAAAATTATTCTAAGTCCGTGAAGCGGACGTTCGAAATTATTCTAAGTCCCAATCTCGAAAATGGACTTTAACTTTTAATAGAAAGACTCGACTCGCTCTCTTCTACAGAAGACCCGGAGTTCGGTCAGAGTTTAAGTATAAGACGGCTAACCGAATGACAACCGAACTACTGCTAACAGTATAATCGTGACTCTAGGTACGGAACGGACTGCCTCGAAGATGAAAAATCTCGCCCTTTTATAGGGGCCAGAATCAGGAAATTGGTGGGGAGAACGGAAGTGTTTTAAGCCTTTTGGATTCTCAGATCTAGTTTAGGGGGGGCTGGATGTGTCATCTTCGTAGTGTTGATTTCGTGTAGTGTTAGTTGGGGGTTTTAAGTTTATGGCCTAAGCGTCTTGGGTCCAAGGGTCGCTCGGTGGCATGTTATGTATACAGTGTTTCAAGTGTTGATGCATGGGTGTGGTCGTTGTGCGACGCGTACGGATGAATGACCTGGCTACTATATGGTAATGGCTAAGGCCCGAGTTAGAGCGCTTATACGTTCGGTAGTCGATTAGTCGAATATTAATTATAATATAACAACACAAAAATTTACGTCGGTTGTGACACATATGTCAACGAAACTTTTCAAGATTTCATTATTTCGTTCGATTGGAAATAAGTGTTAATTGAAATAATCCTTAAATTAAACCAAAGTACGAGAAATATTATCCAGTGCGAATATATCGTCAGTGGCGTGGTTATATATCATGTGTGAATAGGTTATATACAGGGTGTCCCATTTTAATCTTACACCTGACTTTTCTCGTAAAATATTGCTCGGATCAAATATTGTGTGGAACAAAACTTTTAGGGGTTGAAAGGGGACGTTTGATAAAAATTGGTTTGTGGATCCAAAATTCAAAATGGCGGCGTTAGAATGGTCGACATGTTTTTTTCGAATAGAAACATAACTTTTTTTCATCACCGAAAAATTTTTCAGCGCAAAACCAACAACTTTTGTTGGAAAATTTTTTCGATTAAGTTCATATTTTTCAAGTAAGAACATCATTTTCAACTATTTTAGAGGTATCCAGGATGTACCGCGAAGAGATCTTTAACGTATCAAGTGCAAGTACGTTTGCGTGTGCGTCTGCATATGCGTGCATACGTGGAGGTGCATGTGTGTGTGTTTTTTATTTTCATTTAATTTTTCAACTTTTTTTAAAAAGAGGGGCATGCAATGCCTTTATGCCCATAGGTACGAGCTCACAAGGATTAGATCGCTGCGGTTCGTCACTACCGCAGTATTTTCGGACTCCAAACCCTCCTTGTGAGTGTACTCTGATCCCTCCCTAAAGATATTCAAAGATCCCTCCATTCATGTTTAAACATGCCTGAACTCTTCTCTGAAAACCATCAACTATGCGTAGGAGAACATCTCTCGGGATCGCACGGCAGGCAGCTCTTATCCCCTCCTTCATGTTCTCTCGTGTTGTTGGAGCTTGACGGTAGACAGCGTCTTTTAAGTACCCCCACAAAAAGAAATCAGGAGACGTAAGATCTGGTGACCTTGGAGGCCAATTTACAGGACCGTCTCGACCAATCCACCGTTGACGAAATGTTGTATCCAGATGATTTCGAACAACATGAGCCCAGTGAGCGGGTGCACCGTCTTGCTGAAACCACATCTGTTGACGTGTTTCCAAATCCAGATCTTCTAGTAAAAGAGGCAGTTCATTTTGTAGAAAATCAAGGTAACGGACAGAGTTCACATTTCCCTCGAAAAAATGGGGACCTATTAATTGCCCGTTCACAATACCACACCATACGTTCAAACTCCATCGATGCTGGTGATCGATCTGTCTCAACCAATGTGGATTCTGCTCAGACCAATACCGAAAGTTCCATCGGTTCACTTGACCACGGTTGTTGAAAGTGGATTCATCACTGAACGTAACGTACCGAAAAAAGTCCCTGGATCGCTCGATTTGTCTCAACGCCCACCGACAAAACACCACCCTTCGCAACGGATCTGGATTAGGAGTGTCTTGGTGGAATTGTAGTCGGTACGGGTGAAGTTTCGCACCTCTCAATACACGGTGCACTGTCGATTTGGGAAACCCCAGTCGTTCCGAGATCACTTTGGCACTCAAATGAGGATCAATTGCTATCATGGCTAAAATAGCCATGTTTCGGGCTTCATGCAATCCACCAAAATTATTGACGTTTGGGAAATGTCGACGGTGGCGGATCATCCGACCTGCCCTCGCTCGCTGCTCAAGGGTTCGGATTGTCTGCCGTGATGGGTGACGACGATCAGGATATTCACGTCGATACAAATTTTCAGCTCGGAAGTAATTGCCCCGACACCTCCCTAAAATAAGGAGCATATCAACGATTTCGTTGGGACTGAAATCAGTCATGGTTGCTAATTTTCAGAATTTTCCTCTAATTTAAGAACTTTTAAAAATTTCGAGAATCAAGAGTTTTTCTCTGATTTCAGAAACTTTACAAATTTTCGATTTCGTCTCTTGCTAATGGCTGCGGAGTCAGAAGATAAACGTTTCAATTAATTTTTCATCCGTGGGCGATCACAATGACTTCTAAAATAAAAAATTCTTCTCTGATTTACAACTCAAAAGTAGGCGTAAGTCTCGCTTACGTGAACTTATCTTTAAGCGTAAGCCTCGCTTGCGTGTACTTATCTTTAAGCGTAAACCTCGCTTACGATTGAAGGTAAGTTCACTTTGTAAGAGATTAAAGAAAACATCATCAACGGTCAACAGTGGATTGGTCGAGACGGTCCTGTAAATTGGCCTCCAAGGTCACCAGATCTTACGTCTCCTGATTTCTTTTTGTGGGGGTACTTAAAAGACGCTGTCTACCGTCAAGCTCCAACAACACGAGAGAACATGAAGGAGGGGATAAGAGCTGCCTGCCGTGCGATCCCGAGAGATGTTCTCCTACGCATAGTTGATGGTTTTGAGAGAAGATTTCAGGCATGTTTAAACATGAATGGAGGGATCTTTGAGCATCTCTAGGGAGGGATCAGAGTACACTCACAAGGAGGGTTTGGAGTCCGAAAATACTGCGGTCGTAACGAACCGCAGAGACCTAATCCTTATGAGCTCGTACCTATGGGCATAAAGGCATTGCATGCCCCTCTTTTTAAAAAGAGTTGAAAAATAGAATGAAAATAAAAAACACACACACATACACCTCCACGTATGCACGCACACGCTAACGCACTTGCACTTGGTACGTTAAAGATCTCTTCGCGATGCATCCTGGATACCTCTAAAATAGTTGAAAATGATGTTCTTACTTGAAAAATATGAACTTAATCGAAAAAATTTTCCAACAAAAATTGTTGGTTTTGCGCTGAAAAATTTTTCGGTGATGAAAAAAAGTTATGTTTCCATTCGAAAAAAACATGTCGGCCATTCTAACGCCGCCATATTGAATTTTGGATCCACAAAGCAATTTTCATCAAACGTCCCCTTCAACCCCTAAAAATTTTGTTCCACACAATATTTGATCCGAGCAATATTTTCCGAGAAAAGTCAGGTGTAAGATTAAAATGGGACACCCTGTATACGAATAAATAGAGCAAAAATACACGCAACTGCTAGAATGATATTAGAAACTTTAATTGAATAAATGTTTTCTAATTTATTTCTTGTGTCATCATTATTTTTAAACATCCCCATATTTTGCTTGATATTCAGTTTGGCTCTGCCCTCTCCGATCCTTGTTTTCACCCCATCAGTTTGCAGCGGATCGATTAATATTATTAATTCGTTCCCTTATATGTGTCCTATGATTTTCTACTCCTTCTTCATGATGATTGTGGTAACATGATTCGAGAGGTTTCTAACCATCATCTTGAATTCCACATTTTGTAAATCAGATTTTGAAAAAAATTTCTGGTCTTGGTATTGTGTGTAGTTATTCTTTTCCCATTAGGTCTGTCAAGTGATAAATTTGGAAACTTGTTTCAGAAAGCCTTTGGATGATTTTTTTGCTGATGATATGAAAAGTCGTATCTCCGGAATGCAGTGTGCAAACACAAATTTTGATAACAAAACTTATGGAATGACATGTATGTTGAGTATTTCCACTTTGCAGACTACAAATATGGAATTATTATAAAAAAAATTCATTCCGATAAGTCTACAGTTGCTCAGTTTTGGATGCGATCAAATATAATGCCTACCATCATCCTCAGAAACTTACAGAATTTCTGAATGCAATGTGCGCTATGTCATTTTAATGTAACATCATGACTTTTGACAACTTTTCATTATAATTCTGTAGATTCGGATCATTGAAATACTGCAAAAATCTGCAAACTATACAATTTAAATACTGTGCCATTCATTTTACATTTTGACTCTAACCGTAACATATATATGAAGTAAAAAATTGATTATAAAAGTCTTCAGTTGCTCATTTATGGATAGTTTTGAAATTGCTGTCTTCGAAGCTCATTGCGCAGATACATTGAACCGCAGCAGATACCTGCGAACTCTGAAATTTGTGTGGATAAATATATATGCTACGGATCACCCCTTATCTTTGATTATGGTAATATGTAATGGAACTTGGTTCAGCAAGTTTGAAAGTGTTTCTTTTTAAATAGTATTGAAGATTGTATTACTGCGGCATGGAGCGAATACCTCCAAACTTTCATATTTCTGTGTCGCAGCATGTGTGCCAATCATTCAAATCGTTTACTCCAACCGTATCATGTAATCTAGATAATTCATCACAAAAGTCTTCAGCTTTTCTAAATACTTCAATTTTCCTTTTTCTCTTCCATTCGGAGTTTTCGAATTTCTAAATTCATTCCTGAATTGTCCTGAAATGGTTTTCCTCCAAAACCAATGCAGGTACCTTGAACGTCTTTGAATTCTGTTGCTCTGTTGAATTAAGTTCGCTTAGTTTTTTTTGCTGCTTTGAGTTCTGGTATAATAAATGTTAGAAGTTTTCGGGTACTTTTTTTCAGCAACTATCAAACTGTGGATAATTGAACCTCAGCGGCCACTTGCAAACTTTGGAAATATATTTCATTGGGGGCACGTTTTGGATGAGACAAAATCTCGAGATTGAGAATGCAAAAGCGACATTTAAAGTGGGCAAATCTGTTGGATTTTTCGTGTCTTGAATTTGATCTATCTTTCATTTGAATTTTGAAGAAAAGGGATAAATAAAATCTGTTCTATTAACGAAATCTTTACGTCAGTTCTTTCTTGGTATGAAGACGTGGAAAAAATCGCCAAAGGCCAAGGACAGACCGGTGACGAAATATTTCCAGTATAATTTTGACGAAAAATAGATCTTTTGTCGCGGAAACCAACGTTATAAGCCAAAAATCACATTACAGCCCACGAGATGCATTTCTTCACTCTCTTGGGTTCCTATTACACAAAACATATTATAAGATAAGAGGGAAAATCACCAACGTGGAAGAACAAACCAGTGCCGAAATATTTTCAGTACAATTTTGAAGAAAAATTGGTCTTTTACGTGGAAACCAACATTATAAACCGAAATTCATTTCTCGGGCCTCATCCCGGATTCCTCCATGCTGTTGAGTTCTTAATAGGCATAACATATTAGAGTGTACGGAAAAAAATCGCCAAAGTTCAAGGATAGACTTGTGACGAAATATTTTCACTACAATTTTTACGAAAAATTGGTCTTTTATAGTGGAAACCAACTTTATAAGCCGAACATCATACCCAGGGAAAAAAAGGTTGGGAAAAGTACATTGATGGTCCCTTATTTGCTGATAATTTCATGAAAAAGATAATCCCATAAAAAAATGTTCGTATGAGAATGGAATCTATAAAAATGTACTAAGTAAGCAAATAATTCATAGAAATTTAAACTAAAATCCTATAGCCGTCATAACATAAATGAGGAACTATTGAGAAAAAAGGCGTGATATCAAACCATAAACTTCCCCTTGGGAAAAAAAGGTTGGGACAAGTACATTGATGATCCCTTTTTTCTGGATGACATAAAAAAAAGATTCAGAACCAGGAAAAAAATTCTATAGAAATAATAAACGAAAAATAGAAAAGTTCAAAAAAATTCAACAAAAATAAAAATCAATCGAAAAAAATTCTGTAAAGAAAAATAAAAAATTTTCAAAAAAATTCATAACTATTGAACAAATTGAAAAATGTACTATCCAGGTTACATGCACTATAAAAATGTATGATATCAATTGGAGGCCAAGTTTTTATTGATAATTTGGAATATTTATCGAACAAATCGGAAACTTTAAATGAAATTCGTGATAATTATTTTCAAGAAAAAAGTTCTTGAAAAAAAAGTCATAACGGAAGTTACGTGCAGTACTAAAATGTATTATATCAATTCGAGGCCAAGTATTTATCAGTTATTCGAAATATTATCTCCGGCGACAAATGAGCGTTGAGAATCCTTGTCGGGCTCACAACGTTTTATCAAAATTACTAAAAAATTAATGGAAATAAAATCATTAAAAATTCACATGAAAGTCATTCGTGACTTCAACAAGATACACACTGTAAAGAATCGATTCCCCTCCGACTTTCAGGATCCCCTGGTATTATTCACAACATTCAACTTCGATTGGATCGGTACAAATTATGTTCAAATACGTCTTAAACGTACTTGTCCGGCCCATCACTTTTTATTCAAATTGCTCATTCGAAAACAAATAAAAAACGAAGTTAATCCATGTGTTAATATTAAGGAACAGTAATTCCCAAGAAAATAATTTTCCTTCGAATGGCTCTTGTCATAATGAAACGAAAATGAAAGATGAATTTGATTAATCTATTTATATTATATGGAGTCATAATTCACAACAAAATCATTTTTCTCCAAATTCCAGGAATCCACGTGTCGTACTCGACACGACTTGAAAATAATTATCACGAATTTCATTTAAAGTTTCCGATTTGTTCGATAAATATTCCAAATTATCAATAAAAACTTGGCCTCCAATTGATATCATACATTTTTATACTGCATGTAACCTGGATAGTACATTTTTCAATTTGTTCAATATTTATGAATTTTTTTGAAAATTTTTTATTTTTCTTTACAGAACTTTTTTCGATTGATTTTTATTTTTGTTGAATTTTTTTGAACTTTTCTATTTTTCGTTTATTATTTCTATAGAATTTTTTTCCTGGTTCTGAATCTTTTTTTTATGTCATCCAGAAAAAAGGGATCATCAATGTACTTGTCCCAACCTTTTTTTCCCTAGGGGATTCAAATTAGTCAAAAAGAACTGAAGAAGAACGGAAAAATCCTCATTATCCTGGACACAAGCCAAAACAACGTTTCTTTAGTTTCAATTTCGAGAAAAACGTGTTTTTATGAAGAAATTGGATGTTATCAGACGGAATTTGTATCTCCGCTGAAAGTCGGGATTTTCCGATAATTTTCTATTCAAATTAGGCAAACAGAACTGAAAAAGATCGGAAAAAATCCTTTTAATCCTGGACACAAGCCAAAGCAACATTTCTCCACTTTCAATTTCGTGAAAAACGTGTTTTTATAATGGAATGGGATGTCATAAGATGGAATTCGTATCTTCGCTGATAATCGGAATTCTCCGATGATTTTCTATTCAAATTAGTCAAAAAGAACTGAAGAAGAACGGAAAAATCCTCATTGTCCTGGATACAAGCCAAAGCATCGTTTCTTTACTTTCAATTTCGTCAAAAACGTTTTTTTATCATGGAATTGGATGTTATAAGACGGAATTCGTATCTCCGCTGGAAATCTGGTTTTTCCGATGATTTTCTATTCCAATTAGTCAAAAAGAACTGAAAAAGAGCGGAAAAATCCTTTTAATCTTTTTAATCCTGGACACAAGCCAAAGCAACATTTCTCCACTTTCAATTTCGTGAAAAACGTGTTTTTATAATGGAATTAGATGTTATAAGATGGAATTCGTATCTTCGCTGAAAATCGGAATTCTCCGATGATTTCCTATTCAAATTAGTCAAAAAGAACTGAAGAAGAACGGAAAAATCCTCATTTTCCTGGACACAAGCCAAAACAACGTTTCTTTAGTTTCAATTTCGAGAAAAACGTGTTTTTATGAAGAAATTGGATGTTATAAGACGGAATTCGTATCTCCGCTAAAAATCGGGATTCTCCGATTATTTTCTATTCTAATTAAGCAAAAAAAACTGAAAAAGATCGGAAAAAATCCTTTTAATCCTGGACACAAGCCAAAGCAACATTTCTCCACTTTCAATTTCGTGAAAAACGTGTTTTTATAATGGAATTGGATGTCATAAGATGGAATTCGTATCTTCGCTGATAATCGGAATTCTCCGATGATTTTCTATTCAAATTAGTCAAAAAGAACTGAAGAAGATCGGAAAAATCCTCATTGTCCTGGATACAAGCCAAAGCATCGTTTCTTTACTTTCAATTTCGTCAAAAACGTTTTTTTATCATGGAATTGGATGTTATAAGACGGAATTCGTATCTCCGCTGGAAATCGGGTTTTTCCGATAATTTTCTATTCAAATTAGTCAAAAAGAACTGAAGAAGAACGGAAAAAAACCTAGTTATCCTGGACACAAGCCACAGCAACATTTCTCCACTTTCAATTTCGTGAAAAACGTGTTTTTATAATGAAATTGGATGTTATAAGACGGATTCGTATCTCCGCTGAAAATCAGCATTTTCCTATGATTTTCTACTTTGTATAGGCAAACAGAGCTGGAGAAAAAGGGGAAAAATCCTCATGGTCCTGGACACAAACCAATGGAAAACTTCTCCTCTTTTTGAATTTCGTGAAAAACGTGTTGTTATAATGAAATTGGATGTTATAAGACGGAATTTGTATCTCCGCTGAGAATCGGGTTTTTCCGATGATTTTGTATTCCAATTGGTCAAAAAGAACTGAAAAAGATCGGAAAAAATCCTTTTAATCTTTTTAATCCTGGACACAAGCCAAAGCAACATTTCTCCACTTTCAATTTCGTGAAAAACGTGTTTTGATAATGGAATTAGATGATATAAGATGGAATTCGTATCTTCGCTGAAAATCGAAATTCTCCCATAATTTCCTATTCAAATTAGTCAAAAAGAATTGAAGAAGAACGGAAAAATCCTCATTGTCCTGGATACAAGCCAAAGCATCGTTTCTTTACTTTCGATTTCGTGAAAAACGTGTTTTTATAATGAAATTGGATGTTATAAGACGGAATTCGTATCTCTGCTGAGAATCGGGTTTTTCCGATGATTTTCTATTCAAATTGGTCAAGAAGAACGGAGAAAATTCTCGTTATCCTGGACACAAGCTAAAGCAACATTTCTCTACTTTCAATTTCGTGAAACACGTGTTTTTATAATGGAATTGGATGTTATAAGACGGAATTCGTATCTAAGCTGAAAATCGGCATTCTCCTATGATTTTCTACTTTGAATAGTCAAACAGAGCTGAAGAAAAAGAGAAAAAATCCTCATGGTCTTGGACACAAACCAATGCAAAACTTCTCCTTTTTTTATAATGGAATTGGATTTCATAAGACGGAATTCGTATCTCCGCTGAAAAGCGGGTTTTTCCAATGATTTTCTATTTAAATTAGACAAAAAGAACTGAGAAAGATCGGAAAAAATCCTTTTAATCTTCTCAATCGTGGACACAAGCCGAAGCAACATTTCTCCACTTTCAATTTCGTGAAAAACGTGTTTTTATAATGGAATTGGATGTTATAAGATGGAATTCGTATCTTCGCTGAAAATCGGAATTCTTCCTTGATTTCATATTCGAATTAGTCAAAAAGAACTAAAGAAGAACGGAAAAATCCTCATCCTTATGGACACAAGCCAAAGCAACGTTTCTTTAGTTTCAATTTCGCGAAAAACGAGTTTTTATGAAAAAATTGGATGTTATAAGACGGAATTCGTATCTCCGCTGAAAATCGGAATTCTCCGATGATTTCCTATTCGAATTAGTCAAAAAGAACTGAAGAAGAGCGGAAAAATCCCCATTATCCTGGACACAAGCCAAAACAACTTTTCTTTAGTTTCAATTTCGAGAAAAACGTGTTTTTATGAAGAAATTGGATGTTATAAGCCGGAATTCGTATCTCCGCTGAAAATCGGCATTGTCCTATGATTTTCTACTTTGTATAGGCAAACAGAGCTGGAGAAAAAGGGGAAAAATCCTCATGGTCCTGGACACAAACCAATGCGAAACTTCTCTTCTTTTTGAATTTCGTGAAAAACGTGTTTTTATGAAGAAATTGGATGTTATAAGACGGAATTCGGATCTCCGCTGAAAATCGGGTAATTCCGATGATTTTCTATTCAAATTAGTCAAAAAGAACTGAAAAAGATTGGAAAAAATCCTTTTCATCTTTTTAATCCTGGACACTAGCCGAAGCAACATTTCTCCACTTTCAATTTCGCGAAAAACGTGTTTTATGAAGAAATTGGATGTTATAAGACGGAATTCGTATCTCCGCTGAAAATCGGGATTCTCCGATGATTTTCTATTCAAATTAGTCAAAAAGAACTGGAGAAAAAGGGGAAAAATCCTCGTTATCCTGGACACAAGCCAAAGCAACATTTCTCCACTTTCATTTTCGTGAAAAGCGTGTTTTTATAATGGAGTTGGATGTTATAAGATGGAATTCGTATCTTTGCTGAAAATCGGGATTCTCCGATGATTTTCTGTTCAAATTAGGCAAAAAAAACTAAAAAAGTTCGGAAAAAATCCTTTTAGTCCTGGACAAGAGCCAAAGCAACATTTCTCCACATTCAATTTCGTGAAAATCGTGTTTTTATAATGGAATTAGATGTTATAAGATGGAATTCGTATCTTCGCTGAAAATCGAAATTCTCCGATAATTTCCTATTCAAATTAGTCAAAAAGAACTGAAGAAGAACGGGAAAAATTCTCGTTATCCTGGACACAAGCTAAAGCAACATTTCTTTACTTTCAATTTCGTGAAAAACGTGTTTTTATAATGTAATTGGATGTTATAAGATGGAATTCGTATTCCCGCTGAAAATCGGGTTTTTCCGATGATTCTCTATTCAAATTTGGCAAAGAGAACCGAAAAAAAAACGGAAAAAATACTCACTTCCCTGGATACAAGCCAAAGCAACATTTCTCCACTTTCAATTTCGAGAAAAACGAGTTTTTATAATGGAATTGGATGTTATAAGATGGAATTCGTATCTTCGCTGATAATCGGAATTCTCCGATGATTTCCTATTCAAATTAGTCAAAAAGATCTGAAGGAGCACGGGAAATTCCCCATTGTCCTGGATACAAGCCAAAGCATCGTTTCTTTACTTTCAATTTCGTGAAAAACGTGTTTTTATAATGAAATTGGATGTTATAAGACGGAATTCGTATCTCCGCTGAAAATCGGGTATTTCCGATGATTTTCTATTCAAATTAGTCAAAAAGAACCGAAGAAAAACGGAAAAAATCCTCGTTATCCTGGACACAAGCCAAAGCAACGTTTCTGTAATTTGCACTTCGTAAAACACGTGTTTTTCTGATGAAATTGGATGTTATAAGACGGAATTCGTATCTCCGCTGAAAATCGGGATCGTCCGATGATTTTCTATTCAAATTAATCAAAAATAACTGGAAAACAACGGAAAATTCTCGTTATCCTGGACACAAGCCGAAGCAACATTTCTCCAGTTTCAATTTTGTACAAAACGTGTTTTTATAAAGGAATTGGATGTTATGACACGGAGTTCGAATCTCCGCTGAATATCGTGATTCTCCCATGATTTTCTATTCAAATTAGTCGAAAAGAACTGAACAAGAACGGGAAAATCGTCATTGTCCTGGATACAAGCCAAAGCATCGTTTCTTTATTTTCAATTTCGTCAAAAACGTTTTTTTATCATGGAATTGGATGTTACCCTAGGGAAAAAAAGGTTGGGACAAGTACATTGATGTTTCCTTGTTTGCGGATAATTCCACAATAAAAAAAATTATCCCACAAAAAACTATTAAAAAAATCATAAAAAACTTATTCCACAAAATGAAATTACCCATAAAAAAAATATGAAAAAAATTTTAAAAATACTTATTATTCCACAAAATAAATTATAAACCTTCCGGAAAATTATTTCAACACATCAATTGAGAAAAAAATTCACAAATCAGGAAAAAACATTTATTAATATAAAAATCTAATCATTAAAAGGTAGTAAAAATAATGCTATAAAAAAAAATCCCACAAACAAACTATTTTAAAAATTATAAAAAAATTATAAAAATACTTATAAATTATAAATCTTCCGAAAAATTATTTCAACACAACAATTGAGAAAAAAATTCACAAATCAGAAAAAGACATTTATTGAAATAAAAATCTAATCATTAAAAGCTAAAAATAATGCTATAAAAAAAAATATAAACACTTTTGACACAACAATTGAGATATAGAAAAATGCAAATGGAACGTGAGAAAAACTTAAATACGCAACTCAAAAACATTGTAAATGTAACAAAAAAATTTTCGCTTGAAAACATTTCAAAATCACCGATCTCACATTATTCTCATCTTATTCTATAACTAAATGATTCTCATCTTATTCTAAAAAAGGAATAACTAAATGAATTGAATAGGTTTCCATCTAAGTTACGTGCAGCATTAAAATTTATTATATCAATTCGAGGCCAAGTATTTATTGGCAATTCTGAATACTAATTCCTACGGAACACATCAGGAACGTAGGAAAAATTTAGTGAATAAAAAACTTTACCATCTAACTTATGTACAGGTGTAAAATTTATGATATCAATGAGTGGACAAGTATTTTATTAGTAATTCGTAATTTAACTTTATGGTTAATATTCTAATTGTATTCTATAAGTAATAAGAATACTCGTCCAGCTCAGGTTGTTTTATGGAAATTAGAAGGAAATAAGGAATTATAAAAAATCTCAAAATCCTGCTATGTAACAATTAGAATGATGCCAACCCACTTTTTTTTATAATCAGAACATATAAAAAATCAGAACACTATGAAATTGCGTTTGAATGCGAGTTGAGAATACTTTTCCAGCCCAGGCAACGGTGAAGTTAGAAGTTACTTTCCGACAGCAGAAACTTATAAAGAAGCCGAAACCTTCATGCCCATGACTTTTTGGTAAAATGGCTTATCCAAAAAAATCACATCAAAGATAAAGTTATTTGTTACTCTTTGGCAGTAGAGACTTCTAAGAAAACCGATTCTTCTCTGACTTTCAAGACCCCCTTGTATTATTCACAACATTCGACGTCGATTGGATCGGTACAAATTATGTTTAAATACATGTTAAAAGTACTTGTCCGGCCCATCACTTTTCATTCAAATTGCTCATTCAAATAAAAATCAGGGCTTTTCTAGAAATTATGGATCACGAGTATGCATTCAAAGAGAAATGAGATTACCTTCAGGTAATTTTAACTTGATAGCATTAATTTAAAAGGAAAAGGAAACGGATTTCCTGTAATATACGAAGGAATTTATTGTTCTTTACATTTTGTACAATAAAAGTTTTCGAACATCAAGGATCCCCTATTTTATATTGCAATTCAATGACAACAATTTTTACTTCTCCTTCCTTTTAGCGAACGAATTCTATTCGGTATAAAAACTATCCTATATTATTGCTCAGAATAAAGCCCTGATAATAAATCGCATTTTAATAAATTTTCGATCGTATTCGGTGATACGATTTCATTTTCTCATCACGTATACAATTCTAACTCGTTAAAATGAACGTCAAAAGATAAGTACGAAACAAGGGTTCCCTAAAACTCTGAGTAAAGTGAATATTTATTGCATACTATCCTTCCTTGGAAAAGACATTTCAATGCATCGAAATGTGAAGCCTCTATCCGTAGCCGTGAATCGTTGCCACCGAGCACCCGTTAAATGTCTTAACTGAAGCGAGCTCGCAACTCTAACATTTTTGCTCTTTTTTGATTTTTATTTGAATGAGCAATTTGAATGAAAAGTGATGGGCCGGACAAGTACTTTTAACATGTATTTAAACATAATTTTTACCGATCCAATCGACGTCGAATGTTGTGAATAATACAAGGGGGTCTTGAAAGTCAGAGAAGAATCGGTTTTCTTAGAAGTCTCTACTGCCAAAGAGTAACAAATAACTTTATCTTTGATGTGATTTTTTTGGATAAGCCATTTTACCAAAAAGTCATGGGCATAAAGGTTTCGGCTTCTTTATAAGTTTCTGCTGTCGGAAAGTAACTTCTAACTTCACCGTTGCTTGGGCTGGAAAAGTATTCTCAACTCGCATTCAAACGCAATTTCATAGTGTTCTGATTTTTTATATGTTCTGATTATAAAAAAAAGTGGGTTGCCATCATTCTAATTGTTAGATAGCAGGATTTTGAGATTTTTTATAATTCCTTATTTCCTTCTAATTTCCATAAAACAACCTGAGCTGGACGAGTATCTAGAGTCGCGGTAGTGACTCAAAGACAAGTACATTTATGACGTCGCTGCCAGAGACTCTTTACAGGAGCCATCGCTTTTCAACTTGTTTCGAAAATTTCTTTCTTCAATAAAAAAATAATCACAGAATTTCATAGGATATTTCAACTTGACGTATTTTTTATTTATTTTTTTCTATCGATTGCGACCTCTTGCAACTCTGTAGCTTAACGCATTCGAAAGATATTAATTATTATTTTTATAATTTCATCAGAAAATCGTGCATTTTTTCGCACACATTTTTGATGTTTATTTGTTTGAAGAACTAGGGATATCTGGTTCCAAACATATTTTGTATACCTATATATTTCCGTGTCTGACATTTCTATTATGTGCATGAAATAATGAGGTTGGAACGCTGTCAGTGTCCAAGTTGACCTAACATGGTGACCATGGATGACACCTATATATATTGTGATCGTGATCGTCATGTCAAAGCTCACTGATTTTAGTGCGTAGTTACTGTGTTAGTGGTATTTTAATTCAATAATCATTTAGTAATTATACATTTTTTATATACTAAAGATATCGTGAGCATGATGTTGTGTTAGTGGTGTTTTAAACTCAAATTCGAATTCTATTTTTTTGAGAAGTGCTGGTGAGAATGCGGATGTGAAATTGTACTTAGGTCGACGGCTCCATGGTTTTCGATGTCTAGGACGACGGATCCATGGTTTTCGATGTCTAGGCCGACGGCTTCATGGTTTTCGATGTCTAGGTATATTTCTCCATAGTTTTCGATGTCCAAGCATATTGCTCCATGGTTTTCGATGTCTAGGTATACTTCTCCATGGTTTACGAAGTCCAGGCATATTGTTCCATAGTTTTCAATGTCTAGGTATATTTCTCCATGGTTCTCCATGTCTAGGTCGACGGGTCCATGGTTTTCGATATCTAGGCATATTTCTCCATGGTTTCCGATGTCTAGGTCGACGGATCCATGGTTTCCGATGTCTATGTCGACGGCTTCATGGTTTTCGATGTCTAGGTATATTTCTCCATGGTTTTTGATGGCTCGGTATATTTCTCCATGGTTCTCCATGTTTAGGTCGACGGGTCCATGGTTTCCGATGTCTATGTCGACGGCTTCATGGTTTTCGATGTCTCGGTATAATTCTCCATGGTTTTTGATATCTCGGTATATTTCTCCATGGTTTTCGATGTCTAGGTATATTTCTCCATGGTTTTCGAAGTCTAGCTATATTTCTCCATGGTTTTCAATGTCTAGGTCGACGAGTCCATGGTTTCCGATGTCTAGGTCGACGGATTCATGGTTTTCGATGTCTCGGTATATTTCTCCATGGTTTTTGATGTCTCGGTATATTTCTCCAAGGCTTTTCGATGTCTAGGTATATTTCTCCATGGTTTTCGACGTCTAGGTATATTTCTCCATGGTTTTTGATATCTCGGTATATTTCTCCATGGTTTTCGATGTCTAGGTATATTTCTCCATGGTTTTCGATGTCTAGCTATATTTCTCCATGGTTTTCAATGTCTAGGTCGACGAGTCCATGGTTTCCGATGTCTAGGTCGACGGATTCATGGTTTTCAATGTCTCGGTATATTTCTCCATGGTTTTTGATGTCTCGGTATATTTCTCCATGGTTTTCGATGTCTAGGTATATTTCTCCATGGTTTTCGACGTCTAGGTATATTTCTCCATGGTTTTTGATGTCTAGGTATATTTCTCCATAGTTTTCGATGTCTAGGTATATTTCTCCATGGTTTTCAATGTCTAGGACGACGAGTCCATGGTTTCCGATGTCTAGGTCGACGGATTCATGGTTTTCGATGTCTCGGTATATTTCTCCATGGTTTTTGATGTCTCGGTATATTTCTCCAAGGCTTTTCGATGTCTAGGTATATTTCTCCATGGTTTTCGACGTCTAGGTATATTTCTCCATGGTTTTTGATGTCTAGGTATATTTCTCCATAGTTTTCGATGTCTAGGTATATTTCTCCATGGTTTTCAATGTCTAGGTCGACGAGTCCATGGTTTCCGATGTCTAGGTCGACGGATTCATGGTTTTCAATGTCTCGGTATATTTCTCCATGGTTTTTGATGTCTCGGTATATTTCTCCATGGTTTTCGATGTCTAGGTATATTTCTCCATGGTTTTCGACGTCTAGGTATATTTCTCCATGGTTTTTGATGTCTAGGTATATTTCTCCATAGTTTTCGATGTCTAGGTATATTTCTCCATGGTTTTCAATGTCTAGGACGACGAGTCCATGGTTTCCGATGTCTAGGTCGACGGATTCATGGTTTTCGATGTCTCGGTATATTTCTCCATGGTTTTTGATGTCTCGGTATATTTCTCCATGGTTTTCGATGTCTAGGTATATTTCTCCATGGTTTTCGACGTCTAGGTATTTTTCTCCATGGTTTTTGATGTCTAGGTATATTTCTCCATAGTTTTCGATGTCTAGGTATATTTCTCCATGGTTTTCAATGTCTAGGTCGACTATTCCATGGTTTCCGATGTCTAGGTCGACGGATTCATGGTTTTCCAGGTCTAGGTCCGTGGCTCCATTGTTTTCGATGTCAAAGCAGATATCAGCCCCAACGAATTTTGATAGTTATTATTAATTGTCCGAAAATTAGAATCACGAAGAACACTATTGTTATTTTCTTGAAGAAGTAGTAATTGGACAGGGGGTATTGCAAAATGCTTGAGAATTTGGAAGTTACCGTTAGTCGATTCTCAATTGATTGAACAGTTTAAATTTGTGGAAATGAAATGATCAATTATGGAAATTATTAGCAACTAATGAAAAATGTATTGCCAATTGACGGAAATTTTCCAATTGATGGAGAATGTTTTGCCAAATGACGTAAATTTGTCCATTAAATAAAAAGTTTTTGGTCAATCGATGAAGACCGGATCGTTCTTCGTCAATTCGCCCACAATGTTGTTAAATGATTATATATTTATAGATAATGAGCGATACAATTTAGATTTGGAATACGATAGATTGATGGAGATCGGGGGTTTTTGGGACTGCTGAGTGCAATTCTAGTATCAGATTTCCTAGATTTCGAAAATTCAAAATGGCGGATCTAATATTCCAAACGACTTTTTGAAAATTCGATCCAACTGGCCTGAAACTTGTTATTCAGAGGTTTTTGGTGTCGCTGAACACGAATCTGCCGCTGACTTTTCTAAATTTCAAAAATTCGAAGTGATGAATCTGATATTTCGAACGATTTCTTGAACAACAATGCAATTGGCCCGAAACTTGTTACTGAAAGGTTTCCGGGGTCGCTGAGCAGAAATCTGATGTCGAATGTTCAAAATTTCAAAAATTTAAAGTGTCAAATATAATATCTTGAAGGACTTTCTTAAAATCAATCCCATTAACCTGAAATCATTTCTCGAGAGTTTTTGTGACTGCTGAGTACAATTCCGATGTCAGATTTTCATAATTTCGAAAATCAGAAGCGTCGACCTAGCCATCGAAAGCCATAGAGCTGTCGACCTGTCAACATCGAAAACCATGGATCCGTCGAACTAAACATCAGAAACCATGGATCCGTCGACCTAGACATCGGAAACCATGGACCCGTCGACCTAGACATCGAAAACCATGGAGGAATATGCCTTGACATCGAAAACCATGGAGAAGTATACCTAGACACCGAAAACCATGGAGCAATATGCCTGGACACCGAAAACCATGGATCCGTCGACCTAGACATCGGAAACCATGGACCCGTCGACCTAGACATCGAAAAACATGGAACCGTCGACCTAGACATCGGAAACCATGGAGAAAAATAACTAGACATCGAAAATCGTGGAGCCGTAGACCTAAGCGTCTAAGATCTTCACGGACGTATCGCATACTATGTATGCGTAAACCAGACAATGTATGATCTACCAATTGGTCAAAAATGTCTCTAGAATTGAATTTTATATGATCAATTGACAGAATATTTTGCATCAATTGAAAAATTTTCGTCAATTGCGAATATCACCTTTATTAATTAGAAATTGGTTGGTCAATTGGTAATATCTCCTCCATCAATTGGAAATTGGTTGGTCAATTGACAATATCTTCTCCATCAATTGGAAATTTTTTGTCAATTGGTAATATCTCCTTCATCAATTAGAAATTGGTTTTTCAATTGACAATGTAATTTGAAATAATTACTGATTTAAATTTTTAATCAACTGATAATAATTATTTTCCCAATGTACATTTTTGATCAATGTAAAAATTAAAAATGAAAAAATTTTTTTTTGACGATCTCTGGATGATACTAAGGTCGAGAAAAGAAGTTGGCCGAGAAACGCCAAAAATAGTTATGTGTTTTTCTTAGAACAAATTGAGAAATAAATCAACGTTAACAGATCACATCTATATATTGTCGTAATATAAAGAAGAGATGAACCGGTCTTCACTATCATGATTTCGATTTTTTAATATCTTGTTAAATTTCAAGTTCACGGTGCACAAAAAGTCGGCAAATAAACATGAAATACAGCATGAATGCTGTGAAAAACTGAAGACAAGTACATTTATGTCCCCTGGACAGCCCTCGTCAAATATTATAATTCATTACAACGTATGAAAACCTATGCTCAAAAAAAATTGAACACCTATAAAAAACTACAAGCTCGTCATAGCAGCTCAAGAAAAAATGATTGAACCCTCAAAAAATAAAATCATACATTGTTTCTTGAAATTGAAAAAGGTTTTGTCCGAGTAAAAGTCTTCTTCTAAAAAAACTATCCAAAAACCAAACTCATCATACACTTTATGAAAAACCTTCTTCATTATCATTCAAAAGAATATCGAACCTCGTAAAAACACGCTTCCTTCCAAATAATTATTACAAAATAATTCACAAAAATTACGTCTCAAATGACCATCTCAAATGCATTAATGAATAACCTCGAACCTGTGATATGGAAATACATAATCTCGAGACGCCCCGCTCAAAGGAACTGAACGTTGTCAAATAAGTGCAAAAGTGAAAAGTACATTGCATTGAGAACCGGAAAAATACAAATGTAGTATATTTAAAGAAAATTAAAAAATACAAATAATCAAATGATAAACAAAAGAAAAACAAAAACACAAAAAATCGCAAACACAAAAAGTTATAATAACAAAAAATTACAAAGAAAAAAATTACGAAGATTTTAACTTACTGAATAGTCAACTAAATTATTGAATTTTAGCCGGTGTGAAATCATGTTCTAATGGGCTTTGAGAATACTCGTCTGCCTCAGAACGTTTTAGCTAAATTACTAAAAGATCGACAACCATAAAAGTTACAAAATCTTGCTTTTAAGCAATTATATAGAAGTACAATGCCACCCATTTTTTTTTATAACCAGCACATATAAAACTGTGGTTAATTTCGGGTTGAGAATACTCTTCCGGCCCAAGGAGTCCTGACTGAGTTACTATTCGACAGTAGAAACTTATAAGGAAACCGAAATCTTCCTGCCCATGACTTTTTGAGAAAATGGCTAATCCAAAATATCACATCAAAGGTGAAGTCATTTTTCACTTTATGATAATAGAGATTTATAAGAAAATGGATTCTTCTCCGACTTTCAGGATCCCCTAGTATGATTCACTACATATTCGACGTCGATTGGATCGGTACAAGTTATTTTTAAATACGTGTTAAAAGTACTTGTCCGGCCCATCACTTTCTATTCAAATTGCTCATTCATAAAAAAATCAAAGACGAAGCTAATCCATATGTTAATATCATGGAACAAAAAAATCATATTTCTTTGAATTCCTCGAAACGCTCGTGTTTTACTTAACTGTTGATATTTATTGATTTTAACCGGATAAAATTGTATACGTGGATATAAAAAAATACACACACAATCGTATGGCTGAGTCCGATCGAAATTTTTCGAAAAATGCGACATATTACCATTTCAATATTCTCAGCATTAGTATAGGATGGTTCCTATACTGAATATGGAATTTCTTCGCTGAAAGAAATGAGAGGTAAGAATTGCTTTCATTTTGCAATGTAAGCTGAGAAGTTATCTTGAATGCTTGAAAATTTGTATCGTGCAAAGTATATTTTTTTATTTTATGGTTGCACAATGAAATCCTTTGTAAAATACGGGGAAATTCGATTAGATTTTTTTCACAATTTATTCAATTACCTAAAGATATTTTTGTCAACTCTCTCCGAATTCATACTTGTGGTTCATCAGTTTTAGAAGAGCCCTGATTTTTTTATGAATGAGCAATTTGAATAGAAAGTGATGGGCCGGACAAGTACTTTTAACACGTATTTAAAAATAACTTGTACCGATCCAATCGACGTCGAATATGTAGTGAATCATACTAGGGGATCCTGAAAGTCGGAGAAGAATCCATTTTCTTATAAATCTCTATTATCATAAAGTGAAAAATGACTTCACCTTTGATGTGATATTTTGGATTAGCCATTTTCTCAAAAAGTCATGGGCAGGAAGATTTCGGTTTCCTTATAAGTTTCTACTGTCGAATAGTAACTCAGTCAGGACTCCTTGGGCCGGAAGAGTATTCTCAACCCGAAATTAACCACAGTTTTATATGTGCTGGTTATAAAAAAAAATGGGTGGCATTGTACTTCTATATAATTGCTTAAAAGCAAGATTTTGTAACTTTTATGGTTGTCGATCTTTTAGTAATTTAGCTAAAACGTTCTGAGGCAGACGAGTATTCTCAAAGCCCATTAGAACATGATTTCACACCGGCTAAAATTCAATAATTTAGTTGACTATTCAGTAAGTTAAAATCTTCGTAATTTTTTTCTTTGTAATTTTTTGTTATTATAACTTTTTGTGTTTGCGATTTTTTGTGTTTTTGTTTTTCTTTTGTTTATCATTTGATTATTTGTATTTTTTAATTTTCTTTAAATATACTACATTTGTATTTTTCCGGTTCTCAATGCAATGTACTTTTCACTTTTGCACTTATTTGACAACGTTCAGTTCCTTTGAGCGGGGCGTCTCGAGATTATGTATTTCCATATCACAGGTTCGAGGTTATTCATTAATGCATTTGAGATGGTCATTTGAGACGTAATTTTTGTGAATTATTTTGTAATAATTATTTGGAAGGAAGCGTGTTTTTACGAGGTTCGATATTCTTTTGAATGATAATGAAGAAGGTTTTTCATAAAGTGTATGATGAGTTTGGTTTTTGGATAGTTTTTTTAGAAGAAGACTTTTACTCGGACAAAACCTTTTTCAATTTCAAGAAACAATGTATGATTTTATTTTTTGAGGGTTCAATCATTTTTTCTTGAGCTGCTATGACGAGCTTGTAGTTTTTTATAGGTGTTCAATTTTTTTTGAGCATAGGTTTTCATACGTTGTAATGAATTATAATATTTGACGAGGGCTGTCCAGGGGACATAAATGTACTTGTCTTCAGTTTTTCACAGCATTCATGCTGTTTCTTATTACTTATAGTGTCACGTCCCGCGTGCGTTAGGGCACATCCGCGGGGCGTGACGACGCTCTTGAGACTTGGCAACAGAGCGACCTTGGCTCGACCTCTGTGCGTCGCCTCGTGCCGTCGCGAGTTGTGGGCCTCGGAATCCGCTGGCTCAGCATCGCCTGACCCGGGTTTCGAGGAGGAATATCCTTGGGTGCGACCGGGGTGCTGACGGCGCGGGAATATCACGCCACGACGATCGCTTTCGAGCAATCGTCGCCGTGGCTGATATTCTCGGCCTTAGTTCCGTTTGATCTTCTCAGACACTCGGTCGTCCCCACGGATAACTCCGTAAGTTAGCCACTCGCGGCGGTTAAGTAAAACCTGAAATAAAGGTGAAACCGCACAGAGGTCGTCAGCCTAACTTTCGTTAATAACGCGTAGTGAGCAACGCACTGCCTCTTGCCTCACGGACGTTCTGTTGCCGAGTCTTGCAGACTCTTGTGTGCACCCCTCTATCAATCTTCTCTCACTTTTCATAATTTTTCGTTATTTCCCTTCGGTGTGTGTGTAAGCGTGTGAGACCACCGCGCGTCAATTGTAGCGCGGTGCTGCGGTGTGCAAGAGTGGAAAAGGGAGGGGAGAATTGTCCCCTCAAAACCGATAACTGTAAGTTCTATTTTCTGTTCATGTTCTACGTTTCTCACTATTTTCTTACTTTCAATAAATTTGCACTATTTGTTCAATAAATTACAAGTAATAAATTGTCCGAGTTCTATTGACACCTTGAGCGTTCCCGTCAACTTTCCCCGGGGCCCGTACGGGACCATAGGCGAATCTAAAATCTCGGGAAATCCTACGCTTCACGTAGGTTGGTGGCAGCACTACACATAGACCGTCTCAAATAATCATCATCTTTGTTCGTCCCTTCTGGACGTAACAATAGAATACAATTAGAATATTAACCATAAAGTTAAATTACGAATTACTAATAAAATACTTGTCCACTCATTGATATCATAAATTTTACACCTGTACATAAGTTAGATGGTAAAGTTTTTTATTCACTAAATTTTTCCTACGTTCCTGATGTGTTCCGTAGGAATTAGTATTCAGAATTGCCAATAAATACTTGTCCTCGAATCGATATAATAAATTTTAATGCTGCACGTAACTTAGATGGAAACCTATTCAATTCATTTAGTTATTCCTTTTTTAGAATAAGATGAGAATCATTTAGTTATAGAATAACATGAGAATAATGTGAGATCGGTGATTTTGAAATGTTTTCAAGCGAAAATTTTTTTGTTACATTTACAATGTTTTTGAGTTGCGTATTTAAGTTTTTCTCACGTTCCATTTGCATTTTTCTATATCTCAATTGTTGTGTCAAAAGTGTTTATATTTTTTTTTATAGCATTATTTTTAGCTTTTAATGATTAGATTTTTATTTCAATAAATGTCTTTTTCTGATTTGTGAATTTTTTTCTCAATTGTTGTGTTGAAATAATTTTTCGGAAGATTTATAATTTATAAGTATTTTTATAATTTTTTTATAATTTTTAAAATAGTTTGTTTGTGGGATTTTTTTTATAGCATTATTTTTACTACCTTTTAATGATTAGATTTTTATATTAATAAATGTTTTTTCCTGATTTGTGAATTTTTTTCTCAATTGACGTGTTGAAATAATTTTCCGGAAGGTTTATAATTTATTTTGTGGAATAATAAGTATTTTTAAAATTTTTTTCATATTTTTTTTATGGGTAATTTCATTTTGTGGAATAAGTTTTTTATGATTTTTTTAATAGTTTTTTGTGGGATAATTTTTTTTATTGTGGAATTATCCGCAAACAAGGAAACATCAATGTACTTGTCCCAACCTTTTTTTCCCTAGGGGAAGTTTATGGTTTGATATCACGTCTTTTTTCTCGAAAGTTCTTCGTTTATGTTCTGATGGCTATAGGATTTCAGTTCAAATTTCTATGAGTGATTTTCTTAGTACATTTTTAGAGATTCCATGCTCATACAAACATGAGCAGCGTTAAAATTTTATTCTGCGAACTCTTTTCCGCATCACCACAGGGGTAGAGTTCCAGGCGCGTTTTTTTTAACGTGGTTTCCCCAAGAGGCCTAATCCACATCTCATCGCTTGTAAACTCGTTGCTTGTTCTACCGCAGTTGGACCATCTCTGCAAGTTGATACGAGTAACGACTAGAGTTATTGATAAGATTCGAGTCGACATGCTACAAAAAACAATGAAAACCAACAATGAATCTTGATAGTGGCTAGAGTATTAGCGGTTTTTAAAAGTCGTATTTACCTAGCTACCACAGCTGTAGTTTTTTATCATTATATGAGTCAGATGGTGATCTTTAAGCACAATTTATCATCCAACGAGAAACGTGACTCTGCAATGCAAGGCTAAATTGGTCGGTGTCTTTTTTCCTTATCTCTGTACCAGACACTATATCTGATAAGTGTTATAGTGAACTGAAAATATAAAAAATAGAGAACCTGTACAGTTCGATGTGGTTATGCGATGTACAATGAAGATATAGAACTTATATTTGTACGTAGCATAAAAATGAAATATAAAACGTACTAGTATTTTCCGAACAATATGTTCAATTTACTCTCTCATCAAGAAAAATATATAAGAATCTTTGGCATTAACGGGCCATGTTCTCTTTTCAATTATTGCATCATCAATGTTCATCCAAGATGAACGGCCATGTCGGATCATGCAGGTATAATGGCCTGTGGTGACATGTTCACCATGAAGAAATATCGCGCTCATAACTTTAAATGTATGTCCGCATAGTTTTATCTTAGAACTAGGCACAGCCTTGATTTTGCACTGTTTTTTTATTTTTTTGCCCGTTTTTGAATCGACTGCCGGTAATGCTAATACGATTACCAATATCTTCGATACTGAACTCAAAGATAACCGAACATGCCTATTCGTAGCAGGACAATTATCGCAAGCAATTTCAGTTAATTTCCATTGAGATCCAAATTACGATCAATTACTTCTTGGAGGGTTAATGTTGTTTTTGAGTCAAAAACGTCTATAGTTAAAAAATTTCCAAGTTCTTCTCGAGCACTCGTATATCCGCAAGCTTTACAAAGAATTTTTGTCGAACGTTGACATTGTACAACAGTTTTGACGGATGGTACGGCTTGGCATATAGCATTGAAAAAATCTGATGCATCTTGTAGAATAGGTTGAACGAATGTATCGCCTACAAATTTTCGAACATCGTTTATAGCGATTGAGGGGCTATTTTTTGTTTTATAAATTTCCAGTGCAATAGACAGAGGTCGACAATTATCTGCTTGTTTGATTAGTTTCACAATGGGGTCACAGTTAAAAATACATTGAATAACGGTATTAGCATAACAAGATGTACCATCAACATTCAAAAATCCGGTAATGAAAGGATTTTCCTGCCGATCGCATGTTGCACTGTCCTGTATTTGTACATCGGTCAATTCTTTTGGCACGGCCCAAATAATATCGCGGGTTTTAGGACCACGAATGTCGGGAATTTCTATACTGTCGAGATCTGGCCGATACAACTTTCTCAACCGATTGTACTCACTAATACACAAAGGGTTAGCACGAATCGAATACGGATCGAAATTTATTAAATGTAAACCATCAAGAGACGTAACTCGCGACAAACCGACATAAATTTGGCCACAGCTGAATATGGAGTTCCCGCAATCCATAACAACACATTTTAAACTTAATCCTTGGCTTTTGTGGAAGGAAATAGCATAACTAATGCACAAAGGAAATTGTCTTCTAGTTACATAAACGCCGTCGATCACTTCGAATTTAACGCTCACACGCTCTATATCATATTGCACACCATTCGCGAGTTTGATAGTGACTCCCTTAATTGCAGTTCCATCCAAAGATTCAGAGACCGAAACTAACTCACCGATCGCGCCATTAACGAGACCAATTGTAACATCGATGTTTCGACGAAGCATAACTTTGGCACCGATTTTAATGGGAATCACCCTAGCAAGCCCGGCAGTTTGACTTATGTCATCCTCCCACCGATGTAAAACCTTTGTAACCCTAGTCTTGAAGGATGGTTTATTGATCAAGTCGTCAGCGACTAACTGGATTTCCTTCGACGGAATTCGATCCAACATTGCCTCATTCAATACATCACACATGCGATTCGTAGGCATTAAGCAAACTACGTTGGTTTGTAATGTACTTATATAATCGCACAACTTCTTAATTTTATCAGGAATATTTGAAGAGATTAATTCAATCTTCCTTGACTCTAACATCTGCAAACTTTCGGTGTCTATGCAACCCAAGCGGATTTTTGAGAGCATTTCTCGGTACAATACGTCATTTTTCTGACGCATATTGATTGTTAGTTCATCATACTTGAATAAATTGCCCCATAAATTCACGCTACTCAACGACCCAATTAATTTTTCAATCTTTTCTTTTGAAAGTTTCATGAACACTGGTTCTTCTCGAACGGGTGGTAATTGTAAAAGATCGCCAAAAACTATAATATGTTTTTTTCCAAACCAACCATTTTCAACATCAGCGGTATTAAAAATGTTTGTTAGTGTAAGATGAAGGTACATTAAAGTGATATTTGAAACCATCGATATTTCGTCAATAATGATTAGATCAACATTTTTAAAATTGTCCCTTATGACTTCTAAAGCTGCATCCGACAGCTCCCGATATTTTGGTGTACGATTATGTTCGACGGGCAGCTGAAACGTTCGATGTAAAGTCATACCGTCAATGTTAAAGGCAGCTATCCCAGTAGGAGCAGTAATCGCTGAATCCTTATTTTTCATTTGTTTAAGCCAACACGTTATGGTTTTGATTAAGAAACTTTTGCCTGTTCCACCCTCTCCACTCACAAACAATCTGATTATTTCACCAGAATTTATTGCATTGGTTACTGCATCGAATATGCGTTTCTGGTCTGCATTTAATTCTAGAATCATATCTGAAACATTTCGTTCTTTACGAGCTTCATTCTCGCCCAAATTGATAAAATCTTTCATGGCGTCATCAGCCTCTATTGGATCGCACCCATGTGGAATCTTTTGGTTACCTGAATCTAGGTCATTTTCTTCATCTTTTTCTATTTCATCTATTTTCTGCTGAATTAATTCTTTTATTTCTTTGGCGTCTTTCGCTATTTCTGACAAACGCTCGTGGTATTCAGCAGCCATTGGCAATGTCGCCTGTACGGAAAAATACGATTCAGTGTATGTCTCCTCACCATTCTTAAGCTCAGCCACACATCGTCATGGCTGGAATAAAAGCAGTAAGGAGTAAAAATATTTTTCGGGATTAGTCAAGGGATCGAATTGATAATGATCAATTAAATAGCCGCGATTGCGTTTTCGAAGATACGAACCCGGTTTAATTTTATAATACTCAACATCTTTCCGTTGAGGCATGCTTTTAACGATATCATACCACTTCGCATAATCATAAAGACTTATACCATCTAATTCATCGGGTCTTTTTGGATAATGTTCAATCAAGCCGTCATAGAAAATATCTGTCGATTCTGCGTCCATCGTCTCCACTAATTTACGGGGCTTGACCCGCCTACTTCTGACAATATTAATGTCAACCCATCTGATAACAGTTTCTGGATCGGTAACAAATAAGGGATACCCCAACAGTGTATCCGCTGCTTCAAGTGCACCGCATTCTCGATGATCCAATGCACGTAACCCAATATTCCAAAGCCTAGTGGCAACAGATTTAGTACTATTGATTTGTTCAAAAGTCTCCCCAGCATGAGTTTTTTCGGATTTAGATAGATACTTGGTACAATACCGAGCCAGCGCTGACGATTTTTCTCCTACAAATGAAATATCCATATTACCCTCCCAGGCTGTCAAAACAGCAGGGTTATAATTGTTTATATTAACCTCGTCGAGACTACGAGGATTATCATACAACTGGCATTTAGATTTTAACTTTCGCCGTCCAGCAATGGATGTTTGAACATCTCTGATAATCCACTCGTTAGTAACCGGTTTCGGAAATGCAAATCGACAAACTTTACGACTACCACCCTTACCTTTCACTCCTACTGATTTTCTACGCATACAATAAGAATTGTGATGGTGATATTGGTGGGTGGTAACTCGACGATTCCAAACGGGTGAAATTTTTGGATTCGGTATTCTAGAAGTCACGTATGTCTTGATGAAGTCAGCGACTTCTTCTTTTGAGTTTTTGCCAAGAACCGGGGCACCCTCTATCCATATAAGCAAATGAAAATGTATCATACCTCTTCCCTGATACTCTCTCCTTATAACATAATGTATGATTTTTCCAATGGGATTTTCATCCGATTTAAGAAAGGCCATCATTG
Organism: Venturia canescens; assembly: GCF_019457755.1. NCBI lineage: Eukaryota > Metazoa > Arthropoda > Insecta > Hymenoptera > Ichneumonidae > Venturia > Venturia canescens. The sequence continues at coordinate 23,387,928 of NC_057425.1, forward strand.
CCCATAATTCGTTATCTATGAAGATTGCAGCTGAAATAGAATCAGCAGCTATGAGTTCACTCAGTGATTTTTCACTTCCAAGTGAGGGGTTTCTGTCTCGTAGAAATGGAGCCAACCGATCCCATTGCCACTCACTTGGACTTAGTGTCAGAAACCATGTTGGAGGTCCATAATAGCGTATCATACAATTTAAATTACTGCGGGGTTTTTTCCAATACTGTTCGGTATTTCGAAGTTTTGAAAATATTGTAGATAAATTTCCTTCTAACTCACCTTTGTTTAATTGCTCCAAGTAAGAAGCAGACGTAATATCGCACGCGTCCATCAATGACGTTAAGTTTATGATATATTCCACTCTGTAATTGTCGAATGTTCTGCGCATTTAAAAGGTAGAACAGATATTGTTGGTTCAATCGAAATTGATTATTCCTTGATAATATCCGTAGTTTTGCATACTCGAATGCTGAAATATGGACAGGCCTTTCTTGGTGTTCTCCATTAATACCATCAGGATATACACACGGGAAACACAACAAATCCAAGAATTTGTACCGATTATCTAATGGTTCAGCACGAACCTTCAACATCTGATAAAGTTCCGTTGCAGTTTTATTTTCTTTCGGGGCGTGCATCTGATGAATCGTATATTGTTCATAAAAACAATCGGATGGAGTCATTTGTGTCAATAAAGCTGCCACACGGCTATCTATTTGCTTGCTTGCAACTACTTTTTGATTACCATCCTCTTGAATTTGTTTTTCTTTTTCATCAAGGTTGATATCTGGATCATCAACATCCTCATCGCTATCACATTCTTGGGATATTGGGAATTCAACTTCACATAAATCCGTGTCCAGTAAATCCGAAAACCGCTCCGGTAAATTTATTTCTTTATATAGGATGTTGCGTTCTTTCAGCCACAAAAGAGAACGAAAGACTTTTTCTTTGTTGACAATTGATTCCCAAACTTTTTTACTTTTAGTCGGAACGCCACGTACTAAAATGTACAGTTCGTGGTCTGAATTGATAGCCTTTGTTGGAGGACAAATTTTTTCTAATGTTTTTTCTAGCGGTAAAGGTAAGTGGAAAGCTCGCCCTTGCGCTTTCATCATCATTTTCCTGTGTGGCATGTTTTTTTTATGTACAGTACCCATTTTCATAACTGTTTGAAACGTTTTTGCTCTTTGAATCAAAATCCTTTCAAATTCATTTAAATCTGTAAGGGGAACAGGGGTAGGTAAAACGTACAGATTATTGAGAACGCACGTTGGAGGCATTACACCCGCGCGCAACTTGGTTAGGCAGTACTGACAAATGTATTCTGAATCGCAGTCTTTATGACTAGCGACAAAGAGTTTTAAATCATTCCAAATCTTCCCCATTGGAACGACACGCAAGTTGCTGAGTTTCCTGACATCGTTTAAGCAATAGAGCTTTTGGCATGAGAGGCAAGGGAAACGGGGCAGGTTTAATGCTTTTCTTTCAAAAGATTGGAATGCGTTTCCGAACTTACGATGTATTGCATCTTCGTCCAATAATATTTCATCAGAACTTTGGAAATGTGTTGCATTTTCTTTCGCCTCTTCCGCAAATTTTTGCAAATTGTCTAGATTCATCGTATCCAAAGCAATATCAACCTCTATCACTTTTAATAGCAGCGCTGATATAGTATAAAATAATCGCTTTATCGACCTTACTTGTGGAAAATGTGGCGATAAGAATTCTAAAGATAACAACAATGATTCGCAGAGAGAAGGCTGCATATAGCATGCTTGACTGTGACCCAGCATAGTATCAGTGTGAAACGAAACAAATGTCTACCAGCCGCTTCGCGGGTTCGGGGATGCCGACTTTTAATTCTTATTTGTTGTGCTGGCCGTCTGATCTGGGGTTATTGACCGGCTCAGCTGTGTGGATCTTGGGACAGGCAGATAAGAAGGAGAGAGAGAGATAGGAATACAACCTCAGGAGCGCGTCGGCTGCCGTGTTTACATACGGCGCGTACTGTCGCACTTTTTCATCATCGGTTAGGATGAGGATTCGATGTTTTGGTAGTCTGGAGGTGGGGACTTGGGAATTCCCTTGATTGTGTGATAGTCAGGCGCTGTGCTGAGAGACACGACAATAAAGGAATTCTTCGAACGATTTATGTGTCAAAGGATAATCGAACGCAATGTCGAGAGACTTTTAACACATAATTCGGTTTTTCTGATCTATCGGGTGGCTCACGAATGGCGTTGGGATAATACTTGATTTAGTGTGTTTTGAAATGATGAAGTGGGTGCTGCGTTTAGAATGGTATGGGCTATACCGAGGACTTAGTATACTAATGAGGTATGGGCTGTACCGAGACTTATAAACTACGTGGCATGGGCTTTGCCGAGAACTTATATCTAAGAGTGGCCTGGGCTGTGCCAAGGAGTTTAGATGTCTATGGCAAGTGATAGTCGGACGCTATGCCGAGAGACACTTGTCACGGAGATCTTAGGGTGATTTCGTTCCCGAGTGATAGTCGGACGCTATGCCGAGAGACACTCGTTTTCGAGATCGAGGAGAATATCGTGATAGCTGGACGCTGTGCCAGGAGACACGATATTCGAGGTAGGATGGGCTTTCCTAAGGAAGCGTGATAGCTGGACGCTATGCCAGGAGACACGCCGAGAGTGTATTATAGGATTGGAGTTTTTGGATCAAATGATAGGTAATTGGCCACGGAGGTGTCGCCTTATATAGTGTCCACTCCGCGGTGCGGCGGGGCACGCGGCGCGGGGTTTCCCTCGCCGTGATGGGGCGTCGGACTCGACTGTTCTTACGCACACGGGCGCTTGCCGTGTGCGTGTAACGTGTATCGTTACAAGTGTGTTTCACTGTACATTTGCGAATTTTCGGTAAGACTGTTTTCAATTTGCGCACAGAAGTATCCCGCATAATGGTTAGGAACTTTTCGAATTTATTTAAAATAATATCGTCCGGAATTCTGCAATGTTCAGAACAATCCCATGCCCGATAAGTACGGCGGGTTTTCTTTGTAACGATTAACGGGAGCACATTTGTTGCCTTAGATTCGGTGTTCAAAGCAATCGGCTCAGTAATTTTTCGAGGATGAACATAAGCGGTCTCCTCGTAATAAGGTTCAGACGGTGCTGTATGCTTTTTAATAGAACCACATAGAGCAACTATTCGACTATTTATATCAGAGTTTGATACGGCTGCTTGAAGCGTTAAACAAATCTCAGCTCTGCGTTTTAGCTTTTGCAATGCTTGTCTAAGAGCGAAAATCTTTTTACCTCTCAATAATAAATTCCATTTGATAATACGCTCAGCTTCAAAGAGGCAATTCGCAAGCGATTGAGAATGTAATTTTTTCATCAATTGGTTCACGTACTCTCCTCTAGTTGTGTACATTTTTATGGTATCATTAGTTTCACGGATTCGATAATACTTCCGAGACAAAGCTCTAGCCTTCTGTAACTTGAGTTTAATATCTATGCATTGTTGAATTTTCCGGTAATTTTCCTTATTTGCACAAGATGTAATGCAATTTTGAGCTGTAAGTTTTCGGCGTTTCGGAGAGTGTGCTAGCGCTGCACCATTTGAAATTGTAACTTTTCGCTTTCTACATTGATCCGTCAATATATTTTTTTTGACAATGCGCGAAGAACAAACTGAAGGCAAGACTTTCGATTGTTGCTGATGATTTTTTAATTTTTTATGAAAGACGATGGATGTTGAATTCCTACATCTTTCCCTACGATCATTTGAGTAATTTTGATTCACTATGAACAAAGTGCTAATATCGTTAGAACATCTCGAAAGTTTTTGTCGATTTTCATCCACAGAATCTATTGCGATCGAGTCCTTACGTTTATTCCTATCGTCAGAATGATTCACCACTGGAACAGTAGTATTTTTTTTTTTTTTATAATTCATGTCATCAAAGTTTTCATTGTTTCCAACATTTTTCGGATTGATTATGATATTTTTATTTTTTTTATTTATCTTATCATGAGATACCGTGTTAAAAGCCTCAAGAGAAGACACGACTTGGGGGGGTACGAGATTTTCCATGGTTGAGTATCGTTCTGCAATTTCTGACAGAACTGGAAGTTTACGATTCGGTAAGTTTTCTGAGCGATTGCACTGCGGTATAGCAAAACCCGAAGAACTGTAATTAGGCGGAATTATTCCTGCTGCTACATAATGACAACTGGATACTTCGCAATTTTTCCCTACTTGCACAGGATTAAATTCGCGAAGAACGTGGCTTATACGGCCTATAATATTCTGTTCTTGTTTCATTGCATTCCCGTTGACACAATCATGGACTTCGGTTGTGGTCATTAATTGAGAATGCTTACACATTTGTCGCCGATTTCGTTTTCTCAATCTATTTTGCCTCTGTTTTTCAGCTGCTCCAATGTGTATATTTTGACAGAATCGCCTTCCCTAACTATGCGCGGAAAATGACTAATCAAGCCTGTGTCAAATATGTCTAACAAATGTTGACGCATATTTCTTACATCGTACTCAATTTTTTCCGGTGTCACACCAAAAAAAAGAGATATTGCGAAAGCAATAGCAAACACTCCACAGTCAACCGAATTGGGTTGATTTGTCACGACTGGAAATCTAACGGGACGTTGATCAAACGGATATTTCGGAAACAGACGCTGGAGGTACACCTTATGATGTGGATGTAACTTTTTTTGGTTCATAGAATCAAATATGAAAATGTTGTGGGTATCGTAATAAGCGCATACCCAATGACCCCCTTTATTGTTGATTCCTTCTGAACTATGCAAAATTTGAATAAATTTACGATCAGCTCTTTCTTCCGTAATATTGTGAGGTAACTGCACCTTCCATGTTTCTTGCATCACAAATTCAGATGCAGAGTATTCCGTTAAAAGCCGGGCAAAGGTATCGATATGATCTCCAGTGAGCCACTCACCTCTAGATATGATCATTCGATCCTCGATTTTTAATTTGGTTTTATTCATAATCGGAATAGACAATCGTTATCAACAGCCGATAGAAAATTTCAATACAACGCCAGTATAAATTTTCGTTATAGTGGACGAGGCAGCTTTCAATATAGCGCTTAGAGCAGCTTTTAATATAGCGCTTGAACAGCTTTCAATATAGCGCTTATAGCAGCTCTTGCTATGACGCTCGTAGCGTTATCAGAAAAAGGTAAAGAAACAGAAAGGAGAAAAGAGAGAAGAGAGAAGGGAAAGAAAGGAGAGAAGAGAGAAAAGGGAGAAGGAAAAGAAAGGGAAAAAATATCTCCGAAAAATGTCTCCAGGCGTGGGGGAAAACCTGCAAAGAAAAAAATCAAAGCTGTCAGAGATAAGTACAACAAAATGTAGAATACAGTGTTCGTGTATTTTTTCTTTTGTTGAACCGAAATCGTGACGTATACGCTACCACTACTTGTGGGAAATGACCGGAGGAATCCGCAAACTTGTCTCGGAGTAATTTTTTTGGCGTTATATACGAGGTGACCAAAAAAAATAGCTGTTACTTCACGGTGTTTAGGAATTCCATAGTATAAAAAATACCACAAATTCGTTTTTTACATTCACAATTTGGGGAAATTTTCAAAAGTAAAATAACAAGTGCTTTTCCTTGAGGAAAATAGTATTTTTGCATATTTTGCCTTAAAACGAACGTTCGATTCTCTGAATGAATCTAAATTAATCTTTTTAGGAAAACTATAAAAAGACGCATATTATAGTTTTTACAAATATAAATACGTAAAACCTGCCGAAGGTACAGTCATTTGAATGGAGAAAAATTCAAAAATAACGAAAAAAAATGTCAATTTTTTTTTTTTTCAATTTTGACACTTGGTGACTATTCTTCAATAAACTAACTCGATTTTTCAAAATTATTTGTGGGAATTTTTTTTTTACTGGCTGAAATGACATGGATCGCCTCATACTTAAACGAATAAACGAATTCGTCACGTCATTAAAAGGAAGGAATTCTGCTCAGATTCATTTATCAAGAGACTCGGTAGAGTCTCGGGACAAGTACATTGACAGCTCTGTCGTCTGCTGGCCTGAGGCTCTCGCCGAGTATACTTTCTCTGAATAAAACGATTCGCCGTGGTGGGGGTAAAATTGGCATGTCATATTGTTCAAATAAGAAACTCATAAGTCATCTGAGGCTTCGAAAATTGAACTGGAGATTAATTAATAAATTCTCTTTCGATTCCGCCCAAAATGAGCATGATCGGTGGCGTAATTGTTGAGAAAAAACTTTGCACGAGCTCAAGATTATGCAAAAGTTACTGACACATTACGAGTTCGACGTATACGTATACGCGTTTTGACGTGAGTTAGTGGTAGTAGAGTTGTATCTCAACGCATTCTGATTGGCTCACTCCATCTGACAGACCACGTTTAAACTCCATAAACGTATCCACGGTCACACTCCATGAACGTAACCACGCTCAGACTTCGTCAACGTATATATGTACAACCATCTGTCAGTTTTTGATAGCATCATGAACAAACGTAGTTTCGACATAACAAAGTGCGGTCTAAATTTAATTTTAAAAAATGTTTGTTGTTTAGTAGAGTGCATAATATTTATTATTTTAGTAAAAATAGTGATGTGGTGTCATAATATTAAGAAAACCGGTCTTTTAGTGAATTAAACCGGTATAAAAGCGGCCGCGCAAATGTAGTCTGTGATCCGTGTATTTTTGGGTGATGCAGATTTTATTATTTCGTTCTATTGGAAATAAGTATTAATTCCTTCAATTGAACCAGTGTGCGAGGTGTTGTGCCCATGGTAACACCAAAATTGGCAGTACATAAAGATTCAGCAACTAAGCTAATTCAGCAGAACTGCTAATCCGCGAGTCTCAAAACTCACGCTTGGAGTCTATCGACCCCAAGAAGTGCACACCCGAAGAATGCTGACAGAGCATCACGCCACCGATCGCTCGAGAACGATCGAGAACGAATAATCAATAGTAGGGGTAAATTGATACCATTTTAGGGGAAATCTACGATTGTACAAAAACACTTGACACTGCCCGAACCAGGCAGTCTGCGAGAGTCAGCCCTAATTCCAATAACACGTCAATCATTTGGTCTCGAGGCAAATAAACCTCGACTTTGTAAAACTCTACCTAATAAACCTATTGTTAACTTGTTTTAAAGTATTGAGCTGGAGTTCAACTCATTTATTGGCAATAAACCTTAAATACCTCGTCCATGATCACTCGTCCCTCCGAGACGGTTTTCGCGGGCACAACATTGGTGGCAGCGGTGGGATCGCCACATCTCAAGAACCGAAACACGTCTACAAGGCCGAAAGGAGAGAAGCGAAGCAGAACAACATCTTGAAGGGCAGAAAACAGCATCGCAGATTCCCAACCCTCAAGGACGAAGCAGAGATAAGCAACCGACGGAAAATCAACGCAGCAACGAGCAGCATGCATCGACGGATCATCGTACTGTAAGTGACGGAACAAATTATTTTATCCGCCAAAGCCAGAAACGATTTTATGTCCAACGAAGAACTCGTGAACCGTTTGAAATTACCGGGAGTCCGCACGATCTCGCGATCCCTTGATTCTTTCTTTAATAGAAACCTAAAATACGTTAGTTCAAAAAATCGTACAAGCTCACTATCGATTCCAACACGAATTAGGAGGAAAAGTGGTTCCGATGCACTAGATCGAACCGTCAGTTCAGACGACGTTTTTGCGGACGCTTTATCCACGTCCGAAAATAGAGATTTTTCAACCGCGGAATCCACCCTTGATCCCCTAGTCTCAACCATGGTAGAAACAGTAAATTTAGATACTACGGGCAATACTACCGGAAATGTCGAAAATGGCGAAAATGGGGGAGCCCCAAATGCAGGAAGGCAAACTCCAGTTGACACTATGTCCCTTAAAGAAGCACGGACATTAATACCTGTTTTTGATGGAGAAAATCATAGAAGAGCAAAGAGTTTACTTGATGCCTACGAAATGGCAAATAGCATGATACCACCATCGGACAAAGCCAAACTTTTAAAAATAGTATTAACAACCAAACTAACTGACGACGCCAGAGAAAGCGTCCGATATCAATGTATTGAAACATTCGAAGAATTTAAAGAACACCTAATGGAACAATATGGCATCCGGAGAACAATAGAAGCAATCCAAGTAGAAATGCACACGTGTAAGCAACGAAATAATGAAAATGTAACGGACTTTGGAAAAAGGATACAAGCCCTTACCATGGAATTAATTGAAGTTAGCGTGGAGGATGAGAGTACTATCGAACAAAAATTGACAGTAGAACGATACGTGAAGAAGATGGCTCTAGCAAATTTCCAAAGAGGACTGAAAAGGGAGTACCAAGTCCTCGTGAAAGCCAGAGGGTACACCTCGCTCAAAGCAGCAATAAAAGGTGCTCAAAACGAAGAAACGATTTTACAGGGCTATGAATCAGTGGCTAAACAAACGCAGGGAGATAAGCGTAGTAATATTGCTACAAGTGTAAAAAATCGGGACATTTAACAAAAGATTGTAGAAGCTCGAACTCATCGCCAGGGCATAATAACTTGCCGACGCCATCAAAAAACATCAGTTCATTCACCTGCAATTATTGCAAAAGACCTGGGCACCTATGGAAAGATTGCCGAAACCGGTTGAATCGACAAAATAACGGTCAAAACAATACGGGACAACGTCAAAATAATAATAATAATAATCGAGGCAGATACCGAGGAAATTTTAAAGGGAAGACCGGACAAAATAATAGTAACAACGGGAGCCAGGAACAAACAGGCGAAAACAAAAACGCAGGCGACAACAAGAAGACCGTGGGGTCATTCACCCTAAACACGATCGTCGTCGAAGAAAAAACTACAGTCAGTAGGATCGCAGAAAAGAAAACAATAGGCCCACTCGGAAGACACAATGCAGAAAAGGCAAAAAATGTTGCCAAAATAGACACCATCAACCCCGAAGACACGGCATGCGATTTTTATATTACAGTGAGGCAGGCCAAGAACAAGGTCCTGACCTTGAAAGGCGATACGGGAGCTCAGTGCTGCCTGATAAAGAAAAGTGCTATTTTCCCAGATACCGAAGCAATAGAAGAAACTATTGAATTGAAAGGAGTAGGAGGAACAACTTTTCACGCACTGTGCAAAGTTGAATTAGAACTAGAGACTCCAGCAGTAAATGTACGTCACGGATTTTTCGTGGTGGATGACTCCATCTCAATAAATACCGACGGAATCCTGGGAATGGATTTCATAAAAAAGCACAAGGTCGACATATTAGGCGGCCAATTCATCAAAATCTATGGACACGCTGAACCATTGATAGACGGGTCGAGGAAAATCAAACTACCTCCTCGCTCCGAATGCATCTACTACGCGAAAGCCAAGGAAATGAAAACAGGATGCGTAGTGACAGAAAAAATATCGCCAGAAATAACGATTTGCGGAATGGTCGCATCAAAAGGACTTGCTTGTCCTGTAATCATGAGAAACACATCAGAAAGTGAAATCGAAATAAACAGACCGACCGTGGAAATAGAAGAAATAATTCCAGAATCCGAATCAGGAAAAAAAAATCCAAATGGAATACCAAAAGAATTACACACTCTCGAAAGGGGAGAAAGACAGAAAAAATTATGGAAAGAAATGGGAGACCAATCTCATCTAAACGAAGAAGAAAAAAATTCCTTAAGGAATTCAGTGAGCAATACTCGGACGTATTTCATCTCGAGGGAGAAATACTCGGTACAACAGACCTTGTAAGGCATCGAATTTACGTGAAAGAAGGAGCAGCACCGGTAAACATTAGACCGTACAGATTGCCCGAAACTCACAAGTCAGAGGTGATGACTCAAGCAAAGGAAATGCTGCGGGACGGAATCATACGTCCAAGCAGAAGTCCATGGAACGCACCGCTACTGGTCGTTCCAAAAAAGGCGGATGCCGAGGGCAACGTTCGAAAACGAGTAGTAGTGGACTTTCGTAAATTAAACGAAGTCACAGAAGGGGACTCATATCCACTGCCCAATATTACCGAGATATTGGACCAGTTGGGACGAGCCAAATACTTTACCACCCTCGACCTTGCTTCTGGTTTCCACCAAATTCCGATGGCGGAAGAAGATAAGGAAAAAACAGCCTTCTCAACTCCAATGGGACACTACGAATTTAACCGAATGCCCTTCGGACTGAAAAACGCACCACCAACCTTCCAAAGATTGATGGACGCATTGCTAACAGGGTTGCAAGGTTTGAAATGCTATGTTTATCTAGATGATATCGTCGTGCACGGATCATCCTTCAAAGAACATAATGAAAGATTAAAAGAAGTCTTCGACAGACTCAGAGAAGCAAACCTAAAGGTACAACCAAGAAAATGTCATTTCCTTAGGAAGGAAACCCAATATTTGGGCCACATCATCACGGAGATCGGTGTGAAACCCGACCCCGAAAAAATAAAAGCAGTCCAAAATTTCCCTGTTCCAAAAAACGTTAAAGAAATCCAATCATTTCTAGGACTAGCCGGATATTATCGGAAGTTCATTCACAATTTTTCGAAACTCGCTAAATCCCTGTCCGAACTAATTAAGAAAGAGAAAAAGTTCGAGTGGACAAAACAAACGCAACAAGCTTTTGAAAAATTAAAAGAAACACTGAGTACGGCACCAATTTTGCAATACCCCGATTTCACGAAGCCATTCATAATAACGACTGACGCATCGGATAAAGCTATTGGAGCTATTCTATCACAAGGAAAAATAGGCGAAGACTTGCCTATTTGCTATGCCAGCCGAACTCTAAACAAAGCGGAAACAAACTACTCCACTACAGAAAGAGAAATGTTGGCGATCGTGTGGGCAGTAACACAATTTCGACCATACATTTACGGTACGGAATTCATAATCGTAACCGACCACAAACCCCTGACCTGGCTTTTTAATGTCAAAGACCCAGGCTCAAGACTAATGAGGTGGAGAATAAAGTTAGAAGAATACACCTACAAAATAGAGTACAAAGCAGGTAAGAAAAACACAAATGCGGACGCATTAAGCAGAATCTACTCAGTCATGCTGACTCAGAAAAGGAGCAACGACTCGAAAAAAAAGGGAGGACGGGGAAGGCCACGTAAGGCAACACCAAGACAAACTCCATTGCCCGTTACAGACCCCGCCTCACAGGATCAACGGTCCAGCCCCATTCATGATGGCCGACCAGGAAATCAGAGTAAAACAACTGAAGATAAAGCAATAAAGAAAAACACTAAAGAAACAGAGGTCGGAAAGAGAAAGAATGAAAACAAAAACGAGAGAGATAGCGTAGAGGCCAGCGAGCGCGACGACGAGACACTTGACACTACCTCCGAGCTAACGTGTCCGAGCGAGAAAGAAAAAAACATGATAATGAAAGAATACCATGACACACCTCTCGGCGGACACCCCGGCATAAAAAGAATGACAAAAAGAATAAAAGAAAAATACGAATGGCCCGGAATGGTAAAAGAAATCAAAGAATACGTATCATCATGCGACAAATGCCAGAAAAATAAAGTCAAGAGAACAAAAAATGCGCCGATGGTAATTACCGACACACCGGAAAACGCATTCGAGAAGTGCGCAGTAGATATAGTAGGACCATTGCCAGAAACAGAACAAGGAAACAAATATATTCTCACATTCCAGGACACTATAACAAAATACAGTGCAGCCGTACCATTAAAAAACCAAGAAGCAAAGGAAGTAGCAAAAGGATTGGTCACGGAAATTATCTGCAAATACGGAACACCACAAATAATTCTTTCAGACCAAGGAACTAATTTCTTGAGCAATATTTTCAAAGAAATGTGCAAATTACTGCAAATAAAGAAGATTCAAACTACAGCCTACCACCCTCAATCAAATGGTGCCCTTGAAAGGTCACATCGTACATTAGCCGAATACCTCAAGAGTTATGTACAGGACGATCAAAAGGACTGGGACGAATGGTTGCCATATGCAATGTTCGCATACAACACCACCCCACATTCAGCTACGGGGTATACCCCTTTCCAACTAGTATACGGAAAGAAACCCGACTTACCGACAGCGCTCAAACAGCCCCCACGTACAACATACAATTATGACGATTACGTCGCCGAGTTAAGGGAGCGATTGAGAGCCACCCGACAAGTGGCACGAGAAAAACTCGTCCAAGGAAAAGAAAAAATAAAAGAGGAAAGGGACACGGCCGCCAGCCATATTAAATACGACATCGGTGATCAAGTCTTGTTGCTCGACCCCACCGTGCGCCGAGGAAGATCGGCCAAGCTAACCCCTAAGTGGACAGGGCCCTACACGGTGCGGAGCCAAGACTCAATAGTGAACTATAGCATCGGCCGTGGACGACGCATAATACGCGTACACGTAGACCGCCTGAAGCTCTACGTCACTCACTAACCAAGAATATCGAATAATGATATCGTTATAATGATATAATAATAATAAGAATATCGTATATGAAACGAAACAAAAGTATTTCAACTAATAGTGAAAAAGGGCATAAAAGAAAATAAAAGCAGATTTAAAAAAGAATCGAACAGAATCAAAAAAGAAATTTTAAACGTCAATCAAAAAAAAAGGACGTTTCGTCGAAGTAAATAAATAAAGTATACCCACCACTAGATGAACGCAGAAGAAATCCACCGAAAGAATCCACGAAATACCCACAACAAAAGTGTACAAGTGGAAAAGAAACAACGTTGGCAAACGAAATGGAATCGACGGCTTCGACCACGACCACAGAAGGGAAAACGATGAACAGCTGAGGCGAAGGAAGAAGGAAAGGAGATTACACAAAAAAAAAAAAAAAAAAAAAATATTTTAACAACAAAGTCTAAATCAAAAATTCACATATATTGTTACAAAAAAAAAAGGGGGAAATGTCTATCCCCACTAGACGACACTTCGCCACCACTTAGGACCGAACATTTTCCAAATATCGTCCCAAACTTTATCTTGAACCGGACCTGGATACGGCTCCATGCAAAAAAGACGTCGGAGATTTAGTATATCGCCAGGAGAGTCCTCGGGACTCCAATCATCAAATTCCATGGAAAGCGGATCTTCCCGCCGCATTCGGTCCCTCGCCATCCGACAAATTTGCCGGGACTGCCGGACAGCCTGTGCATGAGCTACGAAAGGCACCCTCCAGACCTCGTTGAATGGTCCACGGTGATAAACTTTCCGCAATTTCTGAAAAGAAACGACACAACATTTAAAGCAAAGACCTAAAGAATTAGAAAAAAAAATAAAATAAAATAAAATAAAATAAAATAAAATAAAAATATAAATAAATATTATTCATATATGTCGAATTATTTAAATTATCACTTGTCTCGTTTTGATTTTCCGTCATATTTGTCGCGTTAAACAACTTTCGCTTTCTCAATTATGATCGATTACAAAAACTCGGTGATCTTGTCACGAGTGCACACGTCGGATCCCTTTTTCTTACTGACTCCTCTTTTCTTTTCAAACAACCCTTAGCAACGATCCATCTCTTGACATGTGCCTCACTTCAATTTCACCCAAGCACCTATGCCTGACGTCTTTGTAACACCATCAACCAATTTTGTTTTACTTCGACATATATATTGAGACGTAACACTCGCGTAGCGGCCCGAGCCCGCTCGAACTATCTTATACTACGCGTGCGAAAAACATCGCGGCGCGATGACGGGCGTGCGTCCCAACCGGCGGCCATGTTGGCGACTGGCACAAAGTCCCGAGCGAGCCGGCGGGCAACGTTCCGAACAGCGCCACTTGACAAGAAATCAAACTAAATCATAATTTCCTTATTCTAATTGTTTTCAAACTTTTTATTAATTAATATGAACGTAATTAGGGTCAAAATGACGGGAAAAATGGCAGCTATCCGAGGAAAATAATGAAAAGACTAAAATTGGTAACAAATTTGTATAGTTTCAAATAAAAAGAAACGCGAGCTCATAGCGCATGCGCAGGCATAAGCGTCGATGGGCTACAGGATCCGAACGTGACTTTTTACGATTTTTCAAATAGAATTAAAGTAAATGATATTAAATAAAACAATGAAGCCAAATCGCTTAAATAATTAAACAATAAGAATTGGCATTGAAATTTCATTATTTTTAAGTCGTGTAGAGCGGAAAATTAATCAAAGCGGAATACGGCGCATCGGGCAAAATAGCGATCAGCCAATAGCAAGGCGCGAATTAAGGCAGCGAGCCAATAGGGAAGCCCGTTACAAAAGAATGCGCAGAACGCGTCCGAAACTGAGAAATTCGGCGTTTGAGAGAATTTAGAGTGGGGAACGGGGTATAAGAGTCGGTGCACGGCTCATTCGGGAGGCAGTTCACCCTACCTCTAGAACCAACTCGGATCTCCTAGAAGAGCTCTCCTAACATCAAATAGCAAAATACACTCTATTCTGATATAACCTAAAATCCTTTCTCCTATTATTCCTTTGGATGCCTGGGGTATTGGTGAGACTCGGCGACGTATCGATCCCGTAGTCCAGGGTCCATTCCACATAACCTATAATTTCCGAATTTTGCTGCACGGGGCATTGGTGAGACTCGGTGACGTATCGATCCCGTGGTCCGTGGGCAAAATTACCTAACCCAGTGAATGCTCAGGGCATTGGCGAGACTCGGCGACGTATCGAGCCCGTGGTCTGGGGTTCACATCCTAACCTGTCTTGTGTTTTTGAGCATTGGCGCCATTCGGCGACGTTTGAGGCCCGTGGTCAAGCACAAACTTTCCACCTAGCATTTTTGGGTGTATTGAGAATAGAGGCGGTAAATAAATGATTTTATGATTAATTATTATTAAATTCAAAATTGTTTCATAATTTATCCGATTTGGTTGGGTCGAACGAATTGATTAGCGTTAGAATTCAATAATTTAAGAATCTATAGTCCATTGTACGACTCTAAAGTCAAGAAAAATTGTCCGAACCAATTATAACGAGTAGAAACAAATAACAAGCGGATAAAAGCATTAATTCAAGAGGCAGCGGTAAGACTAGAGTTTGTATAGCATCCTAGCGATCACAAATTAAAAAAAATTGTAAAAACAAAAAGCGTACAACACTCTTGAATTGCTAGCAAGCGTAAGGACTCAGGCTCAAGCGGTTAGGATTACAGGACATCGGTTGTCAATTAGTAGCGTTGCGAATTTCATTATTTTTTGTTTGTTTTTTTTTTGTCTGAAAAATTTCATGCAAGCGGAAAGGAGAGGCAATAGAATAAGCAGGGACACGATAAACCTTAAAGCGTTCTTTATTGTATAAACAAAAAACAAAAACAAATTTGAAAATTCAATCGAAATTTCACACAGTAAAACGCTCCGTTTTTCCGGGTCTTTCGAGTCTTCTCTCGCCTGACTTAGTTAAACAACGCGGACAAAAAAAAGATTAAAATTAAAAACGCGTCATTTTCGCTATCATTTTGTAAAAACATAATTAAAATTAAAAACGCGTATCATTTTGTAAAAACGCGTATCATTTTGTAAAAACACAATAGTATTGTCTAATAAATTCATTTTGTTATCTTATCAACATAATTTTTGTCTCTCGTCTCGTTCATACCTGCTCCTTTAAAAATAAGGTAGCTCGAACCGACGCGTGGCGGCGTTCAGGCCGGGTCGGCGAGAGCGTTACGTTACAACTGGCGCCCGAACAGGGACAGGTATTGCAAACGAGCGTGAGATTTGTTGAATGAAATTAATTAATCACGTCAAAATGGCAGAGAAGACTGACAGAAACGAAACAGCGAGAGATTCCGGGTTCCAAAATCCCGATGAGCGAACGGCACAAAATGTCGATTTAACCACTTCAGTTCCTCCTCCAGGGGCGGGGAACATTTTTAATGAATCTCGTGGGAATTTCGGATTTGAACAGCAAGAGAAATTTGACGATGATAATAAAGATCAAAATGAAGAAATTAGAATGGAGGAATTTGAAACCCCTAAATCGAATAAAGGAAAAATTGAATTCGCAGAATTAAATCATGAGCTATTGATGAGCCTAATCGACGCAATGAAAGAAATGAAAACACAAGTACAGAGCATGGCTAACGAGATTGCACGAAATAATCAGGCCACTAGCGATTTGAGGTCTGAATTTACGGAAAAATTCAAGACTCTGCAAGCTACAATCGCTAGTGACGTTCACAGAATATATGACCCAATTAAACGTCACGTAACGGGTTTAACAAAAATAGTTCAGGAAAATGAGTCGAAAAGTGCCGTTATTGAGGTTAGTGTGGCTCAAACACAACTTGATGTCAGCGCAATCAAGAAAAGGGTGGAGAATCTTGAATCGAAGGACAAAATTCATAGTCCAAACACGGAGAGCACTCGGATCGTTCCAAAGCCCAGTAAAGTAGTTTCAGATGACGAATCTGAGAACGACGAGGAAAAATATGAGCCCGAAGAGAAAACAGAAAGGATTCAGACGATGCTGCCAATGGACATGCATCCAAACAAGATAAAAATTAAACCTCCCACGTACGATGGATCGGAAAGGAAAAGACCGATGAAGTTCATTAAGGAGTTTCGGAGGTACTGTGAGGTAACAAACCCCACGATTACCGAAATGAAATATTTACTGGGACAATGTCTAGAGAAAGCCGCAAAGGAGTGGTGGGTTCTCATTGAGGATCGTGTAGAGGATTTCGAGGAAGTGGAAAAGAAATTCGTTGAGCGTTTCTGGAGCACCGACGTCCAGAGAAAAGTGAGAAAAGACCTCGAATTCGGACATTACTCTGATAGGGATAATAAAACATCGAAAGTGGAGTATACGATCAACATTTTCGGAGCCGCGAAGGATCTCATCCCTCCTCCAAGCGATGAGGACATAATTGCATCACTCTCGCAGCATTATACGGATGAGATTCAGGCAACTATAATAAGCCGTGGATTCAAAACATTGGAACAATTGATTGAATTCCTGGGAAAGATCGACCGGCATGGACCAATAAATTCGAAAAAGGAAAAAGAGGCTTCTCCAAATCGAAATCAGAACAAAAATGAGCAAAGGCCATTCCGAATGCCTCAAAATAACAACTGGAATAACCAGGGCGGATTCCAGAACAATTTCAACCAGGGAAATCCAAACTGGAACCAAAATAACCGACCCAATGGAGGTTATAACAACAACAATGGCTGGAACAATCAACAGAACCGCAATTACCAGCAAAATTACAATCAGAGGCCCAATAATGGCAATTATCAACAAAATTATAACCAGCGGCCAAACAATGGATATCCTCAACAAAATCGCAATAATGGAAATAATAATCAGCAGAACGGATATAACCGACAAAATCAAAACCCTAATTGGAGACCGCAACAGAACAATGGAGGATACCGGCCGCCGAATAATCCGAACGACCATCGTCAAACCAACGAACGACAACGGCCAGAAATTCAAGCGATCGAGGTCCACCAAGAGCCTCAACCGTCGACATCTCGGGCGGGAAACGAATAGACGTTGTACCCGTGCTTAATGATGATAAACAAGGAAAAATGGATAAAGGGAACGAACGAGGTACAACGGAGAAAAAGAAGAAGATTAAAAAGAAAGAATCTCAGGATGGTTTATCGGAGGACCTCCACAAAATAAGAGATGTAAACAAACCGAAAAACGGAATTCAGGATATAAAGGTGGCAATAAATACGATTTTTACGGATACTAGGGAATTTTTAATGGAAGAAGGAATAAATGAAGAAGCTTTGCCAATTATAGAGTGTCCAGAGATTTATGCTAAAATAGAAGGGATCCAGGTCACAGCATTAGTAGATTCAGGTTCTAGAGTTACCACGATCTCTGAGGAATTTTATTTGGAAAATAGAGAGATTTTGAAAGATTGTCCACTTTTGCCTGTCACGGGAGTGACGGTGAAAGGAGCAATAAAAGGGAAATTAACGAAGGTTAGAAATCAAATAATGGCGATGACTGAAATTGGAAAGATTAAAACATACATAAAATTTTTGATAGTGCCCGGCTTGATTAGGGATGTGTTGCTTGGTGTAGATTCTTTGCAACCGCTTAAGAGTTTAATTGACCTGGGAGCAATGTCTCTCCATGTGAAATATAATGAAATTATTGATGTAGTGCCCACGATTGGGACTACAGAAAAAGAAAATTTTTTACGCGAAATTGTTTTTGAAAAGAAAGTTAAAGAAGTAGAAGAAGAAGAAAGAGAGAATTTTAAGCCGGAGCAAAATTTGAAGTTTGAAAAGAGAAATATTGAGAAAATTTGTGAGCCAATCCAAAATTTGATTCTTGATAATAGAAGTGAAGAGGAAATAACTCTTGAGGAGATTAACGAGATCGTGGAACAAACTGAGCTCTCATTAGAACAAAAGCAAGTACATAAAGAAGTAATTTGGAATAGAAGGGAAGTTTTTCGTAAAACAACCGGTAGAATTTCAGTTTATGAACATCGATTAGATATCACAACGGATAAGCCAATAGTTGCACACGCTTACGAGGTTCCTCTAATGCATAGGGAAAAAGTAGATAAAGAAATAGAAAAGCTACTAGATTTTGGAATAATACAGAGATCGAATAGTCCGTGGATTAATCCGATAATCCCGGTAATTAAAAAAGATGGTACAGTTAGACTTTGTTTAGACGCTAGAAAGTTAAATCAGGTTATGGCAAACGACCATGAGTCAGTACCAAATATGGAAGAAATATTCCAAAAATGTCATTCGGCAAAGGTTATGACAACGCTAGACTTAACAAACAGTTTTTGGCAGATCCCTCTTCATCCAGATTCAATGAAGTATACTGCATTTCGATATAGGGGAAAAGTTTATGAATTTACAGTAACACCATTTGGGCTGAAAACAAGTACCGCCGCATTACTGAGAGCATTAGACATTATTCTCCATGGGTTGGGAGATAATGTAATAAATTTTGTTGATGATCTACTGTGCATTTCCTCTAATTTTGACGAACACATGAGACATTTAGACGAACTACTAGAACGACTGCAACAACACGGAATGACAATTAAATTGAAAAAGGCAAAATTCTTTCGGGAAGAAGTAGAGTTTCTAGGTCACATCTTGACAACTAAGGGTATAAAGCCACAACCAGAAAAGATACAAGCAATTCATGATTTCCCTGCACCTAGAAATTTGAAACAATTGAGAGGGTTTTTGGGACTAATCAATTATTATACTAAATTTACGAAAAAACATGCAGAGGAAACAATCCCGCTTTTGAAATTATTGAAGAAGGAAACAAAATGGCGGTGGGAAGAACCAGAGAAAATTGCTTTCCAAAGAATTAAAGATTTATTCGTAAATGACGTTCTTTTACAACATCCAGACCCAGAAAAGGGATTCATTTTACAGACTGACGCAAGTAGCTATGCTTTGGGGGGCACCCTTGCTCAAAAAGATGAAAATGGCGATTTGGGAGTGATAATGTTTGCCAGTAGAACACTGAAAGGGGCCGAGCTAGCTTATACAACCACCGAAAAAGAATTGTTAGCAATTATTTGGTCATTAAAGAAATTCCGAACGTATTTGCTTGGTGCTAAAATCAACGTCATTACAGACCATCGAGCCATAACATTTTTGAAAAATTGTCAGTTGTTAAACGAGAGACTAACTCGATGGATTCTAGCGATTCAAGATTACAATATCGAATTCGAATTTTGTCCCGGGGAGAGAAACGTAGTGGCCGATGTGTTAAGCAGATTAAATCCACCAGATACTGGGGGGCGAAAGGGCAAGGAGATAGTGATCAGCACAATGTTAGCGATCAAACCATCGAAGGAATTGGAACAAATGATTAAACAAATAGGAGTTTGGCAGGAAAGGGATGACAGAATTAGGGAAATCAGGGAAGGTTTGGAAAATGAAAACAACGACAAACACAAAATTGAAAATAATATTTTATTGAAAAAAGTTAATCAAGAGTCCTGGAAAATTGTTCTGCCAAGAGAGATCCTCCATCCTCTGGTATCTGAAACACATCAAATGTATGGTCATGTAGGAGCTAAAAAGATATGGAAAATAATTACAGAAGATTTTACTTACCCGAGACTGTACCACTCTATCAGACAGATTCTTGCTTCTTGCGATTCTTGCCAAAGAAATAAAGTCCCAAACCAGCATTCATATGCGGCACAGCAGAATATCGTTCCGGAGGGACCGGGAGATATTGTTTCAATTGATTTTTTTGGTCCTTTACCCGTGACAAAAGGAGGAATGAAACACATCCTCGTCACAATTGATGCTTTTTCCAAATTTGTTGTTTTATATCCCTTAAAAGCGGCAACAGCGCCAGCAACAATTAACAAAATTTTTAACCATTACATTCCCGAATTTGGAAAACCGAAAAAGCTTCAATTTGACCATGGCACTCAATTTACTTCGCGATTATGGCTAGGGAAATTAGCTAGCGAGGGAATTCAGCCAGTTTTCTCCTCTATTAGACATCCGCAAGGAAATATAGTAGAGAGAGTCAATCGAGAGATCGGTAGATTTTTTCGAACATTTCTAACCGATAAACACACCGACTGGCTGAAATGGGTTAAGGTTATCGAAGACTGTATGAATGAAACACACCACGAGACAACCGAAATGACGCCCATTGAAATACAGAAAAATGCTAAGCCTCAAAGAATCTGGAGGAATTGGATTAAAATAGAGAGGGATGAGGAATTAGATGAGGAAGAAGGGATCGAAGCCAAACTGATGCTTGCTAGGGAGAGAATAGTCAGGAAAGGTAGAGAAAGAGCAAGAAAATTCGACTCAAAACACAAATTAATTCAATTTAATGTAGGAGATTTAGTTTTGGCCAAAGCGTGCAACGTTAGCGACCCTGTAAATAAAAAAATGGCCAAATTCTTCTCGATTTACGAGGGGCTATATAGAATAAAAAAACAAATAGCCACAGCCACGTTTATCCTGGAGAATCCTGAGACTGAGATGGAGAGAGGCATGTACCACGCCGCAAATCTGAAAAAATACAAAGATTGATCAAAAACACGAATTACAAATTAAATTACCAGGATGTATTGTTATAAACCATGTAACTTACCTTTATTTATTACTTCCAAACGTATCCGCTGGAAAAAGTTTTCAAATTAATAAAAAACTTACAATTTTATGCTCAGGGTGACGTCAAATCGATACTTACCTGAGAGATCCATAGTCTTTCTACGGAGCGACCTAAAACACATAAAAACAATAGAAAAACACAAAAAAATAAATAAAATCAAAAAGAAAAGAGAAAATTACATGTTTATTACTATTTTTATGAATAATAATAATTTTATATTCAAAAATTCAATTTCCGATAATAAAAATGTTGATTGTTCAAAAGTTACGTGCAACCACGCTGAATTACTAATTTAAATACTCTCAATTTCAAAATAACGTATTTACGCAAGTCAAATTATTGAAAAATTGGAAGCTGTGTACAAAACAAGCAGTGTCATGCTCCGTCTCGCTCTACAGGTTCCCTAGATCACGAAAAACATGTTTCCGATAATAAAAATATCAATATTTTTGAAGATAATCATCAAGAAAGGTTAATTATGCATCATTATGGCTTAATTAAATGAGTTATGACTCGGAAAACTGTTAAAACAGTCAAAGACGCAAATTTCTGAACTCCGGTAACGAGACGCTTCTGAAGCGGCAAACTTCAGACGGTACCCGTAGCCAGGACTCTAAACTTTAGTTCCCGAGTAATCCGTACACGGCGAGTGGCGCTGAAGGCAGCCGAACTCGCGTAGCAACAGCCGAATTTAAACGAGAACGATCACTAGATTCATGACCTCACTCAGCAACGGACATTCGTTCGAAACGGAAGGAAAGCGCGTAGGAAGCAATCGAAAATTGTAATTCAAAAAGGATTCAGGACATACACGGACGAAAAAGGTAAAACGGATGATTTAGGCATGCAGGAACTAGGACAAATAATAAATAAATGGAAAGTAGAAATATGTAAAAAAAAAAAAAAAGAAAAAAAAGAAAATGAGGAAGTAAACGGGAATAGGAAATAATTTTTAGAATCATTATGACAGGAAATAAAAGAAATGGATGCTTCCACTCAAATGTCGGTGGAGAGGAAGAATTTCTCGCAACAAATTGGACACGAGGGCGAATGGGATACGAGCAGTTCAAGTTTGGGGGTGGAAAACGTGCAAAAAGAGAACAGGGAACATGGAAGGGTCAAATTCGTTCCAATTTTGAATCTCGAAATGAGCAGCAAAAGAAAACAGAACGTGGGGACGCAAACTGGAGGCTGCTCAAAAGAAAAGGCTGTCCAAACGGAATGGAGATTGGAAACGATAGAGATACCTGAATCACGGAAAAGCTCACGTCAAAATGTGCTATTGCTCCTAGCTCGCTCGTTCTGTTTTGAAAAGATGCGACGCGAGTTTACAACTCCTCCACTTCTCTCGCCAATAAAAGAAAATAACTGCGAAAATGGGGATATGGAAAATGATGACTGGACACAATGGAAAGTGGGCGAGTTTAGATGGAGCATCGACAATAAAGAAAATAACTCAAAAGGAGATGTAAATGAGGGAAGAAAGAAAAGGGAGAAGAATTGCGAAATACAAGAAATTACGCCTTCCAAGAGAATAAAGGGGATTCAGTGTCACAAGAAAGGAAGACAAATTAACGAAAAGGATCTGCAAACGCTCGTTGAGAAAAATTGGGTGAACGACGAGGTCATAAATATATATCTTGACATGATTATGGAGAGAGGAAATTTGGAGCAAATTCAATTTGAGAAGGTGTTTTGTTTCAACACATTTTTTTTTCCGCGACTTCATCTGAACGGAGAGGAGGCCGGGAGGAGATGGACCAAGAAAGTAAACATTTTCAAGTACGACAAGGTTTTTTTTCCCATTCATCTGGGAAATCACTGGCGGATGATAATTGCTGATTTTGGAACCCAAATTATCACGTACTACGACAGTTTGATGGGAGAAAATTTGAGACACCTCGAAACTGTGCGTGACTACATCACATTTGAGGCTGTTCAGAAAAATGAAGATCGTTTCAAAGAGAACGAATGGAAATTTCGAGTCGATAAAAGTGCTCCAAAACAAAAGAATGGATACGATTGTGGAGTATTTGTGTGTCTCTACGCGAATTATATATCCGTAAACAAGCCATTCGATTACGATCAAGATGATATTCCGAAATTGCGTCTGAAGATCAGCCAAGAATTAAAAAACCAAGAGTTAGATTAAAAAGAGAAGAAACAAGGAAAGACTCACAGTATCCTTGTCTGAGACTAAAAAAAAAAAAAAAAAAAAAAAAAAAAAAATTGTAAATAAATATAATGAACCTCGTTTTATTATAATTAAATTGTAGAGGATTCAATTTCATTATTTCCTATTGTTGTTTTTCTTTTAAGTCATTATTAATATTGTTATTACTGTCAGATAATTATTTTACGACTTCGACTAGGAACTCCTACCTTTATAAATCGATATCATATGCCTCTATTTAACCATTGTTAGACTATCGCAAATTAATAAATTACACTTGAAGTGAAAATTTTTATATTATTGTCAATATTGCCTAAAGCTAAGAATTATCAAAATCCATTCTATCGATGATCCCTGAAACCTGAAATAAGAGAATAAACCTGAAAAACATGCAAAATCATTCTATCGATGGTCCCCGCGCCTGAAAAAGAAAAATAAATTAGCAAAAATATTAAATCCAATTACAAAAATCATGAAAAATTACTGACCTATGAAGCCGATGTCCTGGGGTCCGCGAGCCTGAAAAAGAAAAACAAAAATGATTAGAAAGTAATTAAAAATAATTATAGAATGAAAAGAATACTAACTTACTTGAAAGAATTACTCCGAAAGCGCTGAAAAACCTAGAAATAAGAAAAAAGAGAGAAGAAAAGGAATAGAAAAAAAGGGGAAAAGGAAAATGGGGTGAAAGAGATTAATGAGAAAGTAAAAGGAGAGAAAAGAGGAGAATGGGGGAGAAATGAGAAGAATTTGGGGTAAAATGAATCAAAGTAAAAGGAAAGAAGGGATAAGAAGAACTAAGGGAGTACGAGGAGTATGGAAATGGAGTAGAATAGGGGATAGAAATTTGAGAACGGGGTAGGAAGAATAAGTAAATTAATAAAAGGGGAAGAATCCTGAAAATAAGACAAAGAACCTGAAAATCAAATAAATTGTAGAATAAAGTAACCTGAAAATAAAAGAACATAACTTGTAAATGAGAACAATAAACCTGAAAATAAAAGAACATAACCAGTAAAATAAAATAAACCTGAAAAACAATAAAAAAGAAACAATAAATGAATATAGTGGGACTAGAAAACCTGAGAATAAAAAGAAAAGGGGGGATAAAAACAATAAAGGGAGTGAAATAGACGAATAAAGAGGGAGCGGGAGTGATAGGAGATAAAAGAGACGGATGAAAAGGCTAGGAGTGAAAGAGGGAGAAAATATGTACTAATGGAAAGACGAAAATAATAAAAGTGGGGTAAAATGGGCGAATGAAATGCGAGAAGGAACTGAGAAAGGTAAAGTGGGGTAAAATGGGCAAATGGAGTGCGAGAAGGAACTGAGCAGGATAAAGTGGGGTAAAATGGACAAGTGGGGGAAGTGAAAGGAGTGGGGATAGAGAACGGGTATAAAGGTCGGAGCAGCAGGCTCCGGAGCGTCATTTGAGCCACAGTCAAGCTTCAAACAACACCGGGAGCTACCCAAGCGATTGGACGACATCGGGAGCTCTACCTCGTTATTCAAAGCGACTTTGAGAATCTAAATCTCTACAACCACCAAGATGCGGATCGACCCAATCATCCCGGGAGTTCCAACACCTTCTCCATGGCCAGCGACCTGGGAAGGAAGCTTCGAGATTATCATATTGGAATTCCTTAACCCAACGAATTTTTCTTACACAACTCTGACAAAATTTGAGGAGCTGTGTACATTCGAGGAGCAGTTATTCACCGACATCGCAGAAAGAAACCACTATCCAAGGGTTTATGCTTCCATCGACCGGATATACGCGGTCGTCAGTCAAGAAACGGCCTACAGAGGAAAATTGGTCGACGTGGAAGATGGAGAAGCTACCTTACTGCTTATCGATAGAGGGGTTACTCTCATGCATCCGGTTCATGAGCTTCAGAATCTACCTCATCAATATGTCAACGTGCCTTCTTTCTGCACGAAAGCATTCATTTCTGGAATCAGGCCATTTTATGGAAACAGATGGGAGATGACCTGCAGCCTCCATTATCAACGGAAGCTGGTTGATCAAAAAGCTAGAATCACTATCATCGGCGATCATCCTACGATGAAGGGCCACGAAGTTCACCTTTTCATAACACCTCAACGGGTCAATCTGGGAGAAAGCTTGGTCAGGCACCAATATGCTCTACCTGGCGAATATCGATTCAGCCTTCGGGACGACGTAAAGTGTGCAACGCCTGAAGAAATACAAAGATTGGCGAATGGAGAGCAACTACAGGAGCCTTTCAATCCTATTGCGGCAGAGCTGAGACAACTAGAACATCTGCAACTCCTAGACTTGGAAGAAGAACAAATGAACGAGGTCAATCAACTCCGCTGATGGAAGACAAGCTGAAAAACATCAAGAGACCTGCAAATCATCATTTTCAAGACATCATCGCCCTGTCCTCCCTTTATCTCCGAATCAAAATTGCATTTTTAAATTGTCTACGGTCCCAATCCCATTTCCGGTTTTCGAGAATTTGAATTTCTGTATTTTTTCTTTTTGTTTTGACTCCTTAAACGAGTTTTTGAGAACAAAAAGCATCATTTCAAAGATCTTTTTGTTCTGGGGGGCATTTGAGACGTAACACTCGCGTAGCGGCCCGAGCCCGCTCGAACTATCTTATACTACGCGTGCGAAAAACATCGCGGCGCGATGACGGGCGTGCGTCCCAACCGGCGGCCATGTTGGCGACTGGCACAAAGTCCCGAGCGAGCCGGCGGGCAACGTTCCGAACAGCGCCACTTGACAAGAAATCAAACTAAATCATAATTTCCTTATTCTAATTGTTTTCAAACTTTTTATTAATTAATATGAACGTAATTAGGGTCAAAATGACGGGAAAAATGGCAGCTATAAGAGGAAAATAATGAAAAGACTAAAATTGGTAACAAATTTGTATAGTTTCAAATAAAAAGAAACGCGAGCTCATAGCGCATGCGCAGGCATAAGCGTCGATGGGCTACAGGATCCGAACGTGACTTTTTACGATTTTTCAAATAGAATTAAAGTAAATGATATTAAATAAAACAATGAAGCCAAATCGCTTAAATAATTAAACAATAAGAATTGGCATTGAAATTTCATTATTTTTAAGTCGTGTAGAGCGGAAAATTAATCAAAGCGGAATACGGCGCATCGGGCAAAATAGCGATCAGCCAATAGCAAGGCGCGAATTAAGGCAGCGAGCCAATAGGGAAGCCCGTTACAAAAGAATGTGCAGAACGCGTCCGAAACTGAGAAATTCGGCGTTTGAGAGAATTTAGAGTGGGGAACGGGGTATAAGAGTCGGTGCACGGCTCATTCGGGAGGCAGTTCACCCTACCTCTAGAACCAACTCGGATCTCCTAGAAGAGCTCTCCTAACATCAAATAGCAAAATACACTCTATTCTGATATAACCTAAAATCCTTTCTCCTATTATTCCTTTGGATGCCTGGGGTATTGGTGAGACTCGGCGACGTATCGATCCCGTAGTCCAGGGTCCATTCCACATAACCTATAATTTCCGAATTTTGCTGCACGGGGCATTGGTGAGACTCGGTGACGTATCGATCCCGTGGTCCGTGGGCAAAATTACCTAACCCAGTGAATGCTCAGGGCATTGGCGAGACTCGGCGACGTATCGAGCCCGTGGTCTGGGGTTCACATCCTAACCTGTCTTGTGTTTTTGAGCATTGGCGCCATTCGGCGACGTTTGAGGCCCGTGGTCAAGCACAAACTTTCCACCTAGCATTTTTGGGTGTATTGAGAATAGAGGCGGTAAATAAATGATTTTATGATTAATTATTATTAAATTCAAAATTGTTTCATAATTTATCCGATTTGGTTGGGTCGAACGAATTGATTAGCGTTAGAATTCAATAATTTAAGAATCTATAGTCCATTGTACGACTCTAAAGTCAAGAAAAATTGTCCGAACCAATTATAACGAGTAGAAACAAATAACAAGCGGATAAAAGCATTAATTCAAGAGG
Source organism: Venturia canescens (assembly GCF_019457755.1). Classification (NCBI taxonomy): domain Eukaryota; kingdom Metazoa; phylum Arthropoda; class Insecta; order Hymenoptera; family Ichneumonidae; genus Venturia; species Venturia canescens. Next base: position 23,415,204 of record NC_057425.1, read on the forward strand.
CAGCGGTAAGACTAGAGTTTGTATAGCATCCTAGCGATCACAAATTAAAAAAAATTGTAAAAACAAAAAGCGTACAACACTCTTGAATTGCTAGCAAGCGTAAGGACTCAGGCTCAAGCGGTTAGGATTACAGGACATCGGTTGTCAATTAGTAGCGTTGCGAATTTCATTATTTTTTGTTTGTTTTTTTTTTTGTCTGAAAAATTTCATGCAAGCGGAAAGGAGAGGCAATAGAATAAGCAGGGACACGATAAACCTTAAAGCGTTCTTTATTGTATAAACAAAAAACAAAAACAAATTTGAAAATTCAATCGAAATTTCACACAGTAAAACGCTCCGTTTTTCCGGGTCTTTCGAGTCTTCTCTCGCCTGACTTGGTTAAACAACGCGGACAAAAAAAAAAAGATTAAAATTAAAAACGCGTCATTTTCGCTATCATTTTGTAAAAACATAATTAAAATTAAAAACGCGTATCATTTTGTAAAAACGCGTATCATTTTGTAAAAACACAATAGTATTGTCTAATAAATTCATTTTGTTATCTTATCAACATAATTTTTGTCTCTCGTCTCGTTCATACCTGCTCCTTTAAAAATAAGGTAGCTCGAACCGACGCGTGGCGGCGTTCAGGCCGGGTCGGCGAGAGCGTTACGTTACAATATATGAGTATATTAGCCAACTTACCATGTAAATAAAAGGGCCGGCGCCCCAATAATGAAGACCCTCGGATAACCCAGCAAACGCTGGTGATCGTTTTCGTCCAGCCATAATAACGTCGTTTCACAGAAAACTTTCGTCGAATGATAAAAAACGCCACAGAACACGCGAATATATAGAGCGACAAAAGAGGGGATAAGAAAAGGAAAAGACGCGCAGACACAGCTCGAACCACATATAACAATCAAAAGCCAAAAGCGAAAAAGCATATAGCATATAGAATAGAAGCAAGCAAAATAAAGAAAGAAAATAAAAATCGTGCACCCAGGTAAATAACGCATCAGCGAAACGCGCCCACGACGCGTGAGAAAAAAAAAAAAAATGAAAACGAGAATAAAATACAGTAAAGCCCACAGAATAAACGATAAATCAAACAAATAAACAAATTTACCAGAAGACGAAAAATTACAGGTGCATTATCCTCGGCGGAGCAGCACACGGAAATGGCCAAAAAGAAAACAAAAAATTCCACGTGGAGACACTAAAAAACACACCAGGAATCTACTATGAAGAAATAGGATCATTGAGATTGGTAAAAGGAATTTGGAAAACAGCGATTCACATGGACCTCAACGATATAAGGGAAAAGGAAAAACCACTCAGGAAAGTTCTGAACACTTTAGAGGAAATATGCAACAATACATCTAGTGACATTCTATGTTCTACTATAGCAAACACTGTGGAACCCATGATGAAAAAATTACAAGGAAAAATTCAATCAATCTACGATTTCGTAGGAAAAGACAATAAAAGGGGGAAACGAGGATTAATAAACGGATTAGGAACGATAATAAAATCGATTACCGGAAACTTAGACCAAGAAGATGCAAAAAGAATAGATGAAAGAATTAACGAAATAATAGAAAAGCAAAAAACAAATGAAGATGTACTAAAAGAAAACCTACAGATTCTAGAGTCCTCAATAGGCATCTATAATAAAACAACAAACAAGGTAGAATCTAGCATAAACGAATTAGAATTTGCAATAAACAAAATCCAAAATGAATTTAAGAACGAGCTTTCGGAAGTTGCACAGAGACAAATTTTGGACGGGAACATAAACACAATAAGCACAATAATAGAAGATTTCATAACAGATATAGATCAACTAGCTAATTTTCTAATACAGGCTAGAAAGGGACTAATAAACCCAACAGTAATAGCACCACAGCAAATATCAGAATATCTTACAAAAGCGACACCCTATATACCAAAGGGATTGAATTTCGTCACAGGCATAAGAAGCGGCGAAATCTCCAACTTATTGAAGACAGCGGAAATCACCACGTATACAAGCATGGCACGAGTGGTGTTAGTAATCAAATTTCCGTTGGTCGAGAATATTTTACTAAAAGTAAACAGAGTATACCCATTTCCTGTGAGAACCGATTCAAGCAAGTTTCAATTTATAGAAACGGAATACAGACTTATAATAGTGAATGGAAAAACAAGAAACTATCTAACACTAACGGAAGAAGAATTGAACAAAAGCAAAATAGTAGATTCTGTTTATTACTACAAACCAAAACAAGCCATTCAGATAGTCACAGAAGCAACACCATGCGAAATAAAACTATATTTAAACGAACCACAAAAAGGATGTACCCAAAGGATAGTAAAATTAGAAAAAACACTAATCATTGCCTTAGAACAAGAAGGAAGATGGTTATTCACGGCACCAAAACTAGAAAAAATCAGAGTAGAATGCGAAAATGAAAACATCATATATACAACTATATACGATAACGGAATACTGGCTTTGGACGGAAAATGTTCCGTCACCACCGCCGATTACCAACTAATAACATTAAATGAAATAACTCAAAATAAGTTTACAAAATTCTACCCGTCGTATAATCTAACGAACGCGTTAGGAAAAATAGAACCAAATCATCCAGCTTTCGATTACAGTATACCACACAAAATGATACTAGATCCATTAGAGATAAATAAATTGGGCGAAAGAGTAAACGTGTTGAAAAAGAAATTGAATGAAGAAAAAAATAACGAGGTGAACTGGGCTCACCGGCATCTCATAATCGGAAACTACTCTCTAAGTTCAATAACTCTGATTATACTGATAATGCTATGCACAATCTCATACTTTATATTGTAACGAAACGCTCTTGCCGACCTGGCCTGAACGCCGCCACGCGTCGGTTCGAGCAACCTAAATAATAAGGAGCAGGTATGAAGGAAACGCGGACACCGTTAATTTTGTGAAAATAATAAAATAATCGATTTTATTCAATTTTGATCGATATTTAACAAAAATAAAGAAGATTTAGCACTTTGGCTCGCGGAAAATAAAATTTGTATTTTGATTTTAATATTGTCTTGCTTTGTTTGATCGGATCTGGCGAGAAAAAGACCCGAAAGACCCGAAAACGTTGCAAATTCTCTGTCTGAGATAATTTTTAATTTCTCAATTTTCGAATTTTAATTGTACAAAAATAATAATTAGAAATAAAACAATTTTAAATTTAATGGTTGCGTTCGTTCTAGTCTCTCGACACGCCTCGAGCTTAAAAACCTCTCAATTCAATGCTTCGAGCTATAATTCGTTTGACGCGGTTTTTCCGATGTCCTGTCACGCTTGTTTTCTAAAAGAAAATATAAATGAATCCAAGAGGATCTCTTCGCTTTTACAATTTTTCAATTTTGTTTTGACTCGATATAATTTTTAACTCGATCTAATGCCTCTTGGATTTTTGTTAATTCTCTAATTTGCGTTAGGTCTCCATACCCGGCCAACTCGGACAAGATTTTTATCAATTTTGAATTTAAAATTTTAATTAACCCAAAAAAAAAAATAATTTTACAGCTCTGCTTTTAACGATCATAAAATGACAAAATAGAATCTACTATGGAATATGACAGGATAGCGTAGACCACAGGCTCTGGGATTGAAACGTCACCGAATCGCTCCGAGATCCTGTGCATCCACTAGGTTAGGTAATTCACCGTCCACGGGCTCTGGGATTGAAACGTCGCCGAATCGCTCCGAGATCCCGTGCAACGGAAATTTGGAAAAACTAAGAGTGGACCCTGGACTCTGGGATTGAAACGTCACCGAATCGCTCCGAGATTCCAGGCATCCAGGAAAATTTGGAAATTTTAGAGGTTAGGTGCGGACCCTGGACTCTGGGATTGAAACGTCACCGAATCGCTCCGAGATTCCAGGCATCCAGGAAAATTTAGGAAAGGAATTTGTGAATTTAAAAGCAGAGTGCTTGGTCAGTGTTGTCAGAGAGGTCCGAGTTGATCCTTGAGGCAGGGAGAACTGAATGCCGAATGAGTCGCGCAGCGCTTCTTATACCCGTGTCCCCACCATAAAATTCTCGAGCGCCGAGAATCTCCGTTTTCGCTCGGTTCTGCGCATCAACTTGTTACGCCCTCTCCGATTGGCCCGTTGCCATGATCCGCGATCGCCTGTTGGTGGAGCAGGCTAGCATACGATGCGCAGACTACCGCTTTTTATGATTTACAGCTTATTCCGATGTTAAACAGTAAAAACTTCAATCTGATCAAATATTACTTAATTTCTTCTTCAATTTGGCATTTTTATTTGTTTTAATATGATTCGTAAAATTATAATCGCTAAAAGTCACGTACGCGTCCTATAGCCCATCAACGCTCTGCCCGCGCATGCGTCGTAGTCGCTTTTCACATTTTCCATTATTACGTTAATTCTGTTACATTGATTTGACTTCGGATCATTTTTCTTAAACTCGTACTATTTTTCTGATGATTTTGATTACATTCACGTGCTCGGGCGACTTAAAATAAAAAAAAACAAAAAGAATTAATCTGGATAAAATATAGCGCGGCGAAGTTCAGAGCGGCGCCGGTAGCCCCGCTCAGGCTCATGCCTACCGGCCTAAGATGGCCGCCACCTGTCAACAGCGACGAGCGTGGTCGCCGCGATGTTTTGTCCGCGATTTAAAGATCGCGGAGTTTCGTTCGTTTCGACGGGCTCGGGCCGTCGCGCGTGTGTTTCGCTACAAATGCCCCCCAGAACAAAAAAATCTAAGAATTAGAGATTTTTGTTCTCCAATCTTAGTTTAATAAGATAACAATTTAAAATGCTTAAAAATTTGAACATTCGGAAATAGGAAATGGAGTTTTTGAAAGGAAAAGCTGACGCCTTGACCCTGGGAATGGCTGGATTTGATGATCTCGATGTTCTCGATGTTCTCGACGTTTTTCACTCATTTGGTGGATCGCCGAGGACACGTTCTCGTCGATAGGCATACCAATTACCAGCTGCTTTTTCTTCCTCTATCAGGTCCTGCATCTCCTCTGGAGAAATCATCCCGATGTCATCGTTTAGACAGCACTCGTATGTCCCTTCTCTCGCAAACTCTTCAAGAACGAGTCGATCCCCCAAGTTATCGTTGCGCGGCAGTGTGAATAACCGAACCTCATGTGCCTCCTTGGTAGGGTGTTCAGAAACAATCTTGATTTTGACTCTTTTCTCTTCCAAGGCCCGTTGGTAGTAAAGGCACACAGTTTCCTCCCATCGTTCTCCCAAAAATGGTTTAATTCCCGATAGGTAACCTCTTGATGAAAAAGGTGGAGCCACAAGGAACGCATGCGGAAGGGCACTCAAATCAAAAACTGGATGCATAAGCGTTGTCCCTCGATCGATGAATCTCAACGTGGCTTCGCTGTCCTCGTATCCCATCAATTCCACGCGATGGGCTACACTGCCGATTTCCAAATCGTAGTGATTTCCAATCTGATAACCTGGCCTTTGCATATGCCCCATTCGGTTGACGTGCGCCCCAAGCTCGTATTCGAAGTCGCACAGCTCCCAATATTTCGTTTTGGTTGTAAATGTGAAGTTCGTTGGATTTTTGAAATCCAAGATGATGCACTCCATGGTCCCTTCCCACGTACCAGGCCACGGAGAAGGCGTAGGTACTCCAGGGATGTTGTGGATTCTCATGTTGATGCTGATAAAGATGTTCGATGTTGCTCAGGATGAAAATAGCCGACTTCTCGACGTTGAATTCCCTTGAGTTGGCGAAGTCGTTCTGGATAATCAGGTAGACCTCTCGATGTTGCTAGTAGCTTGACTGGAGCTCTCATGATGCTCCGGGGCCCGCTGCTCCGACTCTTATACCCAACTTCAATCCCCACTCTTTTCACATTCCCCACTCTTTTCATTTTCAGTCCATATTACCCCCTCTTCACTTTTACAGTCTCTTATTCGTTCATATTACCCCCTCTTCACTTTTACAGTCTCTTATTCGTTCATATTACCCCCACTTCACTGCTTAGTCCTTTTTCACCCTTTTGTCCATCATTTTTCATCCCCACTTCCATTTCTCTTCCCTTATTTCCCTTTCCGATTCGTTTTTCCTTATTTTACAGGTAAGTACTTAATTTCTAATCCTTATTTCTAATTAAATTTTTTTTTTCTTTTTTATCAGGACATCGGATTTAGACGAGTAAGTATTCGCATTTATTGCTAAAATTTTTAAAATTTTTCTCTTTTTTCTTTTCAGGCCAGCGCGTTCCAGGACATTGATTTCTCTACGGTAAGTAATTTTCGCGTTTTCTAACTTAAATTTTAATGCCGTTTTTCAATTTTATTTTTCTTTTTCAGGTGCAGAGTTTCCCGAGTCATCGCAGGTAAGTATTTTTATGTTTTTCAGGTGCAGAGAATCCAGAGGACAACGATAGGATGCTTATTTTCAGGTTAAAGAATAAAAAACACAGGAGATTTGTGGTAAAAAATATGATAACGTCTTTATTTGCGTTTGACTGATCGTGACGTTCTAACATAATAAAATCGAGAAAATGTAACAAACATAAGGATATTTGAGATCCGTTTTCTTAATAAAAAAAAATAACAGTATTAAATTTATACTTTGGAAAAAAAAAATTTTCTTGAATTTATTCTTCAAGACATCCCGCCTGCAATTCGCGAGCCATTCTTGCCCTGATCTGTGGCATGTCGTCCTGGGTAAAATCGATATTTTTGTTTGTTGCCTCATATCGGGCGAACTGGCACGTAAAAACACCGCAGTCATACCCATTCGTCTGACAGGGAATGTTTGTTTTATTCCCAAGGGTCCATTCCTCTTTATTGATAGGAACCTCGTTTTTCTCTTTCGCCTCCTGGACTAAATACTCCAGGAGTGTTGCCAAGTAGGCGGGCTGACTGCCCTTGAAACTATCATAATAGCAAATCTCACCAAAGAGCATATCTATTACCGCAAGGCACCAGTGATTGCCCAAGTGAATGGGGACAATCACTCTGTGAAACTTAAAAATATTGATCCTCTTCGTCCACCTTTTAACGGCCACGTGCCCGTTAATGTGGAGCCTCGGAAAGAAAAACGAATTCATCACGTAGACGTCTTCGTTGCTGATCAATTCAAGATAATTATTTATTACCTCGTCGTTCAGCCAGTTTTCGCCCTTAAGGGTCTCGAGGTCTTCCTGTCTAATCCTCATCTCCTTCTTTATCTTTTTTGTCACTTGTTCTTTCTCCTTGTTGTCCGTGCTCTTTCTTTTTCTTCCGTTGCTGTCATTGTTGTCGTTAATGTTGCTGTTTTCAGTGTTTTCTTTATTTGTCTCCTTCTTTATCTTCTTTGTTTGTGTTTCCACATTGTCGTCAAACCTCTTCCTTTTATTTTCTTTGTCATTATTGTTATTGTTGTTCTGTATGTTTTCTTTTTCGTCCCCATTGTCGTGAGTCCTCTCTCTTTTATTCCCATTGTTGTTGTTGCTGTTTTCGTTGGTTATGTTCTCCTTGACGTCCTCAATCCACACAAACTCTCCGGCTCCCCATTCCTTCCATGCTTCCCCCTTGTCCTCAACTTCCCTTATGGGTGAAAGTATATCCGGCACCTTAAACTCGTCCTTTAGCCTAATCAGGAACCACTGGCGCGAGATAAAGCGGAGAAGGAAATCTCGGTTCGGTCTCCTGGATTCCTCGACTTCGATTCTGTGCAATACCCATTCGGTCTGCACCCCCTTCTCTTTCGTTGGAAACGCGGTCTGCGTTTTGACGCTCTGCATGCGTCTTTTTGACGCGTGCGGGCGAACCACGGCGATCACTATGACGTCATCTTCTTCCTCTTTCTTTCTTCTTATTTCCCTCAAGATTTCTACCTCCTTTTCCTCATTCATCCATTCTCCCCTTCCTCCGTCCGTCTGTTGTGCGAAGTCTTTTCGCACGACTTCAGTCTGTGTGCTTGCGTCCATCTTCATGCCTATGCCCGTCCAGAGAAATTTTTCCACTCATTCCTATTTCCTTTTGTTCTTCTATCCTCTACTTACTTTTTCGTTATTTCGTTATTCCTCATGCTGTTCATGCCTAAATCATTATTCATTACCTGTCTTTGCGCCTAAAGTACTCCTAAATCCTTCCAAATTCCTATGCCTCGAACTACCAGCTACGTCCGTCTCAGCCGAATGTCTGTGGTCGAATGACGACTTGACATGGCGGCCGGACCCCGTCCGCTCGTGAGTTCGGCTGCTAACAGCGCCACTCGCCGATCGTGGATACTTCGGGAACTAATGCCTAATACTTCGTTTTCATGAACTTCCGGTCGTGCCGAGAGCATGACGCAGTCGCACACTTCTCAAATTGTTCTTCGGTTGTTTAAATGAATTCTATTGTTAATTAACTTGAACAATCGAGTAATTATGGCTCTCTAATGCAACTTTTACCCTTTTTCGTTATATCTTTGAAATTTTTAATAAAAATGAGTTTCATCATTGTTTATTGTTATTATTGCTAATTGAATGCTTTTGTGTTGTTTGTTTTTCTTTTCTTTTCAATATTATTAAATTTTTTCGGGTTTTTGTGCATTTTTCTGTTTTTTAGAAGGTCCCGAAGAAGAAATACGGATGGAGAGTGCGTAACGGTTTCGTATGATGCTTGACGTGAAGTTTTGAAATTTTTATTGTAATTTGGCAATTTTTTGCATTGGAATCGTTTGGAAACAATATGAAAAGATTTGTTATATAGTTAATTAAAATATATCCCGGTAATTTTACTCGGAATCAGCAAATTTCATCAATTTTTGTATATCTTGAGATTCGCGGCATGGTACATCCCTCTTTCTACTTCGGTCTCCGGATTTTCAAGAATAAATGTTGCAGCAGCTATCTGTTTTTTAATTCTGTATGGTCCCTCGTAAATTGAAAAGAATTTCGCCATTTTTTTATTAACTGGATCGCTTACATTACACGCTTTTGCCAGAACTAGGTCGCCCTCATTGAAATTAATTAATTTATGCTTCTGATCAAATTTTTGAGCTCTTTCCCTGCCTTTTCTCACTATTCTATCCCTGGCCAGCATTAATTTAGCTTCAATCCCTTCTTCCTCATTGAATTGTTCGTCTTTTTCTACCTGAATCCAGTTTTTCCAAATTCTCTGTGGTTTTATGTTTCTCTGAATCTCGACTGGCGTCATTTCTGTTATTTCGTGATGAGTCTCATTCATACAATCCTCTATTACTCGAACCCACTTTAACCAATCAGTATGCTTGTCAGTCAAAAACGTTCGGAAAAATCTACCGATCTCTCTATTTACCCTTTCGACTATGTTCCCTTGAGGATGACGAATAGACGAGAAAACTGGCTGAATTCCTTCACTGGCTAATTTCTCTAACCATAATCGTGAAGTGAATTGTGTGCCGTGGTCAAATTGCAATTTTTTTGGTTTGCCGAACTCCGGAATGTAATGGTTAAAAATTTTATTGATTGTTGCCGGCGCTGTCGCCGCTTTGAGAGGGTACAAAACTACAAATTTAGAGAAAGCATCTATTGTTACGAGAATGTGTTTCATTCCACCTTTCGTAACTGGTAAGGGACCGAAAAAATCGATCGACACAATATCTCCCGGTCCCTCCGGAATGATATTTTGTTGTGCCGCATAAGAATGCTGATTAGGAACTTTATTTCTTTGACAAGAATCGCACGAACCAAGAATTTGTCTAATTACGCGGTATAATCTCGGGTGAGTGAAATCTTCTTTTATTATTTTCCAAACTTTTTTCGCGCCTACATGACCGTACATTTTGTGTGTTTCAGATACGAGAAGATGGAGGATCTCTCGTGGCAAAACAATTCTCCAGGAATCGGGATTTATTTTTTTCAATAAAATGTTATTTTGAATTCGATATTTATCGTCTTGTTCATTTTGTATCCTCTCCCTAATTTCCCTGATCTTATCTTCTCTTTCTTGCCAAAGTCCTACCTGCCGAATCATCTGTTCTAATTCCTGCGATGGTTTGATTGCTAACATTGTGCTGATCACCAATTCTTTTCCTTTCCGCCCCCCAGCATCTGGTGGATTTAATCGACTTAAGACATCCGCGACAACATTTCTATTTCCCGGACAAAACTCGAATTCAATATCGTAATCTTGAATAGCGAGAATCCATCTCGTTAATCTCTCATTTAATAATTGACAATTTTTTAAGAAAGTAATGGCTCGATGATCAGTAATTACTTTAATTTTTGCTCCGAGCAAATAAGTTCTAAATTTTTTCAAGGACCAAACAATCGCGAGTAATTCTTTTTCCGTAGTGGTGTATGCTAGTTCAGGACCCTTGAGCGTACGGCTCGCAAACATTATCACCCCTAAATCACCGTTTTTATCTTTTTGGGCCAAGGTGCCCCCCAAAGCATAGCTACTTGCGTCCGTTTGCAAAATAAATTCCCTTTCTGGATCAGGATGCGTTAGAAGAACGTTATCGACAAATAAATCTTTAATCTTCTGAAAAGCGATTTTTTCATCTTCCCCCCATCGCCATTTTGTTTCTTTTTTAAGCAATTTCAAGAGAGGAATGGTTTCCTCGGCGTGTTCTTTCGTGAATTTAGTATAGTAATTGATTAACCCCAAGAAACCCCTTAACTGCTTTAAATTTCTGGGTGGCGGAAAATCATGAATTGCTTGTATTTTCTCTGGTTGTGGCTTTATGCCCTTAGTCGTCAAAATGTGCCCTAAAAATTCTACCTCTTGCCTGAAAAATTTTGCTTTATTCAATTTTATTGTCATCCCATGTTGCTGTAATCTCTCTAAAAGCTCGTCTAAATGTGCCATGTGTTCATCGAAATTCGAGGAAATACACAAAAGGTCATCAACAAAATTTATTACGTGATCCCCTAGACCATGAAGAATGATATCAAGAGCTCGCAATAATGCGGCGGTACTTGTTTTTAGCCCAAATGGCGTTACTTTGAATTCGTAGACTTTTCCCCTGTATCTGAATGCCGTGTACTTCATCGAATCTGGATGAAGAGGAATCTGCCAAAAACTATTTGTTAAATCTAGAGTGGTCATTACTTTCGCCGAATGGCATTTCTGAAAAATTTCTTCCATGTTTGGAACTGATTCGTGGTCATTAGCCATCACCTGATTTAATTTTCGCGCGTCTAAACAAAGTCTAACTGTACCGTCTTTCTTTATAACAGGAATTATCGGATTTATCCACGGACTATTTGATCTCTGAATTATTCCGTAATCTAACAATTTCTCTATCTCCCTGTCTACTTTTTCCCTATGCATTAAAGGTACCTCATAAGCGTGTGCAACGATCGGCGTATCCGTCGTAATGTCTAACCGATGTTCGTAAACCGAAATTCTTCCTGTGGTTTTACGAAAAACTTCCTTCCTATTCCATATTACTCGTTTGTGAATTTCTTTTTCCTTTTCAGAGAGTTCAGTCTGTCCTACAATTTCATCTATTTCCTCAAAAGTTATTTCCTCACTGTTTATATCGTCAGAAATCAAATTTTGTATTGGCTCAAATTTTTCTTCAATATTTTCTATTTTAGAATTCATCTCTTGCTCTGGCTCAGAAATGTTTTCTTCACTCTGGTAAAATGTCTCCATGAATTTATTGTCCTCTACATCTTCAATTTTATTCAAATTCCCACTAACTTTATCTTTAATGTCTTCACTTTCTTCATCACCCTCAAATTCTCCTTTTTCAAAAACTATTTCAACTTCTTCTTCAAAAACTCCAACAACTTTTTCTTTTTCAAATGACCCTTTAGTGGGCACAACATCAACAACTTCGTTATACTTAACTCGTAAAGACATCTCCTCCAAATTAATCAAACTTTTGAGCGGTTGCAAGGAATCAATACCGAGCAAAACGTCTCTAATCAGACCAGGAATTATTAAAAATTTAATGTACGTTTTTACTTTTCCAATCTCTATTTTTGCCATAATTTGATTTTTGACTTTTGTCATTTTTCCCTTTATCGCTCCTTTTACCGTCACTCCCGTGACAGGTAAAAGTGGACAATTTTTCAAAATCTCTTTGTTTTCTAAATAAAATTCTTCTGAAATTGTGGTAACTCTCGAACCTGAATCTATTAACGCAGTAACTGTGATACCCTCTATCTTAGCATAAATTTCTGGACATTCTATAATCGGCACGGCTTCTTCACTTGTTTCTTCTTTCATTAAAAATTCTCTTGTGTCCGTAAAAATCGTGTTGATGGCCAGTTTAATCTCCTCTGTTTTGTTTACTTCGCTTATTTGTTGGAGGTCCTCCGATAAACCATCCTGCGAATTGTCTTTCTTCACATCTTCTGCCGTTGTACCTCGTTCGTTTTTCGTTTTTCGTTGATTTATATTTTCGGGCACGGGTACAACGTTTATTCGTTTCCCGCCGCTGAAGTTGAAGGTTGTGGTTCTTGATGGACCTCTATTGCTTGAATTTCTGGTTGTTGTCGTTCGTTAGTTTGACGATGGTCATTTGGATTATTCGGCGGCCTGTATCCTCCATTGTTCTGTTGCGGTCTCCAATTTGGATTCTGATTTTGTCGGTTATATCCGTTTTGTTGATTGTTGTTTCCATTATTGCGATTTTGCTGAGGATATCCGTTGTTTTGCCGCTGGTTGTAATTTTGTTGATAATTGTTATTGGGCCTTTGATTGTAGTTTTGCTGGTAATTGCGGTTCTGTTGATTATTCCAGCCGTTGTTCCAACCGTTACTAAATCCACCGTTGTTTGGTCGATTGTTTTGATTCCAATTCTGATTGCCACGGTTGAAATTATTTTGATAGCCTCCTTGGTTATTCCAATTATTTTGCTGTGGCATACGGAACGGTCTCTGTTCGTTTTTATTTTGATTCTGATTTGGAGAGGATTGAGCAGCTTCCTTTTCCTTTTTTGAGTTGATTGGTCCATGCCGATCCATTTTCCCCAGGAATTCAATTAATTGTTCGAGCGTCTTGAATCCCCGGCTGATAATTGTTGCTTGGATTTCGTCCGTGTAGTGTTGCGAAAGTGATGCGATTATATCTTCATCACTGGGAGGAGGGATGAGATCCTTTGCAGCTCCGAAGATATGGATCGTGTACTCCACTTTGGATATTTTATTGTCCTTGTCCGAGTAGTGTCCGAACTCGAGGTCCTTTCTTACTTTTCTCTGCACATCCATACTCCAGAAGCGCTCCACGAATTTCTTCTCTACTTCATCAAAATCTTCAACGCGGTCCTCGATGAGTACCCACCATTCCTTGGCCGCTTTCTCCAGGCATTGCCCCAGCAAATATTTCATCTCCGTGACGGTCGGATTGGTGACCTCACAATACCTCCGAAATTCCTTGATGAATTTCATCGGTCTCCTTTTCTCTGATCCATCATATGTGGGAGGTTTGATTTTGATTTTATTCGGATGCATGTCCATCGGCAGCATCGTCCGAATCCGTTCTCTTCTTTCCTCTTCTTGTTCATCATCGGATTCGTCGTCAGAAACTTCTTTGTTCGGTTTCTGGACAATCCGCGTACTTTCCGTGTTTGGACTCTCAATTTTGTCCTTCTGTTCAAGGTTTTCGACCCTTTTTTTGATCGCGTTCACATTCAGTTGCATTTGAGCAACACTCACCTCGACCACAGCACTCTTCGATTCGTTGTCCTGGACGATTTTTGTCAAGCCCGTGACATGTCGTTTAATCGGTTCGTATATTTGGTGAACGTCACTAGCGATTGTGGCTTGCAAAGTCTTGAATTTTTCAGTAAATTCGGCCCTCAAATCAATGTTTGCCTGATTATTTCGAGCAATCTCGTTGGCCATGCTCTGGACCTGCGTTTTCATTTCTTTCATTGCTTCAATTAAATTCATTAATAGTTCGTGATTTAATTCACTAAACTCTATTTTTCCCCTATTTGATCTGGGAGTGCCAAATTCCTCTAATTTAATATCCCCGGGATTCTCGTCAATTTTCTCTAACTGTAATCCAAAATTACCCCGAGATTCGTTAAAAATATCCCCGGCTCCTGGAGGAGGAATAGAGGTAGTTAAATCGATATTTTGAACACCTGCACCATCGTCCTCGGGATTCTGAAACCCGGAATCTCTCGCTGTTTCGTTTCTTTCGGTCTTTTCCGCCATTTTTGTATAACCGATAATTTTCATTCAAATTTAAAAGTAATTTAAGCAAAGTAGAATATCCGCGTCCCCCTGCAATACCTGCCCCACGTTGGGCGCCAGTTGTAACGAAACGCTCTTGCCGACCTGGCCTGAACGCCGCCACGCGTCGGTTCGAGCAACCTAAATAATAAGGAGCAGGTATGAAGGAAACGCGGACACCGTTAATTTTGTGAAAATAATAAAATAATCGATTTTATTCAATTTTGATCGATATTTAACAAAAATAAAGAAGATTTAGCACTTTGGCTCGCGGAAAATAAAATTTGTATTTTGATTTTAATATTGTCTTGCTTTGTTTGATCGGATCTGGCGAGAAAAAGACCCGAAAGACCCGAAAACGTTGCAAATTCTCTGTCTGAGATAATTTTTAATTTCTCAATTTTCGAATTTTAATTGTACAAAAATAATAATTAGAAATAAAACAATTTTAAATTTAATGGTTGCGTTCGTTCTAGTCTCTCGACACGCCTCGAGCTTAAAAACCTCTCAATTCAATGCTTCGAGCTATAATTCGTTTGACGCGGTTTTTCCGATGTCCTGTCACGCTTGTTTTCTAAAAGAAAATATAAATGAATCCAAGAGGATCTCTTCGCTTTTACAATTTTTCAATTTTGTTTTGACTCGATATAATTTTTAACTCGATCTAATGCCTCTTGGATTTTTGTTAATTCTCTAATTTGCGTTAGGTCTCCATACCCGGCCAACTCGGACAAGATTTTTATCAATTTTGAATTTAAAATTTTAATTAACCCAAAAAAAAAAATAATTTTACAGCTCTGCTTTTAACGATCATAAAATGACAAAATAGAATCTACTATGGAATATGACAGGATAGCGTAGACCACAGGCTCTGGGATTGAAACGTCACCGAATCGCTCCGAGATCCTGTGCATCCACTAGGTTAGGTAATTCACCGTCCACGGGCTCTGGGATTGAAACGTCGCCGAATCGCTCCGAGATCCCGTGCAACGGAAATTTGGAAAAACTAAGAGTGGACCCTGGACTCTGGGATTGAAACGTCACCGAATCGCTCCGAGATTCCAGGCATCCAGGAAAATTTGGAAATTTTAGAGGTTAGGTGCGGACCCTGGACTCTGGGATTGAAACGTCACCGAATCGCTCCGAGATTCCAGGCATCCAGGAAAATTTAGGAAAGGAATTTGTGAATTTAAAAGCAGAGTGCTTGGTCAGTGTTGTCAGAGAGGTCCGAGTTGATCCTTGAGGCAGGGAGAACTGAATGCCGAATGAGTCGCGCAGCGCTTCTTATACCCGTGTCCCCACCATAAAATTCTCGAGCGCCGAGAATCTCCGTTTTCGCTCGGTTCTGCGCATCAACTTGTTACGCCCTCTCCGATTGGCCCGTTGCCATGATCCGCGATCGCCTGTTGGTGGAGCAGGCTAGCATACGATGCGCAGACTACCGCTTTTTATGATTTACAGCTTATTCCGATGTTAAACAGTAAAAACTTCAATCTGATCAAATATTACTTAATTTCTTCTTCAATTTGGCATTTTTATTTGTTTTAATATGATTCGTAAAATTATAATCGCTAAAAGTCACGTACGCGTCCTATAGCCCATCAACGCTCTGCCCGCGCATGCGTCGTAGTCGCTTTTCACATTTTCCATTATTACGTTAATTCTGTTACATTGATTTGACTTCGGATCATTTTTCTTAAACTCGTACTATTTTTCTGATGATTTTGATTACATTCACGTGCTCGGGCGACTTAAAATAAAAAAAAACAAAAAGAATTAATCTGGATAAAATATAGCGCGGCGAAGTTCAGAGCGGCGCCGGTAGCCCCGCTCAGGCTCATGCCTACCGGCCTAAGATGGCCGCCACCTGTCAACAGCGACGAGCGTGGTCGCCGCGATGTTTTGTCCGCGATCTAAAGATCGCGGAGTTTCGTTCGTTTCGACGGGCTCGGGCCGTCGCGCGTGTGTTTCGCTACAATATATAAAAAAAAGCTGAACCAACTCCTACAACGAACCACCCAGGTCAATGACGTGGAACGACCTTCGGAGGCACCAAAGCCTTCACGGAGAGAAAAGACACCTGAACTGAGCATCCAATACCAACCAACACCCAGGAAAACGAACACGGACTCTGAATAAAAATACACATGTAAACAAAATTGTAAGCCAAGAGACCATTATGATATCAAACTATAGCCAATTTTTATAATAGCCGAATACGCAGTTTCGTCTCTTTAAGGGGGGAGGATTGTTGTGCCCATGGTAACACCAAAATTGGCAGTACATAAAGATTCAGCAACTAAGCTAATTCAGCAGAACCGCTAATCCGCGAGTCTCAAAACTCACGCTTGGAGTCTATCGACCCCAAGAAGTGCACACCCGAAGAATGCTGACAGAGCATCACGCCACCGATCGCTCGAGAACGATCGAGAACGAATAATCAATAGTAGGGGTAAATTGATACCATTTTAGGGGAAATCTACGATTGTACAAAAACACTTGACACTGCCCGAACCAGGCAGTCTGCGAGAGTCAGCCCTAATTCCAATAACACGTCAATCATTTGGTCTCGAGGCAAATAAACCTCGACTTTGTAAAACTCTACCTAATAAACCTATTGTTAACTTGTTTTAAAGTATTGAGCTGGAGTTCAACTCATTTATTGGCAATAAACCTTAAATACCTCGTCCACGATCACTCGTCCCTCCGAGACGGTTTTCGCGGGCACAACAGAGGGATATTGTCCAGTGTAAATATATCGTCAGTTATAGCGTGGTTATATGTCATGTGTGTAATTAGATTATGTATACAAGTTCGCTTTGATAGTTGTGTGGTAACGAATCAGCCGGCGTTTGACGTTACGAAGGCGCGACAAATGTAACGAACGTTCGCATAGTTGGTAAATAATATAAACTTGATAAGTCAAATCAGTTAATCGAAAAGAGTTCTAAAAGTTCAAAGTTGTGAGGAAAAACGTGCGTCAACCTATAACCTCAAATTTTCTTTTTGATCTGAAATGACATGGTTGATAAATAATTAATAAAACAAAAACACACGGAACTGTTAGTATGATGTTAGAAACTTCAATTGAATAAATGTTTTCTAATTTATTTCTTCTGTCATCATTATTTTTGAATATTCCCATATTTTGCTTCCTATTGAGTTTGGCTCTGCTCTTTCCGATCCTTGTTTTGACTCCATCGGTTTGCAGCAGATCGATACATAATATTAATTGGTTGCCTAATATGTGTCCTATGATTTTCTACTATTTCTTCATGCTGATTGTGATAACGTGATTCAAGAGGTTTCCAGCTATGATCATCAAACGCACATTTTGTACATCAGATTCTCAAAACAGTTTCTGGTCTTGATATAAGTGTAGTTATTCTTTTTCCACCTGGTCTGTCGAGTAATAATTTTGAAACTTGTTCCAAAAAGTCTTTGGATGCTTTTTTTGCTGATAATATGAAAAGTCGTATCTTCGGAATGCGGTAGGCAAACACAAATTTTGACAACAATACTTATGAAATGACGTGTATGTTGAGTATTCCTATTCTACAAACTGCAAATGTGGAATTATTAGTGAAAAGATTCAATACGATAAGTCTACAGTTGCTCAGTTTTGGATGCGATTAAGTATAATACCTGCCAACATCATGGAAACCTACAGAATTTCTGAATGTTATGTGCACTATGTCATTTTAATGTAACATCATGACTTTTAACAATTTTTCACTATAATACTATAGATTTGGATCATTGAAATACAGCAAAAATCTGCAAACTATAAAATTTATATACTGTGCTATTCATTTTACTTTTAGACTCTCACTGTAACATAAACATAAAGTGAAAAATTCACTACAAAAGTCTTCAGTTCCTCATTTATGGATGGATTTGAAATTGCTGTCTTCCAAACTCATTGCACAGATACATTGAATCGCAGCAGATACCTGCGAACATTGAAATTTCTGTGGATAAATATGTGCTAAGTATCACTCCCTATCTTTGATTATGGTAATATGTAATGGAACTTGGTTGAGCAAGTTTTAAAGTGTTTCTTTTCAAATAGTATTGAAGTTTGTATTACTGCGGTATGGAGCGAATACCTTCAAACTTTCATATTTTTGTGTTGCAGCATTTGTGCCAAACATTCAAATTATTTACTCCAATCGTAGCATGTAATCTGGAAAATTCATCACAAAGGTCTTCAATTTTTCTGAATTTCTTAATTTTCATTTTTCTATTCTATTCTGAATTTTTACATTTCTGAATTCATTTCTAAATTCTCCTGAAATTGTTTTTCTTCAAAACCAATGAAGGTACCTTAAACGTTTTTGAATTCTGTTGCTCTGTTGAATTAAGTACGCTCAATTTTTTTTGCTTCTTTGAGTTCTGACATAATAAATGTTTCCGGGTGCCTTTTTTCGGCCACTGGCATACTTTGGAAATATATTTCATCGGGGGTACGTTTTGGATGACACGAAAATATCTAGATTCAGAATGCAAAAGCGACATTTAAAAATGGATAATTCTGTTGGATTTGTTGTGTCTTGAATTTGATCAATTTTTCCTCTTTTCCTTTCTTTTTTCTAACTTTCTAACGTTATAAGCCGAAAATCATATCTCAGCCCGCAACACGTATTTCGGCATGCTCTTGGGTTGCCAATAAGCATAACATATTAAAGTATAAGGAAAGAAATCGCCAAAGTCCCAGGATACACCTGTGACGAAATATTTCCAGTACAATTTTGACGAAAAATAGGTCTTTTTTCGTGAAAACCAACGTTATAAGCCGAAAATCATAAATAATTTATAGAAATTGAAACCAAAATCCTATAGTCATCTGAACATAAATAAGGGACTTTCGAGAAAAAAGACGTGATATCAAACCATAAACTTCCCCTAGGAAAAAAAAGGTTGGGACAAGTACATTGAAGGTCCCTCGTTTGCTGATAATTCCATCCATAAAAAAAACTTGAAAAAAAATTTTTTTTTTTAATTGTAAAAAAAATTATTTTACAAAAAAAAATACAGAACAATTCGAAAAAAAATTTTCAAATCTTGAAAAAACATTATCTTTGAAAATAACTAATCTCTATCTATTATTTAAAGTGTCAAAAGAATCAAATAACAAGTAAAAAATAAAAAACCGAAAAATCATGCTTGAAATCATTTTGGAAACCGATGCCTCATTCTTCTTATTTGATTCGAACAAATAAATCAATTGAAAAAATTCCGTCTAATTTACGTGCAGCATTAAAATTTATGATATCAATCGGTGGACAAGTATTTTATTAGTAACTCCAAATTTTGACATTATTAAATTGTTCTAAGAAGCTTTTAAATCGAAAAAAATGACATGAAAGCTAGTCATTTGTTACTCTATGGTGGCAGAGACTTATAAGAAAATCGATTCTTCTCCGACTTTCAGGATCCTCTGGTATTATTCACAAAATTCGACGTCGATTGGATCGATACAAATTATCAAGAGACTCGGTAGAGTCTCGGGACAAGTACATTGACAGCCCTGTCGTCTGCTGGCCCGAGGCTCTCGCCGAGACTATACTTTCTCTGAATAAAACGATTCGCGGTGCTGGGGGTAAAATTGGCATGTGATTTTCTTTAATTGCGAAGCTCATGAGTTATGTACGGCTTTCAAAATTGAACTTTAAGCTAATTAAGAAGTTCTCTGTCGAATGAGCCCAAAATCAGCATTCTCGGTGGCGTATTTGCTGAGAAAAAACTTTGCACGGGCTCAAGATTATGCAAAAGTTACTGACACATCACGAGTTCGACGTATACGTATACGCGTTTTGACGTAGTTAGTGGTAGTAGAGTTGTGCCTCTACGCATTTTGATTGGCTCAACGATGTCGGCTCCTCCAGCTGCTAGGCCGACCGCGGGTGGGGCTCAAGAGTTAGAAGGCCTAAAATAGCGAACAGGCATTCTGTATATCTATATATGCGTTATACAGAATGCCTGTTCGCCATTTTAGGCCTTCTAACTTTTGAGTCTTACCCCGACCGCGCTCAGACTCCGTGAATATTATATATATATACAAATCATGTGTCAGTTTTCGATCATCGTATAAACAAACGGAGTTTTGACATTATGGAATGCGTGTGGGATAAATAAAGAAAACTTTCGTCATCTAACGAAGTGCATAGTACTAAAACCTGTGAAATGCTAAACTAAACCGGTATAAAAGCTGTTGTGCCCGTACATCGCACTCATTAAAACAAATTAAGCACTCTCAGCGCAAACGCAGGAATGGTGAAATATCGATGCTCCCGAACGAGCGCATCGACCCTCGATGTCAACATCGAAACTTCCAGAAGGAAATCTAGGTTATATTCACACGAGAAGGGGAAAACGCCCAAATCTATAAAATTATCGACTAACCCAAAATTCGACAGTCTGACGAGAATTGTAACGATTGGTCTCGAGGCAATAAAACCTCGAATTTGTAACTTCTTAAGTAAACTTATTGCTAACTTGTTGTAAAAGTATCGAGTTGGAGTTCAGCTCTTTTGGCCTAAATCCCTTAAATACTCGTCCTTGATAACTCGTCCCTTCGCGACGGTCTTCGCGGACACAACAAAGCAGTCGCGTAAATGTAGTCTGTGATCTGTCGTGTGTAAAAAAGAATAAAATAAAAAAATACGCGGTGCATGTCGACGAAACTTTTTAAGATTTCATTAATTCGTTTGACTGAAAATAAGTTTATCATTTATATCATTTGTAAATAGGTTATATGATATCAATACATCGATACGCACATCCGAAACCACCCGAGACTTGTTTTCATACTGAATGTCATTTTGACAGGTGAGGTTATGATCCCCAAAGTGCTGTTGTGTGCGGACTCTAATTAATAAATGAAAATGGTTAGTGAAAAGTGGTTAATATTTATTTTGTTGAAACTTGTGGTATACTAAACTGGTATAAAAGCAGCCGCGTAAATGTAGACTGTGATCTGTGTGTGCAAATAAAAAATATAAAAAATGCGCGATGCATATGTCAACGAAACTTTTCAAGATTTCATTATTTCGTTCGATTGGAAATAAGTGTCAACTGAGATAATCTTTCAATTAAACCAGAGTGCGCGGAATATTGTTCAGTGTAAATATATCGTCAGTTGCGTGATTATATATCATGTGTAATTATGTAGGTTATATATACGAGTTCCCTTTGATAGCTGTGTGGTAACGAACCGGCCGGGGTTTGACGTTACGAAGTGCGGAACATATGTAACAAACGTTCGCATAGTTAATGAATAATATAAATAAGGCAAATCAGTTTATCAAAAAAAGGTCTGGAAGTTGTAAGAAAAAATGTTCGTCAACTTATAACGTCAAATTTTCTTTTTGCGATCTGAAATATTATGGTTGATAATTAATAAAACAAGAACACACGGAACTGTTAGTATATATAATGTGAGAAACTCCAATCGAATAAATGTTTTCTAATTTATTTTTTGTGTCATCAATATTTTTGAATATTTCCATATTTTGCGTCCTATTGAGTCTGGCTCTGCTATTTCCGATCCTTGTTTTGACTCCATCGGTTTGCAGCGGATCGATACATATTATTAATTGGTTGCATAATATGTGTCCTTTAATTTTCTACCATTTCTTCATGCTGATTGTGGTAACCTGATTCAAGTGGTTTCCGACTATGATCATTATTCGCACATTTTGTATATCAGATTCTCAAAACAGTTTCTGGTGTTGATATAAGTGTAGTTATACTTTTTCCACCTGGCCTGTCGAGTAATAAATTTTGAAATTTGTTCCAAAAAGTCTTTGGATGCTTTTTTTGCTGATAATATGAAAAGTTAAATCTTCAGAATGCGGTAGGCAAACACAAATTTTGACAACAATACTTGTGTTGAATGAAATAACGTGTATGTTGAGTATTCCTATTCTGCAAACTGCAAATGTGGAATTATTGGTGAAAACATTCATTACGATAAGTCTACAGTTGCTCAGTTTTGGATGCGATTGAGTATAATGCCTGCCAACATCATGGGAACCCACAGAATTTCTGAATGTTATGTGCGCTATGTCATTTTAATGTAACATCATGACTTCTAACACCCTTTCACTATAATACTATATATTTGGATCACTGAAATACAGTAAAAATCTGCAAACTATAAAATTTATATACTGTGCCATTCATTTTACTTTTTGACTCTCACCGTAACATAAATGTGAAATGAAAAATTCATTAGAAAAGTCTTCAGTTGCTCATTTATGGATGGATTTGAAATTGCTGTCTTCCAAACTAATTGCGCAGATACATTGAATCGCAGCAGATACCTGCGAACTTTGAAATTTCTGTGGATAAGTATATGTGCTAGTATCACCCCCTATCTTTGATTATAGTAATATGGAATGGAACTTTGTTCAGCAAGTTTTAAAGTGTTTCTTTTCAAATAGTATTGAAGTTTGTATTACTGCGGTATGGACCGCATACCTTCAAACTTTGATATTTTTGTGTCGCAGCATGTGTGCCAATCATTTTAATTTTTTACTCCAACCGTAACATGTAATTTCAAAAATTCATCACAAAAGTTTTCAGCTTTACTATTTAACTTTATTTTCCTTTTTCTAAATTCCATGCTAAATTTCTTAATTTCTAAATTTTTTTCTAAATTATCCAGAAATGAAATTGTTTTCCTCCACAACCAATGCAGGTACCTTAAACGTCTTTGATTTCCGTTTCTCTGTAGAATTAAGTACGCTCAGTTTTTTTGCTTCTTTGAGTTCTGACACAATAAATGTTTTCGGGTGCCTTTTTTCTGCAACTATCAAACTGTAGATAATTGGATCTCAGCGGCCACTTGCAAACTTTGGAAATATATTTCATGGGGGGCATGTTTTGGATGACACGAAAACGTCTAGATTCAGAATGCAAAAGCGACATTTAAAAATGGCCAATTCTGTTGGATTTGTTGTGTCTTGAAATTGATCTGTCTTTCCTCTTTTCCTTTCTTTTTTCTAACGTTATAAGCCGGAAATCACATCTCAGCCCGCAACACGCATTGCTACATGCTCTTGAGTTCCCAATGGACAAAACATATTAGGGTACAAGGAAAAAAATTGCCAAAGTACAAGGACAGACCTGTGACGAAATATTTTCAGTACTATTTTGACGAAAAATAGGTCTTTTTTCGTGAAAACCAACGTTATAAGACGAAAATCATAAATAATCCATAGAAATTCAAACTAAAATCCTATAGTCAACTGAAAATAAATAAGGAACTTTTGAGAAAAAAGACGTGATATCAAACCATAAACTTCCCCTAGGAAAAAAAAGGTTGGGACAAGTACATTGATGGTCCTTCGTTTACTGATAATTCCATCCATAACAAAAAAACTTGAAAAAATTTTTTTTTCAAATTGTAAAAAAAATTATTTGATAAAAAAAAATACAGAACAATTCGAAAAAAATTTCACAAATCTTGAAAAAACATTATATTAAAACAAAAACTAATCTGTATCTATTTTTTAAAGTGTCAAATGAATCAAATAACAAGTAAAAAATAAAAAACCGAAAGATCGGTCTTGAAATCATTTTGGAAACCGATGCCTCATTCTTCTTATTAGATTCGAACAGCTAAACCAACTGAAAAAAATTCCATCTAATTTACGTGCGGCATTAAAATTTATTAGATTAATTCGAGGCCAAGTATTTTCTAATGAATTGAAAAAAGTTACCACTTGAATTACGTGCAGCATTAAAATTTATGATATCAATCGGTGGACAAGTATTTTATTAGTAACTCCAAATTTTGACATTATTAAATTCTTCTAAGAAGCTTTTAAATCCAAAAAAATCACATGAAAGCTAGTCATATGTTACTCTATGGTGGCAAAGACTTATAAGAAAATCAATTCTTCTCAGACTTTCAGGATCCTCTGGTATTATTCACAAAATTCGACGTCGATTGGATCGATACAAATTATGTTTAAATATGTGTTAAAAGTACTTGTCCGGCCCATCACTTTCCGTTTAAATTGTTCATCCCAATAATAATCAGTGCTTGTCTAGAACTGATGGATCACAAGTATCCTTGCAGAGGGAATTGAGAGAATTATCTTCAAGTAATTTTTACGTAATTGCACTAATTTAATAAAAAAAGCAAAGAAATTGTTCCGCAATATACAAGCGATATTATTGTCCATTGATAAATGAAAATAATTGTACACAATATGTATGTTCAAGTTTAAAAAATAACTCTCCAGTTTGTATTCAATGACGGCAATTTTTGCTTCTCACTTATTCTTCCAGCAAACGAATTCCATTTGGAATAAGAACTAACCTATACTATTATGAAGAACATTAAACTAATAATGAATCGCATTTCAATAAATGTTTAACCGGATTCTGCCATACAATTCCATTTTTTCATGATTGATTTTTATTTAAATGAATAGGGATGGGCCGGACAAGTACTTTTAACACATATTTAAACATAATTTGTATCGATCCAATCGACGTCGAATTTTGTGAATAATACCAGAGGATCCTGAAAGTCTGAGAAGAATTGATTTTCTTATAAGTCTCTGCCACCATAGAGTAACATATGACTAGCTTTCATGTGATTTTTTTGGATTTAAAAGCTTCTTAGAAGAATTTAATAATGTCAAAATTTGGAGTTACTAATAAAATACTTGTCCACCGATTGATATCATAAATTTTAATGCTGCACGTAATTCAAGTGGTAACTTTTTTCAATTCATTAGAAAATACTTGGCCTCGAATTAATCTAATAAATTTTAATGCCGCACGTAAATTAGATGGAATTTTTTTCAGTTGGTTTAGCTGTTCGAATCTAATAAGAAGAATGAGGCATCGGTTTCCAAAATGATTTCAAGACCGATCTTTCGGTTTTTTATTTTTTACTTGTTATTCGATTCATTTGACACTTTAAAAAATAGATACAGATTAGTTTTTGTTTTAATATAATGTTTTTTCAAGATTTGTGAAATTTTTTTCGAATTGTTCTGTATTTTTTTTTATCAAATAATTTTTTTTACAATTTTTGTCTTATTTATTATGTATGTATTGTATGTTTATGTATTTATTGTATTATTTATTATTTATATATATATTAAGTATGTTTATATATATATTAAGTATGATTTTCATCATACTTCAACTTTTTGTTTTATTTCGATTTATTTAAACTTTCATGAAATTGATATAACAGTTGATGTCGAGTATCCCACGCTTTTTATGTTTTTTTTTCTTTTTCGTTCAATCTACTATAAAAACATGTTTTTAAAAAAAAATTCTTTACACCTCGGTCGAAAGTACGTACTTTCGGCACCGGTTTCAAAGCTGAAAGTTTAACATTTCTGCATCGACAAAACTGCACGCGCGTCATTTGTCACAACAGAAGCAAAAATTTTTTTATGCATTCCGAACGGTTTGACGTGATTTTTTTGACGGTTGACATTTGAATCGATATTGCCTACGCATTTTTTGAAACGCACTGTCTAATCGTCCGGTTACCGTATATTTAACATTAGCATATTCCTCCGAATTATATATTGCTGAGAATTTTTATCGTGTGTATTTTCGTCATGTGATTCTGTTTTTGTCAAATTTATTCCATGCATTTTTATTTTCCGCTATAGTTAACAATTTCTCTATGAACATTTCCTACTATATTTGATAATTTCTATTGCTTTCCTATGAACCTGAAAATAGATCATTACTCCGCACGTCTATATTCATTCCATCAGTCCGGTTACATTATTTTTTGCCTTCGTATCTAAAAGAATAAACGTGTGTTATTCGTCCAGACTTTGTAGCAGTATAGTGCTGTTTTGATAACAGTGCTTGGAAATAATATGACATTTCCATAACATAACCTTATTCGTACGGTTTCCGGACGACTAGACACAGTCTTTTTCAAAATTTTGCTAATCTTATGTACTTAATGCTTGCCACCGACCAGCAGCACTCGCTTTGCTCGTGCAGTAAATGTCGGGGCAGGCATCAAAACATCTATCAATAGATGCATGTTTCGGAAGAAACGTACATTCGACCGGCCGTAAAGAAAAATAGCATACACCACACGGGCAGACGTTTGAAAGCTCTGAACTGTGCGTCAAATACCCTCGGGCTTCGCCTCGGGGATTATGACGCGTAATGCAGGACTTTCAAACTTTCTCCCCTTGTAGTTCAATATGCTATTTTTTCCTTAAGAAATTGCAGATGACATTTCTTCATTTCTCGAAATCCCGTTACATAATTCCAGAGATACGTGAACAAACTGTGCAGAGTTTAAAATAGAAACGATTTTTAAAAAATTCAATGAACAAGAGTAATGATCAAAAACAAGAGCTTCATGGACTCTTTTGAGATTTGTTCAAAACCTAAAGGCACTCATGTTATGTAACATATTTTATTATAAATTCTGTCTGAAAAATTAAACTTACAAAAACAAGTTGAGATTTCCGCAGACCCTGTTAGGGTTTTGGTTCACAATAAATTTCTTTTCAGAATGCGACTCAAAAATGATGCTTGAAACTAAAGATAGAAGGTGGTCGTATTAAAACAATAAACAAAAGTAGGTTGTAAAGAAAATCGAGATCGGGACATTACAAAAGGTTTCAAATGAAATTCTTCTTCTTTCAAATACCGGTCATTTGAACAATAAACAATTAGTAGATTGTCAAGAAAATCGAGATTGGGATATTTGAGTATGAGTATTGTAAAGTGATATTGTAATGTCAAATCATGCTAGAGTTACTCTATTTGAAGTGGAACGCATTTGCCTGACACTATTTCTCTCCCTCTGTGACTACATTTTCACGGTGCTTTTATTCCGGTTTAGGAACGCCCGATGTAGTGAAAACCGGTGTTAAAATGCATGTAAACGTTTTGTAACACCCAGAATAATTAACCGGTCCAGTTATTCCGGGTGTTGAGTACCGTTTATAAGCATTTGAACACCGGTTTTTACTACTTCGGGCGTTACTACACCGGAATAAAAGAACCGTGAAAATGCAGTCTGAGTCGCTTGCTGGAAATCTCCCCAGGGTCTTACGAATCGCGTATGCACACTTGTATTGCGAACAAATGATAACAAAATAACTTTATAATATTTGCATTCTTGAATATTGATAAAAAATCAGTGATTAATAGTTTTTTCATTGTTATTTTATCTTTAAAAGATTCAGTGATAAACTGGTAAAATTTTTGGTGCTTGCTTTGGTAAATAATTTGTTGGTTACTGAGAATCATAAGAAACAGAAACGATGTATTTTAATAATGGTTACAATTCGGAAAAACATGATCAAACAAAGTTCCAAACAGTATTATTAGTTTCAAACAAACAATTTAGAATGAATTGGCCTTTAGAAAAAAACAAATTGGACAATTTAACAACAATTGTATCAAATAAACGTTTTTTTTCATCAAACAAATACTAACTAACGACAAACAATAATTACAAATTGAAAGAAACGCAATAGTCAAAACCGAGCGGATAATTCTATATCAAAAGACGCGGTAGCGGCTCGATATATCTGGTTACCGACCGTAAAAAACTTCTGGCCTAACCGACCCCACTCATCAAAATGTCCAAACCAGACACGGGGGGTTTCCGTTTTTACAGAACGATAGATTATATTTTATTCGCTGTGTCTTTATCAATTTGAAACATAGTTCGGATTTTTCAGTAACCTACATCACTTGAAGATTGTAGTCATTATTATGGAGTTATATAGAAATACTTTAATTATTTAATCATTGAAGAAACAAAGTTTGAAAATTTTCAAAAACGACTCTCTGGCAGTAAAGATTCATCATATACATAAATTTTCTTCGTTCGGATAGTTTTATTTATTATGAACTTAAAAAGGGCCACGAGGTATCTATTTTCATAAAAAAATATTTTTCAAATTATATTCCTTTTCAAAAAAAGACATTTCGACATAACGAAATGTGAAGCCTCTATTCGTTGCCATGGATCGTTGCTAAGCATGATTATTTGTTAGTGTTTTTGCCGTTAAAGCGGGTGCATAGCGCCGGCATTGTTGCTAGCTTTTGGTTAAAAAACGTAAATTTTGTAAAATTTACGTTCAAGAGTACATGTCAGTATTGAAATTTGTGTAAATCTGCCCTGGATCGTCATGAAATTTTCAAATATTTTCTTTGATTTTTTTAAAATAATTTTCACTGAAAAACTTAATGAACAAGATGAATAAAATTAAAAGGTTCTCAAAAACAATCTACCAAAATGATAAACCTTTTCAATTGTTGATTTCGAATGAATCGGAATATTTTCAGAATTCAATATTTATGACAGTTTTATCTATACTATCGTTGAAGGGATTTTATATTTACTTCAAGTTGCTATTTTGAAGATGCAAGACAATTGTCAAATCATAAGATGAGTAATAATAATAATCAGCGAACGGCTTATGGTGCTTGCAAGTAAGCGTTAATTTTAAATTTGTTGAACACAAATTACAATAGGACAAAATAATCTTTTCTAATGGAAGTTTCTTCATACTAAATAGGCTAGATTCGACTGTGGTAAGAAACGAGTTCGAGTATAATGTGAACAATGAATAAGTTGCAAGTGAGTTCAAGATTTCACTTTTCATTATTCACTTCAAATATTCTTGGACTCGATGATCGGCAAAACAGAAAAGTAGATATATTCGCTTCACTATCTATGCTATACTGATTGAAAGTTATGAAGTTTGTTATATATATCATAGAACACTGACATATTGTATCGAGTATTTCGATTAAAGGGTTAACAAATATGTTTTTTCAATCAATCAAAATTATGTAACTTGTTTTATTGAACTAAATGACCGAAATAGTCCATTTTTTATATCATGCCGAGGCTATTCTGGGATCATATATGTAATGTATCAGTATTGTAAAGCAACAAAATTGAAATTTGAATTGACCAAAAAAATGACATTTATTTTGAATTGATGACCATACTCAGTAGATTCTTCTGACTATCTAAAAATAAGAACCAGAATAGAATGCATAAGAACTTTTTGTTACCTTTGACTAAAGAGAAATTTTGTCCAATGGAAGATAAAAGATTGAGGTACAACGGAGTGGTAAAAGTCAAATTGAGATTCAACGGAGAGATGAAAGTTAGATTGAGGTTCAGCGAAGAGTTGAAGGAGCTGGTATCAAATGCATTAATCTTTTCCTTTCCTTTTTGAACAAGAGAAAGGTTAACCCGAGACTCTACCGAGTCTCTTGACATAGAACCTGCAAATAAATAAACAATATTGTAAATAAAAAAATGACAGTTTTTTTTTTTTTCAAGTCAAATATGTTCATAATAGCTATGAACATTCCCAATAAGCATTCATGACGATATTTTTTTTTTAAGACGATATATTCCATTTGTAGGGTGCTATTGCTTAAAAAAATCTCAGGAATTTCAGGAAAATGTAAAATGGCCTGGGTCACAGCTAGTACCTTATAATAAATTAGAAAAAATATTTATATTTTTCTGCTGTCTTATTACAAACGCTATAATTCTTGAGTAACGCTATTTTGTCCAACCAGGGTTATACCAATAGTTATGAGAAAAAAATTGCTATAAAATTCTAGTTGTTTCTTTTTGAATCCACACAACTTTTTATCCTCTTGACTCTTTAAAACTTTTTAACATACAACTCTTTACCTCTGTGAATGCTTTTACTTTTTGAAATACAACTCATTTATCAAAATTGCTCTATATTTTTACGATAATAAACTTTACGACAAAAATCGTGGGGTATTTTCTCAACAACAAAAATAAAGCTATATTACCCCATTTGAGAAAACTGTAAATAAAAATTTTTACTAGCTGCGGAAACAATTTTCGAAGTCCAAAAAAATGACCGCGAAACAGTTCTCTTCATAAAATTCATAAAACATATTCAAAATCTTTAGAATTAAGCTTAATTTACTCTTCTCAAAACGTCGTTTACTGAATTTGATTACCTTATGTTTGGCATAAGCTATTAAATTTTTCCTACAGCTAGAAATTTTGATCGCGATGTACCCAAATTTCTAAGCGGTAGTATACCCCTCATAATATTTCAATCCAACCTCAAGTTTTTGTGATATGTGAATAAATGCATCAATGTTCGAGATAAACACAGTTAGCTGCATTTTTTTTTTTAAATTCCAAAACTCATAAAATGGAGAGAATACTTTCTTTTCCACTCTGACTTTTTGTTATGAATCCTATCACCACATAATCTCGCTCATTCGACTTTTCAGCACAAAAGTGAAAGAGAATGAATTTGAAAGACTCCTGGTTCTACATAACTTTTGTTATCAAATTTTTCGTCTACGATTAATATTGAAAACAGATCAGAATTCGATAAGAGGAAACTGCGAAATAGTTGAATCTCATCTATTCAAAATTCTAGCGCATAAATGGTAACAAACTTGAAGAAAATTGTATTCTTAACGTAGGAAAAACAAAGTGCTCTGATAATTGATGTTAGGTAAACGAAAAACTTGTAAAGATAAAATTTTATTTTTACAAGTTACACAAGAGAAAATGAAGTTGTACATTGTATAAACAACTGCAAAAAACAATCCTACTACTAAAGAGGGATTGTACAATTATGTAACATAAAAATTTAATTTGGTGTTAAATAAATATTCATTTCAATTGGCTAGATTGAGATTGTAATAACAATAAACCTCATTATATTTCTCAGTAATGATGAGTTAAATCAGATGCTTAGTTTTGACCAAAATGCCTGATTTATCACAGATTGAAGTAAATTCGACGGAGTGAAGTGAAATCGACGCAATGTCAATTTATAAAATCACTATAACTTCAACAGCAAATGTAAACGGGTTTCCAGACTTACATCACTTTAAACTTGAATGATTTAATAAAGCCTTGCATGTAAACTAAATTAGAGCATTCGAGTAGTCTGATTGATCGGCTTCAAATTGACAAATTTGAGTGACTGCGGTACTAAGAATTTTTATCAGTTGACTGATCGCATTGGCATATTGAACACAACGTCGCTTTGTGTTCTACTGTGGTCTAATTAAAAGACAACCTGCAAGCCTTACATTGTAGTGTGTTATAGTTCAGACCGTCTACTCAGGACAGTGTCACTCTGTGTCTGACTCTCCTTCAATTGGAAAGTACCCTGCAACAAACTGGAAGCAGAATGGTATATTTCAAGTAGTGTGAGCAGTGTAATACACAATTTGTAGTATTCTATAGTTGAAATAGTGTGTGTTGGACAGTGTCGCTTTATGTCTGATTGTGTTCTAATTTGAAAGCACCCTGCGAACAGTGTATGGCAGTCGGCACAATCTGTGCTGCTGCTATACACATTGACAATGTCGCTCTGTGTCCAAATCTCTTCTAGTTGACTTGAATAACATACTGTTTATTTTGTATAAGAAAGCGCTTAGTACACTTGGGTATTTGGCACAAGGAGCAGCTAAAAAAACAGAGAGCTGCGGAGGGCTGTTCGGGCAGTAGAATTTTGAGCAATGTCTACTCATTACTCTGTTGATAAATTCAGGAAAAAATAATAATCTTTTTACCTTTGATCAATGAGAGGATTGCATCAGAAATTAAAAGAACAAGTCTGGAAACCTATTCAGCAACTGGACAAGTGTTGACAGATCAAGAAAATCCACCTGCAAATGAAATCTTTTAGAATTTTCTACAATCGAAAAGTATCATCACCAAAGCTCATGGAAAAAAACGTCATTCAATGTTGTATATGCACAGTTATTGTAATTTTCATCACCAGATTGTAATTTTCATATCAGAACTAAAAAACGTTGAATTCATGAATGATTAATAAAATTGTAATGCACGTTGATTTATTTATCTTAAAACTTAATGTATCTTTCAATGAACCGGTATTTTGTTTTTGCATAAAATCTTTGTTTATAATATAACGTCGTTGCCATTTCAAAGTCGTTTAACCTCTCGAGCATTCTTCTGCCTAGATAATAAATATTCTATCACAATATTTTTCAGTCCCCTAGGCAACGAGGAAAAAATGGGAAATTTTATAAAATTTAACCTCAATCCTAAGCCAGTTTTTAAATTAAAGTACTTACGAATTTCACATCCAAATAAACGTAATCCAAATAAACGTAATATAAGTAATACAGCGGATATTATAAAAAAAATTGTTCTACCACAACTGATAAGAAGAGTACACCGATCGATTAACACGAAAATATTACCACTTTTGGTGGCATATAAGTGTAAATGCGAATCCCAGATTTATAAGTTAAACAAATTTCATTATTTTGACTCCGGTGAAAGCAAAGGTTTGATAAGTTTTAATAGTGAACAAATAGCAAGAAGATAATCAAACTTTGTTTCCGCGATAGTTTGCTTCTAATTTGTTCCGTTAGGTGGATGCCCTCAAAGGAATATATTAAGACTCATAGGATCTAGCGCGAGATGGCGGCTGTTTACTAAAAGTTATTTTACACCAAGGGTGTGTTTAATTTGGGCGTTCAACTAGGCTTCGAAAATCAAGAGATATATAAATAAATATATATAATTAATAGCGATCGCGCTTTGATTGTGCTACTGAATATCATAAAAAACATTGAAAAAAAAATCAGCAAATTGAATACACAGGTGTTTGTTTTGAATTTTTTTGACTAATCTTCGACAATGGTCTGTGTTAGTCCAACAATCAGCGACAAAAGCCCGACAAACTATTTGTATATTAAAGAAGTCATGAATCTAAAGTTAGTCGGCCGATTTCGCCTCTGCTCCCGTTCAACAATAAAATAAGTGATCACAACGGGCAGCGCCATCATCTGGTGCGTGAAAAAAAATTTACTTGAGCAACACGCGGGAAGGCCTCATGTTTGTGGCACATTTCTCCGCCTTGAGAGAAGAATACGGGATCGCTTGTTATAACATAGCTCGCATCATAACGGTCGTCATCTGAAAACACGTAAGTATTTTTCCCTTTACAAAGCTTGGAAATACGCTTTTCTATATCACTACGCGAAGAGACTTTTATGAGAAAAATACTGTGTTCGTGTATTGTTGTAATTGAGTGATATAAAATGTAGATGATTTGACAGTCAAAATTATAAAACTTTTCTTTGTGTCGATGTATAGTCTGGCAATACAAAGGTAACATGGCGTGAATTTTCCAATAAAAGACTCTGTGTACTGGATTTTGTATTTTTCACATCACAAAAATCTTTTTGTTTTTAGACAATGGCAAACGACGATATAGCCGGACGAATCCGCGAGATGAATTTGGCCAATGACCAACACGTGGAGGGCCACGTTCCGCTCGGTCCTCCACCGGGTATCGCACCACAGCTTCCTCCAGCACCGGTTCCTGATCCTCCACCGCCGGAAGGACAAGAAGAGCGAGCAGATGGCCTACAAGACGCTCACGAACGACCGCGACAGTGTAAGTGACGAACAACGCTCTTTCCGTCTTTGAATCGACCTTCAAAAACAAATTTTATTTTTCACCATTACAGATCGAGGTACCAGAGCTGGATGGAAGACCCGCGAGAATCTGAAGATGAAATATTTGAATGAACTCCAAACCCTTGCGGCAAACTCCTTGGCCAGACAAGCCATACAGGCCAGACGTTACCGTGAGAATAATAGAGACCGAAATCGTAATAACGGTGGAAATCGCGACTATGGTGGAAATCGAAGTGGTCGAGGAAACCGGGAGTGAAACATGGTTTTTTCATGATATAAAAAATAATATTTTTCACAAATAAAGAAAAGTTCAATTGTTCTCACACGTTTTCTATTCTCTTAGTATGTCACACCTTCTTCGAACAATAATTTTAACCAATATAAAAAAAATATATATTTATGTATATATATTCATGATCGTGTATGTAATGA
This sequence comes from Venturia canescens, assembly GCF_019457755.1. Taxonomy (NCBI): domain Eukaryota; kingdom Metazoa; phylum Arthropoda; class Insecta; order Hymenoptera; family Ichneumonidae; genus Venturia; species Venturia canescens. Next base: position 23,449,213 of record NC_057425.1, read on the forward strand.
CGTTCTTAATATGAAAAAAAAACAACATGAAAATTTTAGACATATACACACTATTGAATGAACAACAAAATCAATTGTAGACAATTTTGTCGTTTTCAAATATTTTATTTGTTTTCCTCGGCGCCATCGTCGTGCTCGATATTGTCATCTATTATATTTCGTAAACTTTCATTTGATGGAACATTCAATTAGTGAATTGAGAATATTTTGACCGTGATGTTGTTTTTTCTTCAATATTAAGAACATAATCAAATCATGTGTCGAATTTCGGATTTTTCATAAAGATTATTCACGAAATTAATTGATTTAATTGTGTGGTGAAACATTCTAGCGTAAAAGTGTTGAGGTTATGTTGAATCATGATTTCTTTGCTTTATCGATACCTGAGTTTTCATAATTGATCGTAAACGAAACATGGGAAAACAATAAAGTAGTGACATTATGTCTACGTGCAACCACGAAGATTGATGGTGGCGAGGGTTATTGCACGACCGAAGCGTTAACGCTGCATCAAATACGTCACAAATATGAAGAGATGGACGTTACATGTTCCGGATTGTGAAAGTCATTTTTCTTCAATATTAAGAATATAATCAAATCATGTGTCGAATTTCGCATTTTTCATAAAGAATTATTCACGAAATTAATTGATTTAATTGTGTGGTGAAACATTCTAGCGTAAAAGTGTTGAGGTTATGTCGAATCATGATTTCTTTGCTTTATCGATACCTGAGTTTTCATAATTGATCGTAAACGAAACATGGGAAAACAATAAAGTAGTGACATTATGTCTACGTGCAACCACGAAGATTGATGGTGGCGAGGGTTATTGCACGACCGAAGCGTTAACGCTGCATCAAATACGTCACAAATACGAAGAGATGGACGTTACATGTTCCGGATTGTGAAAGTCATGAAAGATTGCTAGATGAAGTTCATAGTTTAGAGTAGCACCTGCAATCGCAGAGTGGTAAGTAAGCCTAATATTAGCATAAAATGAAATGGTAAAATTTTGTTTTGAATTATATTTCTGCGCATTACAAATGGAACCACACATTTCACAGCAATGTTGATTTATAAATTTTTCACTACCAACATCATGTTTCCACTGTTTTCCATTTTTTAAAGTATTCTATGATTTGAAATGCATTGCTGATCTACTCTGTTTGTTTTTCACAGGATCGCCTATCATTTATATGTACTCAGCTGTCATTTGTAAGCATTCCGGTGACTCACACTAATAGTTGAAAATTCGATGGATCTTCAGTATTTGGAGCCACATGGGAAAAACTGAACGTTTACGATCACAGTGAATCAATCATTTACATGTCTGCAATGAACCTGAGTCTGATTGCTGATTACCTCAAATTTAGAGCATGGCAGTTTGTGACGACGAGCGTTATATTTTTATCATATGCTGTCAGGCAGATAAGCATCAAAGTGTTCTTTTCTGAAAATTCTGATCAATGTCTCCTGATATATTCACCACAGCTGGAGGCGTTGATCTTAGTCTTACAGGTGTCAATACTGACATCATCCATAACAGCCAATGGGTGAGTTTTTTGTTTCTTATAATCTTTCATTTTTCGTTATTTCCATCTGATTCTTCTAATGGGGAGTCATTCATTCTTTTAATTTGCTTGCAAAACTATTTTTCATTCACAATTGTTGGGATGATTTTTATTTTTTATTTTTTGTAAATTTTCAACTTCATTCAATAATGTTTATGAATTTCGAGAAAAATTTTGATTAATTAAAACGTATTTTTTTCCATAAAACAACGTTGAGCGATTGTATACAGCTTTTGGACCGAGGGAACGATCGACGAAAAAAATAATGGATTGCGTTGTGGCAAAACATAAACTCGTGAAAATGGTCATTTGTAAGGAAATGAAAATTAATGTCAAAAACATCAACACTCCTATTGAAGTAGTCTGAAAAGAAAAACATACTGGAAACATTATTTCAGAAATTGAGTCCGAATTTGAAGAAAAGAAAAACTTGTTTGCAAGCGTGCAAGCGCTTTTCTACAATAGTATCAAAGTTTGTAATACTGTATGGTGAAAATACCAGAAAATTCTAATATTTCTATATAGCGGCATACATGACAATCGTTTAACTTTTTGGGTTTGACTGTAAGATGTGAATTAACTAATTCATTACGAAAGTCTTCAGCCGCTTAATTCTGCATAGATCATTGTGGATGTCATGTAGAAGACTGTGTTCTCTAAATAGGAAAGTGTTTTCATCGCAAAACAATGCACACATACTTCAAGTTATGGAATTATGTTGGGGTTTCAAGTACGCTGTGTTTTTTTGCTTTCAAGAGACTCGGTAGAGTCTCGGGACAAGTACATTGACAGCCCTGTCGTCTGCTGGCCCGAGGCTCTTGCCGAGACTATATTTTCTCTGAATAAAACGATTCGACGTGGTGGGGGTAAAATCGACATGTGATTTTCTTTAATTAGGAAGCTCATGAGTTATGTACGGCTTTGAAAATTGAACTTTCAGCTAATTAAGAAGTTCTCTATCGAATAAGCCCAAAATCAGCATGAGCGGTGGCGTAATTGCTGAGAAAAAACTTTGCACGGGCTCAAGATTCTGCAAAAGTTACTAACACATTCGGGATTTGACGTATCTGTATACGTGTACTCTGACCGCTACAAACATAGGCACCTTGGCCCCCATGATCACCAATCCCCGGTGAGAGAATTTTCGTTGCAACCAATGAAGGGTGAGAGAATTTCTGGGCCAATGACATTCGATAAAAAGTGCAGGGAAGATTGGCGGAAATAAGCTAAGGAGCTGGAGAGCTCGAAAATCACCAGCTGAAGTTTCGCGTCATGTTGACGTTTGGGGTTATGTTATGAAGTGCGTGCGGGATAAATAAAAATAATTTTCGCGTCATCTAATGAAGTGCATATTAGTATTCAATTTGTTAAAACTTGTAGTATACCAAACCAGTATAAAAGCGGCCGCGTAAATGTAGTCTGTGATCTGTGTGTGAAAAAAAATATTAACAATGCGCGATGCATATGTCACCGAAACTTTTCAAGATTTCATTATTTCGTTCGATTGGAAATAAGTGTCAACTGAGATAATCTTTCAATTAAACCAGAGTGCGCGGAATATTGTCCAGTGTAAATATATCGTCAGTTGCGTGATTATATATCATGTGTAATAATATAGGTTATATATACGAGTTTCCTATGATAGCTGTGTGGTAACGAACCGGCCGAGGTTTGACATTACGAAGTGCGGGACAAATGTAACAAACATTCGCACAGTTAATGAATAATATAAATAAGGCAAATCAGTTTATCAAAAATAGGTCTGGAAGTTGTAAGGAAAAACGTTCGTCAACCTATAACGTCAAATTTTCTTTTTGCAATCTTAAATATTATGATTGATAATTAATAAAACAAGAACACACGGAACTGTTAGTATAATGTGAGAAACTCCAATTGAATAAATGTTTTCTAATTTATTTCTTGTGTCATCATTATTTTTGAATATTCCTATATTTTGCTTCCTATTGAGTTTGGCTCTGCTCTTTCCGATCCTTGTTTTCACTCCGTCGGTTTGCAGCGGATTGATACATATTATTGATTCGTTGCCTAATATGTGTCCTATGATTTTCTACTATTTCTTCATGCTGATCGTGGTAACGTGATTCAAGAGGTTTCCAACTATGATTATTAATCGCACATTTTGTACATCAGAATCTCAAAACAGTTTCTGGTCTTGATATAAGTGTAGTTATTCTTTTTCCACCTGGTCTGTCGAGTAATAAATTTTAAATCTTGTTCCAAAAAGTCTTTCGATGCTTTTTTTGCTGATAATATGAAAAGTCAAATCTTTGGAATGCGGTAGGCAAACACAAACATTGACAACAATACTTTTAAAATGACGTGTATGTTGAGTATTCTTATTTTGCTAACTGCAAATGTGGAATAATTACTGAAAATATTCATTACGATAAGTCTACAGTTGCTCAGTTTTGGATGCGATTGAGTATAATGCCTGCCAACATCATGGGAACCCACAGAATTTCTGAATGTTATGTGCGCTATGTCATTTTAATGTAACATCATGACTTCTAACACCCTTTCACTATAATACTATATATTTGGATCACTGAAATACAGTAAAAATCTGCAAACTATAAAATTTATATACTGTGCCATTCATTTTACTTTTTGACTCTCACCGTAACATAAATGTGAAATGAAAAATTCATTAGAAAAGTCTTCAGTTGCTCATTTATGGATGGATTTGAAATTGCTGTCTTCCAAACTAATTGCGCAGATACATTGAATCGCAGCAGATACCTGCGAACTTTGAAATTTCTGTGGATAAGTATATGTGCTAGTATCACCCCCTATCTTTGATTATAGTAATATGGAATGGAACTTTGTTCAGCAAGTTTTAAAGTGTTTCTTTTCAAATAGTATTGAAGTTTGTATTACTGCGGTATGGACCGAATACCTTCAAACTTTGATATTTTTGTGTCGCAGCATGTGTGCCAATCATTTTAATTTTTTACTCCAACCGTAACATGTAATTTCAAAAATTCATCACAAAAGTTTTCAGCTTTACTATTTAACTTTATTTTCCTTTTTCTAAATTCCATGCTAAATTTCTTAATTTCTAAATTTTTTTCTAAATTATCCTGAAATGAAATTGTTTTCCTCCACAACCAATGCAGGTACCTTAAACGTCTTTGATTTCCGTTTCTCTGTAGAATTAAGTACGCTCAGTTTTTTTTGCTTCTTTGAGTTCTGACATAAAAAATGTTTCCGGGTGCCGTTTTTCGGCAACTATCGAACTGTTGATAATTGGATCTCAGCGGCCACTTGCAAACTGTGGAAATATATTTCATGGGGAGCACGTTTTAGATGACACGAAAATGTCTAGATTCAGAATGCAAAAGCGACATTTAAAAATGGTCAGTTCTGTTGGATTTTTTGTGTCTTGAATTTGATCTATCTTTCCTATTTTCCTTTCTTTTTTCTAACGTTATAATCCGAAAATCATATCTCGGCCCGCAACACGCATTGCTCCATGCTCTTGAGCTCCTAATGGAGAAAACATATTAGAAGACAAGGGGGAAACCACCAAAGTCCAAGAACAAACCTCTATCGAAATATTTTCAGTATAATTTTGACGAAAAATAGGTCTTTTTTCGTGGAAACCAACGTTACAAGCCGAAAATCATATCCCGGCCTCCAACCCGCTTGCGACCGTGCTCTAGGGTTCCTAATTGACAAAACATATTAGGGTACAAGGGAAAAAATCGCCAAAGTCCAAGAACAGACCTGCGACGAAATATTTTCAGTACAATTTTGATGAAAAATAGGTCTTTTTTCGTGGAAACCAACGTTATAAGCCAAAAATCATATCCCGGCCTCCAACCCGCTTGCGACCGTGCTCTTGGGTTCCTAATTGACAAAGCATATTAGAGTGCAAGAAAATAAATTGCCAAAGTCCATGGACAGACCTGTGACGAAATATTCCCAGTACAATTTTGACGAAAAATAGGTCTGTTTTCGTGAAAACCAACGTTATAAGCCGAAAATCATAGAAATTGAAACTAAAATTTTATAGTCATCTGAACATAAATAAGGAACTTTTGAAAAAAAAGACGTGATATCAAACCATAAACTTCCCCTAGGGAAAAAAAGGTTGGGACAAGTACATTGATAGTCCTTCATTAGCTAATAATTCCATCTATAAAAAAAACTTTTAAAAAAATTCATTCAAAAAGTTGTAAAAAAATTCATTAGAAAAAAAATACTGAACAATTTGGAAAAAATTTCACAAATCTTGAAAAAACATTATCTTTAAAAAAAATAATCTGTATCTATTTTTTTAAGTGACCAAAGAATCAAATAACAAGTAAAAAATATAAAATCGAAAAATCGCGCTTGAACTCATTTTGAAAACTGATGCCTCATTCTTCTTATTTGATTCGAACAGCTAAATCAATTTAAAAAAATTCCATCTAATTTACGTGCAGCATTAAAATTTCTTATATCAATTCGAGGCCAAGTATTTTTTGATAAATTGAAAAAAGTTACTACTTGAGTTACGTGCAGCACTAAAATATATGATATCAATCGGAGGACAAGTAATTTATGAGTAACTCCAAATTTCAACATTATGGAATTGTTCTAAGAAGCTTTTGAATTCAAAGAAATCACATGCAAGATAGTCATTTCTTACTCTATGGTGGCAGAAACTTATTAGAAAATCGATTCTTTTCAGACTCTCAGGAGCTTCTGGTATTATTCACAATATTCGACGTCGATTGGATCGATACAAATTATGTTTGAATATAAGTTAAAAGTACTTGTCCGGCCGATCACTTTCCATTAAAATTGTTTATTCAAACAAAAATCAGGGCTTTTCTAGAACTGATGGAGTACAAATATTCATGCAGAGGGAAATTAGAGAGTTATCTTCTAGTGATTTTCGTTTAATTGCACTAATTTAATAAGAATGGAAATGAACTGCCCTATAATATACAAGGAATGTTATTGTGCATCGATAAATAAAAAACATTTTGCACGTTAAATATCTTCAAGCTTCCAAAATTGATCCCCAGTTTGTATTGCAATGACGGCAACTTTTACTTCTCAATTCTTCCAGCGAACGAATTTCATTCGGTATAACTAACCTATACTATTATTAAGAACATTAAACTAGTAATAAAACGCATTTCAATAATTTCTTTACCAGACTCTGCCGTACAATTTTGTTTTTTTATGATTGATTTTCATTTGAATGAATAGTGATGGGCCGGACAAGTACTTTTAACTTATATTCAAACATAATTTGTATCGATCCAATCGACGTCGAATATTGTGAATAATACCAGAAACTCCTGAGAGTCTGGAAAGAATCGATTTTCTAATAAGTTCCTGCCACCATAGAGTAAGAAATGACTATCTTGCATGTGATTTCTTTGAATTCAAAAGCTTCTTAGAACAATTCCATAATGTTGAAATTTGGAGTTACTCATAAATTACTTGTCCTCCGATTGATATCATATATTTTAGTGCTGCACGTAACTCAAGTGGTAACTTTTTTCAATTTATCAAAAAATACTTGGCCTCGAATTGATATAAGAAATTTTAATGCTGCACGTAAATTAGATGGAATTTTTTTAAATTGATTTAGCTGTTCGAATCAAATAAGAAGAATGAGGCATCAGTTTTCAAAATGATTTCAAGCGCGATTTTTCGATTTTATGTTTTTTACTTGTTATTTGATTCTTTGGTCACTTTAAAAAATAGATACAGATTATTTTTTTTAAAGATAATGTTTTTTCAAGATTTGTGAAATTTTTTCCGAATTGTTCTGTATTTTTTTTCTAATGAATTTTTTTACAATTTTTTGAATGAATTTTTTTAAAAGTTTTTCTTATAGATGGAATTATTAGCTAATGAAGGACTATCAATGTACTTGTCCCAACCTTTTTTTCCCTAGGGGAAGTTTATGGTTTTTACATATTACCATAATCAAAGATAGGGCGTGATACCTAGCACATCAAGAGATTCGGTAGAGTCTCGGGACAAGTACATTGACAGCCCTGTCGTCTGCTGGCCCGAGCTCGCCGAGACTATACTTTCTCGTAACTAAAAGATTCGCGGTGGTGGGGGTAAAACTGAGATGTGATTTTCTAGAATTGCGGAGCGCAGAAGATTTCTTGTAGCGCGAAAATCAGTTTGGAGACTAATTTTCAAAACCCCTTTCGAATGAGCCCAAAGTCGATGTGATCGGTGCCGTAATTGCTGAGAAAAAACTTTGCACAAGCCTAAGATTATGCAAAAGTTACTAACACACTTCTGAACTAGAGGTATCTGTATACGCGTTCTGACCGACACATATAAGAGCATTTTGATGCCCTTCATAGCCAATCCGCACCGAGAAAATACCGGTTTCAACCAATCGCCGATTAGAAAACTTCTCATGGGTCCTGTCGTCTGTCTTCACACCGTCGGTCTTCTTGTCACATCATCGTTCCCATGTTTATTTACGATACTCGGACTCTCGGTCTTCGTGTCACATCATTTATATCTACGGTCAAAATAATTTCTTTCGGTCACCGTCTCCGTAAATTCGTTCATCGTCTGTATAATAAAATTTCGGGGAAACAGTGCGAGATGTGTAAATTCGATTCACAATTCTTATATAACTGTAAAATGTGTTATGCGAATTTCGTGAAAATACTGCGGTTTAGTTCAATCTCATGGCTATGTGTTCGCAAGTGTTTGTTAATATATAAACATTAATGTTGGGAAATGTCTCCTTGTATAAACACTTTGACTTTTACGTTTATTGTGTGACATGATTTTCTTGCAATCATTTGTTCTTATTTCGCTAAATTTTCAACAGGAGTTGCGAGAAAAAAAAATTTCGTTCATTATAACCTCAAACGCTCTTTTCAAACTGTGTGTCTTCCTAAATTGTATGTCATGCAATTATATTGAAAAAAAAACACGCGAAATTGGTTGTATATAAATGGAATCGTATTAATTAAAACAAAAGTTGATTAAATAAAAGTGTCTAATCCAATGTATTCTAATATCTTCTTTCATTGAGTTTGGCTGTACTCTCCACTCCCTTTTTCTACCTCCTTAGCTTACAGAATATCCCTACCAATTTCAATTCAATATTCTCTAGAGAATATGTGTGTTGTGGGTATTTCTATTTCCTTGTAATGATTTCAACAACATAATATGAAAAATGTATAACGAAAAATTCATGTCTGTAAGTCTACGCCTGATCATTTTTGGATATGATCAGATATTTAGTCCGCGTATAGCCATGGAGACATACAAAAGTACACCATTTTGCTTGCCTCAACTTGCACCATGTCTTTTACTTTTTTTCTCAAATGTGACATAATAACATTTGAGAATGTGGTTCAGGAAATTCTGAAATATTTTTCCCCATAGTATCAAAGTTAGTATTACCGGTATGCAGCGAGTACCTGTAAACTTTGATATTTCTGTAAAGCGGCCGGTGTGGAAATCATTTCACTTTTTGGTATCGACTGTAGTATATAAACAGAGAAAGTCAATACTAAAGTCTTCAGTCGCTTATTACTGAATAGGTCTGAAATTGCTGTCTTCGAAAGCCAATGCACAGATACATCAAACAATTTTGAGTTCTGTTGGCTGTTAAGCGTACTGTCTTTATTACTTTTAGTATTGACATATTACTTTTAGTATTGGCATAATTAAGTTAATGAATCTGCCGTAAACTTTTTGTCTCTAGGAAAATGAAGATGAATGAACCGCAGCGGATACTTGCAAACTTTGAAGATTCTGTGTATTAACTTGTGCGCTAGATATTATCGCGTCGCACTTTTGATTATGGAATGTGGACATATATAAATAATAAAAATTACAAAAGAAATTTAAAATATGGATATATATAGAAATAATAAGTAATAAAGATAATAAAAAAATAATCATAAATGTTACACAAAGTCAGCGGTGGCTCATTTAAGAATGGCATATCATTTTATTTTTTCAGAATGTAATGCATACATCAAAACATAAGCGATTGTGTTTGTCTAGACACACTATACTGTTTCCTGCTCCTATTGAAACTCGGTGGCTACATGCAGAATTTGAAAATTTTTTGCATCGACATGTGTGCATTCACTTTGCATCTCTCGATATAGTGATATGAATAAAAGTGAATTCATCGAAAAGTCATTGGAAAGCTCATTTCAAATGAAATAAAAATTTCTATCTTCAGAATGCAATATATATAATATCTTAAAACTGCCAATTCTGTTGCATTTTTTTTAAATTTTATTATCTTTCCCTTGAATTTTGGAGAAAAGGGATCGAAAAAATCTGTTCTATGAAAGAAGTCTCCACATCCCTTCATTCCTGGTATAAAGACTTGGGAAAAATCGCCAAAGTCTAGGGATAGATCTGTGCCGATAATTTTTTACATAAAATTTTACGAAAAATAAGTCCTTTTTCGTGGAAACCAAAGTTACAAGCCGGAAATCATATCTCGGCCTCCAACGCGCATTCCTCCGTGCTCTTGGGTTCCCAATGGGCATAACATATTAGAGTACAAGGAAAAAAATCGCCTAAGTTCAAGGACAGACCTGTGACGAAATATTTTCTGTACAATTTTGACGAAAATTTGGTCTTTTTTCGTGGAAACCAAAGTTGTTAACCGAAAATCATATCTCTTCACTCATCCCGGATTTCTCCATGCTCTTGGGTTTCTAATGGCTATAATAAACCATAAACTTCCCCTAGGGAAAAAAAGGTTGGGACAAGTCCATTGATGGTCCCTTGTTTGATGACATAGAAAAAAGATTCAGAACCAGGAAAAAAATTCTATAGAAATAATAAACGAAAAATTGTTAAGTTCAAAAAAATTCAACAAAAATAAAAAACAATCGAAAAAAATTCTGTAAAGAAAAATAAAAAATTTTCAAAAAAATTCATAAATATTGAACAAATTGAAAAATGTACTATCCAAGTTACATGCAGTATAAAAATGTATGATATCAATTGGAGGACAAGTTATTATTGATAATTTGGAATATTTATCGAACACATCCGAAACTTTGATTGAAAAATTGACGTTTTATGCATAGGAGCCACTAATCATTCATGATAATTATATTCAAGAAAAAATTTCATGAAAAAAAAGTCATAATGGAAGTTACGTGCAGTACTAAAATGTATTATATCAATTCGAGGCCAAGTATTTATCAGTTATTCGAAATATTATCTCCGGCGATAAATGAGCGTTGAGAATCCTCGTCGGGCTCAGAACGTTTTATCAAAATTACTAAAAAATTAATGGAAATAAAAAATCGCCGAATCTTTCTTTCGAATAATAAGAACGATGTCAAACCATTTCTTTTTAACCAGACCATATAAAAATCGTTGAAAATTCACATGAAAGTCATTCGTTACTTCAACAAGGTACAGACTGTGAAGAATCGATCCCCCTCCGACTTTCAGGATCCTCTGGTATTATTCACAACATTCAACTTCGATTGGATCGGTACAAATTATGTTCGAATACGTCTTAAACGTACTTGTCCGGCCCATCACTTTTTATTCAAATTGCTCATTCGAAAAAAAATCAGGGCTGTTCTATAATCCCAAATATAATAAAATGGATAGAAATAAATATAATATCTCCAAGTAATTTGAACTTGATTGTTCTCAGGTTCGTATAGCAATATCCACTTCTCATTTCCTTCAGTGAACACATCATTCGGTAAGAACCAATGAAAATGAAAAATCATCAGGCACATTACAAGAAATTTTCCAACCTATTCAGCTGTGCAATGTTTTTTTTTCGATAGTCACGTACACATTTTGATAAATATCACTAGTAGAGTACGACACGTGGATTCCTGGAATTTGGAGAAAAAAGATTTTGTTGTGAATTATGACTCCATACAATATAAATAGATTAATCAACTTCATCTTTCATTTTCGTTTCATTTTGACAAGAGCGATTCGAAGGAAAATTATTTTCTCGGGAATTACTGTTCGTTATTACTGTTAAAAAAAAAAACTGAGCTCAACAGAGTTCAAAAGGGTTCAAGGTATCTGCATTGGTTTTGAAGGAAAACAATTCCAGGACATTTTAGAAATGAATTTAGAAATTCAGACACTTGGAATATAATTTAGAAAAAGAACATTTATTAATTCAGAAGAGCCGAAGACTTTTGTGATGAATTTTCCAGATTTCATGTTACGGTTAGAGTAAAAAATTTGAATGATTGTCACACATGCTGCCATACAGAAATATCAAAGTCCGGAGGTATTCGCTGCATACCAGTAATACAAACTTCAATACTATTTGGATCAGTCGTGAAATTCAATCACCCTTGAAATCGAAAGTACAACCAAAAAAAGTAGAATACGAATCTCAGATTGTGGGTTGCTCAATAGAATTGAGCTTTTCTTGAGCGGCCATAAGAAAATGAAGTAATCTCTAACTTCGAGCCAATTTTGTACCCGTTAGCACTTCGGGGCTAATTTGAGTAGGCAATTATTTTTCCCTCACAAATATCCGATCGGGTACGATAGACGTTAATTGAGATTATATTTATAGAGCTGAAATCAATTGGGAACAAACACGAGTACATGGAATATTTAAAAATCGTCGTTTTATTGATACTACAACGATTCAGGTCTTGCAATATTTAAATAAAGTTTCTTCATACTGATTATTCAATGAAAAATGAATGTTTATTTTGCATTTTTCGTACATTCAGTACATCAAGGTAATTGAAAGAGTAAAAAAACAATAGTTTTGAATTGTTCACATCGGATCAGATAAGTGAATAAAAAAGACTTTTATAGAATCCCACTATATTCCACGCATTTCGTTCCTTATAAAGTAAAAAATTCAATAAAACTTTACTGTACTTGAAAATTCTATTAAATGTTAATAAATGAATGAAATCAGATTGATGGAATATACATTGCTCAAAATTCTTTTTAAGGTTTACAGGTATTCGTTTGGATTTAGTAAAAAAAATTTTGAACTGTCAAGAAAAAAGCATGTATGAAGACTTTTTCAATCAAATAAATTTTTTTATCAATACCTCAAAATTGCAGGAAAAAGAAGAAAACATAACGCACGCCGATTCAAATATAATTGGCAATGTTTGAAACTTTTTTTCATCTCTTGCATTCTGAAGCCAGATATTTGTATTTTGTCCTAAAAGAAGTCTCCGATAACTTCTTGTAGCATTATTTTGAAATTCATATCACTATTCTCACATCAGCGATGGAAAGTAAAAATACTTACAGCACACATGTCGATGCACAAAATTTTTAAAGTTGGCAGGTAGCCGCTGGAAATCAGTTATCCACATATTGATACTAACCGTAAAAAGATACTAGAAGACTTTTGAAATTCATTTTGCGAATACTAAAAAGCAAAAAAACACAGCGTACTTGAAACCCCAACTTAATTCCATAACTTGAAGTATGTGTGCATTGGTTTCCGATGAAAACACTTTCCTATTTAGAGAACACAGTCTTCTACATGACATCCACAATGATCTATGCAGAATTGAGCGGCTGAAGACTTTTGTAATGAATTAGTTAATTCACATCTTACAGTCGAACCCAAAAAGTTAAACGATTGTCATACATGCCGCTTCATAGAAATATTAGAATTTTCAGGTATTTTCATCATACGGTATTATAAACTTTGATACTATTGTAGAAAAGCGCTTGCAAACTTCCTGGAATATGTTTGAAGAACTTATTATGCCACATCAAAGGAATGCAAGTGAATAAAATAGAGCGCATATGACATCTATCATGATGTGGAAGTTTTCTCATGTCGCCAAGGTTTTATGCAGCCAAAATATTTGATTGTGTACAAAATCAAGCAGGTATAGCCTTCGAGTAATCACAGACATAGAGGAGAAATACTCAACATACCTGTTGTATCATAAAGTTGCCAAACTTTCTAGATGTCCACTACATATTTCAGAAGTGGAACTTTTAATATCAGCAGAAAAAGAGTACCCAAAGACTTTTTGAAACTAATTCTCAAATCCATCATACGACAACCCAAGCGGAAAGTGAATAACTAATGACATATGCTTGACCCATAGATTTTCTCCAAATGGTCATGTATATAATTAGAGCAATCTGACACTACTTCATAAACCTTTCGAATTACGTTGTCACAACTAATGCGAGGAATTGAAAGTGGAAAAAAGGACTGGATGGTACACCGCAACTGAAAGAGGAAAATATGTCAACTCGGATAATACATCCAATAAAATTAGACACATTCACTTGTTGAAAGATTTTGAGTTTTTATTTTCATTCTTTAATTTGCTTTAATAATTGACATATGTAATTGCTGCTCGAAAAGAACATTTGGGGTTATAGGTTAAAAAGGTTAAGAAACCGATTTTTCCAGCAACCGATTAATCAGAACACATATAAATCATTTTCATTCGCGTATAATTTTGTCGTATGATTCCATAATGCTCAACACTTATTCCACTAAACTGTGAAATAGTTTTAAAAACTGGCACATTCACACTGTTTATGATTGAGAAATTATACAAAACTCGAATAAACATAACCACCACTTTTATAATACACTCTTTTATATAGCTGATTTTTAAGCTAAACCATAAAATAAATAGATATTATGCACTTCATTAGATGATGAGCATTGTTTTTATTTATCCCGCACTTATTCGTAACGTCGAAACTCCGTTCGTTTATATACATACTATCGAAAACTGACAGATGGTTGTTATATAGATATATATAGATAGAGATATATTATATACGTTCGTGGAGTCTGAACGTGGTCGGTCAGCTGGAGTGAGCCAAGATCGGGTGAGCGAATCAGAATGCGTTAGGACACAACTCTACTACCACTAGCTTAAGTCTAACGAGTATACGTATACTTCGACCCGTGATGTGTTAGTAACTTTTTGCATAATCTTGAGCCCGTGCAAAGTTTTTTCTCAGCAATTACGCCACCGATCATATTGATTTTGGGTGCAATCGAAAGAGAATTTCTTAATTAGCTAAAAGTTCAATTTTCAAGTTGCGAAATGGCTCCTGAGCTTCGTAATTCAAGAAAATTACATGTCAATTTTACCCCCACCACCGCGAATCGTTTTATTCAGAGAAAGTATAGTCTCGGCGAGCTCGGGCCAGCAGAAGACAGGGCTGTCAATGTACTTGTCCCGAGACTCTACCGAGTCTCTTGATGGAAATTGTCCACTAGCCAATTCAGTCTTTGAGTGTGTCGTATGCATGCATTTTATGCAGCCGAAAGCACGCGTTCGCGGAGCTTTTAGCTCAGTGAATTGTCGGCTTTTGCCCGCGCTTTTCGAAGTGTGGATGCGGACGACATTACTCGATGGTTGGGTTTAAAACTGAGTCACGTATATTCAATAAACCTAATACGTTACAGAACTAAAATTGACAGATAAAAACGTGACAGTAGAGTTAAATTACAGACAGTAAGATGGACATTTTTCACTAGCCAATCCAGTCTTTGAGTGTGTCGTATGCATGCATTTTATGCAGCCGAAAGCACGCGTTCGCGGAGCTTTTAGCTCAGTGAATAGTGGGCTTTTGCCCGCGCTTTTCGAAGTGTGGATGCGGACGACATTACTCGATGGTTGGGTTTAAAACTGAATCACGTATATTCAATAAACCTAATACGTTGCAAAACTAAAATTCACTGATTAAAATATTAATCTGAAGCTATCAAATATGATAGCTTCATACAAATTCAACCAAATAAAATTTAGGGAATTTAAATAACATTTACGGATTGTACACGCCGGCTGCAAAGTTTAGATGTAGTGATCGAAATTACCTCATTAGAAGCTTCATTACTTGTTTATGGAATGAGATAATCAAATTTAGCATAAATATGTTCATAGGAGATAGCTGCATTTAAAAACAGCTAAATAGTTGTCATCACTTTTTTCGAGTCAGTACGCATTTTCAAACAGAACCGTTTTTCGGCTATTTTTTAGAGTTTGATGTTGATTGTAGAGTTAGTGGAAATTAAATCTCCAATTGTCTCTACAATAAATTCGAAGGAGATAGAAATAGCATTATTTTCGTTTTTGAAACCATTCTCTGCCATAATAGTAGAAATTGCACTGAAGCCTAAAAATCATAGAGCTAGATAGATACATTCAATCTCTCGAATAATGAAAACGTTCAAAGGGAAAAGACTTTGTAGATTTGCAAACAAAAAAAAATTGAAAACGTAAGATGTGAAGATGAAAAGAAAAAAAATGGTTTCCATCGGTGGGAGACGAAATGGGAAATCAGATGACCATGTTATGAAAAGTGACGTTTCATGACGAAAAACCTCAGGAGAATATCCAGTAAACAGTAAAGAAGGAGAAAAAGATAGGAATAATTTCACTGGGAACAGGAATAGTGTGAAAAAAATTACGGGGAACAGAACGTCATGATCTAAAAAAGAAGATAAAATAGAAAGGAGGCACAACCTCGGAAGACCGGTGGGAAATACTGACCAAAATTGTCAACGAAACATCCTACGGAGTGGGCAGAAGTAGGGCACTAAGGGCGAAAGCGGAGGAAGACAAATAGAATAAAATAAAAAAAATGGAAATAACCGAGGAAAGTCGTTAAGAACAAATCGAAACAATTTTTCAGAGTATATTTTCAGAGTATACAGGGCTGTAGGAGAAATAAGTTCAATAACGGAAAAACAGAAGCCAAGAAAATCCAAAAAAGGAATAGAGTAGTAAATAGACTAAAAAGAGAATAGTGGCAGAGAAGCAGAACAACGAAAATTAAAAAAGGCAACAAACAAGTAGGAATAAAAACATTGAAATAATACGAGCGAACAATATAAAAATCGGCTCATGACATAGGATATGTAAAACACCGGGGAAAGTACAAAAGACAAAAGTAACATGATGTCAAGAAATTAAAGCATAGAGGAAAGTTGTTTGGGACAAGTCCAGTCGATATTTAGATGATAAAGGGCTGTAGGAGATTCGAGATCAATGGAGGCAAAAAGAAAACAAACCAATCCAAACGCGACAAAATCGAGAATAGTAGAAAAATGAAGAGCACTTCGGGAGCACTAAGCTGCGGTGGTCTATTGAAGGGGCCCGAGCAAGGAAAAAAATGGGTAGGTGATTTTTGGACGATAAATTAGGGCACAAGGGGAAACGGGGAAACGAGGGGAAAACGGGGAAACGAAAATTTGAAGAGGAAATCGAAACACATAAAAGTTGATAATTGAAAAAATATTTGAGATCATGAAAAAAAATGCCAAAAGTAGATACGGTTACAACGTAATTTTATTATACAAGGGGATTACAGAGAACAGTTTAAGAGAATTATTGAAAATATTGAAATATGGAAAGAATTATGGAAAGGAAGAGATATCGGAAAAAAATGACAAATAGAACTAGTACTATAATCTGTATACAAAACCCGACGCAAGAATCAGGCAAAGATATATTAATAAATTTGTTAAAACGGGATACGAAATTTCAGAAACTATGAAAAATCAAACAATGGAATTGAGAGTCGAAAAGCTGGGAAAATATGCCTAATGTATATTAGGTAAGTATATATATACTATGTGTTCAAAAATGTATAATATCCCAGAAAAAATCGCCTCACGGAGAAAAAAAACTCGGACAAGTACATTGATGGTCCTGCGTTTCTCTGCATCACGAAAACCTATACAAATAATTTCGCCTTTATTGCAAAGACTTTTAGTTGTCTAAATTAATTAAAAATTATTTGCCGATCTCTCTAGGGAGTGCGTGAGAAAGGTGGGTATTGGTCTCTCTGGAGGCGGGGCTAAGAGCGCCGAGAGCGAATTCGCGCTTGCGAAATGTATGATAGTCCACAGGTAATTGGGAGTGGCCGATGAGCGTAGAGCGCGATGGCGGTGGCCCGATGTCCGAACTTGTACATACATCCTCGTCATTCTGTGTGTGTCCCGTCCATCTTAACGCAGTCTCGTCGCTCCTTATGTGAAAGGGAGAGCAATACTCATAGGCGGGGGCAACTCCCGACTAACTACAGGTGCTGTGTAAGGCGTAACTAACCACGCCCTTCTGCCTCGATGCTCCCTATCTTTCGCGGGATGACCACTCAGGCGTACCGAAAGACGAGCACGTCACCGGCCCGCCTTGGCCCGGCTAATTGTCACAACCCCAAGATCGGTACATAGGGTACATTGGTACATAGGGCTCGAATCATTAAACTTTACAGACTTTTCGACGATTCCTTTGAATGATAATTATTTCTCGAATAATATCCCGTCATCATTGAAAAAGTGATAATAATAATATTAATAATCTTATTATTAATAAATTATTATTAAATTCATAAAATCATTTAATTATTCCATTTAATAATGTTAATAAATTAAATGATGTTAATAAAGGTCATGGTCTTAAAGTTACTATATGGAATAGATGATTATGAATTTTTTAATTAAAAATTTTATTTAACATAATTAGTTTCCTTTGTATATAAAGTTCTTAAAATAGTAAAAACATAAGATTGAATAATTGAAACTCTTAATTCTAAAATTAATAAAATTAATTGAATCAAAATAACAAGTAATTTAATAATATATAATGAAGGATTAGCATTTTCACTTAATAAAGTTAATAATAAATGACCTGCAATTATATTTGCGGTTAATCGAACGGATAATGTTATTGGTCGAATTAAATTTCTAATAGTTTCAAAAATTACTATAAATGGTATTAAAATAATTGGTGTACCTTGAGGAATTATATGAGCAGAAGCTAAATTTCTATTTTTTTTTTCATAAAAATATTATTAAAGTTAATCATAATGGTAAAGAATATCTAATTGAAAAAATTGAATGTCTTGATCTAGTAAAAATATAAGGAAATATTCCCATAAAATTACTAAATCAAATATTTATAAATAAAGAAATAACAAAAATAGAATTTAAATAATTAAATTTATTTTTAAAAATAATTTTTAATTCATTATATATTAATATTATAATTAATTTAAATATTAAAATTAATCGGGAATTCGAAATTCAATAAATTATTGGAATTAATAAAATATTTATAATAGAAGAACATAGAAAAAAGACTCAGAACCAGGAAAAAAATTCTATAGAAATAATAAACGAAAAATTGAAAAGTTCAAAAAAATTTAACAAAAATAAAAAATAATCGAAAAAAATTCTGTAAAGAAAAATAAAAAATTTTCAAAAAATTCATAAATATTGGACAAATGGAAAAATGTACTATCCAAGTTACATGCAGTATAAAAATGTATGATATCAATTGGAGGCCAAGTTTTTATTGATAATTTGGAATATTTATCCAACAAATCGGAAACTTTAATTGAAATTTATGATAATTATTTTCAAGAAAAAAGTTAATGAAAAAAAGTCATAACGGAAGTTACGTGCAGTACTAAAATGTTATTCGAAATATAATCTCCGGCGACAAATGAGCGTTGAGAATCCTTGTCGGGCTCACAACGTTTTATCAAAATTACTAAAAAATGAATGAAAATAAAATCATTAAAAATTCACATGAAAATCATTCGTTACTTCAATAAGCTACACACTTTAAAGAATCGATTCCCCTCCGACTTTCAGGATCTCCTGGTATTATTCACAACATTCAACTTCGATTGGATCGGTACAAATTATGTTCAAATACGTCTTAAACGTACTTGTCCGGCCCATCACTTTTTATTCAAATTGCTCATTCGAAAACAAATCAGGACTGTTCTATAATGACAAATATAATAAAATCGATAGAAATAAAAATAATATCTCCAAGTAATTTGAACTTGATTGTTCGCAAGTTCGTATAGCAATATCCACTTCTCATTTTCTTCAGTGAACACATACCATTCGGTAAGAACCAATGAAAATGAGAAATAATCAGGCACATTACTAGAAATTTTCGAACCTACTCAGCCATGAAATGTTTTTTTTTTCTATAGTCACGTACACATTTTGATAAATATCACTAGTCGAGTACGACACGTGGATTCCTGGAATTTGGAGAAAAATGATTTTGTTGTGAATTATGACTCCATACAATATAAATAGATTAATCAACTTCATCTTTCATTTTCGTTTCATTTTGACAAGAGTGATTCGAAGGAAAATTATTTTCTCGGGAATTACTGTTCCTTAATATTAACACATGCATTAACTTCGTTTTTGATTTGTTTTCGAATGAGCAATTTGAATAAAAAGTGATGGGCCGGACAAGTACGTTTAAGACGTATTTGAACATAATTTGTACCGATCCAATCGAAGTTGAATGTTGTGAATAATACCAGGAGATCCTGAAAGTCGGAGGGGAATCGATTCTTTAAAGTGTGTAGCTTATTGAAGTAACGAATGATTTTCATGTGAATTTTTAATGATTTTATTTTCATTCATTTTTTAGTAATTTTGATAAAACGTTGTGAGCCCGACAAGGATTCTCAACGCTCATTTGTCGCCGGAGATTATATATCGAATAACATTTTAGTACTGCACGTAACTTCCGTTATGACTTTTTTTCATTAACTTTTTTCTTGAAAATAATTATCATAAATTTCAATTAAAGTTTCCGATTTGTTGGATAAATATTCCAAATTATCAATAAAAACTTGGCCTCCAATTGATATCATACATTTTTATACTGCATGTAACTTGGATAGTACATTTTTCCATTTGTCCAATATTTATGAATTTTTTGAAAATTTTTTATTTTTCTTTACAGAATTTTTTTCGATTATTTTTTATTTTTGTTAAATTTTTTTGAACTTTTCAATTTTTCGTTTATTATTTCTATAGAATTTTTTTCCTGGTTCTGAGTCTTTTTTCTATGTCATCCAGAAACAAGAGACCATCAATGTACTTGTCCCAACCTTTTTTTCCCTAGGGGAAGTTTACGGTTTGATATCACGCCTTTTTTCTCAAAAGTTCCTCATTTATGTTATGACGGTTATAGGATTTTAGTATAAATTTCTATGAATTATTTGCTTAGTATATTTTTATAGATTCCATTCTCATACGAACAATTTTTATGGGATAATCTTTTTCATGAAATTATCAGCAAATAAGGGACCATAAATGTACTTTTCCCAATCTTATTTTCCCTCGGTATGATGTTTGGCTTATAAAGTTGGTTTCCACCATAGAAAACCAATTTTTCGTAAAAATTGTAGTGAAGATATTTCGTCACAAGACTGCCCTTGAACTTTGGCGATTTTTTTCCTTATACTCTAATATGTTATGCCTATTAGGAACTCAACAGCATAGAGGAATCCGGGATGATAGGCCCGAGAAATGAATTTCGGTTTATAATGTTGGTTTCCACGTAAAAGACCAATTTTTCTTCAAAATTGTACTGAAAATATTTCGGCACTGGTTTGGTCTTGGACTTTGGTGATTTTTCTCCTTGTCTTCTAATATGTTTTGTCTATTGGGAACCCAAGAGCATGAAGAAATGCGTGTTGTGGGCCGTAATATGATTTTCGGCTTATAACGTTGGTTTCCACGAAATAAGATCTATTTTTCGTCAAAATTGTACTGGAAATATTTCGTCACCGGTCTGTCCTTGGCCTTTGCCGATTTTTTCCAAGTCTTCATACCAAGAAACAACTGACGTAAAGATTTCCTTAATAGAACAGATTTTATTTATCCCTTTTCTTCAAAATTCAAATGAAAGATAGATCAAATTCAAGACACGAAAAATCCAACAGATTTGCCCACTTTGAATGTCGCTTTTGCATTCTGAATCTAGAGATTTCATTTCATCCAAAACGTGCCCCCAATGAAATATATTTCCAAAGTTTGCAAGTGGCCGCTGAGATCCAATTATCCACAGTTTGATAGTTGCTGAAAAAAAGTACCTGAAAACTTCTAACATTTATTATGCCAGAACTCAAAGCAGCAAAAAAAACTAAGCGAACTTAATTCAACAGAGCAACAGAATTCAAAGACGTTTAAGGTACCTGCATTGGTTTTGGAGGAAAACCATTTCAGAACAATTCAGAAATGAATTTAGAAATTCGAAAACTCACAATGGAGTAGAAAAAGGAAAATTGAAGTATTTAGAAAAGCGGAAGACTTTTGTGATAAATTTTCTAGATTACATGATACGGTTGGAGTAAATGATTTGAATGATTGGCACACATGCTGCAACACAGAAATATCAAAGTTTGGAAGTATTCGCTGTGTATCAGTCATACAAACTTCAATACTATTTGAAAAGGAACACTTAAAACCTTGCCGAACCAAGTTCCATTACATATTACCATAATCAAAGATAAGGGGTGATCCGTCGCATATATATTTATCCACAGAAATTTCAGAGTCAATGTATCTGCGCGATGAGCTTCGAAGACAGCAATTTCAAATCTATCCATAAATGAGCAACTGAAGACTTTTATAATCAATTTTTTACTTCATATATATGTTACAGTTAGAGTCAAAATGTAAAATGAATGGCACAGTATTTAAATTGTATAGTTTGCAGATTTTTGCAGTATGTCAATGATCCGAATTTACAGCATTATAATGAAAAGTTGTCAAAAGTCATGATATTACATTAAAATGACATAGCGCACATTGCATTCAGCAATTCTGTAAGTTTCTGGGGATGTTGGTTGGCATTATATTTGATCGCATCCAAAACTGAGCAACAGTAGACTTATTCGAATGAATTTTTTTTATAATAATTCCATATTTGTAGTTTGCAAAGTGGAAATACTCAACATACATGTCATTCCATAAGTTTTGTTATCAAAATTTGTGTTTGCATACAGCATTCCCAAGATACGACTTTTCATATCATCAGCAAAATAAGCATCCAAAGACTTTTTGGAAGAAGTTTCAAAATTTATTACTCGACAGACCAGGTGGAAAAAGTATAACAACACTTATATCAACACCAGAAACTGTTTTAAGAATCTGATATATAAAATGTGCGATTGATGATCATAGTCGGAAACCACTTGAATCATGTTACCACAATCAGCATGAAGAAATAGTAGAAAATTATAGGACACATATTAGGCAACCATTTAATACTATGTATCGATCCGCTGCAAACCGATGGAGTCAAAACAAGGATCGGAAAGAGCAGAGCCAATCTCAATAGGAAGCAAAATGTGGGAATATTCAAAAATACCGATGACACAAGAAATAAATTAGAAAACATTTATTCGATTGGAGTTTCTTACATTATATATATACTAACAGTTCCGTGTGTTCTTGTTTTATTAATTATCAACCATAATATTTCAGATCGCAAAAAGAAAATTTGACGTTATAGGTTGACGAACATTTTTTCTTACAACTTCCAGACCTATTTTGATAAACTGATTTGCCTTATTTATATTATTCACTAACTATGCGAACGTTTGCTACATTTGTCCCACACTTCGTAACGTCAAACCCCGGCCGGTTCGTTACCACACAGCTATCAAAGGGAACTCGTATATATGACCTACATTATTACACATGATATGTAATCACGCAACTGATGATATATTTACACTGGACAATATTCCGCGAACTCTGGTTTAATTGAAAGATTATCTCAGTTGACACTTATTTCCAATCGAACGAAATAATGAAATCTTGAAAAGTTTCGTTGACATATATATGAACCGCGCATTTTTTTATATGTTTTATTTGCACACACAGATCACAGTCTACATTTACGCGGCCGCTTTTATACCGGTTTAGTATACCACAAGTTTTAACAAAATATACATTAACCAATTTTCACTAACCATTTTCATTTATTAATTAGAGTCCGCACACAACAGCACATTGGGGATCATAACCTCACCTGTCAAAATGACGTTCAGTATGAAAACAAGTCTCGGGTGGTTTCGGATGTGCGTATCGATGTATTGATATCTTATAACCTATATTCACAAATGATATAAATGATAAACTTATTTTCAGTCAAACGAATTAATGAAATCTTAAAAAGTTTCGTCGACATGCACCGCGTATTTTTTTATTTTATTCTTTTTCACACACCAGACTACATTTACGCGACTGCTTTTATACCGGTTTAGTTTAGCATTCCACAGGTTGTAGTACTATGCACTTGGTTAGATGACGAAAGTTTTTTTTATATATTCCACACGCATTCCATAATGACAAAACTCCGTTTGTTTATACGATGATCGAAAACTGACACATGGTTTATATATATATATAATATTTACGGAGTCTGAGCGCGGTCGGGGTAAGACTCAAAAGTTAGAAGGCCTAAAATGGCGAACAGGCATTCTGTATAACGCATATATAGATATACAGAATGCCTGTTCGCTATTTTAGGCCTTCTAACACTTGAGCCTCACCCGCGGTCGGCCTAGCAGCTGGAGGAGCCGACATCGTTGAGCCAATCAGAATGCGTAGAGGCAACAACTCTACTACCACTAACTACGTCAAAACGCGTATACGTATACGTCGAACTCGTGATGTGTCAGTAACTTTTGCATAATCTTGAGCCCGTGCAAAGTTTTTTCTCAGCAATTACGCCACCGATCGTGTTGATTTTGGGCGCAATCGAAAGAGAATTTCTTAATTAGCTGAAAGTTCAATTTTCAAAGCCTCAGATGACTCATAACTTCGGTAATTCAAAAAAATCACTTGCCAATTTTACCCCCACCACGGCGAATCGTTTTATTCAGAGAAAGTATACTCGGCAAGAGCCTCGGGCCAGCAGACGACAGGGCTGTCAATGTACTTGTCCCGAGACTCTACCGAGTCTCTTGATAATCAATTTAATTCAAAAAAATTATTTGTATTAGAGTCAAAAATTCAAAATAAATTTCTTATCATTTAATTTTAAATATATAATTTTTTTTATAATTTTTTCCCATTTTATTTATTATAGGGATAAAATTTAAAATCAAGAGACTCGGTAGAGTCTCGGGACAAGTACATTGACAGCCCTGTCTTCTGCTGGCCCGAGCTCGCCGAGACTATATTATCTCTGAATAAACCGATTCGCGGTGGTGGGGGTAAAATTGGCAGATCATTTCCTTAATTTAAGAAGCCGAGGAGACGTTTCAGAAGACGAAAATTGGTTTGGAGATTGATTTTTAAATTCTCTTCCGATTGAGCCCAAAATTAACACGATCTGTGGCGTAATTGCTGAGAAAAAACTTTGCACGGGTGAAAATTATGTTTCACGTTATTAACACCATCAAAGGCGTTTCGTCACTCTGAGGTTTCTCATTGGCCATTTTCCGAAACACATTCAAGAAAGCGTGTCTGCATATGTAACAACTACTAAAGCCCCTTGTATCTCTCGAGTTTCTAATACTAATGAGCCTTATATATATGTGAAAAAAAAATACGCGACGCATGCGCATGTCAACGAAACTTGTTGTGGTTTTATTTGCAATCCGTAGTTTTACAATCTACCCAATAATTCGTGAAATAAAAAATTGGTGGATTACAAATTTCGTGTTCGTTCATTTCGTTGAACTCCAATATTTAGAAACTTCGGTGTTGTTCAAATTCATTGAATTGCGTTGGAAATATGTGTAAAACGAAACGCGCATTTTAAACACCGGTTTTACACCGGGATCATTTATGCAGTGAAATTAATTGAACCAAAGTGCGAGGAATATTGTCCGGTGACATATCAGCTGTGTTTTCATTTCTCAGGTGTTATTCAATCGGAATAAATAAAGCGCCGTGTATGTGTAGTCAACATAATCTAGCGGTTGTGCAGTGCAGTCACGCGAGCACAGTTTTTGATTCATTAAGGAATTTATTATAAACGTGGTGGTTATATATTCATTTAGAGTTCCGTAGTTTCTCAATCATGAACAGTGTGGATGTGCGAGTTTTCAAAGTTATTTCGCAGTTTAGTGGAATAAGTTTTGAGGATTCGATTCAAACCACAAAATTATACGCGAATGAAAATTATGTATAGGTGTTCTGATTGATCAGTTGCGGGAAAAATCCGTTCCATAACTTTTATAACCCCAAATGTTTTTTCCAAGCAGCAATTATGCCTCAAACATTGAAGCAAATCACGCCCGATGTTTTCTATATGTTGGTCAATAAAAATAAATACCCAACAACTTTCAACAAGTGAATGTGTTTAATTTTATTTATTGTATTCATCCGAGTTGTCATATCCACTTGGTCTGTCGAGTAATGAATTTGGAAACTTGTTCCAGAAAGCCTCTAGATGTTTTTCTTGCTGATGATATCAAAAGTCGTATTTTCAGAATTTGGTGGGCAAACACAAATTGCAACAACAGAATTTATTAAATGACATGTATGTTGCGTATTTTCACTTTGCAAACTGCAAATGTGGAATTAATAGTGAAAAGATCCATTACGATAAGTCTACAATTGCTCAGTTTTGGATGCGATCAAATATTGTGCCTGTGAACATCCATGGAAACATACAGAAATTTTGAATTTTACAGGAGGCAATGTACGCTATGTCATTTTAAAGTAACATCACTTTGACAACTTGTTCGACAAAGTTCGTTGACTTTTTCACGCCAATACTATAAAATTTGGATCACTGGAATACAGCGAAAATCTGCAAACTCAAAAATTTCTCTACTCTGCCACTCATTTTACTTTTTGACTATAACTGTAACATAAATATGAACTGAAAAATTCATTACAAAAGTCTTCAGTTGCTCATTTATGGATAGATATCAAATTGCTGTCTTCGAAACTAAATGCACAGATATATTGAATCGCAGCGGATACCTGCAAACGTTAAAATTTCTGGGCATCAACATGTGCGCTAAGTATCACCTCCCATCTTTGATTATGGTAATATGTAATGAAACATGGTTCAGCAAAATTAAGAGTGTATAAACAATACAATTTGAAAATAATTTCAAATTGTATTGAAGTTTGTATTACTGGTATGCAGCGAATACCTCCGGACTTTGATATTTCTGTATCGCAGCATGTGTGACAATCATTCAAATTTTTTACTCTAACCGTAACATGAAATCTGGAAAATTCATCACAAAAGTCTTCAGCTCTTCGGAATTAATAAATTTATTTTTTCTAAATTATATTCTAAGTTTCTGAATTTCTAAATTCATTCCTAAATTGTCCTGGAATTGTTTTCCTTCAAAACCAATGCACATACCTTGAACCCTTTTGAACTCTGAGCTCGGTTTTTTTTGCTTTTTTTCAGTTCTGGCATTATAGATGTTAGAAGTTTTCCGGTGCTTTTTTCAGTTACTATAAAATGTAGATAATTAGATAATAATATTTTGTTTATCGGCAGCGCATTTTGGATGATATGAAAATCTCTAGCTCCAGAATGCAGAAGCTACATCGAAAAATGGCCAATTTTGTTGGATTCGTTATGTATTGTATTTTTTCGATCTCTCACATGATTTTTGGGGAAAATGGATAAAAAAAATCTGTTTTATTAAAAAAGTCTTCATCCTTTTTTTCCTGGTATGGATACTAGGGAAAAAATAGCTGAAACCCCAGACGTCCAATTTTACTATCCAAAATACTTGGATAGTAAATTTTTCAATTCGTTCAATTGTATTTTTTTCAGACTATTTGAAAAAAAGAACGGGGTATCTGTTCGTAAAATGGAATTTTTCGATCATTGAAGCTTATGAATTTTTTTCTATTTTACTAAAAACCTTTTTTTAAATAGAATTTTTTTTCTCATTTATACTTTTTTTCTATTTTAATAGAAATGAAAAAAATGGTTTTCATTTTTCTTTTTTTATATCAATAGAATTTTTATCGATTGTTTTTTATTTTTTCTACGTCATCCTCAAACAAGGGACCATCAATTTACTTGTCCCAACCTTTTTTTCCCTGGGGGAATTTTTGAGATTTATCATTCTTCGCATACATCCCTCCACGCCTCAATACATATATCTATATATTATATATACGTTTCATGTATTTCAATACGGATATACATTAAATTTGTTTTCTGATATGATTCTTCTCCTTTTTTGTTATGTGAGAATGGGAAATTTACAAACTTATCTTTTCGTGATGTATATTTCCCGCGATGGCTCTTGCCCTGGGACTGGGGAGGTATGATTATCGATGTTGGGTTAGACGTCTCTTTCTCGAATTCTTCGTGGCCACTCGAAGTTGACGTTCGGAGACTTTTGGTGTGACCGGCCCCGTAGACGTCCCAGAGCGAAGAGAGTGATTTTAGGAGCGAACCGGCGAATCTGCCCTTGTTTCCCCCTCTTAACCCTTACTTCACGCATTCCTCGGCTGATCGGGCAATCTGCCGTCACCCGGGAATATTGAAATTGATTTTGCGCTTACAAATCCCCCCCCTTTTTCTTTTTTCTTTTTTCTTCCTAGACTGATGAAGAATAAAAGAACAAACAGAAAAAGCCAGGGCGTACATGTTCATAATGGTAATATGCCGCATTCATCGCCCACTCCTTCATCCATTCATAGCTCATACTCAATGATTGTCTGAAACGTATTGGGAACTCAAGTGCTGACGTCACAGCCTTAAAAATGGCGGCAGCAAAGACTACGAATTGACGGTTGGGCTAAATAGAAGAGCAATAAAAGACTATAGTAAGACAGATGAAATAAATAATGCAAGTGCGATTGACCATGGAAGAGGTGTGCGACTTTGGCAACATTTAGAAAATAAAATAAAAATAAAAATTTTGAGGTTATTCATTGCAGCATGTATCATTGCGTTGATGCTGAATTTCACCACCAGATGTCATGGCTCCGCTCTTGAGTTCCCAATATCTTACAGAATTATTCGCACCTTTATTATTATAGATAATATCGCCGCTTTAACGCAATCGCAAATGATCAAATATTCATATTGTCAATTGGACAATCATACATATATATATCCTCGTCAGATACAGTCAAAAGATCGTCATCACGAGAGAGATTGAATAAACTTTGTCACGAGATCGTAAACATGATAAAACACACATATATTGTAACGTAACGCTCTTGCCGACCTGGCCTGAACGCCGCCACGCGTCGGTTCGAGCTACCTTAATAAGAAAGGAGCAGGTATGAAAGAAACGTGAGAACGCGGAATTTTAATTTTGAAAAATTGACAAAACAAATTTATTCAATTTTTAGCCGATTTGATACACGACAGATTATTTCTTTATTTATTTTCTTTGAATGCTCGCGATTATATTCGCCGATTATCGAGAATTGTGATTCGCACGCAGTTTTCAACTTAAATCGATTCCGATTTACGCTTATTTCGTTTAATTCGCGATTGGAAGCAAAATGTCAAATTATTTGATAATTCATCAGTGTTGTGAATTTATACAAGAAAAATTTCAATATCATTAAATTTCGCGATATAATCTCAAATTCTTACCGCGGCCTTTTGAATTATCAAAAATTATACAAAAATTTTACAAATTTACAAAAACGATAATTTGGTCTGGCTCGGTCTCGGTAGGAACAAGTTTAAAAAAAAAATTATTTACAAAAAGAATTTACAAATTTACAAGAAAAATCATCCCTGATTCCAGCAAGCAAAAATAAAGATAAAATTGAGGTTAGGTTAAGGAACAAACCCCAGGCTATGGGATCAAAACGTCACCGAATCTCTCCGATACCCTGAGCATTTGCAAGGTTAGGTAATTAATAGCACACGGACCACGGGATCGATACGTCCCCGAGTCTCACCAATGTCCCGTACACAATAATTCGGAAATAATTTTTAGGTTAGGAATGGAATTGCATCAATTTTAATACCTAATCTTGGGACAGTTCATGAATGAATTATATCATTTGAATTAATTTATATTCGAATATTAGATTTCAATGGAATAATTATATTATTATCGACATCTAATAAACGAAAGTTGAAATTTTTTATTTCATTATTTTTAATTATAAATGAATTAAAATTGATATTTTTAAAATCTGAATATTCATAACTTCAATATCATTGATGACCAATAGATTTTACTGTTGATAAAAGATTAAAAATTTCATCTATTAAATATAAAATTTTTAATGATGGAATAGCTATATAAATTAGAATAATTATATATAACTGTTTATTTTCCCTATGCGGGGTACAGTGCGGACTCCCGCTCCGCTCACATTTTCGCCACTTCCATCCTCATTCCTTAACACTATCTTATTCTATCTACTTTTATCCTTCGCCATTGCCAAGCCTCCGCCCGAGACCGAGAGAGAGAGAGAGAGGGAGCCAGTCGCTCCCCTTCATACTTCATCCTCCATTCATTCCTCCATACACACCTCGACATTCACGCCTCGACTTCCGTTTCCGCCGCACTTTCTCTAAACTTCCCTCCATTTTTCTATCTTCTCCAGCCATTCCTCACCGTCCCCTTCGTCTCCCAGCACCTTCTCCCTCATCTCCTGCCATCCCTTCTCCTTGCCCCATCCTGTGCACTCTTCCCAGACATGTTCCCACGTCTCTTCCTCTGCCCCACACTTCCTGCAGAGCCTTTTCTCCGCCACCTCCCAATACAAAGTCCCTCTCATTTCTTCCCCCAGCCTAAACCTCGCCATCCTCTGCCATCTCCCCTCCTCCCATCCCTTCTTCAGGTATCCCGGTACCCCCCTCCCTTTCACGAACTTATACTCCTTATTTCCCTTCGCCTCTACTACTTTCCTCCACCTTTCTTCGTCTTGCCCTCTCCTTTCCCCCATGACTAATTCCTCTCCTCTCATTTCCCCCTCCATCCACCTCCTCTCCACTTCCTCTGCGCTCCAACCCTTTCTCTCATAAAACTCCCTCCTCTCCTCCACCCATCCTCCACACCATGCATTTGTTCGCGCCCTCTTCCTCATCTCTGCCCTACACCTTCTTGCTAGCTCTCCCCCTCTTCCTTCTTCCAGTTTCCTCTCATACGCCCAAGCCCTCATCCCTGCCCTTCCCCTCAGCGCATCCCTCTGCAGCTCTTCCCTCAGCTGATATCCCGGTACCCTTCTCGACACCCCCAGCACCCACCTCATAAACCGCTCGTGTACCCGTTCCACCGTTTCCCTCTCTTTCCAACCCCAAATTTCCACCCCATAGCTCATCACCGGCCACACCAACTTGTCGAACAGCCACAACCTCCTTCCCCAGTCCTTCCCGAACTTCCTTTTCCCGATCCCCCACACCTGTCCCATCGCCTTTGCTGCCTTCCCCACCCTTTCCTCCACCTGATCCTTTTGATCCCCATCCGCCCTCACCACATACCCTAAGTACTTATACCTCACCACCTCCTCTATCTCCTTTCCCATCCACCACCATTTTCCTTTCCTCTTCCTGCCTCCCCCTACTTTACATCTCATCACCTTTGTTTTTTCCGTGTTAACCTCTAGGCCCTTCTTCTCTATGTACTTTTCGAACTTCCCTATCATCCCCTTCATTTCCTCCTCTCCCTTCGCCAACAGCACCAGATCATCCGCGTACGCCAAAGAATACACCTTCCCTCCCCCGTCCAGCTCAATCCCTCCCCAGCACCCCCTAGCCAATTCTTCATCTAGGTCCGCCAGCATTAGCACGAAGAGTAACGGGCTCAACGGGCACCCCTGTCTAACCCCCTTCACCGTCCAAAATTTCTCCCCGACTTCCTCCCCCGCTTTCACCCTCCCTACCGTCTCCTTCAACACCTCTTCACATCTCTCCACCAGTCCCTCTCTCACTCCTCTACTCCTCAAACTCTCCGCCAGCTTCTCCCTGTCCACCGAGTCAAACGCTGCCCTCAAGTCCACAAACAGCAATATCAACCTGTTTCCCCGCCTTATCTCTCTGTTGACAATATAATTCAACACATAAATGTTGTCCATCGTGCCCATCCCCTCCCTAAACCCCGCTTGACTCGGCGGTAACATCCTCCTCTCTTCCACCTCCTTCTTCATCCTGTTCCTCAGTACTCCGGTGTACACCTTATACGCTGTCTGCGTCAGTGTCACCCCCCGGTATTCCTCCACCTTCTCCCCTTCCCCTTTTTTCACCACCGGCACCACTATCCCTTGTTTCCATCCATCTGGCCATCCCTCCCCTTCCCACACCTTCCAGCACATCCTCCACAGACTTTCCGCCACGTTTTCCCCTCCATACCTCCACACCTCACTCGGAACCCCGTCCTCCCCCATCGCCTTTCTGTCCTTCAGTTCCCTCGCCACCTTCTGCACCTCCTGCCTCGTCAACTCCTCTTCCCCATCCGTCTCCGCCCGTCTCTCCGATCCCCCTACCCACCTCTCTTCAACCCCCCCTAACACGCCTCTGAAGTACTCATTCCATTCCGCCAGCCTTATCCCCTTATTAAGCCCTTTCCTTCTTTTCCTCCCCCTATTAATCACCTCCCATGCTTGCCCTTCCGTCCTTATCCCATTTATCTCCTCCTCCCATCTCCTCGCCTCCTCTTTTTTCTTACCTTCGCACAGTCTTCTATAATCAAGAGACTCGGTAGAGTCTCGGGACAAGTACATTGACAGCCCTGTCGTCTGCTGGCCCGAGACTCTCGCCGAGACTATACTTTCTCTGAATAAAACGATTCGCTGTGGTGGGGGTAAAATTGGCATGTGATTTTATTGAATTACGAAGCTCAGGAGCCATTTAGCAACTTGAAAATTGAAGTTTAAGCCAATTGAGTAATTCTCTTTCGATTCCACCCTAAATCAGCATGATCGGTGTTGTAATTGCTGAGAAAATACTTTGCACGGGCTCAAGATTATGCAAAAGTTACCAACACATTCAAGAATTTATGCGTCTGTATTTATAAACACCATCAAAGGCACTTTGATGCTTTCGAGTTTCTGATTCGTTGGATCTGACGACATCCATTTTTAGACGTTGTGATTGGTTGTTGAAATTAGTTGTTGATGATTGGAAATCTGACGTCAACTTCAGAACGTAGCACACGGCGCAGCACAGCTGGTAACAGCAGTCATAAATTCGACCGATATACATATATATATGTACAAACCATGTGTCAGTTTTTGATCGTATGAACAGAGTTTCGACATTGCGAAGTGCGTGCGGGATCAATAAAAAAATAATTTTCGTCATCTAAAGAAGTGCATATTACTATTTATTTTGTTATTTGTGATATATTAAACCGGTATCAAAGCGGCCGCGTAAATGTAGTCGGTGATGTGTGTGTGAAAAAGAATATAAAAAATGCGCGATGCATGTATGTCAACGAAACTTTTCAAGATTTCATTATTTCGTTCGATTGGAAATAAGTGTTAACTGAAATAATGCTTCAATTAAACCAGAGTACGAGAAATATTGTCCAGTGCGAATAAATTGTCAGTGGCGTGGTTATATATCATGTGTACATAGGTTATATATACGAATAAATAGAACAAAAATACACGCAACTGTTAGAATGATATTAGAAACTTTAATTGAATAAATTTTTTCTAATTTATTTCTTGTGTCGTCATTATTTTTAAACATCCCCATATTTTGCTTGATATTCAGTTTGGCTCTGCCCTCTCCGATCCTTGTTTTCACCCGCTCAGTTTGCAGCGGATCGATTCATATTATTAATTCGTTCCCTAATATGTGTTCTATGATTTTCTACTCCTTCATGATGATTGTGGTAACATGATTCGAGAGGTTTCTAACCATGATCTTGAATTGCACATTTTGTAAATCAGATTTTCAAAAAAAAATCTGGTCTTGGTATAGTGTGTAGTTATTCTTTTCCTATTAGGTCTGTCGAGTGATAAATTTGGAAACTTTTCGAGAAAGCCTTTGGATGCTTTTTTTGCTAATGATATGAAAAGTCGTATCTTAGGAATGCGGTATGCAAACACAAATTTTGATAACAAAACTTATAGAATGACATGTATGTTGAGTATTTCCACTTTGCAAACTACAAATATGGGATTATTATAAAAAAAATTCATTTCGATAAGTCTACTGTTGCTCAGTTTTGGATGCGATCAAATATGATGCCTACCAACATCCCCAGAAACTTACAGAATTGCTGAATGCAATGTGCGCTATGTCATTTTAATGTAACATCATGACTTTTGACAACTTTTCATTATAATGCTGTAGATTCGGATCATTAAAATACTGCAAAAATCTGTAAACTATACAATTTAAATACTGTGCCATTCATTTTACATTTTGACTCTAACTGTAACATCTATATGAAGAAAAAAATTGATTATAAAAGTCTTCAGTTGCTCATTTATGGATAGATTTGAAATTGCTGTCTTCGAAGCTCATTGCGCAGATACATTGAACCGCAGCAGATACCGGCGAACTCTGAAATTTCTGTGGATAAATATATATGCGACGGATCACCCCTTATCTTTGATTATGGTAATATGTAATGGAACTTGGTTCGGCAAGTTTTTAAGTGTTCCTTTTCAAATAGTATTGAAGTTTGTATGACTGATATACAGCAAATACTTCCAAACTTTGATATTTCTGTGTTGCAGCATGTGTGCCAATCATTCAAATCATTTCCTCCAACCGTATCATGTAATCTAGAAAATTCATCACAAAAGTCTTCCGCATTTCTAGATACTTCAATTTTCCTTTTTCTACTCCATTGTGAGTTTTCGAATTTTTAAATTAATTTCTGAATTGTCCTGAAATGGTTTTTCTCCAAAACCAATGCAGGCACCTTAAACGTCTTTGAATTCTGTTGCTTTGTTGAATTAAGTTCGCTTAGTTTTTTTTGCTGTTTTGAGTTCTGGCATAATACATGGTAGAAGTTTACGGGTACTTTTTTTCAGCAACTATCAAACTGTGGATAATTGAACCTCAGCGGCCGCTTGCAAACTTTGGAAATATATTTGATTGAGGGCACGTTTTGGATGAAATGAAATCTCTAGATTCAGAATGCAAAAGCGACATTTAAAGTGGGCAAATCTGTTCGATTTTTCGTGTCTTGATTTTGATCTATCTTTCATTTGAATTTTGAAGAAAAGGGATAAATAAAATCTGTTCTATTAAGGAAATCTTTACATCAGTTCTTTCTTGGTATGAAGACTTGGAAAAAATCGCCAAAGGCCAAGGACAGACAGGTGACGAAATATTTTCAGTACAATTTTGACGAAAAATAGATCTTTTGTCGCGGAAACCAACGTTATAAGCCGAAAATCATATTACAGCCCACGAGACGCATTTCTTCACTCTCTTGGGTTCCTATTACACAAAACATATTAGAAGATAAGGGGGAAAATCACCAACGTGGAAGAAGAAACCAGTGCCGAAATATTTCCAGTTCAATTTTGACGAAAAATAGGTCCTTTTTCGTGGAAACCAACGTTATAAGCCGAAAATCATATCTCGGCCCCCAACCCGCTTTCTACCATTCTCTTGGGTTCCCAATAAGCATAGCAAATTAGAGTAGAAGAAAAAAAATAGCCCAACTCCATGGACAGACCTGTGACGGAATGTTTTCTGTACAATGTTGACGAGAAATTTGTTGTTTTTCGTGGAAACCAACGTTATAGGCCGAAAATCATATCTCGGCCCGCAACACACTTTTCCCCATGCTCTTGGGTTCCAAATAGACGAAACATATTAGAGTACAAGGAAAAAAATCGCCAAAGTCCAAAGACAGACCTGTGACGAAATATTTCCAGTACAATTTTAACGAAAAATAGATCTTATTTCGTGGAAACCAACGTTATAAGCCGAAAATCATATTATGGCCCACAACACGCATTTCTCCATGCTCTTGGATTCCCAATAGACAAAACATATTAGAAGACAAGGAGAAAAATCACCAAAGTCCAAGACCAAACCAGTGCCGAAATATTTTCAGTACAATTTTGAAGAAAAATTGGTCTTTTACGTGGAAACAAACATTAAACCATAAACTTCCCCTAGGGGAAAAAAGGTTGGGACAAGTACATTGATGGTCTCTTGTTTCTGGATGACATAGAAAAAAGATTTAGAACCAGGAAAAAAATTCTATAAAAATAATAAACGAAAAATTGAAAAGTTCAAAAAAATTCAACAAAAATAAAAAACAATCGAAAAAATTCTGTAAAGAAAAATAAAAAAATTTCAAAAAAATTCATAAATATTGAAGACATTGAAAAATGTACTATCCAAGTTACATGTAGTATAAAAATGTATGATATCAATTGGAGGCCAAGTTTTTATTGATAATTTGGAATATTTATCGAACAAATTGGAAACTTTAATGAAATTCATGATAATTATTTTCACGAAAAAACTTAATGAAAAAAAAGTCATAACGGAAGTTACGTGCAGTACTAAAATGTATTATATCAATTCGAGGTCAAGTATTTATCAGTTATTCGAAATATAATCTCCGGCGACAAATGAGCCTTGAGAATCCGTGTCGCGCTCACAACGTTTCATCAAAATTACTAAAAAATTAATGGAAATAAAATCATTAAAAATTCACATGAAAGTCATTCGTTACTTCAACCAGGTACACACTTTAAAGAATCGATTCCCCTCCGACTTTCAGGATCCCCTGGTATTATTCACAACATTCAACTTCGATTGGATCGGTACAAATTATGTTCAAATACGTCTTAAACGTACTTGTCCGGCCCATCACTTTTTATTCAAATTGCTCATTCGAAAACAAATCAAAAACGAAGTTAATGCATGTGTTAATATTAAGGAATAGTAATTCCCGAGAAAATAATTTTCCTTCGAATCGCTCTTGTCAAAATGAAACGAAAATGAAAGATGAAGTTGATTAATCTATTTATATTATATGGAGTCATAATTCACAACAAAATCATTTTTCTCCAAATTCCAGGAATCCACGTGTCGTACTCGACTAGTGATATTTATCAAAATGGGTACGTGACTATAGACAAAAAACATTGCATGGCTGAGTAGGTTCGAAAATTTCTAGTAATGCGCCTGATTATTTCTCATTTTCATTGGTTCACTGAAGAAAATGAGAATAAGTGGATATTGCTATACCAACTTGCGAACAATCAAGTTCAAATTAATTGGAGATCTTATTTTTATTTCTATCCATTTTATTATATTTGTCATTATAGAACAGCCCTGATTTGTTTTCGAATGAGCAATTTGAATAAAAAGTGATGGGCCGGACAAGTACGTTTAAGACGTATTTGAACATAATTTGTACCGATCCAATCGAAGTTGAATGTTGTGAATAATACCAGGGGATCCTGAAAGTCGGAGGGGAATCGATTCTTTAAAGTGTGTACCTGGTTGAAGTAACGAATGACTTTCATGTGAATTTTTAATGATTTTATTTCCATTAATTTTTTAGTAATTTTGATGAAACGTTGTGAGCGCGACACGGATTCTCAAGGCTCATTTGTCGCCGGAGATTATATTTCGAATAACTGATAAATACTTGACCTCGAATTGATATAATACATTTTAGTACTGCACGTAACTTCCGTTATGACTTTTTTTTCATTAAGTTTTTTCGTGAAAATAATTATCATGAATTTCATTAAAGTTTCCAATTTGTTCGATAAATATTCCAAATTATCAATAAAAACTTGGCCTCCAATTGATATCATACATTTTTATACTACATGTAACTTGGATAGTACATTTTTCAATGTCTTCAATATTTATGAATTTTTTTGAAATTTTTTTATTTTTCTTTACAGAATTTTTTCGATTGTTTTTTATTTTTGTTGAATTTTTTTGAACTTTTCAATTTTTCGTTTATTATTTTTATAGAATTTTTTTCCTGGTTCTAAATCTTTTTTCTATGTCATCCAGAAACAAGAGACCATCAATGTACTTGTCCCAACCTTTTTTCCCCTAGGGGAAGTTTATGGTTTGATATCTTGCCTTTTTTCTCAAAAGTTCCTCATTTATGTTATGACGGTTATAGGATTTTAGTATAAATTTCTATGAATTATTTGCTTAGTACATTTTTATAGATTCCATTCTCATACGAACATTTTTTATGGGATAATCTTTTTTATGAAATTATCAGCAAATAAGGGACCATCAATGTACTTTTCCCAATCTTATTTTCCCTAGGTATGATGTTCGGCTTATAAAGTTGGTTTCCTCTATAAAAAACCAATTTTTCGTAAAAATTGTAGTGAAAATATTTCGTCACAAGTCTGCCCTTGAACTGTAACGCTTTTTCCCAGGTAAGCGACAAATTATCCCAATTCCTTTGCTATTGGGCGCCAGTCGAGGTATTCTCCTCAACAAATTTTTTATAGATCTTAAACAAAGGAAATAGGCTCGAGAGTTGACCGGACTAGCTTTAGATATTCTCGGTAGAGAGGCGTGAGCCTTCTAGAGGAAAATAATTACGGGAATGCAGAGCTGGGATTACAAATACAATTTATTAGAAAACAAAATAAGAAACAAAGATAATATTATAAATTTCCCAAATTTTTCGGTTGATAATTCCGTCATATAATATTTGATTAACAACTGTCACTTCTGTTGAACATCTGTTCTCGGATATAATAAACGATACAATTTACGATACGAAAGTAAGGCGTAGCCTACGAAATTACGATACACTGGTTCTCGGTGACAGAATACGAAATTACGATAATTCTTAACCTAGGACTCTGATCCGGATGTAAATCTTTAATTTAATGAATTCCTCTCGGCAATTCTATTTATTCCGCAACGATAAGAAATTTACTATTGATGACCAAATAAATCAAAAAGGACGTTAGAATTCAATTCACTCGTGCGACAAAGTAACCATTCGATATCGTTCAATTTTCCGATGTTTCACCGATTTTAATTTGCGCGCAAAATAATACCAAAACGAGACAAAATTATGAACGAGGCAACGGCTCACCGCAATGGTTTCAGAAATGGTAACTCCGGCAATTATCTTCGGAATTACGATTCGATTTCGGGGCGTTGGCTTCTCGGAGGCAAAAGATGAGGCTCAAGAGAATGCGTCCTTCCTCGTTGTGGTCCGGATTTCGAGTAACGAGATCGATTCGAACTTTCTATAACGCGGTAGTATGGGACCTAACCCCCCACCCTTAGCCTCCTCGTTTGATCGAGTTGTTAACGGGTTCTTCGAGAATCTTCGCGAATAATTTCGCCCTCATTATTTCAAATTGTCGACGTTCGAGAATTCGTTGTTGACAATATCGACGTTGGATCTCGGTGCTGGTAGACGCACCGCGAGTTCGACGGTTCGGGGTGAGGGCTTTGAGTTAGCGTCCCACCGCTCGATGTTTTGAATCTCGTACTCGATGACCAACGAGATCTACGATGAAATGACGGACGATCTTCTATATTTGAACTGCCCAATTTCTCTGCTCTCGCTTCTTCCTTGATTTTTCGAAACTCGTCGCTCGCCCATAAAATGTTTAAATGTGAAACAAAAAAAAAGAATATAAAATAAAATTCATAATTTTGGTTTCTTTATCGCTTGAGACTTTTGAGGAGTATTCGTTCGAGAGGAATTCTGACAACGTCGAAAAACGCCTTCCCCTGAGCCATGTTTGAGGAATTATACATTTTTAAGTGACGAGCAGAATTGCCACGTCACAGAACTTTAGCGATTTTTTTCCTTATACTCTAATATGTTATGCCTATTAGGAACTCAACAGCATGAAGGAATCCGGGATGAGGCCCGTGAAATGAATTTCGGTTTATAATGTTGGTTTCCACGTAAAAGACCAATTTGTCTTCAAAATTGTACTGAAAATATTTCGGCACTGGTTTGGTCTTGGACTTTGGTGATTCTTCTCCTTGTCTTCTAATATGTTTTGTCTATTGGGAATCCAAGAGCATGAAAAAATGCGTGTTGTGGGCCATAATATGATTTTCGGCTTATAATGTTGGTTTCCACGAAATAAGATCTATTTTTCGTTAAAATTGTACTGGAAATATTTCGTCACAGGTCTGTCTTTAGACTTTGGCGATTTTTTTCCTTGTAGTCTAATATGTTTCATCTATTAAGAACCCAAGAGCATGGAGAAAAGTGTGTTGCGGTCCGAGATATGATTTTCGGCCTATAACGTTGGTTTCCACGAATAACAACAAATTTCTCGTCAACATTGTACAGAAAAAATTCCGTCACAGGTCTGTCCATGGAGTTGGGCTATTTTTTTTCTTCTACTCTAATTTGCTATGCTTATTGGGAACCCAAGAGAATGGTAGAAAGCGGGTTGGGGGCCGAGATATGATTTTCGGCTTATAACGTTGGTTTCCACGAAAAACAACAAATTTCTCGTCAACATTGTACTGGAAATATTTCGGCATTGGTTTGTTCTTCCACGTTGGTGATTTTCCCCCTTATCTTCTAATATGTTTTGTGTAAAAGGAACCCAAGAGAGTGAAGAAATGCGTCTCGTGGGCTGTAATATGATTTTCGGCTTATAACGTTGGTTTCCGCGACAAAAGATCAATTTTTCGTCAAAATTGTACTGAAAATATTTTGTCACCTGTCTGTCCTTGGCCTTTGGCGATTTTTTCCAAGTCTTCATACCAAGAAAGAACTGATGTAAAGATTTCCTTAATAGAACAGATTTTATTTATCCCTTTTCTTCAAAATTCAAATGAAAAATAGATCAAATTCAAGACACGAAAAATCCAACAGATTTGCCCACTTTAAATGTCGCTTTTGCATTCTGAATCTAGAGATTTCATTTCATCCAAAACGTGCCCTCAATGAAATATATTTCCAAAGTTTGCAAGTGGCCGCTGAGGTCCAATTATCCGCAGTTTGATAGTTGCTGAAAAAAAGTACCCGAAAACTTCTAACATTTATTATGCCAGAACTCAAAGCAGCAAAAAAAACTAAGCGAACTTAATTCAACAAAGCAACAGAATTCAAAGACGTTTAAGGTACCTGCATTGGTTTTGGAGGAAAACCTATTCAGGACAATTCAGAAATTAATTTAGAAATTCGAAAACTCACAATGGAGTAGAAAAAGGAAAATTGAAGTATCTAGACAAGCGGAAGACTTTTGTGATGAATTTTCTAGATTACATGATACGGTTGGAGTAAATGATTTGAATGATTGGCACACACGCTGCAACACAGAAATATCAAAGTTTGGAAGTATTCGCTGTATATCAGTCATACAAACTTCAATACTATTTGAAAAGGAACACTTAAAAACTTGCCGAACCAAGTTTCATTACATATTACCATAATCAAAGATAACGGGTGATCCGTTGCATATATATTTATCCACAGAAATTTCAGAGTTCGCAGGTATCTGCTGCGGTTCAATGTATCTGCGCAATGAGCTTCGAAGACAGCAATTTCAAATCTATCCATAAATGAGCAACTGAAGACTTTTATAATCAATTTTTTACTTCATATAGATGTTACAGTTAGAGTCAAAATGTAAAATGAATGGCACAGTATTTAAATTGTATAGTTTACAGATTTTTGCAGTATTTTAATGATCCGAATCTACAGCATTATAATGAAAAGTTATCAAAAGTCATGATGTTACATTAAAATGACATAGCGCACATTGCATTCAGCAATTCTGTAAGTTTCTGGGGATGTTGGTAGGCATCATATTTGATCGCATCCAAAACTGAGCAACAGTAGACTTATCGGAATGAATTTTTTTTATAATAATTCCATATTTGTAGTTTGCAAAGTGGAAATACTCAACATACATGTCATTCTATAAGTTTTGTTATCAAAATTTGTGTTTGCATACCGCATTCCTAAGATACGACTTTTCATATCATTAGCAAAAAAAGCAACCAAAGGCTTTCTGGAAAAGTATCCAAATTTATCACTCGACAGACCTAATGGGAAAAGAATAACTACACACTATACCAAGACCAGATTTTTTTTTTTAAATCTGATTTACAAAATGTGCAATTCAAGATCATGGTTAGAAACCTCTCGAATCATGTTACCACAATCATCATGAAGGAGTAGAAAATCATAGAACACATATTAGGGAACGAATTAATAATAAGAATCGATCCACTGCAAACTGAGCGGGTGAAAACAAGGATCGGAGAGGGCAGAGCCAAACTGAATATCAAGCAAAATATAGGGATGTTTAAAAATAATGACGACACAAGAAATAAATTAGAAAACATTTATTCAATTAAAGTTTCTAATATCATTCTAACAGTTGCGTGTATTTTTGTTCTATTTATTCGTATATATAACCTATGTACACATGATATATAACCACGCCACTGACAATATATTCGCACTGGACAATATTTCTCGTACTCTGGTTTAATTGAAAGATTATTTCAGTTAACACTTCTTTCCAACCGAACGAAGTAATGAAATCTTGAAAAGTTTCGTTGACATACATGCATCGCGCATTTTTTATATTCTTTTTCACACACACATCACAGACTACATTTACGCGGCCGCTTTGATACCGGTTTAATATATCACAAATAACAAAATAAATAGTAATATGCACTTCTTTAGATGATGAAAATTATTTTTTTACTGATCCCGCACGCACTTCGTAATGTCGAAACTCTGTTCATACGATCAAAAACTGACACATGGTTTGTACATATATATATGTATATCGGTCGAATTTATGACTGCTGTTACCAGCTGTGCTGCGCCGTGTGCTACGTTCTGAAGTTGACGTCAGATTTCCAATCATCAACAACTAATTTCAACAACCAATCACAACGTCTAAAAATGGATGTCGTCAGATCCAACGAATCAGAAACTCGAGAGCATCAAAGTGCCTTTGATGGTGTTTATAAATACAGACGCATAAATTCTTGAATGTGTTGGTAACTTTTGCATAATCTTGAGCCCGTGCAAAGTTTTTTCTCAGCAATTACAACACCGATCATGCTGATTTAGGGCGGAATCGAAAGAAAATTATTCAATTGGTTTAAACTTCAATTTTCAAGTTGCTAAATGGCTCCTGAGCTTCGTAATTCAATAAAATCACATGCCAATTTTACCCCCACCACCGCGAATCGTTTTATTCAGAGAAAGTATAGACTCGCCGAGAGCCTCGGGCCAGCAGACGACAGGGCTGTCAATGTACTTGTCCCGAGACTCTACCGAGTCTCTTGATAAACCGAAATTCATTTTGCGGGCCTCATCCCGGATTCCTCCATGCTGTTTAGATCCTAATAGGCATAACATATTAGAGTATAAGGAAAAAAAATCGCCAAAGTTCAAGAGCAGACTTGTGACGAAATATTTTCACTACAATTTTTACGAAAAATTGGTCTTTTATGGTGGAAACCAACTTTATAAGCCGAACATCATACCTAGGGAAAATAAGATTAGTTAAAGTACATTGATGGTCCCTTATTTGCTGATAATTTCATGCAAAAGATTATCCCATAAAAAATGTTCGTATGAGAATGGAATCTATAAAAATGTACTAAGCAAATAATTCGTAGAAATTTATACTAAAATCCTATAACCGTCATAACATAAATGAGGAACATTTGAGAAAAAAGGCGTGATATCAAACCATAAACTTCCCCTAGGGAAAAAAAGGTTGGGACAAGTACATTGATGGTCTCTTGTTTCTGGATGACAGAAAAAAGATTTAGAACCAGGAAAAAAATTCTATAAAAATAATAAACGAAAAATTGAAAAGTTCAAAAAAATTCAACAAAAATAAAAAACAATCGAAAAAATTCTGTAAAGAAAAATAAAAAATTTTCAAAAAAAAATCATAAATATTGAACAAATTGAAAAATGTACTATCCAAGTTACATGCAGTATAAAAATGTATGATATCAATTGGAGGCCAAGTTTTTATTGATAATTTGGAATATTTATCGAAAAAATTGGAAACTGTAATGAAATTCATGATAATTATTTTCACGAAAAAACTTAATGAAAAAAAAGACATAACGGAAGTTACGTGCAGTACTAAAATGTATTATATCAATTCGAGGTCAAGTATTTATCAGTTATTCGAAATATAATCTCCGGCGACAAATGAGCGTTCAGAATCCTTGTCGGCTCACAACGTTTTATCAAAATTACTAAAAAATTAATGGAAATAAAATCATTAAAAATTCACATGAAAGTCATTCGTTACTTCATCAAGGTATACACTTTAAAGAATCGATTGCCCTCCGACTTTCAGGATCCCCTGGTATTATTCACAACATTCAACTTCGATTGGATCGGTACAAATTATGTTCAAATACGTCTTAAACGTACTTGTCCGGCCCATCACTTTTTATTCAAATTGCTCATTCGACAACAAATCAGGGCTCTTCTATAATGACAAATATAATAAAATGGATAAAAATAAAAATAATATCTCCAAGTAATTTGAACTTGATTGTTCGCAAGTTCGTATAGCAATATCCACTTCTCAATTTCTTCAGTGAACACATACCATTCGGTAAGAACCAATGAAAATGAGAAATAATCAGGCGCATTACTAGAAATTTTCGAACCTACTCAGCCATGCAATGTTTTTTTTTCTATAGTCACGTACACATTTTGATAAATATCACTAGTCGAGTACGACACGTGGATTCCTGGAATTTGTAGAAAATTTTGTTGTGAATTATGACTCCATATAATATAAATAGATTAATCAACTTCATCTTTCATTTTCGTTTCATTTGGACAAGAGCGATTCGAAGGAAAATTATTTTCTCGGGAATTACTGTTCCTTAATATTAACACATGCATTAACTTCGTTTTTGAT
Organism: Venturia canescens; assembly: GCF_019457755.1. NCBI lineage: Eukaryota > Metazoa > Arthropoda > Insecta > Hymenoptera > Ichneumonidae > Venturia > Venturia canescens. Next base: position 23,493,310 of record NC_057425.1, read on the forward strand.
TTGTTTTCGAATGAGCAATTTGAATAAAAAGTGATGGGCCGGACAAGTACGTTTAAGACGTATTTGAACATAATTTGTACCGATCCAATCGAAGTTGAATGTTGTGAATAATACCAGGGGATCCTGAAAGTCGGAGGGGAATCGATTCTTTAAAGTGTATACCTTGATGAAGTAACGAATGACTTTCATGTGAATTTTTAATGATTTTATTTCCATTAATTTTTTAGTAATTTTGATAAAACGTTGTGAGCCCGACAAGGATTCTCAACGCTCATTTGTCGCCGGAGATTATATTTCGAATAACTGATAAATACTTGACCTCGAATTGATATAATACATTTTAGTACTGCACGTAACTTCCGTTATGTCTTTTTTTTCATTAAGTTTTTTCGTGAAAATAATTATCATGAATTTCATTACAGTTTCCAATTTTTTCGATAAATATTCCAAATTATCAATAAAAACTTGGCCTCCAATTGATATCATACATTTTTATACTGCATGTAACTTGGATAGTACATTTTTCAATTTGTTCAATATTTATGATTTTTTTTTGAAAATTTTTTATTTTTCTTTACAGAATTTTTTCGATTGTTTTTTATTTTTGTTGAATTTTTTTGAACTTTTCAATTTTTCGTTTATTATTTTTATAGAATTTTTTTCCTGGTTCTAAATCTTTTTTCTGTCATCCAGAAACAAGAGACCATCAATGTACTTGTCCCAACCTTTTTTTCCCTAGTTCCTCTTTTCCTCTAGGTACCTGCCATTATCCTTTGCATCCTTCCTCCACTCGCGCAGTTCTCTTTTACACCTCTCCTTCCCTTCCCTGCACTCCTCATCCCACCACTCCTTCATCTGTTCCCTTCTTCTCCCCTTACCCACATTCTCCACCGCCGTTTTTATTCTACTTCCAAACTCCTTCCACCCCTCCTCGACACCTTGGTCCCCCCATCTCCAGTCTCCAAACTCTTCCTTAAACTTCTGCACTCCTTCTACCGTCCACACTCCTCTTTCATGCCTCTTTCCTCCTCCCCCCTTCCTTTTCTCACCTCCCCAGCCCACCCTCAGCCACAGCACCACCGGCATATGATCCGAATCCATTTTGCCCTCCACCTCTAGTCTCTCTACTTTGTCCCGCACCTTTTCACCTACCACCACATAATCTATCACCGATCTCCCCCTGCCCCCTACGTATGTCCATTCCCCCTCCTCGTCGCCCTTCACTCCCCCATTTAGAATCTCCCACCCTTCTTCCTTCAATAATCGGGACCACTTTCTCCCCTCTTTCGTCACTGTCTTATCCTTCGACCTCCTCCCTCCTTCCACCAGTACATCCCCCTCCCAGCTCCACCCTCCCCCTTCTGTCCCCGTTCTTACATTGAAGTCCCCCCCCTATTATTACTCTTTCCTCCCTTCCCTCCTCCTCCATCCATTTCTTCATCATTTCCGTTTTCTCTTCTAAATCCCCATTCACGTACACCCCTACCACCCACCACCAGTGCCTCCCCATCTTCACTTTCTTCTCCATCCAACCCTCCACCCCTTTCTCTACTTCCCCCACTTCCAGCCCCTCTTTCACTCCCATTACCATGCCCCCCTTTGCCCTGCCTCTTCCCCTACTTCTCCTCGCGTCCTGTACCTCCCATCTGTAGCCTTTTTTCCACTGCTCCTTGATCCCATCCCACCCCTTCCTATCCACCCACGTCTCAATTAACACCACAACATCCCAATTCCTTAACCCCTCCCAGAACTCCTTGTCCTTGTTTTTTACTCCCGCCACATTCCAAAATCCTATCTTTTTAACGCATTCTTTCCCTTTCCCTTTTATCCTCCCTCGTCCTACCTCTTGCCCATATTCCCCCCTCTTTATCCCCTTCTTATCCCCCTCTGCCTCTTCCCTTACTCGTTTCCCTCCGTCTCTCTCCAACCCTCTGCCACCTCATCCCACGTTCTCAATTCGCCCTCTACCCACATCTTCATGTATCCTACCCTCACTCTCTTTCCCTTCCTTCTCTCCTTGTCCGCGTCCCTCTCCACTAACCACTTCACCCTTCTCTCCATCTGTGTCAGATCGTCCTCCACCCTGTCCTTCTCGCCCTTCAGCTTCCACTTGGCCTTCATTACTTGCGCCTTACTCTCTATCCCTTCCAGCTCCACTATCACCATCCCTCTTCCCTCTCTGCTCACCCCCCCAACCCTCCTCCGCCCTTTCACCCCTCCTTCTATCCCCATCTTGTTCCAGATCCTCACAATTTCCCCCTCCCAATCCTCCCCCTCACTCATTTTTACCCCTTTCACCAAGACATTACTTCTTCTTTTCTCTCTCTCATTTTTGTCTAGCCTTATGTCCATTTCCCTCACTTTTCTCTCTACACCCTCCATCCTCGGCTCTTCTACCTGTCCCCTTACCCCCCCGCTCCTGTCTTCTTTGACGCCCTCTTCCACTCCCTTCATCCTCCCTTCCAACCCCTCTATCCTCTCCATCATCCTCCCTTTATCCTCCTCCCACCTCCTCATCAACTCCTCCCTCTCTCTCCTCGCCTCCTTTACTAACTCCTCTACCTTCCTCTCAAACCCTTTCGCCATCTCCTCCACCCTTCTTTCCACCTTTTCCACTTCTCTCTCCACTGCCTCCCCAATCTTTTCTGCCATTACCCTCCACATTTCTTCCCTACCTCCTCCTTTCTCCGGTGAGCGTTGCACCACCTTGCTCTTCTTGAACGCGTCCCTCCATTCCTCCACCCTCTCCTCTTCCTCTTTTTCGTCACTTCCCCCTGCTTTCCTCTTTCCCGCGAATAGCTCCTTCAAGTTTCCCTCGCTATACGTTCTCTCCCTTGACAGCGCCACCGCCTTGAGCGGTCTACCTTTTCTTTTCCCCTCTACTTCCCACTTTGCCCTCGCTTCGTCCCCCATTCCTTCTTCCTTCCTAATCCACTCTTTCTCCTTTGCCGTCCTTTCCTTCGTCGATTCCCACTTTCCTCCTTACCTACCTCTTCCTGTTTTATCCACCTGTCTCGTCTGCTTCTACCTTATCGCCCACCTTTCCTCCTTATCCTTACCTTTCCTGCCAGCCTTTTAATTTCCCCGCTAGTTGCTCTACTCTCACTTCCTATCCTTCTGCTCTTCCTAACCTCCAATTCCTCCCTTCTGTCGCCCTCTTTCACCTCTGCTATTCTTTTCCCCGGCCGCTTCGTCCCCTATTTTATTTTCTCCCACTCTCCTCGCCTTTTTTACCACCTTACGCACTCTTGCACTTCGTCCCGCCCAATCTCCTCGCTCCCCTTTTCCTTTATTTTCCCGCACCGTCACTTATTTTTCACACTCTCCACTGTCGCCGGAAACGGAAGTCTAAATTAGAATAATTATTGGTATAATAGTTCAAATAATTTCAATATTCACGATTTTGGGCTGAAATTGAATCTTTGAACTTCGTTATCACATAAAACGACGTTTCGCACTTATCCAGCAAAAATCTAAGAGAGAGGACCATACAGAAAGAAAAAGGAAAGAACAGTTCAAGGAAAGCACATGCATATCAAATACGGGCCAAGAAACCGAAGTAGGCAAGAAAAATAGCGTACTGTACCAAGAAAATGAAAAGCGAAATTACAGAACCGGGTAACATATATGCACGTCCAGAGAACGCAACGCGTGCGAAAAAGGTCTCGATGCTATGCGCCACGTAGCGGCTGAAATCCGAAGCTATGACATCATTCATTTCTTTCTCTTTATGTAGCTGGGACAATATGCCTAATGTATATTAGGTAAGTATATATATACTATGTGTTCAAAAATGTATAATATGCCAGAAAAAATCCCCTCATGGAGAAAAAAAACTCGGACAAGTACCCCGATAGCCAAACGTGGCGTTGAAAAGAGCCGAACGCCAAGATGGCGCTAGAGTAGCGTCATATTTTGCAATTCTGTGGCGTTAGAAACGCGATGGTTGCCGGACCATATGTCTGCGTTCTTTGCGTTACAACGTGGCGTTAGCGCGTGGCGCATTAATTGCACAAAGATGGCGTTACTCAGAGCGGTCGTTCGAACAGCATTCTAGCGTTAGGTTGTGGCGCAAATCTGGCGTTAGTTTTGACCAGCATTCTAGCATTAGTTTGTGGCGTAAATCTGACGTTACTTTTGACCAGCATTCTAGCGTCAGGTCGTGGCGCAAATCTGGCGTTGTATTTTAACAACATTCTAGCGTGAGATTTCATAAATATCTCGGATTCATTTTTAACAAAAATTTAACTACTTAAACCTGATAAATTACGAGAATGTGAGGTGAGAAGGAGATAACAATACGCGTTAAATATTGATCTCGGATTCGTTTTTAACAAAAATTTAACTACTCAAACCTGATAAATTACGAAATGTGAGGAGAGAGGGAGATAACAATACGCATTAAATATTGATCTTGGATTCGTTTATAACAAAAATTTAACTACTGAAATGTGATAAATTACGAGAGTGTGAGGTGAGAAAAGAAGATAACAATAAGCGTTAAATATTGATCTCGGATTCGTTTTTAATAAAAATTTAACTACTGAAACGTGATAAATTACAAGAGTGTGAGGTGAGAAGAAGATACCAATATACGCGTTAAAGATTGATACAGAAATCTGCGTGTCAAAGTATTAATAAAAAAATTTGCAAATGCATTATTTGCAAATTCATTAGTAGTTTATTTAAAACGACGCCGGCTGAAATTCATAAAATTGAGGAGTGGGGAATTTTTGCTTCATTCCAAAAATGCGAGGCATCCGAAGAACTGAAAAACAGTACCGGCAATGCCTTTCGAGAGTAACCGAAAAATGTTACAAAGGTGTTTGAACATTTCGCAACAAAATTCAGCACTCTCTCGTGCGTCAAAAACTCGTAAGAATTTTTGACAGGGTACGTGGTGGTCGGCCAGAAGCCAGACAACTCAAGCGAATCAGCGTCGACAATATATAACCTGTAGGGGTACGATGCGCGTACGAGAAACGCCTCTACTCTGCGCGGTGCTGCGGCCGAAAAACGAAGCTCGACGTCCGTGCTCGCTCCACCGCCTCCATCGCAAGTGAAGCATCATTGCGCTAGATTTGCGCACTCACGTGGCGTTCGCCTATAACGTCACGTTGGTGCAATTTTGCCGCAATTTCATTTTTTTCGACCGTCATGGATGAAGCATATCGACTTTTTCGTGATTTCACCGTGACGTGCAAACCAGGCTAAATGATGATTTTATATTTAAAAAATCCAGAAACCCGTGAGCTCGTTTATAATGCTCTTCTTTCCTTTCCAATCTTTTTCATTATCATCTTTTCCAAAACGATAACATATTTTCAAAATAATATTTTTTATGGTTAAGGTTCATTCGTTTCGGCATGTCTCCCTCAATGATACTTTGCAGAATTGTGTCAACAAACGTAACTGACACGTGAGAATTAAAAAAAAAAATGCACGTTTCTCACCAAGGATCGAACATGGATCATCGTACGTCACGAAGCTCACACGCTACGACCTGCGTTATCTGAGCAATTGGGTGAGTGCAAACACTTTCGAATATATGACTTTTAATTTTAATTGCATTATTCGTGATTATCTTACCAGTAAGAACGAGAACAACGAATCTGTTTCGTTTTCGAAGTTGACAAAATTATTATTCAAATTATTTCAAATATTTCGTTATATATCGATGCCAATAATTTTAATAATTACTCTTTGAGGGTTCTATATATTTACCTTTCGAACTTTCCATTCGATAAGTCAATATTATTTTTTGGCCTCTTTAAAAAATATGACATTTCCACGTTTTTTCATAAAAATTTCACGCAAAATTCTTATGAAATATACACTTGCATTGTAAAAAAAAAAAATCATCTCGAAACTTGTGGACAAGATATAACTCCTCGTAAATTTTTTTATAGAAATTTTTATGGTGCATAATCCCCCAAAACATAGGGTAATGGGAAACGTTGTTGTGCCATTATCAGATTCATTTTCAATTGGTTTTTTATCGTCTTGTCAGTTGATATTGTACAAATCCTGTCAGATTTTTACAATGTTTGCAAAGAATGAAGTCTTCACGGGCATTTTCATCGAAAAGTCGTACATATGGGAAATTTTTTACCAATATTGATATTTTGTCAGAAATTTCCTTTTATTATAAAACGAAGTCCCAGCATCGAGGAAAAATTGAAAAATTTCTCTTCGAGGGTAACGTAAAATCCCAAACTTTACAATTTTATGAATTTTTCACGATTGTTTTTTAATATCTCGAAAACCATTTTAGTAACAAAATTGGAATTGAGCCTATAAATTGTGTAAAAAATATAATACTGAATTTTCATTTTTATGATTTCGCGAATTCAAAAATTCTGCAAATTCATTATTGTTTGAAAATTTCTTGCACAATATTTTTTTTCCATAGCCCCAAATACCCCCTTCGAAATAGACCCAATCCCATTTTTGTCACTAGAATAGTTTTCTTGGTATTCAGAAAACAACCTTGAAAAATTCGTAAAATTGTAAACATTGAAATTTCGCATAACCTTCGAAAAACCAATTTTCAATTTTTTCTTTTTGGCAGGACTTTCTTTTATAAAGGAAGGAAACGTCCGACAAAAAATCAGCCAATTCGGAAGAGATCGATTCCAATCATTAATATATAGATTTGACACGGAAATGCCAGTTCACCACGTAGTATTAATTCTAAATTACCGAATAGTCGACGATTAATTTAAAGGTGTCCACTAATTTTATTCCAGTCAACGGCCACATTTTTTTCTATTTGCTTTCGGTTTTGTATGGATATTAAATAAAATGTTATAGCAAACAATGCCAGACCGCAACAATGATACCCATTTTCGACAACCTCATGATGAAAATAATTGGTCGTTATGCCATTGTATAAACGGAATATGCCAGCAACGCAGAGCATTGTCGAATTTCCCAACATTCTCGATAACGATATTTAATTTCGAACATACTTCTTCCTCTTTTCAAGACAGTTCGAAAGTATTATTTGAAAGTATGGGGCATTCCATATCAAATTTATCTATGACATGAATTTGCATCTGCAATTTCGTTGCAATTAGGATATGTTTCAGTACTCATCAAGAAACACTTCTGTGATTTTTGTTCTTTTTTTATTTTTCTGGTCGATAGTTGCTGAGATTGTTTTTTTCAAATTCGACGATTTTTATTCCAATCATCCATAAAATTTCAAAAAATTGATCCATTTGGACGGTCTTTTCATCTTTATTGTTGCAATATGTTATTTGAAAAAAATCTTTCCTCATGACGTCGTCGTTTTTTTAATTCAATTTTGTGTTGAAACTCTATTTTCAAGCATGTGTGGCTTCTTCCATTTTTTTTTTATCTCAACAAAATATTTACTCAATTCCGAATTTTTTAGGCTTATTCTCATCGCGGGCCAATTACTTTTACTATTTTTTCCGTATTTTTCAAATATTCGAAAATTCTTTATTTTGTTAATGGAAACACATATGTTCATCAATTTTTTTTGTCGTTCAAATAGTAGATGTATTTATTCTTCATCGAAAATTAATAATCGCTTTACTATAATGGATTTTTCTCCGTTCAGAAAGACTCAATTGAATTTCCGAGTCCTACTCAGTGGCTTTACCCGTATATGTCAGGATTGTAGTTTGTTTGTTTTTCTTAATATATATTTCTCAAATATTTTCTTCGATAATGAAGTATGAAACAAAATACTCTGCAGTCTTTATATTTATGAGCAAGAACAGTAAAGGGAATTAAAAAAATTGCATTGTGTAATTCACCACAGAGATGAATTCATCAAAGTGAAGCAATTTTTAGCCACCGATGACGAGCAATTATATATACTATTTCAACGACAAAGAAGGAGTTAATAAATATTAGTATTTTGAATAAAAATTTTTTCATGGAAATTTATTTATTTTCCAATAACCTCGTGTGGTACCTTCATAATACTTTCCACAGTATTTCCAAGAAAATGAAGATTTTTTGAATATTTCATAAATGCGCATAAAATAATAGAAATAGTCGGCCCACCATATATGATACTAGGTCTAAAAATTCTCGAAATAAATCGAGTTTTCGGAGTAAAAAAAAATTTTGAAGTACCCGCAGGTGCTTAAGAACGGGGTTTCAACCCAAAATTGGATAAAAAACGAAGATGATTCCAGAAAATACTTGTTTCAATTTTTTTTTTTGAAAACTACATCTTATAACGAAGAATTAAAACATTAAAACAGCCAAATCAATCAATTTTTCATAATGTTAAGGACAATTAAATAAAAAATAAAACTTGAAAAAATCGATAACTCAGAAAATACCGACCAAAAAATTGCAAAAAAAACATGAGTGTTTTGTAATGGGTACTACAACATGTGCTCATTGCAACGAAGTCACAAATGCAAATATATTGCACAGGGAAATCTTATAATAAGGAGTGCCTCATATCATTGTACACATCAGCAAAGTGTACACCTTATTGTAACAGAGAGTACAATACCCTACATAACGAGATTAATTTTTAGAAATCTCCCTACTCCTAATCGCGTTAGTTGGCATTACTTTTGCGATATGAGCAAGCGGGCTCGCGAAAATTCCGAACCGCAAATAGTGACACTTCAAGTCTCTCTGTCGTGCCATCTTACGCTAATCCACAATTAGTCCCTGTCTCTTTCTGTGTGTGTGTTTGTGTGTGTTACAAGTACCGGACAGTGTGAATTCTTGGACATACATTGAATTTTTCATTCATCAAAAATGAGGTAAGTACAACGTTCTTCTCACGTAATAGAAAACGACAGGCATAGCTGTCAATGTACGTGTTCAAAGACTCTATCGATTCTCTTGATCGCAAGAGTTTCACACTGTTATTTACACTCGAAATCAATCCGTTGGAATATCTCGAATTTTATATACCACTACACTGAGAAAAAAAAGTAATTGATCCAAAAAAATATAGCATACAATTCAATAAAATCAGTAATTCAATAGCGCCACCAAAATGTAAGATCGTTACAATCATAATGAATATAAAGCCAAATGTAGTTCATTAATTTTCATATTTTTTTCATTAAATAGCAGATGTTCTTGTCCGAGTACTTGATATTATTAATCGAACAAAATAATTGCTCATAAGGATAGAATCTGTATTCGGTACGATAACGCTGAGCACTGAAACAAACGTATATTAGATTGAATCAAATAAATATCTATTTCAAATGAATAAATATGAAGTTCACACTATATTTGTATATACTTCGATCAATTATCAAATCGCATAAATAGAATAAGTGAGATAATTTAAAAAAAAAATTGATTGTATAACAATCAAAATGTGATTGGATTGAAAAATATGATGTAATTCATTGATATATCTATGTGGTTACATCAACCAAACGGGCTTTATTATATCAACTATTACGTGTTCAAGTTTAACTATAAATTTGATCAATTTCAACACGCATTTTCATTTATGGCATTCGGTGAGTTTGAATTACTAATTTTTTTTTTCAGTGTATAAGTTCTAAAAAAAAAAATTGATTGTAACAATCGATTTGTGATTGGGTTGAAAAAATATTAAGTAATCTATATAAATCGAATTATGTAGTTACATTAACCAAATCGGTTTCATTAGATCAACTATTGCGTGTTCAAAGTGCACGACACAATTATCCATTTTCGTGGTTTAATGATATTAATGTTTATCTAGAGACGCGGCAGCGTCTTTATGTAGTATAACAGTAACAACTATACAATTTAACATTTTCAATTGATAACACATTCAATTTTTGTGATGAATAATGCTATCAAAAAATTGATGACTTTGTTTATCAAATGAATTAATTCAATGAAAACATTTATTAGATCCGAAAAACAATATATTTCAAGCCCGATTAGAGCTATTTACTTGGCTGAATCATGCATGTGTTGTTATTCCAACAACATATTTTTTTATCACGTGTTCGAATTTAAAATCACATACTTTTTGAAACAACTCAATATTTTATTAATTCATCTACATATGTTATTCAATAGACAAAATGTCTGGTTGAATCAATGAAAATTTTTAATATCATCGTGCTATCGACAGTAATTACATTTGCTTTGAAGCAATATTTAATTCATTTCGATCGAAAAACCTTTGTTTGAATGAATCAATTTTTTTTTTCAATAACATCAATGTTATTGAATCAACATTATTTTTTTCTCAGTGTATAAGCCGTTAAATCTCAATTGTGACACATCTCAGCTCCAAAATATCTCTCTCCCCCCCATTTCCATACTCTGACACATTTCTATTCGTACGGAAACAATTGAAAAGCAAAGAGCTCGATACTATGATAAACTGTCCACGGTCGATAAAATGAAATATCTATAAATTTTGATGATCGGAACGGGGAAAATTGACGTGTAAGTATATCGTAGTGATACATTTGTGTAGTAGACATTTGTGTATAATTTTGCAAGGATCATCCGTGCTAATCTCACTTGCAACAATATTTTTCCTGTTTTTTTGAGATTTAATGCAAACGAGTGAGATTATTAGACGACGGATCTGGTTCCCATGCATCGAAATACGTGAATTACATGCATACTTGTCCCACATCTAAAAAAGTTTTCTCATATTTCTAACTGCGATTTTTTTGCTCATTTTTCCCATTCCTAACCCTTTTTTTCAAGTTCGATAAAATTTTAAGAAATACGGGCCCAAGACACTAGTTCACATTCACCACCCAAAATACCCAAGGAACATACTTCACGTGGATGAGTATAACTTTTTTCATACTCAAAATAGCGATTTTTCGGAATTCCCGACCATTGGCTTTATTCTGTAGAGTCTGTAGATTCGCCAAATTTTAAGTAAATGGCGAGAAACCGCTAAGAATCGTTGAAAATAACGGGAAATGCTATTTTAAATACGGAAATAGTTATATTGACCTAGGTCAAATACGTTTTTCGTGTATTTCGATGTACTGGATCTGAATCTGGAGTGTCATCAGCTTGTAGATTCTTGAATTTTATCAAATTGGAAATAACGAGTAAAATTTGCAAAAAATCACTTTTATTGGTATGAGGAAACTTTTTTAGAATTTGGTCGATTATGCATGTAATTCACATTATTCGATGTACAGGATCCAGATCCGTTGTCTAATAATCTCATTCGTGCATACATTTGTATTCAACCTCAAAAAAACAGGAAAAATGTTCTTGTAAGTAAGATTAGCACGCATGAGCCTTACAAAATTATATACAAATGCCTACAATAAATTCTACATGCAATGAATTGGCAAATGGAAAAAAATGGCACGAAAAACTGCATAGTGAATCTATCATAGACATGATTTCGCTCAATTTAGATTCAGGGCATTAAAATACGCGATATCCATAGAGATAGATGGACCGGTTCAAGAACAAATCACTTTTTTTTGCACGGGTGTGTTTGTCAAATCTTATAAATTCTTATTTTACAAAAATAATTACAAGAAATCCTTGGCAAGTTTATTTCTATTATGTTTTATGTAAATTTTAACATAATTATGCATGAAAAGAAGACTGTACGAGCTTTGAAATTACTGGAAAGCCGAGTAAAATTTTTTAAAAATATTTCTTAATATTTTCCAAAATTTAGAAGGAAAATACATATTGCAAATTGACGGTAGTGCACTCAACTTATGAAGCGATTAGAAATATTCGAACTATTCGAATAATATGATTCAAGTTGTCTGGAAGAATTTGTAAACTCGAACTATCGCACACCCTTACTGATTTTCATAACGATTCCTTTAAAGAGAACAACCTTTTTTCAACCTTTTCAGTGACGTAATTTGAATTAAGAAATATCGTTAACATATGTGGGTGCTTTCTTTTGTTTTGTCGTTCCCCAAGCAAAATTTTGTTGAAAATGTTGAAAAAAATTCCCTTGAAATTTTAGTCGTTTATATTGACTTCAAATACTTTCCCAGCGCATGGAAATATTTTATATTGAAAACAAACGTTAACTTTGATTTCTTTTTCAAAAGTCTATATCTCAGCAACATTTTATGACATCATATTGCACCAAGACGTCATTTGCTCATGATTAAATTCACTACAAAAGTTTCCATCGTCACGCAGCTGTAATCTGTACCTGTAAGATTGTACGGGTCGCTAAATCTGATTTTTGCTGAAAATTTTCATTTTTCGACGTTATTTCACTAGTGAATGAATTTTTGCAAAAACAGTAAATGGCAAACTTGTGAAAAACTAATTTCCTGCAAAAAAAGTCCTACCAAACCGAATCGCCCAGTATGATATTTGTTGAAATATAAAACGTTGACTCTTTCGTTGTGTGAAATATTTGAAAATTGTCGAATCGAAATTTTTCATGAATACTGGTTTTTTCGATTTTTTATTACTACAGTTTCATGTAATTACCTTTTTGCCGTAGCCGAGTGAGTAGAAAAATGAACCAAAAAAATTGCCAAAGAAGAAAAATTGGATACAAGAAATTAAAACCACAAAAAATACAAAGCCAAAACATGACAAAAACGAATTACGACCGAAAAAATTGAAGACACAAAAATTGAAAAAAAAAAAAAACGACAAAAAAAAAATATAAACGTAAAAATTGAGACAAAAAAATTCAGCCGTTGTACGTGACTTTTCACTTGACTTTCGAATACATGAGTATAAGATACAGGTAAATTACATGATATTAGGGTTATTAGGGAAAACTATAGGAGTAAGGATAAAGGGTTTGAAAGGAAAAATATCTTTTCGCTTTCAAGTTCATTACCGATGAGAATATTTTGCGAGTTTACAGATAAAATTGTTTTTACGGTAGAATTTGAAAAAAAAATAAATACAATCAATTTGAAAGATCGGTTGATAATGTATCGTATTGAATCACAATTCCACCTCTACATAGCTCCAAATCATTTTTTTACCATTCCTCATCGCTTATGTTTAAACAGAAAGTGAGATTCGAATCGCTACTTATGAGTAGAATTGTTCGATTGATGTAGTGGGCACTTGTTTATTCTCGGTGTTGGAGAACTTTGGTATTTCTCCAGGTCCATTCCACGTTCGACGTCATCTGACACGTCTTCCTTGGGTTGCCGACCGAGATGAATTAACAAATTCGTTATCGAACTCCATACAGCTCCGAGCAGATAAATTGACCACCCGTATACTGTATGCAAAGCGTATCCATGTACGATGGTATCCACGATAAGCTTAATCGCTCGAAAAATGAGTAGAATTCCAATGAATCCGGCACTAGCGGTGCCGAATTGGATAAACCGCCCCCACGTGTGCTTCCATGCTGATTCCGCAATATGTTTTATCGAATTTTCGTCCAAAAGATTGACAAACCGTTCGCCTTGGTTTACGGTTGATTCGCCGTTGATACCTCGGACAATGTTATCGATCACTACCGGTTTCTCGAGGGGAAACATTATGCGTTGGCGTAAATTATCGGTATCCTCTTTCGTGTATATTCCACTGGCCGCGAGTGATGCCGGATTTGTATATTTCCATGTTTGTTTCGTGGTTGGCCTCATAATTTCAGGTGGCAAAGCTGCTTCCGGAATCGGTGTAAATTTATACCATGCATCTCCGAAAAGATAATAGGGTGGCAGTAATCGGTTGCACGTTGTCTGAGTTCCTTTATGCGACAAGATATGTGTACGTGGGGTAAGAAAAAAAGTTTCGTTTCCACGTGCAACTGGTAATTGATTATAGCATTCTTCAAGGCGCAATAAAGTTACTTCTACGGGAATGCACTTAACAATATGCACAACTTCGCCAGCCACAAGCGCCATATAGCCTGGTCCTTTCATCAGTCTAAATGCAAACTCGTCTGGAGCTTGACTCGCGATAGCTAAACTATTTTGTAAAATCTGCCTTTCTCTGTCGCATTGTCGTTTCAAAACATCATGGTATAGTGACTTCATTTGTTGCCTGATATGTCTTTCTACGTATAAAAATTTCGAATTGACGTACGCAAATATGTCCAAGTTAGCTACCGAAACTTTTCCATGAACAGCAAACGAGGTTCCCGGTGTCGTTTCAAATATAAACAGCTTAGGATGTTCGGTACTAACAACTTCATAACCGCAGATGTTATGAGTTTCTCTACTCGTCAATGCAAAAGTTACATCCGTTGTAGTTACGGAGTAAAGACTACGCGATACGTCCGAATCAACATCTCTTATCTTTTTCGCAATGCCATCGAAGAGAATTCCATAGCGATCAAATTTACAATTGTCGAGCGGTCGCGAATCCCAAAAAGTGTTTCCACCGTCAGCATCCTGGCAATTTGTTTCGAGCAGCGCGCATACAGTTCCGGAGCGTAAATAGATTTGGTTCGATTCCAAACTAACTTGAGCCATATAGTTTCGCAAGGAGATTTTTACGGTACCCTGTACAACCACGTTATTCCAAGATCCATAAGGGTCAGCATACGATGCCCCATAGCATGTCCCGTCGTTTTTCACGGAGCCAGCAAAAGTTATACTAGTCCTCGTTGTTCGATTGGGTTGTATTCCGGTTATAATCGTTTGCCCTATCATTGCTTTTCCGAATTTGTGCATGTCCTTGCATGCATCACGGCTTACCATTTCGATATATTCCAATTGCGCGTTATCCACGGTTGCAATATGAGAAGACATACCACAATAAAATATAACGCGAAAAATTTCGATTTTGCATTGCAACACTTCCGTTTCCGCGAATTCGTTGAGTTGCAATAATTCAATATATTGTTCATGGACTTCCACTTCTGGACTTGGTATGTTGCATTCTCCGACGGTCAACAACGATACAGTTGTAATATTCATTGCGCTCGATCCGCAATCGTATCCCACCATGGAAAAAACGGGATGGGCGAGAGCTGCGATCATCACCAGCGCGAGATAGGCCAACATCTATAAATGAAAAATAAACAATCAATGTAAAATAATCGTAGAAATCGGTATCGAGAACAAAAAAATATAGTTTTGCAAATGAAGTTGGTTGAAGGTTATCTTGCACCATTGAAAGTCTGAAAATAATGTTCAACTCCACAAATTATTACAAGGACCCGTTTGCAAGAAATACCTTTAAATTGTCAACAGTGAAAGTTAGGTTAAAAAATTTTGCAGTTTTTATGCAGAATTCAATAAAACCTTTTTCAATGTAGAGAATAAAGAATGTTGCAATCCATTGAAGTTAGAAAACCATGGTGCAAGGAAGGTACGAAAATATGTTCCGATAATATTTCAAAAATTGTTATATATGGGACATTCCATGCCAAGTCGGGCACTTTTCAAATTCCCATTTTTTATTTGATAGATTTTTTTTTCTCAAAAAGAACTCCGTCACAGGAACTCACCTGATTTATTTCAAATTTTTATCTGAACGTTTCTGTCAGCTACGAATTTTTAAAGAATATTGCAATTTTTTCATTTGACTATATAACTTTGTGAAAAATCAATTGAAACTAATGCATCAGGGGGTCAAAATCTTTGTTTTAGGATAACCTTTCATTTGATAATAGGTTAAAGATCATCAAGGAATCGATCCAAGAAAATTGATCTGTTTTGAGACACAATTTTCTTTTTTCACGGTGTTAGTCCCCCTCAATTTTCTTCGTAATTTTTTATAGAAAACGTTTATTTTTTTGATGAATTTTAAGCTTAGTTACATCGTGGGAAAATCCTTCGTTATATTTTTTTATAATTGTAACGATGGTTTCATTTCCAATTATATTGTAACGAGTGGAGATGAAGGAAGCAATGAAAAAAAGGAGGGTGCGAGGGGAGAAAGAAAAGAATGGGAGTGGAGAGACAACGAGGAAGGGAAGTAGACTTGTCTGCCAAAGTTACGAGTATATTTAATTATCGGAGTCCGGATTTCCACTTTTATTTGTAACAATATGCAAGGCGTTCATAAATTAATTGAAGCGAATGCATGAAAGACTTAAAACCTATGATTCAGAAAGTACTTTTACTCGAACATACGTGAGCAATTAAGTGCTCAAATTTTAACTGGTGTCTTTTTACACCAAAAAGAAACTTTTCATCCCATTGGCAATCAAAAACAAAAAAAATTTTTTGAATCACCCTAATATATATATTAGGGTGTGTCGTTTTAGGGCAATATTTTTTTTTTTCAATTGTCACATCAACAATTTTTAGTTCATGCTCAAAAACAAAGCCTCGCGCAAGGAGACTGTGTTGAACAATATTTAGAGGTCCCTCATCGACCTTGAAGTTTTTCCATTTGATTAAAATTGAAAATTCGTTGATTTTCATTGTTTTAGATTCTTTCCAGCCTGGATCCATCCCACGACTTTTACCAAAACGAGTGATTTCTACATACTTATCGTTTTTCCTTCTTTATGCGCCGATCTCTTTGACGATGTATGATTCAATTCAATTAATTTTCTGAACGTAGAGTAGACTATGAGATATATCATTAAATCTATATTACCCTGTATCATGAAATCTTGACATAATATTTTCGAAACGAACGAATTTTTCACAAAAAAGAATCGTCGTGAACAGAATTTCTTCCATAATTGTTATATGAAATTTTTTCATACAAAATTGAGTTTGATCATTAATTACTCGAAAATAGTTGTTTTTTCAGAGTTCGATCAAGAAACTTTTTTTTGTATAGAGAAATTTTGTATAGAGAAAGCCGTGGGATGGATCCAGGCTGAAAAGGATCTAAAATAATGAAAATTAACGAATTTTCAATGTTAATCAAATGGGAAAACTTCAAGGTCGATGAGGGACCTCTAAATATTTTTCAACAACAGTCTCCTTGCGCGAGGCTTTGTTTTTGAGCATAAACTAAAAATTTTTGATGTGACAATTGAAAAAAAAAAATATTTCCCTAAAACGACACACCCTAATATTGTATATACGAAAGCTGAAAGAATCAGCTTCAAGAAACTATGCGTAAATCTCAAAAATATTGAGCCGATTACAAGTATTTTCATATTTGCCGAAAACTAAAATTTCCCCATGTCAATTAAACAGAAAATTCGAGTGAGATTAGCGACCTCTAACAAATGGATTAGAGGGCTCATTTTTGACAGGATTTTTTTTTCATCGAATACTACAATGTGAAAGGGTAAGAGCGAGAAAAGAAAAAATCAGATTTCTTTTTTGAAGCACCCTAATATATATATATTTGTTTTTATTGACTTTCACTGGTCTCACACTTTATGAATTTTTAAAAAATTTGAGATTAACAAATAAATTTTAGATGTGGTCGTTCAAATAACTTATTTTTTTTTTAGGCCATATCATCTTATAGGTTTTTAGTATATATAGGTGTATAAAATTCTCCAGCGAAGGGAGAATTTTCTAACTTTTACAAGTCAATAACTTGTAAAACATAGAAAATACAATCTGCCCACTATGGATGATGGCGAAGTTTCCATCGGTGGAAAATGACGAAATCGAAAATTTATCAGAATTGTCACGCTATCTTTTTTATTTCATAGATCAGTTCGAATGGTCATAGAAATGAGATGGACAAAGTTTGGCAGACTTTGAACTTCCGGAAAAAATTATTTAAGGGGGTTGAATGATTGAGTAATTTTTATCACTCGCCCTATGGTTTACGCTATTTTTTTTTTATTTCACACAAGGTTAGAACACCTCAAGCTGCAGTTACTATGAAATAAAAAAGATAGCGTGACAATTTTGAAAAATTTTCGATTTCGTTGTTTTCCAACGATGGAAGCTTCACCATCATCACTATGGGTGATGGCTCGAAAATTTTAAAATCTCAAAATTTTCCCTAGGGGAAAAACAGTTGGGACAAATACATACATTGTCGATCCCTTGTCACCTGATCATATCACGATAAATGTAAAACAAAAATTCATAAAAAAAAATTATTTAACCAACTTTAAGTAATTTCAAGACAACCACTCGAAAAAAATTTCACAAATCATAAAAAAATATTATATTTAAAAAATTTCAAATGCTAAAATGACCCGATGGATAAATAATTAGCGGAGAAAATAGGAAAAAGAACCTAAAAAAATGCTGGTTTAAACATTGATCTCAAGCGAAATTGAAGAAAAGATAAAAATTAAATTCTCATTTTTTTTATTATATCTATCGCTTGTCGAAAAAAGATATGCCGAATTTTGTCAAAAAAAAATCATTCCCAACACCCCGTTGATGAAGGTTGAATTTTCGATACAGCCGTCTCAAAAACTCGTAATATAAAACGCATGAACATCACGGCAATTGAGAAAAAAATCGATATTCTTGCTTGCTCCATTTTTTTCTACAATTTTTTTCGAATTCTCGTTAGTATCTGCATATAGAAAAAAGATTCGCGTTGTGTTGCGGGTTGATATGTTAGATTTTCGTGGGAAAATTATTTCGCCAAAATTGGATTCGTAAAAAAGTTTTGAGAGCCTCCAATAACGTTCAAATGTTTCTTTATTTATTTTTTTTAAGAATTTTGGGTAAAAATTGAGATATTAAAAAGTGAGTTACGGCTCATGGAAAGTTGAAAATTAAGACGATCAAACAGTAGGAATTTAGTAAATAACATTGATTATTGGGTTTTTTTGCTCTTACCTTTGAACGGAAATTCAAATCGATAACTTCACTGATGGCGATGAATGTTGGTGGCGATAGCTGGTGTCTCGTAGCTGTTGACCCAAAGTTTCCAATCACAATCACTATATCAAAACTTGAAATGAAGATTATAAAATGAAGGCCGGGAATGCAATCAACTTTTCGCTCAGACGACACCTTGAAGAATAGCGCTCTCGATATTTTTGAAGTGACCCGTATAGAGTAATTTTTAACCGATCAGGGTGGGAGTGAAAGTAGGAACCTCTTGGATTACTTGGCAAAATGGTGAGGGCCTACTCCGGTCCTCATTGGTTCAGAAAACAGTAGAAGGGTGTGTGTAGTCAAATTGTATTTTCCTGAAATGGGATTGGTTCTTAAAAATTCGTGCTCCGTAGCATTTTCGTAAAGTTTGGCAGATAAAATGCTGATGAACTCTTGAAAGATTCGAAAATTTGAACATAATCGTATGAATAACCGTATGAATAAACAATGAAAAATAGTACTTTTTTGGGAGCGTTTTATAAAGTTTCAAATGAATTATTCTTGAAAGTACGAGGGACCTTTTAATATTTTTTTTATAAAATTTTGATTCACAAATAGTTCTTCGAAACAAAACAACATATTTTTCCCGGAGCAAATTAAAATTTTTGTAAAAAATTTTTAAATGCATTCATTTAAAACCTGATGAAGCTCGTATAATTTTATGAAAAACAAACACACATGATTAAATCAATCAGGATCGGCCATTTAGGAGTAAAAAATAAGTTAATTAGCAAACAATCCAGATAGTAGATGACAAGATCATAATTGCCGAATTAAGCAAAAAAACAACCATTCTTAAGTGTTCTTTTTCATTGATCGATGATATTACTTATTTATTCTCTTTTAGCACGAATCCCTCCTCCTCTCGCCCATCGCGGACCACCCAACCCCCTGGGTGGTTCTCGCAAATGGTGGTGCAGGCCTCAACATCTTCCGATGAAATCGAGGAGAGAAGGAGGCCATCGCAGCTCAGTCTTCAGACTCAGCTGGAAAACTTAAAAAAAATAATGGAAGAACACACAGACGATTTGGGAGAGACACAAACGGGACAAAATAACAATGGGACAGAAAATAACAACGGGACAGAAAATGACAACAACGGGACAGAAAATAACAACGAGACAGACGATACAAATAACAATAACGACGGGACAGAATACAATAATGACGGAACAGACGCTGACAATTTGGGCGGAACAGGACATGACAACAACGGGACAGAAGACCGAAATGACTCTGAAAACGAGACAGAACGAGACCGTGACGTTGACAATGAAAGGGGACACAGGCAACCAGCGGCGGAATCCGTCGACAAAAAAATAAAAAAGTTGTCGAAGGAAGTCAGGTATGATTAACTGTGGGGATATTACGATATCTGTGGCCCCAAGTTTTGGCCATGCAGTCTTTATATTTCACCGAAAAAATAAGACTTTTTTGTGGAGTAAAAAAGATCGAAATTCGGCTTTTAAGGATTTTGCACCCATTTCAAAAAATATATTACTTTTTTCGTGATCTCGCACTAAAAATTATCGTAATCTCCAGTTTTTCATTGAAAACGATAGAAATGTTCATGCGAGCCTTTATGTATTGTCGATTGGACATTTTCCGACGTATCATTAATTTAGACAAATAATCAGTGTTGGAACGTATCGAAAAATGTTGTAAAGTACACGAATAGCTGAAAAGTTTTCTCTGATTGCGTACTATTGGCGAGAAAATATTGGAGTAAAATCGATCATAGCCGGAGTAACAGTCATGGAATATTGTTAATTGATGTTATCCAGAAAATGTACTAATAAGTTTGATGGGTTTGTTTCTCTGTCTCATATGAATATAGTCAAGCAATCATAAGTAGATTGCTGGAAATTTGAAAAGTGCTTGAAGTAAAGTTTTATAATACAGAGCTTGAGCAGCACACGATCGCCCGGACGCCGGCTCGGCTAGACACTTATAAATACAAGGTGAGGCTATTATTTGCAAACGAGGTGTTTTCAAATTTAATTGTTTCATTAATCTTATGGAAAATCTATTACAAGAAACCAAAGATTGTCGGTCTTGCAACGTATTGGGTAATAAAATACATTTATTTTTCGGCCAATTCATGGAGACTGTTTTAATTTTCAAGCCTACCGACAGACAGTTTATTCAAAACAAAAATAAAGATTTCGTTATCCTCATTATTCCCCATGGAAAAAAAATTCCCCGAGACTAAGGGAAAATGTGTTCTGGAAATACTTCTCTTTCAAATTTTACCCCAATCGTATAATAAAAGCTTTTAACAAATAAGGTTTTTGAAAGGGCATTAGAACTGCTTATGGCGGTTTTCCCCGACGCGGTTCAAACTCAGTTAAATTTTTCTCATATAGTTTCGAGCTAGGATAGACCGGGTTTAAAATCAGATTAATGTTGGAGAAAACGGACATTAGACTTGCATATCAACTCTGATTAACCGTTGCAGGTCTACCGCTCGGCGACCTTATTGTACTGCTTAAACAGTATGAATGGCGTATAAAGCAATTTACCCCAAACCTTCTTTTTGTAACCATTTCCTCTTCTGAATTTTTTCGGGACATGTTGAATCAGACCATTACTTCGCCATGAATAAAATTGAAATCAACATTAAATGGAATATCTAACTATGTGGAGTTTAATTAATAGATTTTTTTCATAGTACTAATGTCAATAACGAGTAGAAGCAAAATTACGAAGAAAAAATCAATCTTTTGATTCATTTCTTGTACTTTTCAAATCTGCTCGCAGCACGATTAAGGAGCTACATATATCAGTGTAACCCATGAAAAATTTGGCGATTTTCAGGATTTTTTTTAAAAGAAAGTACTATATAGAATGTTTTGAAGTTTTTTGAACATAATAAGGTATATTTTCAGCTGTATTTTCAGATTTTTTTTTTACAAAAATATTGAAAAATAACGGAGTTGTGCTGTCTTCGGAGGTGCCAAAAAAAAAGTTCCCCAACTAACTGACATGTTTCCAGCCGAATGAGTAGTTAAAACAAAAAAATTCAAAAAGGTTATTAAAGTTGGGGTATTACGATTTTTTAAAAATATAAAAAATTAACAAAATGGCGTAGTTTTGAAAAAAAGTGTCGTTTTTTGGAGTAAAAAAATGGTCGTTTTTTTAATGCCAAATTGACAATTTTCAACCAATCAAAAAGATCGTAGGTCATTGTATAGTAAATATATTCAAGAATACTCAGTTTCAATTTGAAGTCGATTAGTCGATATCTCGTTGAGTTAACATGTCAGCAATTTTGAAAAATGTCGTTTCGAGAAAAACGCGTTTGAAGTTCCAGTTAGCGGCTAATACCTGCGAGCGGTCGCTCTTTAGAACGCTGCCATTCAAAAACTATTCAAGATGCGACTTTGCCGCTTTCACAGGATATTTTTGAAAGTAAAAACTATCGAATAATCCAAAAAAAACGATTTGAAAGTGTCACACTGGTATAGCTTCTTAATAATTTTCTTACGTTCTGGGCACAACAATCAAGTCATATCGAAAAACTACCGCAAGACGTTGATATCTACATTATTAATTGTGCCGACAACTTTGCAAGAACATTTCAGGAAATCCGTTTGAGAGCACCAATCTAATGTTGAAGAATTATAACCAGAGCGTTCCCACCATGAATTCCCGTTCAATTGGAAACAGCATATATATTCTTTTGTTTCCTGGCCAATACGAAAAGAAAATTTGACTCTTCACCCCTACCCTAGTCATTCAAAAATTACTCCAGGTAGATGAAATCCTGAGCAGCTTTCTTCGGTATTTTCATCGAGCAAACAGTTGGACGAAACACCTCTAAGCTTTGCGATCTTTGTGAAAAATATCAATTAAGAATTGTGATTATCATCATTCGATCGACCGCTACCACAATATTTCGCCACCAACATTGATCACCGAGTCAAATTGCAGTAAAAAAGTAAGAAACATGAATTCAGCATTATGTATGTGATCTACGATAAAAGTTCCGTTATTACTGAACGGACGATCGATACGGAGCATTCCGTGCCAACGCAAGTGACGGTGAAAATTCAATTTCTATTTTGGTTTACATTTTATTATCTAGAGTAGCGGCAGCGACTCTGAGACAAGTACATTTATGTTATGACAAGTCGCTGCCAAAGAGTCTTTACCAGAGCGATAGCGTTTCGAATTGTTTTCAAAAATTTTCAAATCTTTCCATACTCTGTGAGAAAGAGGCTTTTCAATTGTTTGTTTTTTAATTTTTTTGTCAAACCGTTCGCGAAATATGGATAATAAAAAATTGTAGTGTTTTTTTTTTCAATGCCCATAACTCGTTCGAAAATACATGAAATTTATTATTATTCCAAACTTGTGTGTTTTCTATACAAAACAATATCATCGAATTGTTTTACTCGATTTCCTTTATTTGCTTTTCCGAAATCTTTCTCTTGTCCGTTTGGATCGTTCGATTTTTTTTTTAATTGTCATAAACTTCACTTCTCATTAAACGGATTTTGAGCCCGTCGTAAGAAAATAATCCTTTCTGTCTATTCTGTAATTTCCAAGAATATAGAATGTCAATTTTTTCCCATTTGGAACTTTGAATATGACTTTCATATCTTGCAAAAAGAAAAATCAATAAAAAATTGTAAATCAAAGCAATAATCAATTTTAGAAAAAATGAACCTACAAGTGCTTCAAGCTCTCAATCGAATATTGATGAAAAAATTTTTTTTTTTTCAATAACTGTTACTCCACGGTGTTTAAAAATCCCATAAAATAAAAAATACTAAGAATCAGTGTTTTGTATTCACAATTTGGGGAAATTTTTAAAAATAAAATAACAAGTGTCTTTCTTTGAGAAAAAAAATATTTTTTCATATTTTGTCCTGAAACAGATGTTCCACTTAATGAATTCAGAATAAATTTTTTTCAAAAAGGTCATAAAGATATGCACATTTTCGTTTTCCATAAATGTAATTACGTCAAGATTTATCAAAAATACAGTCATTTGAATGAAAAAATGTTAAAAATGATGATCAACGAGAAAAACGGCGATTTTTTTCTTTGCCACTCGGTGAATGTTTTTCGATGAAGTGACTCGATTTTTTAAATATTTGTAGAATTTTTTTTTCCGTGGCTGAAGTGACATGGAATGCCCCATATAGCGAAACACACGCGCGACGGCCCGAGCCCGTCGAAACGAACGAAACTCCGCGATCTTTAGATCGCGGACAAAACATCGCGGCGACCACGCTCGTCGTTGTTGACAGGTGGCGGCCATCTTAGGCCGGTAGGCATGAGCCCGAGCGGGGCTACCGGCGCCGCTCTGAACTTCGCCGCGCTATATTTTCGGAAATTAATTCTTTTTGATTTTTATTATTTTAAGTCGCCCGAGCACGTAGTTACGATCAAAATTTTCAGAAAAATAACACGAATTGAAGAAAAATGATCACAAGTCAAATTAATAACATAAAAACTGATCACAATGAAAAATGTAAAAAGCGACTACGACGCATGCGCGGGGAGAGCGTCGATGGGCTATAGGACGCGTACGTGACTTTTAGCGATTATAATTTTACGAATCATATTAAAACAAATAACAATGCCAAATTAAAGAAGAAATTGAGTAATAATTGATCAAATTGAAGTTTTTATTGTTTAACATCGGAATAAGCTGTAAATCATAAAAAACGGTAGTCTGCGCATCGTATGCTAGCCCGCTCGACCAATGGGAGATCGCGAATCATGGCAACGGGCCAATCGGAGAGGACGTAACAAGTTGATGCGCAGAACCGGTCGAAAACTGAGATTCTCGGCGCTCGAGAATTTTATGGTGGGGAACGGGGTATAAGAAGCGCTGCGCGACTCATTCGGCAGACAGTTCTCCCTGGCTAAAGAATCAACTCGGACCTCTCTCAGTACATCAGCCTCAGCAATACTACACCTATCCTCAAAATCTTTGGGGTTCCCGTAGCGCGGACTCTCGGATCGACTCGGCGACGTCTCGATCCCATAGCCCGTGGACGGTGAATTGCCTATTTCCTTGGATGCCTGGATTCTCGGAGCGACTCGGCGACGTCTCGATCCCATAATCCAGGGTCCACACCTAACCTCTAAAAAAAATTTTCCGGCTTTCCGTTGCACGGAGTTCTCGGATCGACTCGGTGACGTCTCGATCCCATAACACGTGGACGGAGGGTTACCTCTACCCTGTAAATGAACGGGCTCTCGGAGGGATTCGGTGACGTTTCTATCCCATAGCCCGTGGTTTGCATCCTACCTTTTAACGTTTTATTTCTTTCGTATTGTTGAGGAGAATTAAAAATTCATCTTATTATCAAAAATTAAATTCACGTTTGAAAAACATTGTCCGAGGTGGTCCAGGTAGGGAGATCTAGACCCATTTAGAAAAAAATCCAAGAGGCGATAGATCGAGTTAAAATTATATCGAGTCAAAACAAAATTGAAAAATTGTAAAAGCGAAGAGATCCTCTTGGATTCATTTATATTTTTTTTTTTAGAGAAAACAAGCGTAACAGGACATCGGAAAAACCGCGTCAAACGAATAATAGCTCGAAGCATTGAATCGAGAGGTTTTTAAGCTCGAGGCGTGTCGAGAGACTAGAACGAACGCGACCATTAATTTTAAAATTGTTTTATTCCTAATTATCATTTTTGTACAATTAAAATTCGAAAATTGAGAAATTAAAATTATCTCAGACAGAGAATTTGCAACGTTTTCGGGTCTTCCGGGTCTTTTTCTCGCCAGATCCGCTTAAACAAAGCAAGACAATATTAAAATCAAAATACAAATTTTATTTTCCGCGAGCCAAAGTGCTAAATCTTCTTTATTTTTGTTAAATATCGATCAAAATTGAATAAAATCGATTATTTTATTATTTTCACAAAATTAACGGTGTCCGCGTTTCTTTCATACCTGCTCCTTATTATTAAGGTTGCTCGAACCGACGCGTGGCGGCGTTCAGGCCAGGTCGGCAAGAGCGTTTCGTTACAACTGGCGCCCAACGTGGGGCAGGTATTGCAGGGGGACGCGGATATTATACTTTGCTTAAATTACTTTTAAATTTGAATGAAAATTATCGGTTGTACAAAAATGGCGGAAAAGACCGAAAGAAACGAAACAGCGAGAGATTCCGGGTTTCAGAATCCCGAGGACGATGGTGCAGGTGTTCAAAATATCGATTTAACTACCTCGATTCCTCCTCCAGGAGCCGGGGATATTTTTAACGAATCTCGGGGTAATTTTGGATTACAGTTAGAAAAAATTGACGAGAATCCCGGGGATATTAAATTAGAGGAATTTGGCACTCCCAGATCAAATAGGGGAAAAATAGAGTTTAGTGAATTAAATCACGAATTATTAATGAGTTTAATTGAAGCAATGAAAGAAATGAAAACGCAGGTCCAGAGCATGGCCAACGAGATTGCTCGAAATAATCAGGCAAACATTGATTTGAGGGCCGAATTTACTGAAAAATTCAAGACTTTGCAAGCCACAATCGCTAGTGACGTTCACCAAATATACGAACCGATTAAACGACATGTCACGGGCTTGACAAAAATCGTCCAGGACAACGAGTCGAAAAGTGCTGTAACCGAAGTAAGTGTGGCGCAAATGCAACTGGATGTGAACGCAATCAAAAAAAGGGTCGAAAACCTTGAACAGAAGGACAAAATTGAAAGTCCAAACACGGAAAGTACGCGGATTGTCCAGAAACCGAACAAAGAAGTTTCTGACGACGAATCCGATGATGAACCGGAAGAAGAAAGAAGAGAACGGATTCGGACGATGCTGCCGATGGACATGCATCCGAATAAAATCAAAATCAAACCTCCCACATATGATGGATCAGAGAAAAAGAGACCGATGAAATTCATCAAGGAATTTCGGAGGTATTGTGAGGTCACCAATCCGACCGTCACGGAGATGAAATATTTGCTGGGGCAATGCCTGGAGAAAGCGGCCAAGGAATGGTGGGTACTCATCGAGGACCGCGTTGAAGATTTTGATGAAGTAGAGAAGAAATTCGTGGAGCGCTTCTGGAGTATGGATGTGCAGAGAAAAGTAAGAAAGGACCTCGAGTTCGGACATTACTCGGACAAGGACAGTAAAATATCTAAAGTGGAATATACAATCCACATTTTTGGAGCCGCAAAGGATCTCATTCCTCCTCCCAGTGATGAAGATATAATCGCATCACTTTCGCAACACTACACGGATGAAATCCAGGCTACGATAATCAGCCGAGGAT
Source organism: Venturia canescens (assembly GCF_019457755.1). Classification (NCBI taxonomy): domain Eukaryota; kingdom Metazoa; phylum Arthropoda; class Insecta; order Hymenoptera; family Ichneumonidae; genus Venturia; species Venturia canescens. The sequence continues at coordinate 23,520,185 of NC_057425.1, forward strand.
TCAAAACTCTCGAACAATTGATTGAATTCCTGGGGAAAATGGATCGGCATGGACCAATCAATTCAAAAAAGGAAAAAGAAGCCACGCAGACATCTCAAAATCAAAATAAAAACGAGCAGAGACCGTTCCGTATGCCCCAAAATAACATTTGGAACAACCAGGGCGGTTACCAAAATAATTTCAACCGCGGAAACACTAATTGGAATCAGAACAATCGGCCAAATAATGGGGGATACAACAATGACAATGGCTGGAACAACCAACAGAACCGAAACTACCAGCAGAATTTTAACCAAAGGCCTAACAACGGAAATTATCAACAAAATTACAACCAGCGGCAAAACAACGGATATCCTCAGCAAAATCGCAATAATGGAAACAACAATCAACAAAACGGATATAATGTGGGTTTCGTTTTTTGTGAATAACAAGTTGTATTGTTTCTCTGTAATAACAAAGTCAATAACAGTTTTATTATTTCGCAGAATTTACAAGAAAATACTTATATCCTACTGATCTTAATTATAAATCCTACCTGTAATAACAAAGAAACAACATTCAATGTTATTATTCACGGCGGTGTTTCTTTATTCTTCTTGAGTTTTCTTGTGCGCTCTGTGGTTTCGATCTTTATGGTTACGTGAATTTTTATAATGGAAAAGAATCTTAATGATTATCTTTCTCGCCTCTAAACCTCGGTAAACTCGAGGTTTACCTTACCGACCTAATTCGCGCACTTTATTTGAATGGGATGAGGGACATTTCCCTTACATCTCCCCCCCCGCAGTCAAAGCTTTGGTACAAAGTCGTGAAAGTTATTGCTACGTGCCTTCGGTACACTGGTTGTTTGGAATGTTAGGTGTTGGGGTGAGTTTAGAGATGTGAAACAGGTTTGACTCTGGTTTCCTATGTCCTGTGTCAATTTCGTAAATTGATTTTGATATTTTCTTCAAGATCTTGTAAGGTCCAATTCTTAGTTCGTCTAATTTTTTTCTGTTTAGTCGGTTCCCATTTTCGGCGTATACCAGGTCCCCGACGTCGAAGTCGTAGTCTTTCTTGTTTTTATCGTATAATTTCTTATTGTATTCATGGTACTTCATGCTGTTTTCTAAGGCAGTCTTTCTATCGTTCTTCAGGTTATTATAGTCTTTCTTTATTTTTAATTCATTTGGTAATATCGAGGTGTCTTCACCTTGTACTAGATATTTTGAACTGAACCCAGTTACTGTGTGTTCCGTCTCATTGTATTTTTCTACACAATTCTTCGCTACATTTGTCCATGCATATTTTCTATTTTTCTCATTTATTACACATCTTATTTTGTTCACTATAGTTTGATTGAGTCTTTCGTTCAGTCCGTTAGAAAATGGTGCATTGACAGCTGTAAAAATCAATGTGATGTTTTTTTTCTCTAGAAAATCTTTGAAATCTTTGGAGTTTATGCCTGGATACTGGTCTGTTAGAAGTATTCCTATGTTATGATCTTTAAGTACATTTTCCATTAGCTTGATAAAATCACTCGCATTTTGTGTTTTTGAGGTCACTATGTAAGCAAATCGTGTGAAGTGATCCACTAGGAGGTGTAAATATTTCTTAGTGGATCGTGAACCCCCGAATCCCCCGATGGTATCTATGGAAACGATTTCAAACGGTTTTCTTGCCGGGCCGAGGTGTGACAGTAGACCAATTTTGTTTTGTCCCCTTGATTTATTTTTTATACACACTTCACATTTTCTACAAGCTTTCCTTATGTTTTCTGATATGTTTTCCGCTGCATAATATTGTTGTATCTTGTTTTGCATTTGTTTTATTCCTATGTGGCAGAACTCCTTGTGCGTGTTTTCTATTAGAGTTTTACAAAACTCTTCTGATAGTACGATCTTTTCTTTCTTTTTTCCTTTTTTGTAATACAGATTATTTTTAAAAATTAATCTGCCCTTGTTAGTTTCTATATCTCTGTTCTTTTTTTGGTCCTCTAAGATTTCTTCTATTCTTATTAAGTTTACAATTTTCAATTTATCCTCTTCGTCTTCTTGAGGCTCTAGTACTGGATTTCTGCTTAGGCAGTCTGCTTCCAAGTTATCTTTGCCTGGACGGTATATTATTTCGAAGTTGTACTGTGATAAATAGTAGGTGAGGTCCCCTAATTCTTCGTCTGTTCTAGCTTTGATATTCATTTTTTCCAGTGGCTTATGATCCGAGAATACTTTGAATGGTTTGCCTATAAGCCAGTGTTGCCAGTACTTTATCGATTCTTTTATCGCTAAGCATTCTAAGTAAATCGCTTTTTTTCTTTTTTGCGATTCTTTTAGTTTTCTTGAAAAATATGCTACCGGTTTTTCAGTTTTTTGTTTCTCGTTTAGTTGTGGTTGTTTCAACACAGCTCCTATGCCTTGTAGACTCGCGTCTGTATATATGTGTATTGGTAGGTTTGGATCGAAGATGGCTAAGACTGGTTGGGTGCAGAGGAAATTTTTCATATATTCGAATGCTTTTTTGCATTCCTCAGACCAGCAGAATTTCTGTCCTTTTCTTAAAAGGTTATGCAAAGGTTCTAGAATTAATGAAATTTTGGGTACGTACTCGTTGTAGAAGTTGATTTTTCCTAAGAACTGTCGAACATTTTTTTGATTTCTCGGTACAGGGAAATTTCGTATTGAGATCAGGTTGTCCCTAATTGGGGAAATCGAATTGTGTTTTATTATGTGGCCCAAATATTGCACGGAATCTAATGCAAATGTGCATTTCGAAAGTTTCAATCTGAAGCCTTCATCCGTTATTGCTTCTAGTAATTGAGTTAGATGGCCTAGATGTTCTTCAAAGGTTTTTGAAAACACCAATATATCGTCTATATAGTTTACTGTAAAATCTGTTAATTTATGTTTTCTTATTATGTTACTCAGGATTCTTTGAAATATAGCCGGTGACGTTTTTAACCCGAATGGGAGACATGTCCATTGGAACTGGCCTTCTTGTGTCACAAATCCCGTTTTTCTTCTATCTTCAATTCGTAAAGGGATAGACCAGAATGCCGAGTTTATGTCGAGCTTTGAGAAATATTCGCAGTCTCTCGTCTTTATTACCAAATCTTCAATTAACGGGAATGGTTGTGATTGAGGAACTATTATTTTGTTTAAGTCCCGGAAATCTATACATAATCTTGATCTCCTGTTTTCATCCCTCTTGTACGCTAATGTTACTGGAGCAGAAAACGGACTATAAGATTCTTCGATTAGATTTCTTTTAAGTAATTCCGAAATCTGTTCTTCTATTTCTTTCTTATCTTCGATTGTGCACCGATAGGGTCTTTTGCTACGATATTCATCCACTATGAGGTCTATTCTGGCTTCGTAATCTTTTACTGTGCCTATATCGTATTTGTCTTTTGCAAATATATTTTTATATTTATCTATTAGATTTTTTATTCTGTTTTCTTCATTGTGATTCAAGTGGTTCGTTAAGGCTTCAAAGTTGTATGAATTTACGTGTTCGTTGAAGTTTATTCGATATTCTTGTTTTTCTGTGAGGTCAGAATTTTTCTGTTCTATTTCTAGTTGTTCATTTTGTATCAACTTGAATTTCTTTATGCAATCTAATCCCATTAGAAAATCATATTCGAAATTTTCATCATTGATTATGAACGCATTTATGTATTCTTCCCTATTCAGTATTTTTGCTTTTATTTTTATCCATCCATCAGTCTTATTTACACCATTAATTGTTCTTAAGTTGACTCGTTGAGTTTTATTGATATTTTTCTTCAATTTTACTAGTTTCGAGTTTATTAACGAAACGTTTGAGCCTGAATCATAAATGGCCGATACTTCTAAAGTGTCGTTTAATGTCATCTTCAGTCTAATTAATGGTGGGATTATTAGTTTTTTGGATCGTCATTGTTTAGTTCTACTTCCAACACTGAGTTGTTAATATGTCTTATTTTGTCTTCTTTATTTTTGAACCAGCATTCTGCTTCGGCATGGAAGCGTGAACCTTTTCCTTTGTTTTTACAAATATCGCATGGCATTTTTTCTTTGTTGGTGTAGTTCTTGTTCTTTTTTATTTCCGAATTTTTCTTGTAAACTAAATGTTCCAATTTACCTATCTCGTTGTATAAGTCTTCGGTTTTTTCCAATTTTTCTCTATCAATTCTATCGGCTACAAAATTAGGCAAGCCCATAGCAATTAGGTCAATTAATGTTCCGTTATCAATAGATCTTCTTGCCTCTAGTAAGAGTCTCTCTTTTTTTATTGCATACTCCAGTAAGGAGCCTGTTTGGTATTTGAAGAGCAGTGCGTATCTTGTTGGGGACCAACCTTTACTAGAAAATGTTTCGCAAAAAGTTTTTTTCCATTCTTCCCACTCTGCGTCAATCGTGAGTTTCAACAGTGTGCACCCATACCAATCTATAGCACTTTTATCCATAAATGATTTTAGAATCTCAATTTTTTTCTCATTTTTAGAAATATTAAACCGTTCGCATTCTTTTTCAAAGCTATTGATCCATTGAATCGCGTTAGGATTTTTTCCGTTAAACTTTTCGATTGTGAATTCTTTCGCTATTTTGCCTACGTTTTCACTTTTAGATTGTTCTTGATTTTTTTCAAGTATCTTTTCTAGCATTTTAACCAGTGGTTGTTCTGAGACATTCGGTTCATTGGTTATGTCTTCTAAATAGATGTCATTGAATTGTACATTTACCCCTGCGTCCAAGTAAATTGAGGATAACTCTGGAGTTAATTGAATCCATACCCTTCTTTCTTGATGTCTTTTTGTGAGTGTTTTTGTTATTTTGGCGTATGCTGTTGTGTTTGTAAGTTCTTTGTGGTGGCCCACGTGCTTGAATTCGTCTGGGATCGCGTATGTACGGCCATCCGGTGTGCCAATTGAGGTTAGACACAGTAGATTGGTCTTTCCATCTGCTTTGCTGCGAACCGCGAAGTCAAAGCGAAGTTTATCCATCGTGAAAATCAACGAGAATGTTGTTTTATAATGTGGGTTTCGTTTTTTGTGAATAACAAGTTGTATTGTTTCTCTGTAATAACAAAGTCAATAACAGTTTTATTATTTCGCAGAATTTACAAGAAAATACTTATATCCTACTGATCTTAATTATAAATCCTACCTGTAATAACAAAGAAACAACATTCAATGTTATTATTCACGGCGGTGTTTCTTTATTCTTCTTGAGTTTTCTTGTGCGCTCTGTGGTTTCGATCTTTATGGTTACGTGAATTTTTATAATGGAAAAGAATCTTAATGATTATCTTTCTCGCCTCTAAACCTCGGTAAACTCGAGGTTTACCTTACCGACCTAATTCGCGCACTTTATTTGAATGGGATGAGGGACATTTCCCTTACACGGATATAACCGACAAAATCAGAAACCGCAACAGAACAATGGAGGATACAGGCCGCCGAATAATCCAAATGACCATCGTCAAACTAACGAACGACAACAACCAGAAATTCAAGCAATAGAGGTCCATCAAGAACCACAACCCTCAACTTCGGCGGCGGGAAACGAATAAGCGTTGTACCCGTGCTCGAAAATATTAATCAACGAAAAACGAAAAACGAACGAGGTACAACGGCAGAAGATGAGAAGAAAGACAATTCGCAGGATGGTTTATCGGAGGACCTCCAACAAATAAGCGAAGTAAACAAAACAGAGGAGATTAAACTGGCCATCAACACGATTTTTACGGACACAAGAGAATTTTTAATGAAAGAAGAAACAAGTGAAGAAGCCGTGCCGATTATAGAATGTCCAGAAATTTATGCTAAGATAGAGGGTATCACAGTTACTGCGTTAATAGATTCAGGTTCGAGAGTTACCACAATTTCAGAAGAATTTTATTTAGAAAACAAAGAGATTTTGAAAAATTGTCCACTTTTACCTGTCACGGGAGTGACGGTAAAAGGAGCGATAAAGGGAAAAATGACAAAAGTCAAAAATCAAATTATGGCAAAAATAGAGATTGGAAAAGTAAAAACGTACATTAAATTTTTAATAATTCCTGGTCTGATTAGAGACGTTTTGCTCGGTATTGATTCCTTGCAACCGCTCAAAAGTTTGATTAATTTGGAGGAGATGTCTTTACGAGTTAAGTATAACGAAGTTGTTGATGTTGTGCCCACTAAAGGGTCATTTGAAAAAGAAAAAGTTGTTGGAGTTTTTGAAGAAGAAGTTGAAATAGTTTTTGAAAAAGGAGAATTTGAGGGTGATGAAGAAAGTGAAGACATTAAAGATAAAGTTAGTGGGAATTTGAATAAAATTGAAGATGTAGAGGACAATAAATTCATGGAGACATTTTACCAGAGTGAAGAAAACATTTCTGAGCCAGAGCAAGAGATGAATTCTAAAATAGAAAATATTGAAGAAAAATTTGAGCCAATACAAAATTTGATTTCTGACGATATAAACAGTGAGGAAATAACTTTTGAGGAAATAGATGAAATTGTAGGACAGACTGAACTCTCTGAAAAGGAAAAAGAAATTCACAAACGAGTAATATGGAATAGGAAGGAAGTTTTTCGTAAAACCACAGGAAGAATTTCGGTTTACGAACATCAATTAGACATTACGACGGATACGCCGATCGTTGCACACGCTTATGAGGTACCTTTAATGCATAGGGAAAAAGTAGACAGGGAGATAGAAAAATTGTTAGAGTACGGAATAATTCAGAGATCAAATAGTCCCTGGATAAACCCAATAATTCCCGTTATAAAGAAAGACGGTACTGTTAGACTTTGTTTGGACGCGCGAAAATTAAATCAGGTGATGGCTAATGACCACGAATCAGTTCCAAACATGGAAGAAATTTTTCAGAAATGCCATTCGGCAAAAGTAATGACAACTCTCGATTTGACAAATAGTTTTTGGCAGATTCCTCTTCATCCAGATTCGATGAAGTACACGGCATTCAGATACAGGGGAAAAGTCTACGAATTCAAAGTAACGCCATTTGGGCTAAAAACAAGTACCGCCGCATTATTGCGAGCTCTTGATATCATTCTTCATGGTCTAGGGGATCACGTAATAAATTTTGTCGATGACCTTTTGTGTATTTCCTCGAATTTCGATGAACACATGGCACATTTAGACGAGCTCTTAGAGAGATTACAGCAACATGGGATGACGATAAAATTGAATAAAGCAAAATTTTTCAGGCAAGAGGTAGAATTTCTAGGGCACATTTTGACAACTAAGGGCATAAAGCCACAACCAGAAAAGATACAAGCAATTCATGAGTTTCCGCCACCCAGAAATTTAAAGCAGTTAAGGGGTTTCTTGGGGTTAATTAATTATTACACTAAATTCACAAAGAAACATGCTGAAGAAACAATTCCACTCTTAAAATTACTAAAGAAGGAAACGAAATGGCGTTGGGGGGAAGAAGAAAAAATCGCTTTTCAAAGAATTAAAGATTTATTTGTCGATAACGTTCTTCTAACGCATCCTGATCCAGAAAGGGAATTTATTTTGCAAACGGACGCAAGTAGCTATGCTTTGGGGGGCACCTTGGCCCAAAAAGATAAAAACGGTGATTTGGGGGTGATAATGTTTGCGAGCCGTACGCTCAAGGGTCCTGAACTAGCATACACCACTACGGAAAAAGAATTGCTCGCGATTGTTTGGTCCTTGAAAAAATTTAGAACTTATTTGCTCGGAGCAAAAATTAAAGTAATTACTGATCATCGAGCCATTACTTTCTTAAAAAATTGTCAATTATTAAATGAGAGATTAACGAGATGGATTCTCGCTATCCAAGATTACGATATTGAATTTGAATTTTGTCCGGGAAATCGAAATGTTGTCGCAGATGTCTTAAGTCGATTAAACCCACCAGATGCGGGGGGGGGCGAAAAGGAAAAGAATTGGTGATTAGCACAATGTTAGCAATCAAACCGTCGCAGGAATTAGAACAGATGATTCGGCAGGTAGGACTTTGGCAAGAAAGAGAAGATAAGATCAGGGAAATTAGGGAGAGGATACAAAATGAACAAGACGATAAATATCGAATTCAAAATAACATTTTATTGAAAAAAATAAATCCCGATTCCTGGAGAATTGTTTTGCCACGAGAGATCCTCCATCTTCTCGTATCTGAAACACACAAAATGTACGGTCATGTAGGCGCGAAGAAAGTTTGGAAAATAATAAAAGAAGATTTCACTTACCCGAGATTATACCGCGTAATTAGACAAATTCTTGGTTCGTGCGATTCTTGTCAAAGAAATAAAGTTCCTAACCAGCATTCTTATGCGGCACAGCAAAATATCATTCCGGAGGGACCGGGAGATATTGTGTCGATCGATTTTTTCGGTCCCTTACCAGTTACGAAAGGTGGAATGAAACACATTCTCGTAACAATAGATGCTTTCTCTAAATTTGTAGTTTTGTACCCTCTCAAAGCGGCGACAGCGCCGGCAACAATCAATAAAATTTTTAACCATTACATTCCGGAGTTCGGCAAACCAAAAAAATTGCAATTTGACCACGGCACACAATTCACTTCACGATTATGGTTAGAGAAATTAGCCAGTGAAGGAATTCAGCCAGTTTTCTCGTCTATTCGTCATCCTCAAGGGAACATAGTCGAAAGGGTAAATAGAGAGATCGGTAGATTTTTCCGAACGTTTTTGACTGACAAGCATACTGATTGGTTAAAGTGGGTTCGAGTAATAGAGGATTGTATGAATGAGACTCATCACGAAATAACAGAAATGACGCCAGTCGAGATTCAGAGAAACATAAAACCACAGAGAATTTGGAAAAACTGGATTCAGGTAGAAAAAGACGAACAATTCAATGAGGAAGAAGGGATTGAAGCTAAATTAATGCTGGCCAGGGATAGAATAGTGAGAAAAGGCAGGGAAAGAGCTCAAAAATTTGATCAGAAGCATAAATTAATTAATTTCAATGAGGGCGACCTAGTTCTGGCAAAAGCGTGTAATGTAAGCGATCCAGTTAACAAAAAAATGGCGAAATTCTTTTCAATTTACGAGGGACCATACAGAATTAAAAAACAGATAGCTGTTGCAACATTTATTCTTGAAAATCCGGAGACCGAAGTAGAAAGAGGGATGTACCATGCCGCGAATCTTAAGAAATACAAAAATTGATCAAATTTGCTGATTCCGAGTAAAATTACCGGGATGTATTTTAATTAACTATATAACAAATCTTTTCATATTGTTTCCAAACGATTCCAATGTAAAAAATTGCCAAATTACAATAAAAATTTCAAAACTTCACGTCAAGCGTTATACAAAACCGTTACGCATTCTCCATCCGTATTTCTTCTACGGGACTATTTAAAAATCAGAAAAACGCACAAAAACCCGAAAAAATTTAATAATAATGGAAAGAAAAGAAAGACAAACAATATTGAAGCATTTTGTTAGCAACAATAGCAATAAACAATGACAAAACTCATTTCTATTATAAATTTCAAAGATATTACGAAAAAGGGTAAAAGGTGCATTAGAGAGCTATATTCACTCGATTGTTCAAGTTAGTTAACAATAAATTCCATTTAAACAACCGAAAAACAATATAAGAAGTTTGCGATTGCGTCATGCTTTCGGCACGACCGGAAGTTCATGAAAACGAAGTTTTAGGCATTAGTTCCCGAAGTATCCACGATCGGCGAGTGGCGCTGTTAGCAGCCGAACTCACGAGCGTTAGCGAGGTCCGGCCGCCATGTCAAGTCGTCACTCGACAACGGACACTCGAACGAGACGGACGTGGTTTCTAGCAGCAGAAAATCGAAAGTACGAGAATTCAGAGGGACTTAGGAATTTTTTAGGCGTAAATACAGGTAAAAATTACAGATTTAGGTGTACTAAGCATGAGGAATGATGAAAAAGTAAGTAGAGGATAGGAAACAAGAAAAGATAGAAATGAGCGGGAGAAAATTTCTGGACGGGTATAGGCATGAAGATGGACGCAAGCACACAGACTGAAGTTGGGCGAAAGAACTTCGCACAACAAACGGACGGAGGAGAAGGAGAGTGGGTGAATGAGGATAAGGAGGTGGAGATAGTGAGGGAGATAAAGGGAAGGAAGGATGAGGAGGACGTCACTATCATTGCTGTGTTTTGCCCGATTGCGTCTAATAAAAAGACGCGGCATGTAAAAACACAGACCACGGCATCAACAAAGGAGAAGGGAATACAAACGGAATGGATTCTCTACGAGATTGAGATTGAGGACTCTCGAAAGGCTAGTCGAGAAAAACTCCTCCAGTATATCGCCCGCCAACAGATTTTGTTAAAAACTAGGGAGGAATTTCAAGTAGTTCCAATCCTATCTCCGATCCGCGAATATGCGGACAGAGCGGAGGAATGGAAGAGTTGGGGAGCAGGAGAGTTTAGGTGGGACGAAGACGAAAAAGAGAACGCACAAAATAACAACAACAATCACATTGACAAGAACATTGATGAAAAGAAAAGAACGAATAATGACGAGGAGAAGAAACAAACAAAGAGGATAAAGGAAGAGGCGGAAAGAAAAGACAAGGAGAACATAGAAAACGAAAATGACAATAACGTAAACAAGAGGAAAAAGAGGATTGACGAGAATGAGGAAAAACAAACGAAGAAAATAAAAAGGGAGATAGAAATAGAAGACAAAGGGAACAACTTTGACAACAAGGACGTAAACGAGAAAAAGAGAAAGAGAGACGACAATGGTGCACAACAAAAAACCAAGATAGACGACAAGGAGGAAAAACAAGCAAAAAGAATCAAAAGGGAGATAAAACAACAGGACCTTGAAACCCTAAATGGGACAAATTGGCTGAACGACGAGATTTTAAACAACTACCTGGAGTTGATTAAAGATGATAAGACGTATGTCATGAATTCGTATTTCTTCCCTAGACTCCACGTGAATGGCTACGAAGCCGTCAAAAGATGGACTAAAAAAGTCAACATCTTTAAATATAAAAAGATGATTGTCCCGATCAATTTGGGCAATCATTGGTGTCTGGCGGTCATCGATTTCGTAGCGAGGAATATCGTTTATTACGATAGTTTCGGGCGAGAAAACCCGAAATATTTGATTACCCTCCGGGATTATCTGATCGAAGAGGCGAAAAATAAAGGAGAAGAATTAATCAAAGAGGATGAGTGGATTATGGCGACCAAAAAGGATATCCCTCGACAATCCAATGGATACGGTTGTGGGGTGTTCGTCTGCATGTACGCCAAATATGAGATTTCAAAAAAAAAAATGGATTTCTCACAACAGGAGATGCCCCAGAAACGCCAACAAATAAGGAGGGAGTTGGAAACGGGGATAATCGAACCATAAAAATAACGGTCTGAACGCCATCTGCGTACATTTTATTTATTTATTTATAACCTCAAAACTTCTTTACGACGGATCTCAAATATCCTCATTTTGTTATGTTTTATTATTTTGTTTTGTTAAAAACGTCTTAAATCAATCAAAATGCAATAAAAAGACGTCATTTTTGCAGCATTCTAACCAAGTGTCTTGTTTTTTCTTTGAAAACCTGAAAACAAACATCCTATCGTTGTCCTTGGGAAACTCTGCACCTGAAAAACATAAAAAAATACTTACCTTACTCCTGCGATGACCGGGAATCTCTGCACCTGAAAAGAAAAATAAAATTAAAATAATATTGAATACAAAATTAGAAAACGCCAAATACTTACCGTAGAAGATCGATGTCCTGGAAATCTTGAACCTGAAAAATAGAAAATATAATCAAGAAAAGTTTAATTAGAAAATAGAATAAATCACCTTACTTACCTGATGAGAAACCGATGTCCTGGAACGCGCTAGCCTGCAAAAGAAAAATGAGAAAAATTTTTGAATTTGGCAATAAATGCGAATACTTACTCGTCTAGATCCGATGTCCTGAAAAGAAAAGAAAAAGATTAGAAATAATTGTAAAAATTAGAAATGTTAGAAATTAAGTACTTACCTGTAACACTGAAAAATAAGGAAAAACGAATCGGAAAGGAAAATAAGGGAAGAGAAATGGAAGTGGGGATGAAAAATGATGGACAGAAGAGTGAATAAGGACTAAGCAGTGAAGTGGGGGTAATATGGACGAATAAGAGACTGTAAAAGTGAAGAGGGGGTAATATGGACTGAAAATGAAAAGAGTGGGGAGTGTGAAAAGAGTGGGGAGTGTGAAAAAAGTGGGGATTGAAGTTGGGTATAAGAGTCGGAGCAGCGGGCTCCGGAGCGTCATTCCAGCTCCAGTCCAGCTACTAGCAACATCGACAAGTCTACCTGATCGTCAACAACGACATCGGCAACTGGAAGGGAAATTCAACGTCGAGGAGTCGGCTATTTTCATTCTGAGCAACATCGAACATCTTTATCAGCATCAACATGAGAATCCACAACATCCCTGGAGTACCAACGCCTTCTCCGTGGCCTGGTACGTGGGAAGGGACCATGGAGTGCATCATCTTGGATTTCAAAAATCCAACGAACTTCACATTTACAACCAAAACGAAATATTGGGAGCTGTGCGACTTCGAATACGAGCTTGGGGCGCACGTCAACCGAATGGGGTATATGCAAAGGCCAGGTTATCAGATTGGAAATCACTACGCTTTGGAAATCGGCAGTGTAGCCCATCGCGTGGAATTGATGGGATACGAGGACAGTGAAGCCACATTGAGATTCATCGATCGAGGGACAACGCTTATGCATCCAGTTTTTGATTTGAGTTCCCTTCCGCATGCGTTCCTTGTGGCTCCACCCTTTTCATCGAGAGGTTACCTATCGGGAATTAAACCATTTTTGGGAGAACGATGGGAGGAAACTGTGTGCCTCTACTACCAACGGGCCTTGGAAGAAAAAAGAGTCAAGATCAAGATTGTTTCTGAACACCCTACCAAGGAGGCACATGAGGTTCGGTTGTGCACACTGCCGCACAACGATAACTTGGGAGATCGACTCGTTCTTGAAGAGTTTGCAAGAGAAGGGACATACGAGTGTTGTTTAAACGATGACATCGGGATGATCTCTCCAGAGGAGATGCAGGACCTGATAGAGGAAGAAAAAGCAGCTGGTAACTGGTATGCCTATCGACGAGAACGTGTCCTCGGCGATCCCCCAAATTAGTGAAAAACGTCGAGAACATCGAAAAACGTTGAGAACATCGAGAACATCGAGAATATCAAGATCATCAAATCCATTCATCCCCAGGATCAACGCGTCATCTTTCCCTTTCCGATTTCCGAATGTTCAAATTTTTAAGCATTTTAAATTGTTATCTTATTAAACTAAGATTGGAGAACAAAAATCTCTAATTCTTAGATTTTTTTGTTCTGGGGGGCATTTGTAGCGAAACACACGCGCGACGGCCCGAGCCCGTCGAAACGAACGAAACTCCGCGATCTTTAGATCGCGGACAAAACATCGCGGCGACCACGCTCGTCGTTGTTGACAGGTGGCGGCCATCTTAGGCCGGTAGGCATGAGCCCGAGCGGGGCTACCGGCGCCGCTCTGAACTTCGCCGCGCTATATTTTCGGAAATTAATTCTTTTTGATTTTTATTATTTTAAGTCGCCCGAGCACGTAGTTACGATCAAAATTTTCAGAAAAATAACACGAATTGAAGAAAAATGATCACAAGTCAAATTAATAACATAAAAACTGATCACAATGAAAAATGTAAAAAGCGACTACGACGCATGCGCGGGGAGAGCGTCGATGGGCTATAGGACGCGTACGTGACTTTTAGCGATTATAATTTTACGAATCATATTAAAACAAATAACAATGCCAAATTAAAGAAGAAATTGAGTAATAATTGATCAAATTGAAGTTTTTATTGTTTAACATCGGAATAAGCTGTAAATCATAAAAAACGGTAGTCTGCGCATCGTATGCTAGCCCGCTCGACCAATGGGAGATCGCGAATCATGGCAACGGGCCAATCGGAGAGGACGTAACAAGTTGATGCGCAGAACCGGTCGAAAACTGAGATTCTCGGCGCTCGAGAATTTTATGGTGGGGAACGGGGTATAAGAAGCGCTGCGCGACTCATTCGGCAGACAGTTCTCCCTGGCTAAAGAATCAACTCGGACCTCTCTCAGTACATCAGCCTCAGCAATACTACACCTATCCTCAAAATCTTTGGGGTTCCCGTAGCGCGGACTCTCGGATCGACTCGGCGACGTCTCGATCCCATAGCCCGTGGACGGTGAATTGCCTATTTCCTTGGATGCCTGGATTCTCGGAGCGACTCGGCGACGTCTCGATCCCATAATCCAGGGTCCACACCTAACCTCTAAAAAAAATTTTCCGGCTTTCCGTTGCACGGAGTTCTCGGATCGACTCGGTGACGTCTCGATCCCATAACACGTGGACGGAGGGTTACCTCTACCCTGTAAATGAACGGGCTCTCGGAGGGATTCGGTGACGTTTCTATCCCATAGCCCGTGGTTTGCATCCTACCTTTTAACGTTTTATTTCTTTCGTATTGTTGAGGAGAATTAAAAATTCATCTTATTATCAAAAATTAAATTCACGTTTGAAAAACATTGTCCGAGGTGGTCCAGGTAGGGAGATCTAGACCCATTTAGAAAAAAATCCAAGAGGCGATAGATCGAGTTAAAATTATATCGAGTCAAAACAAAATTGAAAAATTGTAAAAGCGAAGAGATCCTCTTGGATTCATTTATATTTTTTTTTTTAGAGAAAACAAGCGTAACAGGACATCGGAAAAACCGCGTCAAACGAATAATAGCTCGAAGCATTGAATCGAGAGGTTTTTAAGCTCGAGGCGTGTCGAGAGACTAGAACGAACGCGACCATTAATTTTAAAATTGTTTTATTCCTAATTATCATTTTTGTACAATTAAAATTCGAAAATTGAGAAATTAAAATTATCTCAGACAGAGAATTTGCAACGTTTTCGGGTCTTTCGGGTCTTTTTCTCGCCAGATCCGCTTAAACAAAGCAAGACAATATTAAAATCAAAATACAAATTTTATTTTCCGCGAGCCAAAGTGCTAAATCTTCTTTATTTTTGTTAAATATCGATCAAAATTGAATAAAATCGATTATTTTATTATTTTCACAAAATTAACGGTGTCCGCGTTTCTTTCATACCTGCTCCTTATTATTAAGGTTGCTCGAACCGACGCGTGGCGGCGTTCAGGCCAGGTCGGCAAGAGCGTTTCGTTACAATATATATGTTTACCCTGAGTTTAGTGCGGACATGAAAAAACAGTCGAGCGTCGAATAATTATGAATTGGTTTGGTAAATTGAAATCAGTCGACTCCCAGAGGATCCCGTCTCACTGAAAAATATGGCACTCAAAACTTCTAAGTGCAATTACTAAAATACCAATCATCTGGAAATGCCTGAATTTTGCACACCGAAGTATCTATCAATGTATACCATTGGGAACGAACACTTTAAAAATCGCAACGATACGAATGTTTAAAGAAGCGTTGTTTTTTAGATTTGCTCCCATTTTCTCTGCTAATTATTCATTAATCAGGTCGTTTCTGCATTCATTCTCTTGACATTTTCATTCTCAACATTTCGTATTATGATTTATTTTTCATAGCTTTGTGGGTTTTTTGTTTTACGAGCAAAAAACCGAAAAAAATGCATTTTTCATTAATTTGTTGATGAGAAAAAAAGAATTGCTAATTTTGCGTCTAATATTGATCATTTCATATACGGGGACCTTTCATTACTTATTACTTTCGTCAAAATCTGATGATCTTAGAACCCCGTTTGTTGGCCCGTTGTCCGCCTGTGCGAATTGCTCCGAACAGAAAATGCAAGGTTTTCATTTTTGTACGATCTTTTTTTTGCCATGCGTCCGTTTGGCTTGCCTCGAGGATCTCGAGACCGCTGCTATATAAAACCTACAAAAGCGTTTCGGAGTCCACTCTTGTACATGTATATATATTAGGGTGTGCGAAAAAAAACGATATTTTTTTTCCTTTGCATCCAGCCGAAAAAGGTAATTCAAGGTAAAAAAAAAAAGAAATTTGATATCGACAGCATTATGAAAATTTTTTTTCTAACGATCCAACTTCAAAGGGTGATAGCATCGGAATGGCTACTCCGAGCTGTACGTACATATGGACTTTTTTTGTAGGGGAATCGATTTTCTATAAAAATATATCATTGTCGTTACTGTGCGATTTTTTCTGAAAAGTTATGACACAATGATCATAGGTCTCAATCATTTCCTGGGTTATTCTTATGGAAAATCTTTAAACGCAAAGCACCATTCGAAAAATTTTTTGGTGAGCTCTCCTTCTGGGATTCTTTTTTTTCACCTTGAATTACCTTTTTCGGCTCGATGCAAAGGAAAAAAAATATCGTTTTTTTTCGCACACCCTAATATTATATACACATATTATATATAGGGGAGTATGGGGCAAAGTGGCCCACTTAAGGAATTTAACGAGTTTTGTCGGGTAATATATGATCATTTACTTATTTTTATGTCCCCAAACTGATTCCACCTCCTTGTTGCTCGAATTTTGAAAAAAAAAATTTTTGGGGCAAAGTGGCCACCCCCTCAAATGCGATGAAAATCGATAATTGTCACTTCTGGTTAAATAGACGTTGGAATTGACTGTTCTCGCATGGAACATTGAAGGATGCGATAAAACAAAAAGAAACGAGGCATAGTAGGAACCCTCCTTCGATGGGATGAAAAAAAAAATTAGTCAGAATACTTCGATAAATTTTGCCAAATTTTTTTTCATGCCGAAAATGAATATCCAGCCAACTTTATCAGATAATAAATGATCTTTCGACTATTGTTGAGTCTTAAAACTCTTTGTTCATCCTCTTTTTCCTCATTTGCGTCGAGAAAATTTTTTGGGGCAAAGTGGCCACCCTCTCAAATGCGGTGAAAATCGATAATTGTCACTTCTGGTTAAATAGACGTTGTAATAGACTGTTCCCGCATGGAACATTGAAGGCCGCGATAAACCGAAAAGAAACGAGGCATAGTAGGTACCCTCCTTCAATGGGATGAAAAAAGAATTAGTCGGAATACTTGGATAAATTTTGCCATTACCAGTGGCAAAAGCCCGTTCTTATCGGGGGCAAATCGTGGGAAAACCGCCATTGTCACGAGTCTGTCGTATCGCGCAAATCTAGTGAGTAAGAAAAAAGAGATCATGAAAAAAGAAAAATTCTTGTCTGCGGCGGACGTTGCGTGTATTTTCTGCGATCAACTTCATTCGCATTCCTCCAAAGATTGAACCTAGGGAAAAAAGGTTGGGACAAGTACATTGATGGTCTCTTGTTTCTGGATGACATAGAAAAAAGATTCAGAACCAGGAAAAAAATTCTATAGAAATAATAAACGAAAAATTGAAAACTTCAAAAAAATTCAACAAAAATAAAAAACAATCGAAAAAATTCTGTAAAGAAAAATAAAAAATTTTCAAAAAAATTCATAAATATTGGACAAATTGAACAATAAACTATCCAAGTTACATGCAGTATAAAAATGTATGATATCAATTGGAGGCCAAGTTTTTATTGATAATTTGAAATATTTATCGAACAAATCGCAATCTTCAATTGAAATTCATGATAATTATTTTCAAGAAAAAAGTTAATGAAAAAAAAGTCATAACGGAAGTTACGTGCAGTACTAAAATGAATTATATCAATTCGAGGTCAAGTATTTATCAGTTATTCGAAATATAATCTCCGGCGACAAATGAGCGTTGAGAATCCTTGTCGGGCTCACAACGTTTTATCAAAATTACTAAAAAATTAATGGAAATAAAATCATTAAAAATTCACATGAAAGTCATTCGTGACTTCAACAAGATACACACTGTAAAGAATCGATTCCCCTCCGACTTTCAGGATTCCCTGCTATTATTCACAACATTCAACTTCGATTGGATCGGTACAAATTATGTTCAAATACGTCTTAAACGTACTTGTCCGGCCCATCACTTTTTATTCAAATTGCTCATTCGAAAACAAATTAGGGCTATTCTATAATGACAAATATAATAAAATGGATAGAAATAAAAATAATATCTCCAAGTAATTTGAACTTGATTGTTCGCAAGTTCGTATAGCAATATCCACTTCTGATTTTCTTCAGTGAACACATACCATTCGGTAAGAACCAATGAAAATGAGAAATAATCAGGCGCATTACTAGAAATTTTCGAATCTACTCAGCCATGCAATGTTTTTTTTTCTATAGTCACGTACACATTTTGATAAATATCACTAGTCGAGTACGACACGTGGATTCCTGGAATTTGAAGAAAAATGATTTTGTTGTGAATTATGACTCCATATAATATAAATAGATTAATCAACTTCATCTTTCATTTTCGTTTCATTTTGACAAGAGCGATTCGAAGGAAAATTATTTTCTCGGGAATTACTGTTCCTTAATATTATAACACATGCATTAACTTCGTTTTTGATTTGTTTTCGAATGAGCAATTTGAATAAAAAGTGATGGGCCGGACAAGTACGTTTAAGACGTATTTGAACATAATTTGTACCGATCCAATCGAAGTTGAATGTTGTGAATAATAGCAGGGGATCCTGAAAGTCGGAGGGGAATCGATTCTTTACAGTGTGTATCTTGTTGAAGTCACGAATGACTTTCATGTGAATTTTTAATGATTTTATTTCCATTAATTTTTTAGTAATTTTGATAAAACGTTGTGAGCCCGACAAGGATTCTCAACGCTCATTTGTCGCCGGAGATTATATTTCGAATAACTGATAAATACTTGACCTCGAATTGATATAATTCATTTTAGTACTGCACGTAACTTCCGTTATGACTTTTTTTTCATTAACTTTTTTCTTGAAAATAATTATCATGAATTTCAATTAAAGATTGCGATTTGTTCGATAAATATTTCAAATTATCAATAAAAACTTGGCCTCCAATAGATATCATACATTTTTATACTGCATGTAACTTGGATAGTTTATTGTTCAATTTGTCCAATATTTATGAATTTTTTTGAAAATTTTTTATTTTTCTTTACAGAATTTTTTCGATTGT
Source organism: Venturia canescens (assembly GCF_019457755.1). NCBI lineage: Eukaryota > Metazoa > Arthropoda > Insecta > Hymenoptera > Ichneumonidae > Venturia > Venturia canescens. The sequence goes on from NC_057425.1 coordinate 23,539,227, forward strand.
TTTTTATTTTTGTTTAATTTTTTTGAAGTTTTCAATTTTTCGTTTATTATTTCTATAGAATTTTTTTCCTGCTTCTGAATCTTTTTTCTATGTCATCCAGATACAAGAGACCATCAATGTACTTGTCCCAACCTTTTTTTCCCTAGGGGAAGTTTATGGTTTGATATCACGCCTTTTTTCTCAAAAGTTCCTCATTTATGTTATGACGGTTATAGGATTTTAGTATAAATTTCTATGAATTAATTGCTTAGTACATTTTTATAGATTCCATTCTCATACGAACATTATTTATGGGATAATGTTTTTCATGAAATTATCAGCAAATAAGGGACCATCAATGTACTTTTCCCAATCTTATTTTCCCTGTGTATGATGTTCGGCTTATAAAGTTGGTTTCCACCATAAAAAACCAATTTTTCGTAAAAATTGTAGTGAAAATATTTCGTCACAAGTCTGCCCTTGAACTTTGGCGATTTTTTTCCTTATACTCTAATATGTTATGCCTATTAGGAACTCAACAGCATGGAGGAATCCGGGATGAGGCCCGAGAAATGAATTTCGGTTTATAATGTTGGTTTCCACGTAAAAGACCAATTTTTCTTCAAAATTGTACTGAAAATATTTCGGCACTGGTTTGGTATTGGACTTTGGTGATTTTTCTCCTTGTCTTCTAATATGTTTTGTCTATTGGGAATCCAAGAGCATGAAGAAATACGTGTTGTGGGCCATAATATGATTTTCGGCTTATAACGTTGGTTTCCACGAAATAAGATCTATTTTTCGTCAAAATTGTACTGGAAATATTTCGTCACAGGTCTGTCTTTGCACTTTGGCTATTTTTTTTCTTCTACTCTAATATGCTACGCTTATTGGGAACCCAAGAGAATGGTAGAAAGCGGGTTGGGGGCCGAGATATGATTTTCAGCTTATAACGTTGGTTTCCACGAAAAAGGACCTATTTTTCGTCAAAATTGTACTGGAAATATTTCGTCTCCTGTCTGTCCTTGGCCTTTCGCGATTTTTTCCAAGTCTTCATACCAAGAAAGAACTGATGTAAAGATTTCCTTAATAGAACAGAGTTTATTTATCCCTGTTCTTCAAAATTCAAATGAAAGATAGATCAAATTCATAACACGAAAAATCCAACAGATTTGCCCACTTTAAATGTCGCTTTTGCATTCTGAATCTAGAGATTTCATTTCATCCAAAACGTGCCCTCAATGAAATATATTTCCAAAGTTTGCAAGTGGCCGCTGAGGTCCAATTATCCACAGTTTGATAGTTGCTGAAAAAAAGTACCCGAAAACTTCTAACATTTATTATGCGAGAACTCAAAGCAGCAAAAAAAACTAAGCGAACTTAATTCAACAGAGCAACAGAATTCAAAGACGTTTAAGGTGCCTGCATTGGTTTTGGAGGAAAACCATTTCAGGACAATTCAGAAATGAATTTAGAAATTCGAAAACTCACAATGGAGTAGAAAAAGGAAAATTGAAGTATTTAGAAAAGCGGAAGACTTTTGTGATGAATTTTCTAGATTACATGATACGGTTGGAGTAAATGATTTGAATGATTGGCACACATGCTGCAACACAGAAATATCAAAGTTTGGAAGTATTCGCTGTATATCAGTCATACAAACTTCAATACTATTTGAAAAGCAACACTTAAAAACTTGCATTTACCTTACATATTACCATAATCAAAGATAAGGGGTGATCCATCGCATATATATTTATCCACAGAAATTTCAGAGTTCGCAGGTATCTGCTGCGGTTCAATGTATCTGCGCAATGAGCTCCGAAGACAGCAATTTCAAATCTATCCATAAATGAGCAACTGAAGACTTTTATAATCAATTTTTTACCTCATATAGATGTTACAGTTACAGTCAAAATGTAAAATGAATGGCACAGTATTTAAATTGTATAGTTTGCAGATTTTTGCAGTATTTTAATGATCCGAATCTACAGCATTATAATGAAAAGTTGTCAAAAGTCATGATGTTACATTAAAATGATATAGCGCACATTGCATTCAGCAATTCTGTAAGTTTCTGGGGATGTTGGTAGGCATCATATTTGATCGCATCCAAAACTGAGCAACAGTAGACTTATCGGAATGAATTTTTTTTATAATAATTTCATATTTGTAGTTTGCAAAGTGGAAATACTCAACATACATGTCATTCTATAAGTTTTGTTATCAAAATTTGTGTTTGCATACCGCATTCCTAAGATACGACTTTTCATATCATTAGCAAAAAAAGCATCCATAGGCTTTCTGGAAAAGTTTCCAAATTTATCACTCGTCAGACCTAATGGGAAAAGAATAACTACACACTATACCAAGACCAGATGTTTTTTTGAAAATCTGATTTACAAAATGTGTAATTCAAGATCATGGTTAGAAACCTCTCAAATCATGTTACCACAATCATCATGAAGGAGTAGAAAATCATAGGACACATATTAGGGAACGAATTAATAATATGAATCGATCCGCTGCAAACTGATGGGGTGGAAACAAGGATCGGAGAGGGCAGAGCCAAACTGAATATCAAGCAAAATATGGGGATGTTTAAAAATAATGACGACACAAGAAATAAATTAGAAAACATTTATTCAATTAAAGTTTCTAATATCATTCTAACAGTTGCGTGTATTTTTGTTGTATTTATTCGTATATATAACCTATGTACACATGATATATAATCACGCCACTGACAATATATTCGCACTGGACAATATTTCTCGTATTCTTGTTTAATTGCAGGACTATTTCAGTTAACACTTATTTCCAATCGAACGAAATGATGAAATCTTGAAAAGTTTCGTTGACATATGCATCGCGCATTTTTTATATTCTTTTTCACACACACATCACAGTCTACATTTACGCGGCCGCTTTGATACCGGTTTAATATATCACAAATAACAAAATAAATAGTAATATGCACTTCTTTAGATGACGAAAATTATTTTTTTATTGATCCCGCACGTACTTCGTAATGTCGAATCTCTGTTCATACGATCAAAAACTGACACATGGTTTGTACATTATTATATGTATATCGATCGAATTTATGACTGCTGTTACCAGCTGTGCTGCGCCGTGTGCTACGTTCTGAAGTTGACGTCAGATTTCCAATCATCAACAACTAATTTCAACAACCAATGACAACGTTTAAAAATGGATGTCGTCAGATCCAACCAATCAGAAACTCGAGAGCATCAAAGTGCCTTTGATTGTGTTGTAAATATAGACGCATAAATTCTAGAATGTGTTGGTAACTTTTGCATAATCTTGAGCCTGTGCAAAGTTTTTTCTCAGCAATTACGCCACCGATCATGCTGATTGTGGGTGGAATCGAAAGAGAATTTATTAATTAATCTCCAGTTCAATTTTCAAAGCCTCAGATGACTCAGGAGTTTCGTAATTGAACAAAATGACATGCCAATTTTACCCCCACCACCGCGAATCGTTTTATTCAGAGAAAAGATAGTCTCGGCGAGCTCGGGCCAGCAGACGACAGGGCTGTCAATGTACTTGTCCCGAGACTCTACCGAGTCTCTTGATATCCTATTTCGTTGAACGTCAATAATAATAACGAATAAAAGAATAAAACGAGATTTAATTGATATATGTATACGATATCAGTGAAGACGTCTGAAAAAAAATGCTGCGTGATGTTTATAGCGAATTGGTAGTATTCGTTATCAGTCAGATGAGACATTGCAATTTGTTTTCTATAATATATATGAATTACTGCCGTACAACATTTTCGTGTGCAAAACAGCTTGAAATGTAGCATATTAACCGGATAACATGTTATTATTTCAATAAAATTGAAACAGTTTTCTTCGGTATAATGCGTTTGCAAAGAGCAATCCATAAAAGTGTTTTTTTTTCGCATAACAACCTGCACCACGGCAACTAAAACATGAAGTTGAAAAATTCTGTTACTGTGCTATTTATAAGATGATTCAAACAACAAAATATAAAATCACAGTATTTGAAAAGCAAAAGCAGTCGAACAATCAATTGGAGTAAATTTTAAGTGTTTAAATAGGTAATTGAAACTTTTTTCTATCTCGAAATTTTATAACAAAACTGATGGTTGTAAAGTTATGGCAATCAAATTTTAAGTTTTAACGAAGCAAAGTTGAAAAAAACGAAACTATTGTTTTTTCTTGATTGTGAAAATATGCTCGGGGTTGAAAAAATTATTCTCTTTAAATCTATTTTTCTAGCTCGGAATGATTTTTGATAAACTTCTATGGGGGACTGTTGTCTATGACTTCATCCGCAATCGGAACAAAAAAACATAATTGCCGATCCGGTCATTAGAAACTATAACTTATAGTCATCTATGATCTCCTACTATAATCGAGCTGAAAATTTTTTTTATGAATTTCCATAGAAAAAAAAAATTTATACCTCGCGTTATTATGGTAGTGCATAACCAAAAAAAAATGAAATCAACGAAAAACACCGGTTCTAATATTTTCAAAAATTTGTTTTACAGAATTTCACGAACGAACACACATACGCATTATGCAGAAGTGTGTGTAAAATAGCTCAAAAAATTTGTATGCATTCAGAACTATACTATGGCATGGGAATATGTATTTTATGGTGGCGGAAGGTGACTAAAATAATTTAAAATCCTATAATTTGCGAATTTATGGAATTATGAGAAATTCTGATAAATTCGTACTTGCAATCAGAACCCTAATTCAAATGAACGTCAAAATTCGCGTGACGATCACTCCAGTCTAAATTTATTCTATCAGAGAATGTTTGTGCATAATTTTTTGTAATAATAAGGCCAGCGAAACTGTTTGAGAAAATGTTTAATATCAATGAGCTTCAAAATCGTAGTACATTTCTTTTTTTCAACCTAACGGCAAAAAATTTCCTTCTAGTTATTTGAAATACTTACGTGAGGTATAATGTAGTAATAATTGAATTTGTTTAACAAAGAATTTATTTATTTTACTTATACTTACAAATTTTTTTGAATGAACTTATTCATAAAGTTACTTTAAATTATTAATATTGGAGATTTTCTTTCAAATAGTCTGGATAATGCAGCCGATGCTTTCGAATTATTTGTAACAAATTTTGCAGTTTCTCTTCATCTTTGGTGCGGTAATTGCTACAATCTTCAATTAACGCCACTCCTCTTCCGGCTACGTCATTTGTTACTTTTAATGTTTTAAAAAAAACAGGATTTGTTTTAAATAAAAAATTTTCGAAATTTCTACTAATAAGTTTTTCTAAACTATTCCATTTTTTTTGTATTAATTGTAAAATGTGAAATTTTTTACCGTTAGATTGTAAAAAAAGAAATGAACTACGTTTTCGAAGCTCATTGATACTAATCATTTTCTCAAACAGTTTCGCTGGCCTTATTATTACAAAAAATTATGAACCAACATTTTCTGAGAGACTAAAGATAAACACAAATTTTTCCAATAAGACTATTAAATCCGCTATAATGTACTGAAAACGGTCGAATTTGCGATAAGATGAACTTTGACCTCTAATAACTTTTTAACTATTAGGTTTGATGAAAAATCATAAGAGACCTTTTTTGTAGAGCGTGCGATTTTATATGAGAATAAGTAAAGGCATTTTTTTATGACAGACGATGGGCGTGCAATAAGAAGTAGAATGTGCAAAAAAGAATTTTTCAACGTTATTCTTATGGAAATTAGAAAAGTGTTTGCAATCAGAAACAGAAAAAATTTTTTTTTGACGCATCTTAATAAATATATTGTAAAAACACTTAAAATGTATTTCTTTATTTCAATTGTGTACTACACTAATATAAAAAAAGTTATTCTCCATTTATGTTTGTTAAATATAAATGTAGTTAAATAAAGGTGTATAATTTCTATATTTTTTTCGCCCGCCTTTGCAGCTGAATGTAAACAAAAAATAATTTTTCCTTTTCATTAGAATTATTTATCGAAATTTTGATGGGACCTTTACTTTTCAAATTCACGAACTGTGTGGTTTAATGTGGCCATAAAAACTACTGGCCGACCCCAAAATTATTTCGGGTCAATATACTGATGATTGGGTATATGAATTAAAAAAATTAATTGGTTTTTGGAGAGAATGATAAATAAAAAGGAGCGGTGGTTCATCTCCTGATGTAATGCTTGCAATAACAATGATACGGTGTTGTGAGAAAAAATGAATTTTGGGTATAATCGTTTAGAGGATGTATATAAAAAATCAACAATTCTATTTAAAATCGAAAAGTAGAAGAACCCTCAAAGAGTAATTATTAAAATTATTGGCATCGATATATAACGAAATATTTGAAATAATTTGAATAATAATTTTGTCAACTTCGAAAACGAAACAGATTCGTTGTTCTCGTTCTTACTGGTAAGATAATCACGAATAATGCAATTAAAATTAAAAGTCATATATTCGAAAGTGTTTGCACTCACCCAATTGCTCAGATAACGCAGGTCGTAGCGTGTGAGCTTCGTGACGTACGATGATCCATGTTCGATCCTTGGTGAGAAACGTGCATTTTTTTTTTAATTCTCACGTGTCAGTTACGTTTGTTGACACAATTCTGCAAAGTATCATTGAGGGAGACATGCCGAAACGAATGAACCTTAACCATAAAAAATATTATTTTGAAAATATGTTATCGTTTTGGAAAAGATGATAATGAAAAAGATTGGAAAGGAAAGAAGAGCATTATAAACGAGCTCACGGGTTTCTGGATTTTTTAAATATAAAATCATCATTTAGCCTGGTTTGCACGTCACGGTGAAATCACGAAAAAGTCGATATGCTTCATCCATGACGGTCGAAAAAAATGAAATTGCGGCAAAATTGCACCAACGTGACGTTATAGGCGAACGCCACGTGAGTGCGCAAATCTAGCGCAATGATGCTTCACTTGCGATGGAGGCGGTGGAGCGAGCACGGACGTCGAGCTTCGTTTTTCGGCCGCAGCACCGCGCAGAGTAGAGGCGTTTCTCGTACGCGCATCGTACCCCTACAGGTTATATATTGTCGACGCTGATTCGCTTGAGTTGTCTGGCTTCTGGCCGACCACCACGTACCCTGTCAAAAATTCTTACGAGTTTTTGACGCACGAGAGAGTGCTGAACTTTGTTGCGAAATGTTCAAACACCTTTGTAACATTTTTCGGTTACTCTCGAAAGGCATTGCCGGTACTGTTTTTCAGTTCTTCGGATGCCTCGCATTTTTAGAATGAAGCAAAAATTCCCCACTCCTCAATTTTATGAATTTCAGCCGGCGTCGTTTTAAATAAACTACTAATGAATTTGCAAATAATGCATTTGCAAATTTTTTTATTAATACTTTGACACGCAGATTTCTATATCAATCTTTAACGCGTATTGGTATCTTCTTCTCACCTCACACTCTTGTAATTTATCACGTTTCAGTAGTTAAATTTTTATTAAAAACAAATCCGAGATCAATATTTAACGCTTATTGTTATCTTCTTTTCTCACCTCACACTCTCGTAATTTATCACATTTCAGTAGTTAAATTTTTGTTATAAACGAATCCAAGATCAATATTTAATGCGTATTGTTATCTCCCTCTCTCCTCACATTTCGTAATTTATCAGGTTTGAGTAGTTAAATTTTTGTTAAAAACGAATCCGAGATCAATATTTAACGCGTATTGTTATCTCCTTCTCACCTCACATTCTCGTAATTTATCAGGTTTAAGTAGTTAAATTTTTGTTAAAAATGAATCCGAGATATTTATGAAATCTCACGCTAGAATGTTGTTAAAATACAACGCCAGATTTGCGCCACGACCTGACGCTAGAATGCTGGTCAAAAGTAACGTCAGATTTACGCCACAAACTAATGCTAGAATGCTGGTCAAAACTAACGCCAGATTTGCGCCACAACCTAACGCTAGAATGCTGTTCGAACGACCGCTCTGAGTAACGCCATCTTTGTGCAATTAATGCGCCACGCGCTAACGCCACGTTGTAACGCAAAGAACGCAGACATATGGTCCGGCAACCATCGCGTTTCTAACGTTCAAAAATGAACGGCACGTGGCGCTGCGAACGCAAACTTTGTGCAATTCTAACACAATTTGGTTATCGGGGTACATCGATGGTCCCGCGTTTCTCTGCATCACGAAAACCTATACAAACAATTTCGCCTTTATTGCAAAGACTTTTAGTTGTCTAAATTAATTAAAAATTATTTGCCGATCTCTCTAGGGAGTGCGTGAGAAAGGTGGGTGTTGGTCTCTCTGGAGGCGGGGCTAATAGCGCCGAGAGCGAATTCGCGCTCGCGAAATGTATGATAGTCCGAAGGTAATTGGGAGTGGCCGATAAGCGTAGAGCGCGATGGCGGTGGCCCGATGTCCGAACTTGTACATACATCCTCGTCATTCTGTGTGTGTCCCGTCCATCTTAACGCAGTCTCGTCGCTCCTTATGTGAAAGGGAGAGCAATACTCATAGGCGGGGGCAACTCCCGACTAACTACAGGTGCTGTGTAAGGCGTAACTAACCACGCCCTTCTGCCTCGATGCTCCCTATCTTTCGCGGGATGACCACTCAGGCGTACCGAAAGACGAGCACGTCACCGGCCCGCCTTGGCCCGGCTAATTGTCACAACCCCAAGATCGGTACATAGGGCTCGAATCATTAAACTTTACAGACTTTTCGACGATTCCTTTGAATGATAATTATTTCTCGAATAATATCCCGTCATCATTGAAAAAGTGATAATAATAATATTAATAATCTTATTATTAATAAATTATTATTAAATTCATAAAATCATTTAATTATTCCAATTAATAATGTTAATAAATTAAATGATGTTAATAAAGGTCATGGTCTTAAAGTTACTATATGGAATAGATGATTATGAATTTTTGAATTAAACATTTTATTTAACATAATTAGTTTCCTTTGTATATAAAGTTCTTAAAATAGTAAAAACATAAGATTGAATAATTGAAATTCTAAATTCTAAAATTAATAAAATTAATTGAATTAAAATAACAAGTAAAGTAATAATATATAATGAAGAATTAGTCGTCGTTTTTCCCAAGAGTCCCTTTGTATGAATCCCAGACTCATCATCGCGTCAGAATATATGTGTATATTGCCTAAAACAATATACACATATATATTTTTTGTTTTTATGGTTGGCCATCCAGTGGTCACGCATAACCTCCTTCCTTCCCCTGCTCACTTGGAAGTTACACCCTTCATTACAGCATCTCAATTCACTGTGCTCTCTTAACGTCCAATGAACATCCCTCCGAATTCTGTTGAATTCGTTCGGCCTGTATAGTGAATAGCCCGCGATTTGGACCATCCTATATTCCCGCAACAAATGCCCCATATTTCCCAAATCATCTCCATCAACGGATTGAACATCATGTTCTGAAGCCGAGTCTTCCTCGCTCCCTTTCCGATCTGTAAAAAGATTGAACAAAAATCCAAATTAATTCCAACAAACGACGGACACAAATGTTTCGAAGAAGCAAGTTACTTACCCATTTCTTCTGCCACCGCGGTCTCGAAGGTTTCACAGAGGAATAGTTCGACTCTGAACTTGCGATTCCCTAAACGTTCAACCGGCTTGATCTCGAACGTCTTTTTACTTCCTGTGAAATGGTCGATTAATTCGATGAGATTTGCGTTTGCATATTCCTCTCCGATCATACTTTCACAACGGAAAGCGAGTGCTGGATAATTTTGTAGTTCCTCCGGGAGTTGCCTCAATGTTTGGATTCGGTACTTTTTCGTTACTCCACTGTCAACAATGTCCAAGTCAACCCACTCACCGTCAATGCTTTGTATTCTACCTCGTTTATTGTGGCCCTTTTTCGAAACAAGACACATTTGGCCAACGGCAATGTCTTTTGGTGGGAGAGAAAATGCTCTTTTACTACATCTTTCAATCTTCTTGTTCAGCCAGGATGCGTAGACGTTATTTTTCAAAAGAGAAACACTAAAATCTTGGAGATTATTCCAAAATAATATTTTGGCTTCGTCTTTGACGCCCATGGTCAAATCTTCGAAGAATTCCGGCACTTCCTCGTCTAGGTCATCGTCACTTGACCTTGAGTCGCTACTGGGCAGCGGCAAGTATGCACGTCCTGCCCTGACTGGCTCCGCCCGTGGAACCGGATCCTCTAAGCTACAAAATTAAAAAAATTAAAAGTTTAATTTTCCAGTTTATTTTGGGAGCAAACAACGCATTATTTTCATTCGATGACATACTTATCGCCAATTGCTGTGTTATTTTCGTTCGCTCCTCTTTCAAAGACGACCTCCATCGGTTCTTCGAGAGACTCCTCGGTCGACCTGTTATAAATCATAAAAAAAATAGATAATAAGAAAATTATAAAAAAGAGGGTTTTATTTTGTATTTTATTGTAATTATAAAAAAGAGGGTTTTACATTAGTATTCGCTGACATACCTTTCGGAACGTTCTTCTTCCGACATTTCAACATCGTCATTATTGGGATTCTCCGAAGGTACGGTGGAGTTCAGAACCGAAACGTTCGAGTTCTCGGTCGTACTGAAAAAAATGAATAAATAAAAATAAAATTAAGAAACAAAAGGGTTTGCAGGCAAACGCAGGATATTGCTCGTCAGCAATACGCCTGCGTTACTTGTAAATGATGTTTTTGAGGATTTTTCAGGATGGCCGACTCCTTGGCCATCCTGAAAAAAATAAATAGATAAAAATATAATTAGAAAAGAAGGGTTTGCATAAATCGAATAAATAATAATAAAATTATAAAAAACAGAGTTTTAATATCTGTATGCGTATCAGCAATACAGGCAACGCGGGCATTTATTTTATTCGCTACGTACTTTGCTGCGTCCTCTTCGTTTTCCCCCGTTATTTCTGCAACCCTGGGTCCGCACATTAAATTCTCGTTGCTCGTCGACGGCCTGAAATGAATAAAATAAATAATAAATAATAAAATAATAAAAAACCGAGTTTTAATATCTGCATGCGTAATGCAAATATTGCATAGCATGCTCCCGGAATATGCAAACTATCTGCACTATGCAGAGCGTCCTATACATACCTTTCAGTGTTCTCATCCTGCGTAAGCCTGGCAACCGAATACTCCGGAGTTGAGGTCCCTATCCGAGTGCCTTCCGGAATTGTGTAGCTCCTGGAATGAGAATAGTAAAAATAAAAAAAATAGGTGAACTTGAATTATCCTACGGAATTGTGTTTTTATTTTTTTATTGAAGAAAGAAGTTTTATTTGCACGATGCAGAGCGTCCTATACATACCTTTCAGCGTTCTCATCCTGCGTGAGCCTGGCAACCGAACACTCCTGAGTTGAGGTCCCTATCAGAGGGCGTTCCGGAATTGTGTAGCTCCTGGAATGAGAATAGTAAAAATAATATTTTTTACGTCGTATTACGTGCTGCGAGATTTATCAACATACTTTCGTTTCAATTGCTCTGAGGTTTCCGCCGGTGCGAAGACTGGCGAAAGTTCATAAACGCCATGAACTGCTGTCCTGGCAGACTCCTCCACCGTTACGACATTCGGAGTCGAGGACGACGCACGCAGTTGTGTTCCGAATGTGGCTTTATTGAACGGTGTCAACGTTAGAACCTTCATCCCTATATCACTATGCTTCTTCGACCACCACTTAGACATCGCAGCTTGAAAATCTAGGATTGACGGGTTCAAATCATTCTTTAAATCTCCTGAAGCTGTGATCACGATCATAAAGTGATCCGCACCACTAATGGTGCTCATCACCATTCTCGCGGGACCAAAATTAGTGGGCATGAATCCCGTATTCAATCTTTGAATCAAGCTCAAAAGGAGTTTATTGATGAAACCGGTAGATCGGATTTGGCTGGTCTTAGCATTTGAACAATCATCGACGTTGATCGCTTTTAAGTTTTCGGGACCGGGAAAGTCCATTAACGTTAGCTTTCCCGGTCCGGTAAGCGATCTCCAAATTTCCAACGTAAAACTCCTTGTCGACGATGGATTCCCTGGAGTTCCGGGATTCTTAAGGGACGCGACGAGTCGCGGAAATCGCGACGAGGGAGTGGACTGGAGAGATTGGGACCAACATGTTTCTGTCGGGTGGAATTTTTTCCATTTTTCCTGTTCCACAGCTAGATTTTCAACGATGTCGAACATTCCACGCTCATTATAGTTGAGCATTTTAACGACAATGGAGTCAGGATACATTTCCTTTGCCTGGGGTGCAACTGCGGAGATAAATAGACGACGAATCCCAGGGTAATGACCCAAACCGGAGGCGCAAGTGCTTTTTCCCGTCGTCGATCGCCCATTGAGGAAAATGACAACATTTCCTTTAGCCAGGTTATACTCCTTTAGGAATACTTCCATGTTAGGGAGGTCATCGATGATATGCGAAAACATAGGCAAAACTTTCCGTGGGACGCAGCTATCAACTGCCTTATCACGGCGGAGGAGAATTGCGTGAACAGATTGAGCTGAAAAAAAAATCAATGTAGCAAAATCACTACCCGCGGTTCGAAATATTATTCACGTCCCAAAACTCAACTTACCCATTTTTTGAAGGTTCCGATCGTTTGAAAGCTGTAATTGATAAAATTTTAATAATATTAATAATATAATAATAAAATGTAATATACAGGGTGAGGCACTAACTGTTGCCACCTTAAATATCTCGGTAATTACCGACGTTGCAAAAAAATATTCCAGACTAAAGTTTGATGGTGCGAAAGGGGTCATCAAATGCAACCATTTTTTTCATTTCACTGGAGGCGCTGACGCACAGTGAAGTTCACCTCCACTTTTTCAAACGATATAATACATTTTTTTTTCAACCTTGTTGTAGAGCATGGCGAACTGCATAAAAAACATTCGGAGGTCAAAGTTGTTCAAGGTCATTCAAGATCAAAAAGTGACATGAACTCTATTTTTATGTGAAATGAACTTACTTCACATAAGGTGTTCAAAGTGATTGCCATTGGAGTAAATGCAGTTCGTAAGAAATTCTACGCAATCTGTGATAAGGAGATTGCAGTACTGCATTGATTCCAATGCCAATCCCTTTGAACACCTTATGTAAAGTAAGTTCATTTCACATAAAAATAAAGTTCATGTCACTTTTTGATCTTGAATGACCTTGAACAACTTTGACCCCGATTGTTTTTTATGCAGTTTGCCATGTTCTACAAAAAGGTTGAAAAAAGAATGTATCGTACCATTTAAAAAAGTGGAGGTGAACTTCACTGTGCGTCAGCGCCTCCAGAGAAATGAAAAAAAATGGTCGCATTTGATGACCCCTTTCGGAAAGAAAATCATATAACGCTGTCAAATTCATCGCAGGAGCACGATTTTCGGCTGAAATTGAATCTTTGAACTTCGTTATCACATAAAACGACGTTTCGCACTTATCCAGCAAAAATCTAAGAGAGAGGACCATACAGAAAGAAAAAGGAAAGAACAGTTCAAGGAAAGCACATGCATATCAAATCCGGGCCAAGAAACCGAAGTAGGCAAGAAAAATAGCGTACCGTACCAAGAAAATGAATAGCGAAATCGCAGAACCGGGTAACATATATGCACGTCCAGATAACGCAACGCGTGCGAGAAAGGTCTCGATGCTGTGCGCCACGTAGCGGCTGAAATCCGAAGCTATGACATCATTCAATTCTTTCTCTTTATGTAGCTGGGAAAATATGCCTAATGTATATTAGGTAAGTATATATATACTATGTGTTCAAAAATGTATAATATCAAATTGGTCGTTTTTTCTTTAATTTTGAAATTTTCCATGTGGATTCTCATGCACAATCACTAAAATCAATCAATAATCAAATTTTGATACGAGATGGATATTTTTGTCCTTTCTACTATTCAAATTGATCGTTTTTTCTTGAAATTCGGAATTATCGACGGAATTATCATTCACCAGCACCGAAAACCATTGCAATCAAAATTTTCAAAAATTTTACAATAAAAGTACGAAATTATGAGAATTTTTTCACTTTGGGCCTATCAAATTGATCGTTTTAATTTGAAATTTAAATTTTCGACGTGAATTCTCTTACACAAACACGTAAAACCAAAGCAATAAAAATTTAATCCGATCCTCAAAAATTGCTATCTTCGAATAATCAAAATAATGGTTTTTTCTTGAAATGTGAAATTTTCCATGTGATTTCTCATAGAGAAGGACTAAAAACTGTTGCAATCAAAATTTGATACGAATCTCATAAATTTCTACTTTCAACTGATCAAATTGGTCGTTTTTTTTTTATTTTCAAATTTTCCACGTGGATTCTCATACACGTCACAAACAAGCTATATTTTTGTCCTTTCTACTACTGAAATTGATCGTTTTTTCTTGAAATTTAAAATTATCGATGGAATTATCATTCATCAGCACCGAAAACCATTGCATTCAAAATTTGATTCGGTCCTCCAATTTTTCTATCTTCGACTATTCAAAATGATGTTTTTTCCTTGAAATTTGATATTTTCGATGTGTTTTCTCATACAGAATGACTAAAAACTGTTGCAATCAAAATTTCATACGAATCTCATAAATTTCTACTTTCAACTTGTTTAAAATGTTATAAAAAAATAAAATAAAAGTTGTTCGTTTGATGATCCGAGTTGTCTTTGAATTCAGCATGGTTTTTATCGATTGACTCTGGCCGTGAAGATAGTCACTGTTCTACTGTTTTCCTTTTGACTAGCAATACACATTAACGTTAAAAACTATAAATATATAAAGAACAAACGAGGGTAAGAAGTTTCGTTTTACTTGGAGACGGGGGTGTGTTTTTTCAACGACCGAAGAGACAAGTCGAAATTTGCACCGAATCAAGGAGGTTATCTAATGTGATTGATTTTGTTGATTTCACCTCATAATCTCATAATCTCATCAAGGTAATCTAACTATCGTTTCTTTCTCGTTTTGCACTTGTGTTGTAATGATATTACATCGTGTGTGCGTGCGTGTGTGTGTGTGTGTGTGTGTGTGTGTGTGTGTGCGTGCGTGCGTGCGTGCGTGCGTGCGTGCGTGCGTGCGTGCGTGCGTGCGTGCGTGCGTGCGTGTGTGTGTGTGTGTGTGTGTGTGTGTGTGTGTGTGTGTGTGTGTGTGTGTGTGTGTGTGTGTGTGTGTGTGTGTGTGTGTGTGTGTGTGTGTGTGTGTGTGTGTGTGTGTGTGTGTGTGTGTGTGTGTGTGTGTGTGTGTGTGTGTGTGTGTGTGTGTGCTTGGGTAACAACCTCTAGACTCTCGTGAGTCGATTCGATCGCTAGTGTTATTCTCTACTTCAATTATTCTCGTGATGAATGTTTATTCAAACCACTCAAAATCGATTACCTCAACTCTGTCGTGATATCTCCTCTAAAAGGTCTTAAATTAGTTGTATGGAGCTGGACACAGTACATCATCTTCTCACACGAGATTCGTGTGAATTCTCATCTCGTGTGAGCTTAGTCTTGCTCCGTAGCAACTTACTCTGACTTCTCGATTTACTCACAGAAATCTAATTAATTTTATCATTCATTTCAGATTACACAAAATTGCTCAGCAAAGAAAATGAGATCCATTTAACACAACTGATCAAATTGGTCGTTTTTTCTTTATTTTTCTGATTTGAAACCATCAGAGTCAGGTTTCAGAGTCTGGGATTGTATTTCTGATGGGAGGATGCAAATTACATGTAAAGTATGGTGAAAAAATGAAATATTTAGTGTTGTTCAAAGAAGTGTTGATGCTTTTTTAATCGTAAAGTTGAATCTCGATCATTTTCTATTATCCAGTAGTTTTGATTAATATATTTTATTCATTAAAATATTTGGTGTACAATATTAATCAAATAACCATGAGAAATATTGTGTCAATAATAAGTGGAATATAACTGGGATAAGTGACTTGGAAATAGTTAATAGAAATATAACGTTCATCGTTCTTTCAGGTTATCAATAGCAAAGGTTTTATATCTTTTAGCGAAGCATTTTGTTTTCATAGCGAGATGATTATCAAGACAGTTGTTGGATCAAGTGGAATGCCAGATGAATTTTTTCTCAGTAAGGCAATTATCCGGACAGTTGTTGGATCAAGCGCAATGCCAGATGAATTTTTTCTTAGCGAGGCAATATTTGGACAGTTATTGTTGGATCAAGCGCAATGCTAAATAAATTTTTTCTCAGTGAGGCAATTATTCGGATAGTTGTTGGATCAAGCGCAATGACAGATGAATTTAATCTCAGCAAGGCAATTATCCGGACAGTTGTTGGATCAAGCATAATGCCAGATACATTTTTTCTCAGCGAGACAATTATTTGGACAGTTGTTGGATCAAGTGCAAAGTCAGATGAATTTTTTCTCAGTGAGGCTATTACTCAGACAATTGTTGGATCGAGCGCAATGCCAGATAAAAAAATGCACAATCTTTCTGCTTGTTATAATTCAGAGGGGGCCGGGAGGGGTCAACAAAGAAACAACACAGAAAGAATGAAACAAATTTTTTTATTCATTTTTTTTAAATTTTTGTGGCCATATTGTTCGGCTGTATCCCCACGGTTTTTGCGGCGACGGTTCATGGCCCTTATATTTCGGCCGACCATATAATTCACCGCACGATTTTGGAGATCATTAAGAAGCCTCAGCCGCATGTTTTCTTTGACTCTCCAACCAGCTCTCTTACCACCTGTAACAAATAAAAGAAAATAAAACAAGAAATTAATAACTGTAACAATGAGACTTGTAATACATGACCGCGTAGTCCCGCTTATCAAGAGACTCACAGTAGAGTCTCGGGACAAGTACATTGACAGCCCTGTCGTGAATACTTACGATTACGTGGTTGAGGATCATCTTCGGATTCCGTTGCCACAGGTCTCGGCGACGTTGTTTCCGTTGGGGTTGTTGGTCGAGATAGTGACCCAGAAGAAGCAAGATCCTCGGGGTGAGAGGATGAGGCGCCCGGGACGTGATCGCCGGCCACATGGAGATTTTTCAAATCTTTGTTGACTGTTTCCATCTGAAAAAAACCATACGTTTCTATATACACACACACTATAATTTCTGTGAATGGCAAATTTTCACAATACCAAAAAAACATGCACTACAATATTTTACTGTAGATCTACTTACGTCTTTCGCTAAGGACAGTCGTTGCGTAAATGGCTTCACGCGTATCACCGGTTATTGTTAATGAGATCACCCATCGATATTTTTTCCCAAACAAATTTGTAAGTCGCCGCCTACCGGAAAAAGTTAGAGTTATTTATATCGATAGAAATGTTTTCGAAATATCGTATTACAGTAGTATTTGTTCATTATAAACAGGGATCACACTTTTTTATCTTCGTGGATGAATCAGGACCGGATTAATTCAAATTATTGCTATTTTTTTAAACCTCAAATCACCGATATCTTTATCAAACAAAATTCGTAAGTCGCCACCTACCGGAAAAAGTTCGAGTTATTTATATCGATAGAAATGTCTTCGAAATATCGTATTACAGTAGTATTTGTTTATTATGAACAGGGATCACACATTTTTATCTTCGTGGATGAATCGGGACCGGATTAATTCAAATTATTGCTATTTTATTTTATTTACACCTCAAATCACCGATATCTTTATCAAACAAAATTCGTAAGTCGCCGCCTACCGGAAAAAGTTCGAGTTATTTATATCGATAGAAATGTCTTCGAAATATCGTATTGGGATCTGACATGGAGGCGTGGTCTAGCTCAAATGCACCCATGCTGTAGTTTAAAATTTAACACCAGATGTCTCACGATTGTTTTCAAGATCACTGATTGGTCAAATTGCATCCTTGGACTACTTACAAAAACTGCCACCAGGTGCCGTGGCAAAAATGTCAGATCCCAATTACAGTGGTATTTGTTTATTATAAACAGGGATCACACTTTTTTATCTTCGTGGATGAGTCGGGACCGGATTAATTCAAATTATAGCTATTTTATTTTATTTAAACCTCAAATCACCGATATCTTTACCAAACAAAATTCGTAAGTCGCCGCCTACCGGAAAAATCCGAGTTATGTATATCGATAGGAATGTTTTCGAAATCATATTGTTTTACAGTAGTTTTTTATTATAAACAGGGATCACACTTTTTTTAAATTTGTGAATGAATCTGAACCCGATTGATACAAATTATTGATATTTTATTTTTTCTCGAAATGTGAAATGTTAGGTAAACGTTATTGCTTATAAATAGTGGAGAAAAATAGCAAAGTAAGGATTTGTAAGTAGTACTGTGGTAATAATACCGTTCTATTAGCAAAAAAAAACAAAATATAAACAATAATTGAAGAAGAAACATGTAATGGAGCTAAATCGGGGAACCCCTGTCAAGTTCTTACGTTTGCTGGTCACTTTTTACCGACCGATGGTAACTTCATCGGACAATTCGGTGGTGTATGAATTTAGTTCTCACTGTGCTTGATTCTGAACGCACTACCAATCATCAGATCATAATTTCTTAAACATCTAGTATGATACCAATTCGAATTAATATTTTCTCCATCTTCGTAAATGAAGAAGAGTTGAATATTCGTTATCAACAGGGATCACACTTTTTCATCTACGTGGATGAATCGGGACCGGATTAATTCAAATTATTGCTATTTTTTTAAACCTCGAATCACCGATATCTTTACCAAACAAAATTCGTAAGTCGCCGCCTACCGGAAAAAGTTCGAGTTATTTATATAGATAGAAATGTCTTCGAAATATCGTATTACAGAAGTATTTGTTTATTATGAACAGGGATCACACTTTTTTATCTTCGTGGATGAATCGGGACCGGATTAATTCAAATTATTGCTATTTTCTTTTATTTACACCTCAAATCACCGATATCTTTACCAAACAAAATTCGTAAGTCGCCGCCTACCGGAAAAAGTTCGAGTTATTTATATCGATAGAAATGTTTTCGAAATATCGTATTACAGTGGTATTTGTTTATTATACACAGGGATCACACTTTTTTATCTTCGTGGATGAATCGGGACCGGATTAATTCAAATTATTGCTATTTTATTTTATTTAAACCTCAAATCACCGATATCTTTACCAAACAAAATTCGTAAGTCGCCGCCTACCGGAAAAAATCCGAGTTATGTATATCGATAGGAATGTTTTCGAAATCATATTGTATTACAGTAGTTTTTTATTATAAACAGGGATCACACTGATTTTAAATTTGTGAATGAATCTGAACCCGATTGATACAAATTATTGATATTTCATTTTGTGAAATGTTAGGTAAACGTTATTGCTTATAAATAGTGGAGAAAAATAGCAAAGTAAGGATTTGTAAGTAGTACTGTGGTAATAATACCGTTCTATTAGCAAAAAAAAACAAAATATAAACAATAATTGAAGAAGAAATATGTAATGGAGCTAAATCGGGGAACCCCTGTCACGTTCTTACGTTTGCTGGTCACTTTTTACCGACCGATGGTAACTTCATCGGACAATTCGGTGGTGTATGAATTTAGTTCTCACTGTGCTTGATTCTGAACGCACTACCAATCATCAGATCATAATTTCTTAAACAACTAGTATGATACCAATTCGAATTAATATTTTCTCCATCTTCGTAAATGAATAAGAGTTGAATAAATATACATTATCTATTCAACGCTAGTTATTGGAAATATCATAAACTATTGTAGGAATGCATTTGAAAACCCGCTAGTTACTATAGAAACTGTTTATATTGTACAAATTTCTAACATTTTCCCTTCTTCGGAAATGGATTGATGGTCAGTTCGTTGAAAATAATCTGTTTTTGGAGGTATGAATCTAATTTTAGCTTTATCTGATTCAGCAGATACAACGTATCCTCGAGTTATTATTTTTTGCATACTTTTACATATTTATTTGTTAATGAATAAGGATTGCGTTTATGCAACAAATGTATCATTTTCTTTCTCGATTGAAAATTTTTTGGTTTTTTTAAAACGAAAATTAATGGAGCTATGGAAAAGTAACCGAAATACGGAATGTAGAGAATAAAAATTCGAAGTGGATGAGCCTTGGAACAATCCGATCGATTAATAATTAACGAAGAAAATTGAAAAAAAACCTGAAAGATTGGCGTTTTTTTAAAAAAATTTTTAAAGTTCGATTTTTTTAATACAAATCCAGGAGCTATTGAATAGTTACTATTTGAGTAATTTTATCAAATAAAAACAACAAAAAATTTAGGATAACTATAGGATAGGAGGTCTCTTTTATGTGATTTCAATTTCAGTAATCAGAGGGCGCTCATAAGCAGCAACGTATCGTAATCTAGACAAGGCGGGCACATGACCTTATTCATAACTTTTGCAGATCGTACGATGAAAAAAAAAACATTCATTTTCAATTTTCTGAATTTTGTATCATAGTGTTGTGATATTCCTCTATGTATGCATGTAACCGTATATGAAGAGACTCGGTAGAGTCTCGGGACAAGTACATTGACAGCCCTGTCGTCTGCTGGCCCGAGGCTTTCGCCGAGACTATACTTTCTCTGATATAAAACGATTCGCGGTAGTGAGGGCAAAATTGGCATGTCATTTTGTTCAATTACGAAACTTATGAGTCATCTGAGGCTTTGAATTTACAATTTTATTCACAGATTTGAAAGAACTCTGTGATTGCTGATTATCTCGTTTCGATCTTCTGCTCCGAGACAGGTCCTTATTTATTTTTTGTAGATTGCCACCTAACGGAAGAAGTCCGATCTAAAGCATTGTTTAATACTTTTATGAGGAAGAAGCTTATCTCCATGGTGGTCATTTGTTACTATTACAAAGCATCTTCTTATTCGCATTATCGAGATCGTGCTACGTCTTAATTACGTGTATTTTACGCGAATGAGAAAAGTGACGAGAGACACGTGTGGACCTAATATTCCATTATATTTTATATTTTTGCATCTTTTCCCTCCCCATATTCTTCGATACATTTTTTCGCGACCGGATAAAAACGTGTTCAGTGACAAAAGTGGTTAGTGTTTGGTCTTACTCAGTGGGTCAGATGTGAATAATTTTCTGTAATACACAGTTTTTGGATTCGTATAAGTATATAATCATGGTAATATTCATTCGAACTGAATTGCATGGTAATATTCATTCGAATTGAATTTCATGGTAATATTCATTCGAACTGAAAAAATTTCTTAGCAATAAGATAAAATGGTTATTGAATATTTTTCCGTCAATGTTGATGGATAAAATATAATTATTGTATGTATTTATATGACATTCAATTGCATTTTTTTTTGATTATATTCATAAAAATTCATTCACAGGTGATTCATATTTTGTGGAGGAGGAAGACCTTTTGACTTAATCTTTCAATCTTCTGTAACGTGAATGGGAAGCTGTCATTAATGTATAAGGATAAGAAGAAAGTTTTGTCTTCGATTTATGGTAATAAAAATTATTTTGATATGTTCGTTTCAATAATATTTAAAATGAACATGAACTGAAATTTCAGTAGATTTGGCTGAAACAAAATTCATTTCTAGTTCTAGTTCATCAACTATTGCTACATTTCATGTATGCTTTGTCGTTGAATGCATTATTTAAATCATTGTTATTTATCAATAGACCCGGTAATCTCAGGTCAAGTACATTTCAAACGCCATCCCCAGTTTACATTGCTATCAAAATGAATGATTGCATATGTAGAAGAAAGATTGTGAGTTTCCTTTTGACGGTTAATTACTTCCAGCTAAATTAAGTCTATAGCTATTCACAGTAAACGTGTTTTACAGTTCTTTTATTTTTTTAACGGATATGATGAAAATTAATTAAATAAAATCAAAATGAAACAGACTATTGAGAACCGCAGTGGCGACTTAATGTCAAGTATTGAAAAAAAAATCAATGCAAGCCCTCGCAGCACGTTTATGTATAAAAAAAACAAATTCGTTCCATTATGTAGTATCAAAGCCAAAATCCAACCTATCTTAGCATTGATAAAAGGATTTTTCCTTTTCTCAAATAGAAGCTCAATCGCTGTCTTTGAGTGAGATTGGTCAACAAATTTGGATCGGTCAACCGGCCAAACTTTGTGGCACCATAAAATGTCTGTATTTGACAACTTGTCAAGTTCGACAATTTGAAGTCAACACAGCAGACTTCTTGACAGCGTTGTTCAAACTCATTAAAATTATCATGAACTCACCCATGTATTTTTTTGTTGTATGGCTTTACAGTATCAAAGTTGCATTTCGGTCAACCAATGAAACGTTTTGGTGTTAAGTATTTGAAGTTTCGCAGTTTAAATCGGTTGATCAAACTAGTAAACTACTATTTCAATCATAATAAACAAACCCATGAAGTTTTATCAATATGTGGTCATAAGTCATTTCATGTACAAAATTGGTATACGATAGTTATGAGATAGTTGCATTTTTTTAAGCGAATTTTGGTGTAATTTTTCACATCGTCTGCAACTTATTTACGTCATATATTATATTTTTTCTAAATTTTTCGTTCATTCAACATTAACTCTGATAGATAGTTTGTGACATGGTAACAGCACAGTAATTACATGCCACTGTTTTCTTGATACAGATTTCACAAATTTTTTCCTGGATATTCATTACAACATTTTGTTTTTGTAACAATACATACAATTTTCTATGATTTCCTCCCATATACCATTCATATGTTTAGAATGAGAATCGACGAGACGTAATCATTATTGAAATTTCCTTCATTATAATCTGGTTTATATCTCAAAAATGATCGTAAATCATGAAGTTTCCAACGAAAATTGTTGAAACTTTCGACTGTTTTCATTAACATTAGGATATAAGTCATAGATGAAAGTGCTTTGACAAAAGTTGTAAAAAATGATAACTTCTCTTATGAGCTCATTACTGTTCAGTGACTATTTAATATTTTTGAAAATACGGGACATTCTTTTCTTCAATTTCGACTTCTGTTCATTTAGACTGAAAAAAATATATCTTCTCATTCTCATTACAAAAAATTGATAATACACTATATGGTATTACGACAAAAGCAGAAGAAAATTGATATATCCCGAAAGGCTCTTTCCTTTTTCGCAAAAGGCCAGAATGAATAGAAACATACAGTTTGTTTTCTTTTTCAGGATTACCTCAAATCTATGGATGAAAAAAAATTACTGGTAGATAAAAGACAAAAATACATTTCTATAGTTTGTTTATTTATTAAATATTTTAAAGATCGAGATAAATGTGTCCCTTGTTCATAAAGATTCATAGCACGGAAGTTATTCAATGAGGGAACAGTCTTGTTAAATTAAGTTCGTCGCTTTGTGTATATCAGTGGAAATTACAATAGACACGATATTACAATTCGATTCGGCACTTTCTTTATTTACCAGGTTTATTCTGAAAAATATTGGTTTAGTTTTCCAATAATCCACCTCTTTGTGAACAGTTATAGAAAGAAATAAGTTTTTTAATTCAATTTTGCTTTATGGTTTGATTTCATATCCGAATAAATAAGCTCAATTTTTATTAATTTCACGGTCAATTAATAAGACTTTATTGTAAAGAGTAACACATGAGCGGAAGCTTCAATTTTTTTGTACAGTTGAGAATATATTAATATCATTTAATGGAAAATCATATCTCAGTTCTCAGTAAAGAATTCAGATGATGCGAAGTATTTCGAAAAAATCAGAACGATGCTAGGACTCTTCAGAGAAAAGCGAATCGTGTCTCAATTTTCGTGAAAATTGATTCTGAAGAAAATGATCCTCGTGAACTGAAAATCGAATCTCTACGTGGGATTAGCCCTTCATGTGAACACTAGGTCTTCTAAGGAACAGTCGAAATTTACAAAAGTCCGTTTTTCTATTGTTTCGTCTTGAATTTTTATCAATAATTAACAACAAGTTGAAACGTTTGATTTTAACAACATCTGGGCCATTTAGTACACACTTTAAAATAAGAAACCAAGAATTTTTTTAGATATTGATACTCTCTGGAGCTAATCTAACTCCATTTATACTTTTACAGCGATTAATAAATAAAACAAGAGTCTCGGTGTTAGTATTCATCTTATGAAGCTTCTGCAAGTTCAATAGGAAGAATCCGGGACACCTTTGTTTTTAATAGGTCATTTAGGACCTCCTGTAGTCAATCTAATCCAAATTTCAGGTATTGCTTCCAAGTTACTGGTTGAAGTTAATCCTCTTAATCCTTTTCACTGTATAAAATCTGAACAGAATTCTATATAGTAAATGATAGCAGTTGTCTATTTTTGAACATAGTTATATTCAAATACGAAAACCCTATTCTCGATCATATTCCATTTTACCATATTTTATTATTAACAAATACTTGATGAGAAATAGGACACAAGAAGTTAAGTATTCTGATAAAAACCTTATTTATTCATTAGAAAAAAACAAAAGTTTTTACACATTACCTTCTTTTATGTATTGGGATAAAAAAACTTATCAATAAATGAACAAAGATATACATTACAAAATATTTGTAATGTATATGAATGTGTTTCATCGATAAGTTTGGTTAATAACCATTGATAAAGAGTAAACAAGCACCTAGTGTATAGGACAGCAGCGATGAAGCATTCCGCTGCAAACTTTTTCATCATTAACACATCAGTGATAGAGCTGATTTCTATACTGCTTATTCAATAAAGATGTTCATCGATACATCAAAAGAGCAAGTTTTTGACATGTTTTATATAAAAACGAGTTCGATTTATATTATCAACCTCCATTAATAAAGACTAAATGTAAATGTAAGTAAATGTAAGTAAATTACATTGCTCGAAAAATTTTATAATTAAAATTTTATTCAGTAATTCATTCATGACTACGAAACATGAGTACACGATTGTTTTCGTATGGAGATTTGTAACCCACTGTAGTCAATTTCATCAAAATGTAGAATATTGCATTTAAGTTATTGGTTGGAATGAATTTCTATCACTATACATACTACATACTGTTACTACTTTTTTTCTGTCAATTAAAAATTCAACTATTATTTCACTCTTCTCATGTAGAAATGAGTTCAATTTATATTATCACCCTGAATGAGCTGAGACTGAATAAAGGAACATTAACTAGAAAGAATGGGAGCAATAATTTACTTATTTCCATAAATAAAATTGCAAATTTTATTCACCAAAGCATTCGTGACGACGAATTATTAGTATAAGATTGTTTTCATATGGAGATTTGGGACCCCTTGTAGACAATCTTATGAAAAAGTGGATTTATTGCTTTCCAGTTACTCGTTGAAATGAATTCCTTTTATTACATACAGTAAAATTACACCATTTTTTATCGATATGGGTTTTTAATTCATTCTGTAAAATATGAATATTATCGTGAATAATAGCAGTTGTCCATTTTTAAACGTTATATAACCACTCTTGATTAAGAAATACTCGATAAAAAACAGGATCCAAGAAATTAAGCATTCCGATAAAAATCTCATTAATCCATTGGAAAAATACAAAAAAGTTTTCACATATTACCTACATTATGTATTGGGATTAAAAAACTTATATTACTTACATTACAAACTATATATTACAGCTATTTTGTAATGTATATCTATCTATATGCATTTATAAATAAGTTTTGTCAATCACCATTGATAAAAAGTAAATGAGTACCTATTGTATGCAACAGCAGCGATGGAGCATTCCGCTGCAAATTTTTTCATTATCAATCCATTGGTGATATAAATTTTTATCGATTAATCACAAAAGCAAATATTTGACATGTTTTTTATAATATACTAGCAACAACGCGGGCGCTACGCGCCCGCTTTAATTATTACTGTTGATATCTGAAAGAAAATTATTTATTTTATTAAAAATATATTAAACTATAAATATTAAAAAAATTTTGCTTGCGTTGGCGAAATTCGGATTCACCGCTAAAGCTTTTCCGTTCCAAATTCTTATTATCTGAAAATTATTATATGAATTGTTATTATCCATTGAGAATCTATTTTCTTTACTATGCACATTCATGATTATTCAAAATACCACTATTTGATTATCATATATAATTTATTTAATTTTTTAGTAATATTTTATAATGGTTTACTAAACACTTACATCTCTGCAACGCAATGAAGCTTCGTACTTTTTCGCTACCTCTTCCCACATTAATACCCGCATTTTCCTCCCTTTGCCGTTGTTCACCACGAACTTGTATAAAACTTTCTTAACACCTTTGCCAACCAGTTTAGAGCCTTCAATACTATCAATATATCCAGTGAAGTAGCTGAAAAAATTTAACGGAAGAGTAATTAATTATTAATATTATTTCTAATTATAATTCGGAATTATAATAAATATTTATATGTTCTCATCGTCATTGTCATTCTAGTTGTCCTCGTCGTCATCGTTATCCCCGTCACTCTCGTCCACGTCCATGTGTCCTCGTTGTCATCGTCATTATCCTCGTCATCGTTGTCCTCGTCTGCGTCATCATTTCCGTCACTCTCGTCCACGTCCACGTGTCCTCGTCGTCGTCCTCGTCGTCTTCGTCATCGTCGTCGTCTTCGTCGTCTTCGTCATCTTCGTCGTCCTAGTCGTCCTCGTCGTCTTCGTCGTCGTCGTCATCCTTGTTCTCGTCGTTGTCTTCGTCGTCGTCGTCTTCGTCATCTTCGTCGTCCTCGTCGTCATTGTCCTCATCGTCGTCTTCGTCCTCGTCGTCGTCTTCGTCGTTATCGTCATCGTCGTTATCGTCATCGTCGTCGTCTTCGTCATCTTCGTCGTCATTGTCCTCATCTCCTTCTTCGTCCTCGTCGTCTTCGTCCTCGTCGTCTTCGTCATCCTCGTCCTCGTCGTCGTCTTCGTCGTCCTAGTCGTCCACGTCGTCTTCGTCGTCTTCGTCATCCTTGTCCTCGTCGTTGTCTTCGTCGTCATCGTCATCGTCGTCTTCGTCGTCTTCGTCGTCCTCGTCGTCCTCATCGTCATCTTCGTCATCCTCGTCCTCGTCGTCGTCTTCGTCATCATCATCGTCGTCGTCCTCGTCGTCCTCGTCGTCCTCGTCGTCTTCGTCGTCTTCGTCGTCTTCATCATCCTCGTCCTCGTCGTCGTCTTCGTCATCCTCGTCCTCGTCGTCGTCTTCGTCGTCATCGTCATCGTCATCGTTCTCGTCGTCTTCGTCATCCTCGTCCTCGTCATCGTCTTCGTCGTTATCGTCATCGTCGTCGTCTTCGTCTTTATCGTCATCGTCGTCGTCTTCGTCTTTATCGTCATCGTCGTCGTCTTCGTCTTCGTCGTCATCTTCGTCGTCTTCGTCGTCATCGTCATCGTCGTCGTCTTCGTCGTCATCTTCGTCGTCTTCGTCATCGTCGTCGTCTTCGTCGTCATCTTCGTCGTCTTCGTCGTCATCGTCATCGTCGTCGTCTTCGTCGTCTTCGTCATCTTCGTCGTCCTAGTCGTCCACGTCGTCTTCGTCATCCTTGTCCTCGTCGTTGTCTTCGTCGTCATCGTCATCGTCGTCGTCTTCGTCGTCCTCGTCGTCCTCATCGTCATCTTCGTCATCCTCGTCCTCGTCGTCGTCTTCGTCATCATCATCGTCGTCGTCCTCGTCGTCCTCGTCGTCTTCGTCGTCTTCGTCGTCTTCATCATCCTCGTCCTCGTCGTCGTCTTCGTCATCCTCGTCCTCGTCGTCGTCTTCGTCGTCATCGTCATCGTCATCGTTCTCGTCGTCTTCGTCATCCTCGTCCTCGTCATCGTCTTCGTCGTTATCGTCATCGTCGTCGTCTTCGTCTTTATCGTCATCGTCGTCGTCTTCGTCTTTATCGTCATCGTCGTCGTTTTCGTCTTCGTCGTCATCTTCGTCGTCTTCGTCGTCATCGTCATCGTCGTCGTCTTCGTCGTCATCTTCGTCGTCTTCGTCGTCATCGTCATCGTCGTCGTCTTCGTCGTCATCTTCGTCGTCTTCGTCGTCATCGTCATCGTCGTCGTCTTCGTCGTCTTCGTCATCTTCGTCGTCCTAGTCGTCCAGTCGTCTTCGTCGTCTTCGTCATCCTTGTCCTCGTCGTTGTCTTCGTCGTCATCGTCATCGTCGTCGTCTTCGTCGTCTTCGTCGTCTTCGTCGTCCTCGTCGTCCTCATCGTCATCTTCGTCATCCTCGTCCTCGTCGTCGTCTTCGTCATCATCATCGTCGTCGTCCTCGTCGTCCTCGTCGTCTTCGTCGTCTTCGTCGTCTTCGTCGTCTTCATCATTCTCGTCCTCGTCGTCGTCTTCGTCGTCTTCGTCATCCTCGTCCTCGTCGTCGTCTTCGTCGTCATCGTCATCGTCATCGTCCTCGTCGTCTTCGTCATCCTCGTCCTCGTCATCGTCTTCGTCGTTATCGTCATCGTCGTCGTCTTCGTCTTTATCGTCATCGTCGTCGTCTTCGTCTTCGTCGTCATCTTCGTCGTCCTCGTCGTCATTGTCCTCATCGTCGTCTTCGTCCTCGTCGTCTTCGTCATCCTCATCCTCATCGTCGTCTTCGTCGTTATCGTCATCGTCGTCGTCTTCGTCGTCTTCGTCATCTTCGTCGTCCTCGTCGTCATTGTCCTCATCGTCGTCTTCGTCCTCGTCGTCTGTTATTTTTTAAAAATATTTGTAGTGGTACTTACATGGTTTCGTCTCCCGCGATGAATTCATCCATTTCTTCATTGCTTGTGAATTCTTCTGTCGTCGCCGTAAATTCTTTAGTCGTTGAGATGAATTCATCCATTTCTTCATTGCTTGTGAATTCTTCTGTCGTCGCCGTAAATTCTTTAGTCGTTGATGTCGTCATTTTGTCTTTTCTTGATTCCACCACTTTCTTCGCGTGCTTGGCGGCAACTGACGATGTTCATGGCAACGAATAAACAAAACCATGACCATGGCAACGACCATGGTAACGACCGACGATATGTCGCAAGCCTGCATGGCAACGAATAAACAAAACCATGGCAACGAATAGAGGCTTCAGATTTCGATATATCGAAATGTCTTTTTTAAGAAAGGACTTTTTCCATTAAATTATCATCGATGAATCAGAAAAACAAAAAAACAAATTTTGGTTCTTCTCCGCACAGGAATGAGTTTAAATTATATAGCATGAATAAAGATATACTTTTCCATGAAATTACATCGATGAATCAGAAAAACAAAAAAAATTTTGATTGATTCTTCTCTGCACAGGAATGAGTTCAAATTATATATCATGAATAAAGACTAAATTAAAACATTCCAATCAAAACATCCTTAACCCATCGGAAAAATACAAAAGTTTATCCTTTCGTTATGTATTGGGATTGAAATCCATAAGTATAGGACGGAGACTGAACATTTTGATCATCAACCTATTAGTGATCGTGTCGGTTCTTCATACTTTTTCTGTGAATTTTTTGTCGATGAATCAAAAAAATAAATTTAACTCTTCTCGACACACAAATGAGTTCAATTTATCAAGAGACTCGGTAGAGTCTCGGGACAAGTACATTGACAGCCCTGTCGTCTGCTGGCCCGAGGCTCTCGCCGAGACTATACTTTCTCTGAATAAAACGATTCGCGGTGGTGGGGGTAAAATTGGCATGTGATTTTCTTTAATAGCGAAGCTCATGAGTTATGTACGGCTTTGAAAATTGAACTTTAAGCTAATTAAGAAGTTCTCTGTCGAACGAGCCCAAAATCAGCATTCTCGGTGGCGTATTTGCTGAGAAAAAACTTTGCACGGGCTCAAGATTATGCAAAAAGTACCAACACATTTACGCAGCTGATGTATCCGTATATGGGTTCAGACCGATACATACAAGGGCTTCTTGATGCCCATCATAACCAATCACCGGTGAGAATCTATCCGTCTCGACCAATCGCCGATGAGAAAGTTTCTGATAGTCCTCAATGTTTTCTTGTATACCGTCTGTTATCGTCTGTTATGTTATTATAAAGTGATTGCGATCGTAGCCCCGTGGATCAACGGTGCAAGATTTGCAAATTTCGTTTAAATAAATAAAACATTATTGGAAATAGCAGTGGATATAATCAATTTTATTTTTTTCATAAAAGAAGTTTCAATAAGTTTCGAGCCCAATTCACGACAATAATATCTATAATAAATAAAACCTCAAAAGTGGATTAATTGATCCCATACAGTGTACTGAGAGTGAGTAAAATATTGAGAAGTGAAAACGTGAATAATGTGTGTCGTGAAAATTAAGAATTATCTGTTCTACTTCGATATCGTAATATATACATAGATAGCAAATTTGCGAGATTTCGCGTCATGTTGACGTTTGAGGTTATGACCGCCGGAGTGCTGTAGCGTGCAGAGTGTAGAAAAATAAAAGTGTTTATTGAAAAGTGGAAGGAATCGATATTATTAATGACGTGACTAATTAGTGTTGAATAATAATAATAATAACAATGAGAAAAAAAACGTTCGTTCATTATAACCTCTAAAGCGTTCTTTCCAAACAGAAATTCTATGTTGTGTAATTACATTAAAGAAAGAGGTGGATGGTTGTGTGTAAACGAATTCAAATAAATTTTAAAAAACTTTGGTCAAGTAATTCAATGTATTGTTGTCATAATTTCTTTCACTTAGTTTGGCTGTGTTCACCGGTCCCTTTTTTCCACCTCCTTAGCTTACAGTGTATTGTCATACCAATTTCTATTTGTTCTCCAGACAATACGAGAGATATTCATATTTCTATTTTTTTTATATTAATTTTAACAAGATAATTTGAAATATTTATAACAAAAAGCCTTCATAATTGCTTGTTCATACACCCAAGTTTTGAAAAATCTTTGAGCCATGTAATAATGTATAGATATATTCACTTGAGTTGTTACATGATAAATTTGGAAATTTATTTCAATAAGTCATTGGGTGCTTAATTTTCATGTTATCAAAATTTGTATCTTCGAAATGCAATGAACACCTCTAAAGTTCGACAAAGTGATGAAGCGACATGTATATTGAATATTTCCAGACCATGTTTGCGATTGGCATTGTGGGTTGAAAAATTCATGTCTGTAAGTCTACACCTGATCATTTTTGGATGTGATCAAATATTTTGTCTGCGGATAACCATGGAGACATACAAAATTACAGCATTTTGCTTGCTTCAACATGCATCGTATCTGTCACTTTTTTTTTGAATGTGTCATAATAAGTTTCAAAAATGTGGTTCATGTAATTTTGAAGTGTTTTTCCCTATAGCACCAAAGTCTGTATAACTGGTACGTAGCAAGTACCTATGAACTTTGATATTTCTGTAAAATAGCAGGTATGCCAATCTTTTAGCTTTTTGGTTCCGACTGGAATATATTAACGAAGATATTCATTACTAAAGTCTTCACCTACTTATTTCTGAATAGATCTGAAATTACTGTCTTCAGAAACTAATGCACAGATACATGAAACAATTTTGATTTCTGTTCTCTTTCAATTGCGCTGTCTTTTTTCTTTTTAACTATGGCTCTGCTCTTTCCGATCCTTGTTTTGACTCCATCGGTTTGCAGCGGATCGATGCATATTATTAATTGGTTGCCTAATATGTGTTCTATGATTTTCTACTATTTCTTCATGCTGATTGTGGTAACGTGATTCAAAAGGTTTCCAATTATGATCATCAATCGCACATTTTGTACAACAGATTCTCAAAACAGTTTCTGGTGTTGATATAAGTGTAGTTATACTTTCCAACTTGTTCCAAAAAGTCTTTGGATGTTTTTTTTGCTGATAGTATGAAAAGTTGAATCTTCGGAATGTGGTAGGCAAACTCAAATTTTGACAACAATACTTATGAAATAACGTGTATGTTGAGTATTCCTACTCCGCAAACTGCAAATGTGGAATTATTGGTGAAAACATTCATTACGATATGTCTACAGTTGCTCAGTTTTGGATGCGATTGAGTATAATGCCTGCCAACATCATGGAAACCTACAGAATTTCTAAATGTTATGTGCGCTATGTCATTTTAATGTAACATCATGACTTTGAACAACTTTTCACTATAATACTATATAGATTTGGATCATTGAAATACAGCAAAAATCTGCAAACTATAAAATTTATATACTTTGCCATTCATTTTACTTTTTGACTCTCACTGCAACATAAATATGAAGTGAAAAATTCATTAGAAAAGTCTTCAGTTGCTCATTTATGCTTTGAAATTTGATTTGAAATTGCT
Source organism: Venturia canescens (assembly GCF_019457755.1). Lineage (NCBI taxonomy): Eukaryota > Metazoa > Arthropoda > Insecta > Hymenoptera > Ichneumonidae > Venturia > Venturia canescens. Next base: position 23,571,443 of record NC_057425.1, read on the forward strand.
GTTTTCCAAACTCATTGCGCAGATACATTGAATTGCAGCAGATAGCTGCGAACTTTAAAATTTCTGTGGATAAATATATGTGCTAAGTATCACCTCCTATCTTTAATTATGGTAATATTGAGTATTCTCACTTTGCAAACTACAAATGTGGAATTATTAGTGAAAAGATTCATTACGCTAAGTCTACAGTTGCTCAGTTTTGGATGCGATCAAATATAATGCCTGCTAACATCCATGGGAACATACAGAATTTCTGAATACAATGTTCGCTATGTAATTTCAACGTAACATCATGACTTTTGCCAACTTTTCTCTATAATACTATAGATTTGGATTATTGAAATACAGCAAAAATCTGCGAATTATAAAATTGATATACTGTGTCACTCATTTTACTTTTTAAAACTAACTGTAACATATATATGAAGTAAACACTCATCACAGAAGTCTTCAGTTGCTCATTTATGGATAGATTTTAAATTGCTGTCTTCAAAATTTATTGCGCAGATACATTGAATCGCAGCAGATACCTGCGAACTCTGAAATTTCTGTGCATAAATATGTGTGTTAAGTATCTCCCCCTATCTTTGATTATGAGAATGAGTAATAGAACTTGGTTTAGTAAGTTTTAAAGTATTTCTTTTTAAATACTATTGAAGTTTGTATTACTGCGGTATGAAGCGAATACCTCCAAACTTTCATATTTTTGTGTCGCAGCATGTGTGCCAATCATTTAAATTCTTTACTCCAACCGTAACATGTAATCTCAAAAATTCATCACAAACGTCTTCAGCTTCTCTAAATTCCTAAATTTTCCGTTTTCTATTTTATTCTGAGTTTTTATATTTCTAAATTCATTTTTAAATTCTCCTGAAATTGTTTTTCTCCAAAACCAATGCGCAGGTACCTTAAACGTCTTTGAATTCGGTTGCTCTGTTGAATTCAGTTTTTTTTTGCTTCTTTGAGTTCTGACATAATAAATGTTTCCGGGTGCCTTTTTTCTGCAACTATCAAACTGGATAATTGGATCTCAGCGGCCACTTGCAAACTTTGGAAATATATTTCATCGGGAACACGTTTCGAATGACACGAAAATGTCTAGATTCAGAATGCAAAAGCAACATTTAAAAAGGGCCAATTCTGTTGGATATGTTGTGTCTTGAATTTGATGTATCTTTCCTCTATTCCTTTCTTTTTCCTAACGTTATCAGCCGAAAATCATATCTCGGCCCGCAACACGCATTGCTCCATGCTCTTGAGTTCCCAATGGACGAAACATATTAGAAGACAAGGAGAAAAATCACAAAAGTCCAAGACTAAACCTCTATCGAAATATTTTCAGTACAATTTCGACGAAAAATAGGTCTTTTTTCGTGAAAACCAACGTTATACGCCGAAAATTATAAACAATTCATAGAAATTTAAACTAAAATCTTACAGTCATCTGAACATAAATAAGGATCTTTTGAGAAAAAAGACGTGATATCAAACCATAAACTTCCCCTAGGGAAAAAAAAGGTTGGGACAAGTACATTGATGGTCCCTCGTTTGCTGATAATTCCACCCATAAAAAAAACTTTAAAAAAAATTTTTTTTTAATTGTAAAAAAAATTATTTCATAAAAAAAAATACAGAACAATTCGAAAAAAATTTTACAAATCTTGAAAAAACGTTATATTAAAAAAAAAAACTAATCTGCATCTATTTTTTAAAGTGTCAAAAGAATCAAATAACAAGTAAAAAATAATAAACCGAAAAATCGCCCTTGAAATCATTTTGGAAACCGATGCCTCATTCTTCTTATTTGATTCGAACAGCTAAATCAACTGAAAAAAACTCCATCTAATTTACGTGCGGCATTAAAATTTATTATATTAATTCGAGGCCCAGTATTTTCTAATGAATTGAAAAAAGTTACCATTTGAATTACGTGCAGCTTTAAAATTTATGATATGAATCGGTGGACAAGTATTTTATTAGTAAATCCAAATTTTCACATTATTAAATTCTTCTAAGAAGCTTTTAAATCCAAAAAAATCACATGAAAGCTAGTCATTTCTTACACTATGGTGGCAGAGACTTATAAGAAAATCGACTCTTCTCAGACTTTCAGGATCCTCTGGTATTATTCACAAAATTCGACGTCGATTGGATCGATACAAATTATGTTTAAATATGTGTTAAAAGTACTTGTCCGGCCCATCACTTTCCGTTTAAATTGTTTATCCAAATAAAAGTCAGGGCTTGTCTAGAACTGATGGATCACAAGTATTCATGCAGAGGGAATTGAGAGAATTATCTTCAAGTAATTTTTACTTAATTGCACTAATTTAATAAAAAACGGAAACAAATTATTCCGCAATATAGAAGGGATATTATTGTGCATCGATAAATGAAAAAAAATTGTACATAATGTATATGTTCAAGCTTCCAAAATAACTCTGCAGTTTACATTCTCTGACGGCAATTTTTACTTCCCACTTATTCTTCCAGCGAACGAGTTCCATTCGGAATAAGAACTAACCTATAATATTATTAAGAACATTAAATTAATAATGAATCGCATTTCAACAAACTTTTAACGAGATTCTGCCGTGCCATTTCGTTTTTTTATGATTGATTCTTTATTGAATGAATAGTGATGGGCCGGACAAGTACTTTTAACACATATTTAAACATAATTTGTATCGATCCAATCGACGTCGAATTTTGTGAATAATACCAGAGGATCCTGAAAGTCTGAGAAGAGTCGATTTTCTTATAAGTCTCTGCCACCATAGAGTAAGAAATGACTAGCTTTCATGTGATTTTTTTGGATTTAAAAGCTTCTTAGAAGAATTTAATAATGTGAAAATTTGGATTTACTAATAAAATACTTGTCCACCGATTCATATCATAAATTTTAAAGCTGCACGTAATTCAAATGGTAACTTTTTTCAATTCATTAGAAAATACTGGGCCTCGAATTAATATAATAAATTTTAATGCCGCACGTAAATTAGATGGAGTTTTTTTCAGTTGATTTAGCTGTTCGAATCAAATAAGAAGAATGAGGCATCGGTTTCCAAAATGATTTCAAGGGCGATTTTTCGGTTTATTATTTTTTACTTGTTATTTGATTCTTTTGACACTTTAAAAAATAGATGCAGATTAGTTTTTTTTTTTAATATAACGTTTTTTCAAGATTTGTAAAATTTTTTTCGAATTGTTCTGTATTTTTTTTTATGAAATAATTTTTTTTACAATTAAAAAAAAATTTTTTTTAAAGTTTTTTTTATGGGTATATTATTCTGCATGAATATAGAAAGAATGGGTTAATAATTTTCGGACACAGTAAATTTTATTCAACAACTCATGCGGGACTACCCAACAGGAGTACATAATTGTTTTCATATGGACATTTGAGATCCCTTGTAGTCAACTCATGAAAAAGTAGATTTATTTCTTTCAAGTTACTCATTGGAATAAATTCATTTAATTATAAATACAAACAGTTATAGATTTTCATCGATATGGGTTCTAATTTATTCTGTAAAATATGAAAAAACTTCATTAATAAATACTGGCAAAAAGAAATAAGCCAATAGGTATTTCGCAGAAAGTATTCCGATCGAAACCTCATTTACTTCCTTTCGTTATGTATTGGGATTGAAATCCATATGTATAGGACAGTGGCTGAACATGTTGCATCAACCTATTAGGGATTGAGCCAGTTTTATACTTTTTCTGTGAAGTTTTTGTCGATGAATCAAAAAAATAAATTTTGACTCTTCTCGACACACAAATGAGTTTAATTTATATATTATTCTGCATGAATATACACTGGAAGAAAAGCACCCTGTAAATGTAGTCGTTTTTTCTATCAAATTATTTCAAAAATCATGCTATATATTGAATAAACTATTCACAGGTGTTGAATATAGATATCAAATTTTCGGTCAATTTGCTTCCCCATTTTAATCATTTATATATTATGAGTTATTCATTATGACATCGCTAATGATTCCCAGAAAATTTTGAATTTCATGATTGTTATCGCTAAATGACTTCATTCAGCCTTTTTTCATTATCCACGATTTGTTTATCAACTTATCGCGTGTGACGTGACATTTTGCCCCGCCACTCGTGCGAACCGTGTCGACCAGTGGACCGGGTTTGCGGCCCATTTTGACGCCACTGCGACTCGTCGGGCGATGTTCGGAACGAGACTCACCGCTACGTAATGTTAAGCTTTAGTTTAAGAATTCGCGCCTATAATCTGTTGCGCGACAATTACCTTTTGTTTTACCTATTCCCGGCCCGTGTTGGGAAGAGAGAGAAAGAGTTCAGTTTTCGTGAGTTACCTTGATTACAATATTTCAGAAATCTACTGTAGTTTCCGAGGTTTGGCCCTGCCTCCGCCACGTTGGACCGAGCGCATCGCTAATTTATACCTCCCGCACTACCTCGCTGTTCAAACCGATTTCGCCCGTGGGGAGCGCTCTTCTCACGTCGTCTTCGAGCTTCGAACATCACTCTCGACCTGCGGACGGCTGAGAGGACACGCTGGCATAGGCCATCCGTTGAACGCCGCCCGTGCCTCTCCCGCCGTAGCAACCGAGAGTTGCACCGTCCGCACAGCTGTGAATTCGGGTGCCACGGTCCGTGCAATACGGCGCCTCGGTCGGTGGGGTTCGGGGGAGTTTCCTGGAGGAGAGGTGCTGCAATTGCCTGGTGGCTTATCGTCGTGGGCCCACCGTGATTTCATGACGTCTGGAGTCACGAGGGAGGCCTCCCCTCTGCCTTTTCAGAGATGCCCGCCGGATCCCCAAGAGGAAAGGCACTCGGATCACAGCCACTTAGTCGGGAGGAGCGTTTCGCGTGGGCGGAAGAGGCGAGAGCAGCGAGGAACATCGTGCAATTAAGAATAGCGTAAAAGCGGTGCGGAAAGTAATTTCCGTACGCGCTTCACTTTTGAATTTACCGCGAATACGCGAGCCGGGAGGCCGAACGCTAGTTCGCGCCCGGCGTGTGAGCGCTGCGGTGCTGGGTCCGAGTGGTGGGGAAAGCGCCGAACACCGAGGACCGCTCGCACGCACAATTAGTCTAGTTCCGAGCACCGTACTGGCGAGTCTGCGTTCCGGCGAACATCACCAAGCCTTTCCTTTGTGCGGCGAGTTGGATCCCTCGGTAAGTCCGTTCTTTATCTCCCCGAATCGTTTGTCTTGTTGAGCTTTCATGTTTTCCTTTTCGGAATCTAGTTCCGAGTTTTAGTTCAGATTTATATGGCGTTTCGAGAGACTTACGAGTCGAAGTATCGTGCGAGATTGCGGCCGATACTTCCCGGGTCTCGAATTTTGATAAAGTAACGCTCAACTAGGCAAATCGATTCCTTCAAGTTGGTTCAATAATTTCGTGCATTCAATTCCGTAAAATTGTCGTGATTAGAATTATATCCTTTGAGTTTTTCGTTTTGTGAAGGCGCTGAATATAACGCGCAATATCTTTCGAGTACCTCTGTCTCTCTCTCCTTGCACGCGCCGAGGGCTCTAGCGAGCGCGCCCGGTCGCGCGATGTTTTCGTGCTTTCTCTCTCGTACTTGTTGTCGCGCTACGGACTATACGGCGGTTAGTTGCGTTCGCGTTTATTCTTATATTTCATTCCTTTCTTCTGTATCGCGTATTATTGTTCTCTCGTAGTTTAACCGACGTGCAGCGTATTACCGTTTTCCGATACCTTATTCTTTTATTACGTTAACTATTACTTAAATTATTTATCAGTCCGTCATTACCTTGTCGCTCGCATTTTCTCACACTAGTACTTTACCTTCGGCCTTTGCCGCCGTTTACCTCGTACCTACGCTTTACCTACAGTCTTCGCGACTGATTAATTTTACCTCCAGTCTCCGCGACTGATGAATTTTACCTACAGTCCTCGCGACTGGTTAATTGTACCTACAGTCCTCGCGACTGATTAACTTTACCTATAGTCCTTGCGACTGATTAATCGTACCTCCAGCTCTCGCGGCTGATGAACTTTACCTGCGCATTACCTACGGTACTTGTTACCGGTTACCTTTTACCTACAGCCCTTGTGGCTGATTAATCGTACCTCCAGCCCTCGCGGCTGATGAACTTTACCTGCGCATTACCTACGGTACTTGTTACCGGTTACCTTTTACCTACAGCCCTCGTGGCTGATTAATCGTACCTCCAGCCCCCGCGGCTGATGAACTTTGCCTGCGCTTTACCTACGGCCCTTGCGGCTGGTTACGTGTTACCTGCGTTTACTTGAGACACTCAATTCGTGGGTGTCGAATGACGAATGTGAGGCGTGCGAATATGCGAAGCGACAGATCAGTTCTATTAATTTCATTATCCAGATTCTACCCGTCTCTTGTATTATATGGCTTGAACTTAGGTCCGATCATTAAAATTTACCGAATCTCGTATTTGATTATGTTGTTCTCGATTGTTCACGGCGTTCAATGTTAATGTCTCTCTTGTAACTTTACGCGTCGTCACGGAGTTGAATAAATTGTGAATAGTTTGTCAAATTACTATCTTGTGTCGATTATGTTATTTTGCGTCCCTGATTGCTACTTTTCCCCAAGGATCCCCCCCTCTACCTTCTGTATCTCAGTTTGAGCTGAGTAGCCGGACCGTCCTCGGTCACTCGTGTCTCTCGCGCACTCTGAGTATCGTGATCTGTTGGCGTTACCATCGTAGAGAGTGAATAAAATTAAAGTCGAGTAATCGACGGTACTCCGTACCTGGCGCCCAATTCACTCTCGTGGCCGGAGAGTCGTGCGAGCCGACGAGACGGGTGAGCCGAGAAGGGACCAATCGTACCCTCGCGGGGAAAATTGCGTTACACGCGATACTGCATTTGGAGAAAAATGTGAATTTGAAAAAAAATCCATAAAAAAATTACGAAATTAACTGAAAATTATTTCAACACAACAATTGAGAAAAAAATTTTCAGTTCGGAGAAAAAACATTATATTAAAATAAAAATCTAAATCAGGAAAAAACATTGTTATAGAATCACGTAAGATGAAAGCAATTTTCGATTCTAAGAAACGAATCTGAAGAAAGTATGTTGTTTGCTTGCGATCAGTTTACTAACTATCCTTTTATCAAGTAAAAAGAAAAACTTATTTTCGCTACAAATTCCGAAGAACAAGAAACGGAAAATTTCAAGCGATGAAGAGGTACTGTTAAATTTCTTAGGTATACCTATGTGAAGAAATATTTTTCACAAGTTTTGAAAATAGCGCATTGGAATTTCCGCAGCCCCGCCGGAGGTCCCGATTGAAAGCACCTTACAAAATAATTTTTCCGGGGTATTCGGTTAGACATAAATAAAAGTTGAAATAAGCTACTATGAAAAAGAGTTTGAATGAAAAGCATTGAATCGTTGAGTCCTATGTGATGTACGAATTTATGAAGAATCATAAAACAAAAAAAAACGTAAAATTAATTAGAGCGGTTCTTTCGCTACCAATTAATATATCGATTAAATTTATTTAAATTAAAATTCTAGCCAAATAAGGTGAGAAAAATGTTTCTGAGATTGGTTTGTCATTTTTCAAGACATTTTTTCACGGAAAGTTATAACTTTCCCATGTCACGATGTTGGTTCAATAAAGAAAAAAATACAAGAACACTGAATTCCACCTTTTGTTGTATCAATTCCTTTCTTTCTTTCTTTGCAGGTTTTCCTGGTGTCTAAAGACGTTCCGCGGTGATTTTTTCCCTTCTTCTCTTTCTACTCCTTCCTCTTTCCTGTTGCTTGACTTTTTTATAACTGCTACGAGCGGTATATATAAAAGCTGCTATAAGCGCTATACTGAAAGCTGCTTCGTGCGCTATATGGAAAGCTGCTTCGTGCGCTAAATTAAAAGCTGCTTTGTGCGCTAAATTAAAAGCTGCTTCACGTGTTGAATTGAAAACTGCTTCGTGTGCTATTCGAGAACTTGCCACTTTTAGTTTTGTTTTCGAAAAGCATTTCGAAATTAATGATGACTTTGCTAATGATCGAAGATCGGAATATTATAGCAAATGGTGAATGGCTTACGGGGGATATCATCGATACTTTTGGTCGGCTATTAGGGCAACATTCCGATTTCGAATTTGTTATGCAAGAAACATGGAAGGTGCAATTGCCGCATTATATAAAGCCAGAAAGCCCTGGACGTAAATGTATTCAAATATTACACAGTTCGGATGGCCCCAATAATCAAGGAGGGCATTGGGTATGTGCTTACTATGATACTTTTTCCATTTCCATCTATGATTCTTTGAACAAAAAAACGTTACATGGTGATCATAAAAAGTTTCTCCAGCACCTGTTTCCAACATACTCGTTCGACAAGTGTCCGATTAAATTCCCACGTGTAACGAATCAACCGAATTCTAGTGATTGTGGTGTGTTTGCCATAGCTTTCGCAGTATCGCTTTTCTTTGGTGTTAAACCGGAAAAAATTGATTACGATGTAAAAGCAATACGTCAACATTTATTGGAAGTTTTCGACACCGGGTTGATTAGTCATTTCCCTCGCATAATCAAAGGCGGCGATACTGTTAAAATTTGTTCATTGGATCAGTTGAAAAAACGACGACAAATGCGGTCGAGAAATTCATTTGTCAGAAAACAAAAAAAGCTCTCTAATGACGTAAGTACAACCAATGCTGATGGTCATGTGAATGGAAATTATTCTCAACAAGAAAAAATTAATAATTTGACAGTCAATCATCTTTCTCACAAAGTTGATCCTTTGCATTCAACTACAAACTGTAATGTGCCGAGTTTTTGTGATACTGAAAACAAAAAAATGCTTCATATACATAGTGCTCAGGTTATTGCTAAGCCACATTTGGAAGAAGGACGTAAGCTAACTAGTGACAAGCCTCCCAAAGTCGTGAGGTTCAATGAAAAAAGTGTTGTGGTCTTAGGTAATAAGATGATCACAATTAATCCCATCAACACAAAGACTGATGAATTATTTGATACAACGAGCCTTAAGCAACATTCAGAAATTCTTGTCGCCAATACAGTAGTCACACCCCTCATTATCGATACGGTACATAGCGAAAAGATTGGTCCTAGTTTTACTCATAATGTTGAATTTCAACAACCAAGTTTCCATCAATCAAGTTTTATTCCTATTGATATGGAAACTAATGAATATTGTAAAAAACATGGTCTTATACTTTCAAATAATGTTCATCAAAGCATTAAAAATAATCATCCCATGAATGAGTGCAAAAAGCGGAAGACATCGACTGCTCTTGATATGGGGCTGGAGAATCTTCCAAAGCGCCCTAAACTTCAAATTTTACCAAGTCTTATGCAAAAAAGAATAATCATCAACCGATTCCACAACAGATTGATGTTAATCATAAGTTACAGAAGGCTAAAGCTTTATCCCGGAAGTATTACCGAATTCGTGAAACCAATGGTACTATAAAATTGTCGAATAATAGAAGAGAGTATGTTAATCGATTGATGAAAAAATTACGTCCGCAGTCGGTTCAAGAATGTCTTTTCGAAGCTGAGCGTATTATTAAATGGAATTTAAGATTTAGAGGTAAAAAGATTTTCGCTCTCAGACTAGCGCTACAAAAGTTTAAACGTAGAGCTGAAATTTGTTTAACGCTTCAATCAGCCGTATCGAACTCTGATATTAATAGTCGAATAATTGCTTTATGCGGTTCGATTAGGAAACATTCAGCACGGTCTGAACCTTACTACGAGGAAACCGCTTATGTTTATCCCCGGAAATTCACCGAGCCTATTGCTTTGAATATCGAATCTAAAGCAACAAATGTGCTCCCGCTGATCGTTACGAAGAAGACCCGCCGTAGGTATCAGGCATGGGATTGTTCCGAGCATTGCGGAGTTCCGGACGACATTATTTTGAATAAGTTTGAGCATTTCATGGTGGAACAAAATTTGCATTTTATAAGGCGAAATTCATGTCTCCGCTGAAAATCGACATTCTCCCATGATCTTCAGTTCCGAATAGGCAAAAGAAACTGACGAAACAGGGAAAAATTTGTCATTCCAATCGAGACACGCCAAGGCAACGTGTTTTCACTTCCCATTATGTGAAATAACGAGTTTTTATTATGATATTGGATGTTATAAGCAGAAATTCATATCTCCGCTAAAAGTCTGGATTCTCCCATGATTTTCAATTTCAAAAAGGCAAAAAGAACTCATGAAACGGAAAAAAAACTCACGACCCTGGAGAGAAACCAAGGCAACGTTTTTTCACTTCTAATTTCGTGAAAAAACGAGTTTTTATCATGAAATTGTATGTTATAAGGCGAAATTCATGTCTCCGCTGAAAATCGACCTTCCACCATGATCTTCAGTTCCAAATAGGCAAAAGAAACTGAAGAAACAGGGAGAAATTTCCCATTGCCCTCGAGAGACGCCAAGGCAACGTGTTTTCACTTCCAATTTCGTGAAAAAACGAGTATTTATCATGATATCGGATGTTATAAGCAGAAATTCATAAAGTTGGGATTCTCCCATGATTTTCAATTTCAAATAGGCAAAAGGAACACAAGAAACGGGAAAAAAACCTCACGACCCTGGAGAGAAACTAAGGCAACGTTTTTTCACTTCCAATTTCGTGAAAAAACGAGTTTTTATCATGAAATCAAGAGACTCGGTAGAGTCTCGGGACAAGTACATTGACAACTCTGTCGTCTGCTGGCCCGAGGCTCGCCGAGTATACTTTCTCTGAATAAAACGATTCGTTGTGGTGGGGGTAAAACTGGCATGTTATTTTCTAAAATTACAGAGCTCATGAGTTATGTACGGCTTTGAAAATTGAACTTTTAGCTAATTAAGAAGTTCTCTGTCGAATGAGCCCAAAATCAGCATGATCGGTGGCGTAATTGCTGAGAAAAAACTTTGCACGGGCTCAAGATTATGCAAAAGTTACTGACACATTACGAGTTTGACGTATACGTGTACGCGTTTTGATGTAAGTTAGTGGTAGTAGAGTTGTATCTCAACGCATTCTGATTGGCTCACCGATCTTGGCTCACTCCATCTGACCGACCACGTTTAGACTCCATGAACGTATCCACGGTCAGACTCCATGAATGTAACCACGCTCAGACTTCGTCAACGTATATATGTACAACCATCTGTCAGTTTTTGATAGCATCATAAACAAATGTAGTTTCGACATAACAAAGTGCGGTCTAAATTTAATTTTTAAAAATGTTCGTCGTCTAGTGGAGTGCATAATATTTATTATTTTAGTAAAAATAGTGATGTGGTGTCATAATATTAAGAAAACCGGTCTTTAGTGAATTAAACCGGTATAAAAGTGGCCACGTAAATGTAGTCTGTGATCCGTGTGTTTTAAAAAAATGCGTGATGCAGATTTTATTATTTCGTTAGATTGGAAATAAGTATTAATTCCTTCAATTGAAACAGTGTACGAGGTAATTGTCCAGCGTAAATATATCGTCAGTTATAGCGTGGTTATATGTCATGTGTGTAATTAGATTAAGTATACGAGTTCCCTTTGATAGTTGTGTGGTAACGAACCGGCCGGCGTTTGACGTTACGAAGTGCGCGACAAATGTAACGAACGTTCGCATAGTTGGTAAATAATATAAACTTGATAAGTCAAATCAGTTTATCGAAAACAGTTCTGAAAGTTCAAAGTTGTGAGAAAAAAGGTGCGTCAACCTATAACCTCAAATTTTCTTTTCGATCTGAAATGATATGGTTGATAAATAATTAATAAAACAAAAACACACGGAACTGTTAGTATGATGTTAGAAACTCCAATCGAATAAATGTTTTCTAATTTATTTCTTGTGTCATCATTATTTTTGAATATTCCCATATTTTGCTTGCTATTGAGTTTGGCTCTGCTCTTTCCGATCCTTGTTTTGACTCCATCGATTTGCAGCAGATCGATACATATTATTAATTGGTTGCCTAATATGTGTCCTATGATTTTCTACTATTTCTTCATGCTGATTGTGGTAACGTGATTCAAGAGGTGTCCGACTATGATCATCAATCGCACATTTTGTACATCAGATTCTCAAAACAGTTTCTGGTCTTGATATCAGTGTAGTTATTCTTTTTCCACCTGGTCTGTCGAGTAATAAATTTTGAAACTGGTTCCAAAAAGTCTTTGGATGCTTTTTTTGCTGATAATATGAAAAGTTGAATCGTCGGAATGCGGTAGGCAAACATAAATTTTGACAATACTTATGAAATAACGTGTATGTTGAGTATTCCTATTTTGCAAACTGCAAATGTGGAATTATTAGTGAAAAGATTCATTGCAATAAGTCTACTGTTGCTCAGTTTTGGATGCAATTAAGTATAATGCCTGCCAACATCATGGAAACCTACAGAATTTCTGAATGTTATGTGCGTTATGTCCATTTAATGTAACATCATGACTTCTAACAACTTTTCACTATAATACTATAGATTTGGATCATTGAAATACAGCAATAATCGGCAAACTATAAAATTTATATACTGTGCCATTCATTTTACTTCTTGACTCTCACCGCAACATAAATATGAAGTGAAAAATTCACTACAAAAGTCTTCAGTTGCTCATATATGGATGGATTTGAAATTGCTGTCTTCCAAACTAATTGCGCAGATACATTGAATCGCAGCAGATACCTGCGAACTTTGAAATTTCTGTGGATAAGTATATGTGTTAAGTATCACCCCCTATCTTTGATTATGGTAATATGTAATGGAACTTTGTTCAGCAAGTTTTAACGTGTTTCTTTTCAAATAGTATTGAAGTTTGTATTACTGCGGTATAGAGCGAATACCTTCAAACTTTCATATTTTTGTGTCGCAACATGTGTACCAACCATTTAAATTTTTTACTCCAACCGTAACATGTAATCTCAAAAATTCATCACAAACGTCTTCAACTTTTCCAAATTCCTAAATTTAACTTTTTATATTCTATTCTGAGTTTTTAAATTTCTAATATCATTTCTAAATTCTCCTGAAATTGTTTTTCTCCAAAACCAATGCAGGTACCTTAAACGTCTTTGAATTCCGTTGCTCTGTTGAATTAAGTACGCTCAGTTTTTTTGCTTCTTAGAGTTCTGATATAATAAATGTTTCCGGGTGCCTTTTTTCTGCAACTATCAAACTGTAAATATAATTGGATCTCAGCGGCCACTTGCAAACTTTGGAAATATATTTCATCGGGGGCACGTTTTGAATGACACGAAAATGTCTAGATTCAGAATGCAAAAGCAACATTTAAAAATGGCCAATTCTGTTGGATTTGTTGTGTCTTGAATTTGATCTATCTCTCCTCTTTTCCTTTCTTTTTCCTAACGTTATCAGCCGAAAATCATATCTCGGCCCGCAACACGCATTGCTCCATGTTCTTGAGTTCCCAATGGACAAAACATATTAGAAGACAAGGGGAAAAATCGCCAAAGTCCAAGAATAGATCTGTGACGAAATATTTCCAGTACAATTTCGACGAAATTTAGGTTTTTTTTTCGTGGAAACCAACGTTACAAGCCGAAAAACATATCTCGGCCTCCAACCTGCTGTCCACCATGCTCTTGGGTTCCTAATTGACAAAACATATTAGAGTACAAGGAAAAAAACCGCCAAAGTCCAAGAACAGATCTGTGACGAAATATTTCCAGTAAAATTTTGACGCAAAATAGGTCTTCTTTCGTGGAAACCGACGTTATAAGCCGAAAATCATATCCCGGCCTCCAACCCGCTTTCCACCGTGCTCTTCGGTTCCTAATTGACAAAACATATTAGAGTACAAGGGAAAAAATCGGCAAAGTCCAAGGACAGACCTGTGACGAAATATTTCCAGTACAATATTGACGAAAACAGGTCTTTTTTCGTGGAAACCAACGTTATAAGCCGAAAATCATTATCCCGGCCTGCAACGTGCTTGCTACCGTGCTCTTGAGTTTCTACTTCACAAAACATATTACAGTACGAAGAAAAAAATTGCCAAAGTCCAAGGACAGACCTGTGACGAAATATTTTCAGTACTAATTTGACGAAAAATAGGTCTTTTTTCGTGAAAACCAACGTTATAAACCGAAAATCATAAATAATTCATAGAAATTTGAACTAACATCCTATAGTCAACTGAACATAAATAAGAAACTTTTGAGAAAAAAGACGTGATATCAAACCATAAACTTCCCTTAGGAAAAAAAAGGTTGGGACAAGTACATTGATGGTCTCTCGTTTACTGATAATTCGATCCATAAAATAAACTTTAAAAAAAATTTTTTTTTTAAATTGTCAAAAAAATTATTTTATTCAAAAAAACAGAACAATTCGCAAAAGAATTCATAAATCTTGAAAAAACATTATCTGTAAAAAAAAACTAATCTGTATCTATTTTCTGAAGTGTCAACAGAATCAAATAACAAGTAAAATATAAAAAACCGGAAAATCGCGCTTGAAATCATTTTGGAAACCGATGCTTCATTCTTCTTATTTGATTCCAACAGCTATATCAATTTAAAAAAATTCCATCTAATTTACGTGCAGCATTAAAATCTATTATATCAATTCGAGGCCAAGTATTTTCTAATAAATTGAAAAAAGTTACCATTTGAGTTACGTGCAGCACTAAAATTTATGATATCAATCGAAGGACAAGTAATTTATGAGTAACTCCAAATTTCAACATTATGGAATTGTTCTAAGTAGCTCTTAAATAAAAAAAAATCACATGCAAGATAGTCATTTCTTACTCTATGGTGGCAGAGACTTATAAGAAAATCGATTCATTTCAGACTTTCAGGAGCTTCTGATATTATTCACAATATTCGACGTCGATTGAATCGATACAAGTTATGTTTAAATATAAGTTAAAAGTACTTGTCCGGCCCATCACTTTCCATTCAAATTGTTTATTTAAATAAAAATCAGGGCTTTTCTAGAACTGATGGAGCACAAATCTTCATGCAGAGGGAATTTAGAGAGTTATCTTCAAGTAATTTTCCCTCAATTGCGCCAATTTAATAAGAATGGAAACGAATTGTCCTGTAATATACAAGGGATGTCATTGTGCATCGATAAATAAAAAACATTTTGCACATTAAATATGTTCAAGCTTCCAAAATAACTCCTCAGTTTGTATTGCAATGACGGCAATTTTTACTTCTCACTTTCAGCGAACGAATTTCATTCGGCATAACTAACCTATACTATTAGTAAGAACAATAAACTAATAATAAATCGCATTTCAATACATTTTTAACTGGATTCTGCGGTGCAATTTCGTTTTTTTATGATTGATTTTTATTTGAATGGAAAGTGATGGGCCGGACAAGTACTTTTAACTTATATTTAAACATAACTTGTATCGATTCAATCGACGTCGAATATTGTGAATAATATCAGAAGCTCCTGAAAGTCTGAAATGAATCGATTTTCTTATAAGTCTCTGCCACCATAGAGTAAGAAATGACTATCTTGCATGTGATTTTTTTTTATTTAAGAGCTACTTAGAACAATTCCATAATGTTGAAATTTGGAGTTACTCATAAATTACTTGTCCTTCGATTGATATCATAAATTTTAGTGCTGCACGTAACTCAAATGGTAACTTTTTTCAATTTATTAGAAAATACTTGGCCTCGAATTGATATAATAAATTTTAATGCTGCACGTAAATTAGATGGAATTTTTTTAAATTGATATAGCTGTTGGAATCAAATAAGAAGAATGAAGCATCGGTTTCCAAAATGATTTCAAGCGTGATTTTCCGGTTTGAATATATACCTATGTATACAATGCCATCAGTCAGCCGTCAGTCAGTTTTTGATGTTATAACAAACGGATTTCCGACATTACGAAGTGCGGGGTGAAAAAAATGTATTTTTCATCTAATAAAGTGTTCAATATCTATTTATTTTATTAAAAATAGTGGTATGTGGTATCGTACATGCAGTGTATTACGGAAACCAGACATATCGTGACTTTGGCGTGATATATTGTTCAACCATCTGTCAGTTTTTGATGCCACGAGCAAATTAATAGCAAAGCGATCTAAATGATAAAATTTCGGAGAAACAGTGCGAGCTGTATGAATTCGATACAAAATTCTTATATAACTATAAAAAAAAAATGTTATGTAAGTTTTGTGAAAACCATGTGGGTTAGTTTACCCTCATCGCAATCGGTTCGCGAATATTTGTTATATAGGACATATATTAGTATTGGGAAATTTCTCCTTGTACAAATTCTTTGATTTTACGTTTATTTATGACATAATTTTGTTGCAATCCCGGTTCTGGTTCTATAAAAATTTTCAATGGGAGTTATGTGAGAAAACAAAACTTTCGCTCATTATAACCTCTCAAACGTTCTTTCCAAACAGAAATTTTATGTTGTGTAATTACATTATAGAAAAAATATGCGTGGTTGTATGTGAATGAATGCAAATAAATTTTGAAAAACTTTGGTCAAGTAAGTGTCTAATTCAATGTATTGTGGTCATATTTTCTTTCATTTTGTTTGGCTGTGTTCACCGGGCCCTTTTTCCCACCTCCTTAGCTTACAGTATATCCATACCAATTTCTATTCATTCTCTAGACAATTCGAGTGACAATTGTATTTCTATTTCCTCATATTGATTTCAATAAATTGGAAAATTCATAACAAAAAGTTTTCATGATTGTTTGTTTATAAACCCGAGTTTTAAAAAATCTTTGGGCCATGTAAATACATAGATATTCACTTGAATTGTTGCATGATGAATTTGGAAATTTATTTCAATGAGTCATTGGTTGCTTATTTTTCGTGATATCAAAATTTATATCTTTGAAATGCAATGAACACCTCTTAAGTTTGACAACATGATGAAGCGACATGTATATTGAGTATTTCCAGACCATGTTTATGATTGGCATTATGGATTGGAAAATTCATGTGTGAGTCTACGCCTGATCATTGCTGGATGTGATCAAATATTTCGTCTGTGTATAACCATGGAGACACACTAAATTACACTACTTGATTTACTTCAACATGCAGTGTATCTGTCACTTTATTTCTTGAATATGTCATAATAAGTTTCAAAAATGTGGTTCAGGTAATTTTGAAGTTTTTTGCCCCATAGCACCAAAGTTTGTATTACTGGTACGCAGCGAGTACCTATGAACTTTGATATTCCTGCGAAGCGGTAGGTGTGCCAATCTTTTCACTATTTGGTTCCAACTGTAATATATGAAACACTTATGCGTTCTGTTCACTTTCAAGTGCGCTATCTTTTTTTCTTTCAGTTTTGGCATAATAAATTTTATGAATTGGTGGTAATTTTTTCTGTCTGTATCAAAATTTAGATGAAGAAATCGCAGCGGATACTTGCAAACTTGGAAAATTCTGTGTATTGGCATGCATGCCAGATATTAGTACTTCCTATTTTTGATTATGGAATATGAATATCTACAAATAATGAAAATTATACATGAATTATAGGATTTGGATATGGATTATAAATAATAATCAATAATAAAAAATAATGATGAATGTTACAAAAATTTAGCGATGACCTGTTCATGAATGGCATAAGAAGTTATGTTTTCAAAATGCAATGCTCATATTAAAAAGTAAGCAATTCTGTTGGTCTTGACGCACTTCATACTTTTTCTTTTGTGCGGTTAAACCTTGGTGGCTACATGCAGAGTTTGAAAATTTTGTGCATCGACGTGGGTGCGTCAACTTTCTATCTCTGGGCATGATAATACGAATGGAAAAGATTGCTTCAAAAAGTCCTTGGAAGCACGTTTTTAAATGGAATAAACATTGCTAGCATTAGAATTCAATAAACATATGTGAAAATTGCGAATTCCGGTGGACTTGGTGAACATTAAATATATTTTTTTCTTTCTCCTTCTGTTAAATTTTAAAGAAAATCAATCAAAAAAAATTCGTTTCATTGAAAAATCTTCATATTTTCATTATTCACAATGATTTCATCAAAACAATTGAAAAAAAAATTTATAAATGACGGGGAAAAATTCCAGAATGATACGAAATATTGAAAAACCTCACGGAATATGATTTTAATCCCACAAATCTATGGACACGTTCGAAATGGTTGATAAATTGAGGGTATCACTTCAAACATTCGAAGAATATCAAATTGTTATAAATTGTATAAAACTTAAAGAAAATCATTGGAGAAATTATTTTTAAATATCACAATAGAAACACTGGACAACTTTAGAAAATCTTATTTAAGAATATTTTTTGTCGTTTAGAACTACCACAGAAAAAAGATTTGATATCAAGCCGTAAAAATCCCCTCTCGGAGAAAAAAAATTTGGACAATTTCATTGATGATCGCCCGTTTTCGCATTATACCACAAAAAATGTAAACAAAACTTCTTAAATCACACAACGAAAATGATTTCGAACCGTAAGAAAATATCAAATATATTACAATCCTACAGCATTCGTGTATAATATTCTTTACTAGTATACTGATTGTGCGGTATCAGGCTTTTTTCGACAAATCAGATGTTACAAGCCAAAATCATATCTCGGCCGCCAACTCGCTTTCAACCATGCTCTTGGGTTCCTAATTGGCAAAACATATTAGAGTACAAGGAAAAAATCGCCAAAGTCCAAGGACTGAGCTGTGACGAAATATTTCCAGTACAATTTTGACGAAAAATAGGTCTTTTTTCGAGGAAACCAACGTTATAAGCCGAATATTATATCTCGGCCTCCAACCCGCTTTCCACCGTGCTCTTTAGTTCCTAATTGACAAAACATATTCGAGTACAAGAAAAAAAATCACCAAAGTTCAAAGACAGACCTGTGACGAAATACTTCCAGCACAATTTTGATGAAAAATAGGTGTTTTTTCGTGAACACCAACGTTATAAGCAGTAAATCGTAAATAATTCATAGAAATTTAAACTAAAATTATATAGTCATCAAAATATAAATAAGGAACTTTCGAAAAAAAAGACGTGATATCAAACCATAAACTTCCCCTAGGGAAAAAAGGTTGGGACAAGTACATTGATGGTGTCGTGTTTGCTGATAATTCCATCCATAAAAAAAACCTTGGAAACCGATGCCTCATTTTTCTTATTTGATTCGAACAGCTAAATCAATTGAAAAAAATTCCATCTAATTTACGATTAGCATTAAAATTTATTATATCAATTCGAGGCCAAGTATTTTCTAATGAATTGAAAAAAGTTACCACTTGAGTTACGTACAGCACTAAAATTTATGATATCAATCAGTGGACAAGTATTTTATTAGTAACTCCAAATTTCAACATTATGGAATTGTTCTAAGTAGCTCTTAAATCCAAAAAAATTGCATGAAAGCTAGTCATTTGTTACTCTATGGTAGCAGAGACATAAGAAAATCGATATTTCTCAGACTTTCAGGATCCTTTGGTATTATTCACAAAATTCAACGTCGATTGGAACGATACAAATAATGTTCAAATATGTGTTAAAAGTACTTGTCTGGCCCATCACTTTCCGTTTAAATTGTTTATCCAAATAAAAATCAGGGCTTGTCTAGAACTGATGGATCACAAGTATTCATGCAGAGAGAATTGAGAGAATAATCTTCAAGTCATTTTTACTTAACTGCACTAATTTAATAAAAAAGGGAAGCAAATTGTTCCGCAATATACAAGGGATATTATTCTGCATCGATAAATGAAAAAACTTGTACATAATATATATGTGCAAGCTTCCAAAATAACTCTTCAGTTTATATTCAATGACGGCAATTTTTGCTTCCCACTTATTCTTCCAGCGAACGAATTCCATTCGGAATAAGAACTAACCTATATTAATATAAAGAACATTAAACTAATAATGAATCGCATTTCAACAAATTTTTAACCAGATTCTGCTGTACAATTTCGTTTTTTATGATTGATTTTTTATTGAATGAGTAGTGATGGGCCGGACAAGTACTTTTAACACATATTTGAACATTATTTGTATCGTTCCAATCGACGTTGAATTTTGTGAATAATACCAAAGGATCCTGAAAGTCTGAGAAATATCGATTTTCTTATGTCTCTGCTACCATAGAGTAACAAATGACTAGCTTTCATGTGATTTTTTTTGGATTTAAAAGCTTCTTAGAACATTTTAATAATGTCAAAATTTGGAGTTACTAATAAAATACTTGTCCACTGATTGATATGATAAATTTTAGTGCTGTACGTAACTCAAGTGGTAACTTTTTTCAATTCATTAGAAAATACTTGGCCTCGAATTGATATAATAAATTTTAATGCTGCACGTAAATTAGATGGAATTTTTTTCAATTGATTTAGCTGTTCGAATCAAATAAGAAAAATGAGGCATCGGTTTCCAAGGTTTTTTTTATGGATGGTTGTATGTTATAAGGCGAAATTCATGTCTCCGCTGAAAATCGACCTTCCACCATGATCTTCAGTTCCGAACAGGCAAAAGAAACTGAAGAAACAAGGAAAAATTTCTCATTCCCCCCGAGAGACGCCAAGGCAACGTGTTTTCACTTCCAATTTCGTGAAAAAAACTAGTTTAAATCATGAAATTGAACGTTATAAGGCGAAATTCATGTCTCCGCTGAAAATCGACATTCTCCCATGATCTTCAGTTCCGAATAGGCAAAAGAAACTGACGAAACAGGGAAAAATTTGTCATTTCAATCGAGACACGCCAAGGCAACGTGTTTTCACTTCCCATTATGTGAAATAACGAGTTTTTATTATGATATTGGATGTTATAAGCAGAATTTCATATCTCCGCTAAAAGTCTGGATTCTCCCATGATTTTCAATTTCAAAAAGGCAAAAAGAACTCAAGAAATGGGAAAAAAAACCTCACGACCCTGGAGAGGAAACCAAGGCAACGTTTTTTCACTTCCAATTTCGTGAAAAAACGAGTTTTTATCATGAAATTGTATGTTATAAAGCGAAATTCATGTCTCCGCTGAAAATCGACCTTCCACCATGATCTTCAGTTCCAAATAGGCAAAAGAAACTGAAGAAACAGTTAGAAATTTCTCATTGCCCTCTAGAGACCCCAAGGCAACGTGTTTTCACTTGCAATTTCGTGAAATAACAAGTTTTTATCATGATATTGGATGTTACAAGCAGAAATTCATATCTCCGCTAACAGTCGGGATTCTCACATGATTGTCAATTTCAAAAAGGTAAAAGGAACTCAAGAAATGGGAAAAAAAATCTCACGACCCTGGAGAGAAACCAAGGCAACTTTTTATCACTTCCAATTTCGTGAAAAAACGAGTTTTTATCCTGAAATTGTAAAGTAAAAAATAAAAAACCGAAAAATCGCGTTTGAAATCATTATGCAAACCGATGCCTCATCCTTCTTATTTGATTCGAACAGCTAAATCAATTGAAAAAAATTCCATCTAATTTACGTGCAGCATTAAAATTTATTATATCAATTCGAGGCCAAGTATTTTCTAATGAATTGAAAAAAGTTACCACTTGAGTTACGTACAGCACTAAAATTTATCATATCAATCAGTGGACAAGTATTTTATTAGTAACTCCAAATTTTGACATTATTAAAATGTTCTAAGAAGCTTTTAAATCCAAAAAAAATCACATGAAAGCTAGTCATTCGTTACTCTATGGTGGTAAAGACTTATAAGAAAATCGATTTTTCTCAGACTTTCAGGATTCTTTGGTATTATTCACAAAATTCAACGTCGATTGGATCGATACAAATTATGTTTAAATATGTGTTAAAAGTACTTGTCCGGCCCATCACTTTCCGTTTAAATTGTTTATCCAAATAAAAATCAGGGCTTGTCTAGAACTGATGGTTCACAAGTCACAAGTATTCATCCAGAGGGAATTGAGAGAATTATCTTTACGTAATTTTTACGTAGTTGCACTAATTTAATAAAAAACGGAAACAAATTATTCCGCAATATACAAGGGATTTTATTCTGCATCGATAAATGAAACAAATTGTACATAATATATATGTTCATGCTTCCAAAATAACTCTCCAGTTTATATTCAATGATGTCAATTCTTACTTCCTACTTATTCTTCCAGCGAACGAATTCCATACGGACTAAGAACTAACCTCTACTATTATTAAAAGCATTAAACTAATAATGAATCGCATTTCAACAAATTTTTAACCAGATTCTGCCGTACAATTTCATTTTTTTATGATTGATTTTTTATTGAATGAATAGTGATGGGCCGGACAAGTACTTTTAACACATATTTAAACATAATTTGTATCGATCCAATCGACGTTGAATTTTGTGAATAATACCAAAGGATCCTGAAAGTCTGAGAAAAATCGATTTTCTTATAAGTCTTTGCCACCATAGAGTAACGAATGACTAGCTTTCATGTGATTTTTTTTTGGATTTAAAAGCTTCTTAGAACATTTTAATAATGTCAAAATTTGGAGTTACTAATAAAATACTTGTCCACTGATTGATATCATAAATTTTAGTGCTGTACGTAACTCAAGTGGTAACTTTTTTCAATTCATTAGAAAATACTTGGCCTCGAATTGATATAATAAATTTTAATGCTGCACGTAAATTAGATGGAATTTTTTTCAATTGATTTAGCTGTTCGAATCAAATAAGAAGGATGAGGCATCGGTTTGCATAATGATTTCAAACGCGATTTTTCGGTTTTTTATTTTTTACTTGTTATTTGATTTTTTTGAACTTTAAAAAATAGATACAGAATATTTTTTTTTTAAACATAATGTTTTTTCTAGATTTGTGAATTTTTTTTCGAATTGTACTGTATTTTTTTTTTATAAAATAATTTTTTTGACAATTTTTAAAGAAAATTTTTTTTAAAGTTTTTTTATGGATGGATTTATTAGCAAACGAGGGACCATCAATGTACTTGTCCCAACCTTTTTTTTCCTAGGGGAAGTTTATGGTTTGATATCACGTATTTTTTCTCTAAAGTTCCTTATTTATGTTCAGTTGACTATAGGATTTTAGTTTAAATTTCTACGAATTATTTATGATTTTCGGCTTATAACGTTGGTTTTCACGAAAAAAGACCTATTTTTCGTCAAAATAGTACTGAAAATATTTCGTCACAGGTCTGTCCTTGGACTTTGAGGATTTTTTTCCATGTACTCTAATGTGTTTTATCAATTAGGAATCAAAGAGCACGGTCGAAAGCGGGTTGGAGGCTGCGATATGATTTTCGGCTTATCAAGAGACTCGGTAGAGTCTCGGGACAAGTACATTGACAGCCCTGTCGTCTGCTGGCCTGAGGCTCTCGCCGAGACTATATTATCTCTGAATAAAGTAAATTTCGGTAGTGGGGGTAAAATTGACATATTATTTTCTTGAATTACGAAGCTCAGGAGCGATGTCACGACTCAAAAATTGAACTTTTAGCTAATTAAAAAATTTTCTTTCGAATGAGCCCGAAACCAACACGATCAGTAGCGTAAATGCTGAGAAAAAACTTTGCACAGGCTCAAGATTATGCAAAAGTTACTAACACATTTATGGATTTACCGTGTCTATATAGAACACCATCAAAGGCCTCTTGATGCCAGCTATAACCCATTTCTATGGAAGCTCGGGTCCCGGGATCCAGGGGACAGAAAGAATGATTTGCGATTGGTCAGGACACTCGCTGTACCGTTCCAGCGGAATAAATTTCATGAATCTATATATATATATATATATATATATATATATACAAAGCCCTCAGTCAGCTGTCAGTTTTTGATGGTATAAACAAACTGATTTCGACATTACGGAGTGCAGGATGAATAAACTAAATATTCATCAGCTAATAAAGTGCTCAATATCTATTTTTATTTTATTAAAAATAATGATGTGTGGTGTTAAAAATAGTGGTGTGGTGTCATATAGTAAAACCAGACGTATAGTGACTTTGACGTGGAGATTTAACGGTATGAGTGAAACTCCTTGAGTTTCTTTTCAGTAAATTTCTAAAAATTCTTCACACGGAAGGGCGATAAATATTGTACGGACTTTCGTCGCGTATAATAAACGGTAAATGCACAGATTTACCGCGTAAAATGAAGTAAAACATAACCTGTGTCTGAAATCCAATAACATGTGACAAATGGAAAACTTCCAGGACACTCCGACAATATATAAAAACAACAATTCTGCCTATGAACATTCTAAACACACTATTGGTGTTAAGGCTTTGTTGATAAGAGAATTCAGAATTTCTCATCGAGGAAAGAATCTTTGCGTTATTCTGTCACTTTGAAATTTACAAGTTCTTCTCTTTGTAAGACGCCGGATTACTTTCAGTCATGTAATATCGCGTGGTAGGAATAAAAAAGTAATAATAATAACAGGGTTCAAGAATCCTGACTGTTACTCTCAAAAATCTGCACCGAGGATGACTTCGGATCAAACATTGGAGTCACAATTAGCGAAGCGACTATTAATAACTGGGTAAGTTTGAAAACTTATTTATTTAAAATTAACTATGTATGATCATCATACAGAGTCATTAATTCCAATGCAATTTCACAAACATAGATTTATATGTTCTGCAATTAGATTTTATTTATTACCATAGTTGTTCCATGATTCAGACCATATAATATAGTTCATATTTTTTGAGACCCAATTCAACGTAATCTTTTTCATATGTAATATAGTGAAGAGTAGATTTATTCATTGATTGTTACTTTCTTCCACAGTATGTTGTGTCGATTGCAGGGATGTGGGAGACGGTGGCCGCGCAGCCTGTAATATAAACCCAATTTGCAAAGGGTTCAGAAATGCCTGGCGATAAGGTTTTATATATTTTCAAAGACTGGTAGCACGTTTTGACAAAAGACACCGAATAGAACATAGCTCTATTTATGGAATTTCAAAACCTTGCAAAGTCAAGAATCTTGGATGCATTGATTTTAATCAAGATGTAAAAAGAAAACTTAGAAAAATGGTGTTCGTACCATGTTGGTTTCACGTGGATCTAGAAACTGAGGTTTGTTTCATTCAATTAACACTTTCAATTCGTATAACTATTGTAAAATTTGTAAAACTTTTGCGAGAATTTCAATTTTTTAAATTCGAAGTGAATAAGTCACGTGATCGTTTCGTTTTTCTCTATTGGGAATGATGGTTGTGATTAGAGATTGAAACTTTATAACGGATAGTTTAAACGGTAGTATAGTTGAAACTTTAACTTTCAATTTATTTGTATTATGTTGTATTTTTATTGTATTTTAATATCATTAATTATTCATCACGTTACATGGGATAACTTGAAAAAAAAAATATACAGCTTGAAACAAATTTGAAACAATTTTTACTGTACCTAGAGTTCTAGCATCTGCCTGTGGGTGCACTTTGCACTTAGTAAATAAGTTGACTTATAAAATTACATTTTTTCCATCGAAATTAAGTTACAAAACGTACACTATACTTTTTCTCAATAAGTATTTTTTTCAGATTCAAAAACTACCGGTTGGTGTGGAATGTACTTTGTCGATATTCCATAATGTTAATTAAAGTTTTGAATGAAATTTCAAATATTGGACACCCAAAACAAACATCCATGTTTCAAATTATTGTGAAACAATTGCAAATTTCTGAATAAATCGTCAATCAGGCACGATGTGGCAAACATATTATTGACATGGCTACACGTTATTTTCTTTTGTCGCGTTGTTGACTATAAGAGATACCAGGAAAAGCTAATAGGATAAAGTTATGTATACTCTATGGTAAGTATCGATTCTCATCAATTCATTCAATGCGGGTTCGATTGATTTATTGATTGAGTAGTTTAAATGTTATTATGATTCTAGGTTCGCTACGGTTATGAGGATAGCGGATTGTGGCTATATCAGAATGCAGTGATCCAAGAATCCAGCGAAAGCAAATAGGGCAAAGGATTGTCAAAGAGATCTAGAGTGAATTATTTCACTCAATAAAAAGCATGATTTTAGGAACAATTTGAATCTCTACAACAGCTCAAATGTCGCCATCTGTTCTCGCGAGGAGATCGGGTCTTAGAACGGAGAATCGAGCAAAGAATCGTTATAAGAACATTTTGTCATGATGGTGCAAATCGGTTGTTTCATTCGTGGTATAATTTGATGATATTATGAAACTTTAACAACCAACGTGCGATTTCTCAATTTTAGTCGATCATACGAAAGTGCGGTTGAACGATGTGGGTCTCAGGTTTACTGGAGCCGATTACATTAATCGTAATTATAAATGGTATGTTATATTAAAATGATTAAAATGATTAAAGTTATTATATATGTAATGACCACAATAATTTTCTGGTATTGTTAACCAGTTCAGGAATACAAAAAACGATTTACAAAAGTTATTGAAAAGAAACCTACAACTGTTATTTTGGATTTTAGAACGAAGAAGGGAAAGGTACGTGCACGGGTGTCAGCGTTTCTGAGGACTCCTGTATATTCAACAAATGTTACATAGCCACTCAAGATTATTTGTCCAATACCATTAAACTTTTGACACACGATTTCTCAAGAGAATACTCAGGTTATTGAAATAACCATCGAAGGAATGGAAAGAGAAAAGGTATATACGATATAAAAATCATGAAAATGAGAAAAAAAACCAAAATTCTTGGAACCTCAATGGATTTATCCCTATCATTTTAAAGTAATTTTTTAATGATTTTTCGTCGTGTTTCTTATTTGCATTCGCTTCACTATAAGGGAATGATTACGCTTGAACTCATACCGGAATCTTGTTATTAATTATACAGAATTTTTCAGCGCAAAATATCGTCATTAAAGAGTAGTATGGAAGTTCGCCATAGTTCGTTACGTGTTTCAGTATTAAAACATCATGAATTTTTATTCTTTTCTTCAACTATAAAAGAATTTAATATCATCATGAATTTAATACAGCCTATCGAAAATTTACTTGCAAACATAAGAAAAATGTGAATTTTATGAAATTTGTATGAATTATTATTCGATTCGGAAAGGTCAAAGCAAGAAAAGCTGATTTTTTAATCATTATCATAATATTTTTTGGATGGAATTCTAAAACAATTTCAATTGTTAATAAATGTTAATATGAAAATCCGAGACTCTACCGAGTCTCTTTATTATATAGGCTTGACCAGATCACGGGGTGTCCTTCGAATCTATGATTGTTTTGAATTTCTAGACGACGTAATTGTGTGACAAGATCAATAGCCGCTGCTGCGAGTCCAGGTGGTCCAACAAATCAGTCGCTCACTGTTATTCGTTCAATTCTCATGCATAGTAGCGTCAGTATTGGAAGAATCGGGCCATTACAGTCGTCGATATATATGTTCATGATTGCAATAATAGTGAGTCAAGATTTTAAACAAAAAATGTAAATAGTAATGAATTAAGCTTTCAAACTGAAAATTGTAATAAAAAGCAGTCTCTGTTTACTGGTTTTTTCTTTTTCTCCAAATAATAACCATCTTTTGTACTCTTAAGAATTTCTAAATCATGATATGAGGCATGACATGACTTTTCCTGAACGAATTTAATTATTTAACATAAGGTATTTATTTACATGTTTTCTTGAAAGATCAAATCAAGTTTTTTTTCTGATGAGTAAGAAAGCTTGGATAAAAAAAAACTGCCTGTTGAGTGACGCATGTGCGTGTTAATAACATCACGTTGGTTGACTATATCTCTAAAATTCCAACCGATTGCCCAAATATTAGTCAATTATAGAGTCTATCATAGTCTATCATAGTATTAAATAAACCTTTTTGACAATCCTTCGCTCTGGTTACTTTCACTGGACTCATGGATCACCACATTTTGGTATAGTAACAATCCGCTGTCCTCATAACCGTAGCAAACCAAGAATCACAATTTTTATTTTTAAATACTACTCAATCAATCAATCAATCTAATCCGCATTGAATGAATTAATGAGAATCAACACTTACTGTAGAGTATACATAACTTTATCCTGTTCACTTTCGTTGCACTCTTGGATCACTGCATTCGGATATAGTAGCAATCGCTGTCCTCATAACCGCAGGAAACTGTGAATTATTATATAACTCTGGCTTTTGTTCGCACATGCTCAATTTTTGGATTATCAGATTTTGCTATAGTGACAATTCGCTGTACTCATTACCATAGTAAACCTTAAATCATTAATGACAAAAAACTACTTGATCAATCGGACCCACACCAAATGAATTTATTACAATCAAGACTTATACGATAGTATATCTTCAGAGCTGCCTGATCGTTCCTTGCCAATAATTGATAGAAAATGACAACCATGCGACTAATCATATGTTCAACTAAACCGATCTAGTTATTCCAGGCATCCCTTTTTTAATTATTACGATTAATTCAAACATACATTATATATACAAAGAATGACACACAGAAGTATTTTAAGTTTTAATCAAATATTTTTATTTTGAAAATGACAACCATGCGACTAATCATATGTTCAACTAAACCGATCTAGTTATTCCAGGCATCCTTTTTTTAATTATTACGATTAATTCAAACATACATTATATGTACAAAGAATGAACCACAGAAGTATTTTAAGTTTTAATCAAATATTTTTATTTTGACATATTTAAGGAGAATGATGGCAAGCCATGGCCTGCTAGAGCTGTCCATGATAATGATTCTGAAACAGACCAAAAGGAAAACAATGTTTGGTAGATTGGAAAATAAAACAAATCAATCGTATAAATTTTTTAATTTCACCTTTCGTCCACGATTTTGACCGCCGCGACCACCTCGCCAATTATCCCGATGACGATTGGCAATGATTTGCCCTATGCGTTCGTTCAAACGCGCGATGAAATCGATTTTTTTGGCCTCACGAACCCGCCATCCCGCTCGTGTGCCTCGTTCTGGAATGAAAAATGCGAAACTTTAAGACAAACTGGCATCTTAACGACTTGAGGGTCTTTAAAGTATTATTAATTAATGTTAATTAATAAATATTTCTCCTTACTTTTTCTCTGCTCCTCGCCGGTTTGTTGCGGCCGATGTTGCTGCCCGCTCTGCTGGCCATTATCTGGCGGCCCTCCGTGGTCTCCTTGGTGGTCCAGATCGTTATCACCTCGTGGTGGCTCACTGCCGCCCACATTACACTCCCGACGCTCGCGATCCTCGTCCATTCTTTTTCTTTTCTTGCAATTAAATGAACATTACAATTAATATCATTGCTGAAAGGAATGAACTATTCATTAAATAAAAATTCAACGAACACTCCTTACTTTGATACGTCTGTTGATGGCGCAGGGTAGATTCGAAATGAAACGCGGAAGTATGACCCTTCAAGATGGGAGTGTGAGTTTGAAAAAATTTTCTCACCAGATGGCATTTTTAATATCGAGCGTTATTGTTACGTTTATCTTCAACAATCGAAATAAACATTAATGGCCATTTTCTCCGACGCGGTTCAAACTCAGTTCAATTTTTTTCATATAGTTTCGAGATAGGATGAAAACCGAGTTTAAACTTAATTCATCCTAAAAAATTGAACTGAGCGAGTGTGAAACGCGTCAGAGAAAATGGCCATAAGTGAAAGTAATTTATGTGAATTGTTTACATTAAAACAGTAATAATGGCCGTTTTCTCCAATTGCATTCTGTGGTCATACTTTCTCGCTCTCTTCCGCACTCTTGCACGCTTTCGCTCTATTCTGTGGCTGTTTGTTCCTTACTGCAAAAATTCATTCACATCTTTTCCATTTTCATGTTAGATGAAAATTTAACAAAAAAGCTATAAACGAAATAACACGAAAGTTTTGTAATATATTGATTATTAAACCTGATTTGCCTCTTTACCATAAAAATTGCAATCATTCTTTCCTACGATATTTTTAGACGAAAAAGGTACAAATATAAAACGTAATTAAACGTAAGCAATTAAAGTAATGCAAGTAAAGGTAAAAAGTACAGTTGTAAAAATAAAAGAAACTTTTTATGTTGAAAAAAGCAGTGTAGGTAGTGCCCATGATTCTAACATCAGCCATCTAGGGCGCTCATGATCGGCTACAATTGCAACGTCAGTCGAGGACTACGCCTACACAGCATTTTTATTTTGGTTTAGTAAGGCCCAAGGTAGTAGAAACCCGTTTAAACCAGTTAAAAGGGGTACCAGTGCCCCTTTCAAAAAGTGACAGATATTTTAGTAACAATTTTATAATATCTTGATTGAAAACATCAGTAATGCCGATCTCAGAGTTGAAGTGTAGTGTTTCATTGCATATTAGTAAGTTGAAGTGAGAAGTTTAATTCGATAAGTTAAGTAAAAGTGACGTTAAGCGAACAAACTATCAATAAACAATTGTTAAAGAGGAAATGTGTGACGACAAAGAGAAAGCGGGGAATCCCTACCACGCGCTGACATTTACTGATCACTTTTTACCGACAGATGGTAACTTCATCGAAAACAA
Source organism: Venturia canescens (assembly GCF_019457755.1). NCBI lineage: Eukaryota > Metazoa > Arthropoda > Insecta > Hymenoptera > Ichneumonidae > Venturia > Venturia canescens. The sequence goes on from NC_057425.1 coordinate 23,601,871, forward strand.
CCACATTGCAAAGATACTTAAATTCTAGTTCCTTTATTGTGGATACATTACGATTATCAAATTATTATTCCGAGCAATCGCTTGTACGCACGATTAAATCAAATGCTCGATTAATGGTCCCGTGGTAATAAACAAACAAAATAATAGTATAAAATATTTATTAAACAAGCACTTTTCAATCGCTGGCTACATTATTATAAATCATAATTTAAATGACACTCCGTAACACTTCTTGGGAATCATAACCGTCAACATAATCTGTGGCTATGCATGAAAACAAGCCATTTTGAGCCTATTTAGACCCTACCTATTGGAGATAGGAAAAAACGATAGAAATGTGGTAAATAATCAGCATACATTTATAACGAATAGTCAGAATCAGTGGTTAATTAAAATAAATTTCAAAAATCGATTTTCGCACAGTCTACATTGGAATGGTTGGAATGGTTGTTGTAAAACCGATTGTATTCTAATAAATTGTAATCGAAAAATATTCGTTTGGTGGTGATAGGAATTTTATTGAGAACGTTTGTTGCAATTCGATTATATCGATCTAAGCGCTCACTCGAGAAGAGAAATCGAGTATGCATGCTTCTTCCGCACTCTTTTGCACTATTTACCACTCAATGGCATTCTTTTTTGTCTTGCACACTATATTTCTCTCTTTTGTACCTTTTTGTACTCTCTTACCCCCTCCTGCTCTCACTTGTACTCTCTCGCATTCTTCCTCATTGTAATCCACTCTCTTGTACTAATTCGCATACTGCTTCGCACTTTCTTCTCTCTCGTCTCGCAATCCTGCTAATATATATCATTAAAAAAAACAGTAATGCCGATCTCGGGATTGGAGTTTAGTATAAGGACGGTGCAAATAGACTACCGTGCCACTAGTGATGAAAAGTGAAAGTTTTTGGGGATCTTTTATCATCATTATTGTATTATTATAACATTACATTATTATGGTTATTCTTCTTCTTCTTCTGTTTGGCTATACTCCCGGCAACCCGGTACATGAGTCTAGCCTGGCCACTGGATTATCCGCTTCGGCCAAGGATCGATTATGGTTATTCAATCAAAGTATTGAAAGTGCCACCGTAAAAGTTTATAGTTTATGACATTAGAGGCGCCACGAGGACTTTCGACCTGCTCTCTATCGAATCTGCATCATACCTATTTCCCTCTTACAAATTAAAAATTTCTCGTTCGCCTCCTGTCGGAAAAAATCTGACCTAATATAAAAAAAGTTTCTTCGTCATATAGTGGCTTTTGTTAACCTATGAAAACTCATTAACTTTCTTCCGTGTGAGAAAATCGAGACTGCATTTATTTGTGATATTGTGATGTAATAATAGTGTAAAACAATTTGTAAGTATTTATTTATATAATTGTATAAATCCTTTCTTTCTCTTCTTCAGAAAAATTCAATCATCTAATCCTAATTCTTCATAGAAACATCTTTATTTATTTTCGTGGACATCGAAAATCGTTTCACATTCAAATTATGTTTATTTTACGTGATCGAGAGATGTAACGAGTGTCAATAAGCGTGGTCTGTGAATATCTTATTTTATTTTAATTGTTTATACCAGGTGATTTGTTTTGTGCAAAAATTTAATAACCAATCAACAAGAAGACCTCTGATTTTATCCTTCATCGTCTCTTAATAACCAACCAACAAGAAGACCTCTGATTTTATCCTTCACCGTCTCTTAATGCAAATTTGTTATCGGGACCTGTCATAAGCCTGTTTTGGAAAAGGTTTTTCTTCAATTCAAGGTACAGATAATTATTTTTACTAATGTTTGTTTTTCTTTTTACTAAAGTTGCATATATTTTACGCGATCGAGATATGTAACGATTGCCAATAAGCGTGGTCTGTCCATATCTCATACCATCGTTCTTTATAACAATGATCTATTTATCTACAGGGGATTTATGTTTTATGCAAAAACCAGGAAGACCTTCTATTTTATTCTTTACCTTGTCTGATTGTTGTAAATTTATTATCAGGACCTGATATAAGCCTGTTACGGAAAAGTTCTGTCTTCGATATAAGGTATGGAGAATTATTTGTATCAATGATTGTGTTCAAACAGAATTAGCTTCTAGTTAATTAAAGGATTCTCATATTTCATGTACTACAAATGCTGTAAATGATTAATAATAAGTCTTTCATTGCTGGATTCCAATTTGAGCAAGAGTGCGTGATTTTTCATTACAATTGATAGTCTCTGATCAGGTACAATTCAATTGCATTCCAAGTTCCTGCTGTCAAAATAGGTTGTATTTATAGAAGTAAGCCCTTATGAATTTCTCTATGCGGTGTTCTCAATGAAAAATATACCATTGATTTTGTTTTATAAAGAACTGTGATTCAGCTTTTCTAGTTTGTTTGTTTTTTACATTGAGCGTGGTAAAAAGTGTATAGTGTGAAGAATGAAAAAAAAAAAACAAAATATTAACAATTGTTAATAGTGGCATGATGTTAATTTAAAAAAACAGCTGGTGCGAGCCCCTGCCACTTTGTAATTAGATGAATAGCAAATAAAGTTTTATCGCTGTCTTTCAGTAACAGTTTTCACACACATTTGATTTGTTTAGGGTGATTGAAAACTCATATGCACAAGATACCATTGCAGCAAATAAACATGAGTGAAATTTAATTCAAATCAATTTAAAGAAAAATCAACCCCTTACTTTTCTTTGATAATCAAAGAAAGTTATTGTTTTGACAAAATAGTGTTTGCTGTGAGCTACAATAACTTACAATTTTACGCACAGATTTGTTAAAAGTTCTAGTTTTGCCATATTTATGATAAGAAGTTTACTTTATGATAATCGTACTCAAAGTATATTCAAGTCAGAACAATAAACAAATTGTAGAACAAATTTGCTCAACCCTAGTGAGTCATAATAATAGACTTATTAAAACATTCAATACATAATAGGTTTACCAACAACAGTCGGTATAGTTTGGTAATGTCGAATTTGCATTTTAATCAGTCAACCGATGAAACTTTTCATATTCCGGAATGTCTCTGTTTGTCAATTTTCAAGTTGGTCAAATTGATCAAGCTTTCGAAGAGCACTCAGGATTATCATGAACTTGACGGTAAAGTTCCTTATATCAAAAATAAAATAAACACAGGATGGTACTGAGATATATGAACAGTGATCAATTTTTTGCCTTTTCGTAGCTAATTCTCTATGTCAAATTATAATTGTGTTACAACCGGTGCAATCGCTATCTGGTGTGAGCTTGTTCATGAAGTATTCCATTAACGTCTTCACATCTTGTGTTTTCATTGATATATGAATTATTGTTTGTATTATATACAATTTTAAAAAATCAACTTTTTCATTTTTTATAAACTCTTATTCTGTAAACGTTAAATGGGATTTTGGTTTGAATATGAGCTTTCAATTAATCACCATTGTTGATTATTATTTTTATATACAATTTAAAAAAATCAACTTTTTCATTTTTTATAAACTCTTATTCAGTAATTGCAAAAACGTTAAATGGGATTTTGGTTTCAATATGAGCTTTTAATTTATATTGCTGCTTATCATCATTGTTCATTATTATTTTATCAACTAAAAATATTAAAAATGTAGCATCAATTTTTAACAGATAATTTTCATTGATAAGTCATTATGAGGAATCTTTTTCACTACATGATGGTTCCTGTACATTGAATTATTATTATCGTTCAATTGAAATTTTTTACCAAATGATCAACGAAAACGTGATGTAATTAAATTTTTAGGTTTAAATAATTGAGGTGAATTGATTAATTGAACAAACAATCCTGCGAATAAAATCTAAACAAATATTGAAAGCAAAAGCCAGCCGTATATCGCTAGTGAACTCTCAGCGAGTCTATAAAATACGAACGTTTCTATTCCGCTGGCAACAGGGCCTTCCCATACACTAATGAATTACGTTTACACAGCGCTTTTATTCTGGTTTAGTAACACCCGGTGCAGTAAAACCAGTGTTAAAATACACGTAAACGGTACTTTACACCCAGAACAACTAAACCGATCTAGTTTCTCTATTCCTCTTGACCAACGGGTATAGGTTGAACAAACCGGAATGATAGGAATAAAGATGCGGTATTAAAATTAGGGTATTAATTATAATGGACCAAATTTCAATTCGGGAATAAAAATTTGGGGTCATCAAAATTATTCCCAAAATTTTAATAACGAATAAAAATTTTGGGTCATTAAAATAATGTACCAAATTTTTATTCCCGAATCAAAATTTGAAGTATAACGAAATCGAGTTTAAAAATATGTACCAATTTTAATTCTCGCATGGAAATTATTAAAAATTATGTACCGAATTTTAATTTCCGAGTTTAATTTGTAATGCTGAATTGAAATTTGGGTACATTAAAATTATGTACCAATTTTAATTCTAAAATGGAAACCAGCACCCTATATCCAAATTCTTGAATGAAAGTTTAAGTTTTATTCACATTTGAACAAACTTAAATTTGGTAGATAACTTTTATTCTTCCGAATTTTAATTCGGGAATTAATATTCAATATTTAAATTTGTTACCCCAGATTTTATTCTGGATTCAAAATTTGGTACATAATTTTACTTTAATGACCTCAAATATCAATTCAAACAGGTGAAAATTTAATTTTCGTATTGATTGAATTTATATTTAATAATTTTTTGGTTATCCGAAAAATTATTGCAAATTAATTTGCAAAAAAATTCCATAATTCAAGTTATGTTAAATGCCACAACGTCGCACCATACACAATTCCTTGTCAAAAATTTATTAATTAAACATAAGGTATGGAAAATCGTTCTAGAAAAAAAATGGCTTTCACTTTCCAAAACTCTCCAAAACCTGACTCATTACTTAAAAATAACTGTTCACATTATCATTGCAATGAAAAATAAAACCCCGTAATAAAACTCTTCTTTCTATAACTAAAATATTGCTATACAAATTTTTTAACAAACACGGCATCATTTTAACAAACACCAGATATTTTCAACAGTATTAACCGTTTCAGAGATATTTGCGAATAAGCGTTTTTTAAAGATGGCGGCTAATTTTCGCGGTTCTGGACAATAGAAACTTGGTTTTGTACTTAGGAGACACTCTCTGATATAATCGAATCAAAAAATCAATTATTAGGATTTTTTGCGGAGCCACCCATTTTCAGTGCTAAAATTCCTGGAATAATCCGGGTTTAAGTTCACCCACAGCGGCAACGTCAAAAACAAAAAAGTTGCTTTAAAATTTACTAAGGCCTTAGCATTCTACATTTAACCCACCGCGTGAACTCTATATTTTCCGTTGCACGGTATGAACACTGGGTATTTTAGGAAATAGTCGAGTTTACAACGTTTTTTAGACTTCCAAAAAATCTGAAAAAATTCTGGGTCACTTATTGGAGTGTCTACTAACATGGCTCAGCAGCTACCAAACCCTGAAATTTAAGACCGTTGTTTTAAATTTAAAGCCCGCCCTCTATTCATAAGAGAGAATTTCGAGTTTGAAATTTCGACTGTTCTTTTAACCGGTCGACTGGTGAGCTTTTTTCCAGTTTTTGTGCCAAAACTGGTACGAGCCAATATGTTACCGAAAATCACGATAATTTATTTCTGAGGGTTTTCAAGGCTGCTGATTCCATTTTCATGTGATAAAGCATGAAATTTTCGCAGTGAAAAATTAACAAATTTCACCCTGAACCCTTATTTTTTACATTTTTCGGGGGTATATGATCCAATACCAGTCAACCGGTTAAAAACCCAGTGTTCATACGGCGGGTTAAGATCATGCCTATATTTCTACAACACAAAAGATAATGGAAATAACGAGGAAAAGAGGATACGGTATTGACGATTTTACCACCATTACTATAAAACTGCGTAACAAAATAATTAGAGCTCTGAATAATCAGAAAAATGAGCGGAACAATATTTCTTGATTATCAAAGATTTTTTGATATCAGGAGTATAGAAAAATGATATTTTTTAATAAAAAAAGGAGTGAAGGAGAAATTAGAGAAAAAATATTTCCTAATAACAAAAAAATTTGGGGAAAAATGATTTTTGATAAATAAACAAAAAAGTGATGTTGTGTCCGCGAAGACCGTCGCGAAGGGACGAGTTATCAAGGACGAGTATTTAAGGGATTTAGGCCAAAAGAGCTGAACTCCAACTCGATACTTTTACAATAAGTTAACTATAAGTTTATTTAAGAAGTTACAAATTCGAGGTTTTATTGCCTCGAGACCAATCGTTACAATTCTCGTCAAAGACTGTCGAATTTTGGGTTAGTCGATAATTTTATAGATTTGGGGGTTTTCCCCTTTTCGTGCGAATATAACCTAGATTTCCTTCTGGAAGTTTCGATGTTGACATTGAGGGTCGATGAGCTCATTCGGGAGCATCGATATTTCGCCATTGCTGCGTTTGCGCTGAGAGTGCTTAATTTGTTTTAATGAGTGCGATGTACGGGCACAAGAGTGAGAACAAAATATTTTTCAACACAACATAGGAATTCCATTTGTGATAACGATTTTCAAGGAAATCGATGTTTTCCTACGACTAATACTTATGTTTATCGAATGTTAAAACTTTGAAAGGATTGTAAAATTGAAACTTGCACAGATTTTGCCAACAAATAGATGCTCATATGGAGTAAAATCTCTTTTGATATAATTATTGTCATTTATCTTTATTTTTTTTCTAATGTCTGAATAAATTCAATCAACCATTAATATAAAATATATCAACTATTCATAGCATGTTCAGTTGGATGCAAGAAACTTTCTTTTGTGAATTTAGGAATAAACGTAGCCACAAAATAAGATAATTGTGATTGCTCGGACATTGCACCTTTATTATGAGAAAAAAATGTTGTTATGCGGATGAACTTGAACAATGCAGCTATCTCAATTTGGAAAATGAGTGTGAAGCAGCCGCAACTGCATTAACATGGCCTTCTCCTGTCACGTTAAAAAATTTTTGAAGTCGATCCTTCAAAGCTTTGATGATTTTGCCGACTAAAGTGTGGCACAACCCTAAGTGACTGAAACAATTTACTAATCTTCTTATGGAAATAAGTGTGGGAAATCCATAGGAGCATACTTTTTCCTGTTAATTGATCAACCACCGACATGATTTTCTTTTAGAATAGATTTCGCTTAATTTAATCACAGACATGATTTTCCTTTGGAATGAATTTTGCTCAATTGAATGATGAAAGAGACGCAATTGCTAAATTAATATCATGCGAAAAAAACTTCTTTAATCTTGTCATTCTTCTTTTGTAATGAATTCTTTTCTCCTTAAATGTGGCGATCTATGTAGCGAGTTTATCTTTCTCTCTATATTATCTCACGTTATCAGAGTCTAACAAAATCTTCACAGTTTGCTATAATGTTGAAACTCCATCTTCCTGGATACCGACTCTCCATTTCACTTATTCCCAGACGGAATTGTATTCCGTGTTCTTCACTTATATTTCGAAGGTTTTATGGAATGTAGTTGAGATGAGTTGGTACGTACTGCCATTTTAAATTCATCAAGCAACTTAAGTTTTTGACAATAACTAAAAAATATTTTTCACCACACATGCGTCGGAAGTTCAACTTTCCGAAATCGGAAGATTGAATTTTTAGTGCATGTGCGGTGAAAAATAGTATACACTCCAATAGTATACACTATTTCAAATGTTGCCAAGCTGCTTTCTTAGTACCGTTCATTTGTCTAATGGTCTTCAAATAAACTACGAATTTGTGATCTATCGAAAATTCTTTATTTTGATTTTACGTATTTATTGTTGAAAACTTTTCTCCTAAATATTGAAAACAATCGCCGTCTTTGTCCAAAACTTCGACAAACTGCTTCATAAGATCAAGCTTTATCTCTAGTAGTGACAGCATAGATCGAAAAGGTTCAATCGTTATCCTGGATCGGAGTCTGTTCTTGATGGTTATTCTGTTTGAACATAGTATTTACTTCTGTTAACTATTTTTTCAAACCTTTTCTGCAAGTTAGTTTCTTTTTGCTTTTTCACATATTGAGTTTAATTGAATAGAAAAATACATTTGTTTTCATTAAGATTTATCTTGAACAATTTCGATCTGCGACGACAAAGTACAACGGTAAATAAACCAGAGGATTCCTTTCCATAAGTTTGTTCATTTTCGCTTTCCCACTCGAAATAAATGGATCACGCATAATTGTCTCGGTTCTTTAAAATTCGTCACGATTAATTTCCGCATTTATACTCATATATTTCATTTCTTGAATATTCATTTCTTGAATACCGTTATCTAATGAAAAAAAAAAAAAAAATAAGAACACTGCATTCTCCAACTTGATGTGCCTACACCTAATCAGTACAATTTTTTTTGTGTGCAGGTGTTCGCAACTTCCAGAGACATTTCGTGAAGAGGCCTTCTTTCATTTCACATTATTCCTTTGCAAAATTTTCAAACGGCTGTTATTTAAGCGCTTTGCAATAGCTGCATCCAGCGCTACATCAAAAGCTGCTTCTAGCGCTACACTAAAATTTGATTCTAGCGTTATTCTGAAAGCTGCTTTTAGCGCTGTACTAAAAGCTGCTTCGAGCGCTATACAAGGAGCTGTTACGTGTGATGTACCGAAATCTACAGCGTGATTTGAACTGAAAGTTTCTAATAGCGGTACTAAATATTTGTTTTTAAAATGGTTATGAATGAATTGAAAACCGAAGATCGAAATATTATAGCCCGTGGCGAGTGGCTCACCGAGGATCATATTGACACTTTTGGTTGCCTTTTAACAGAACATTCCAATTTCGAATTTGTTATGCAAGGCACATGGAAAGTACAATTGCCTCGTTATATTGATGCAAAGAGTGCTGATAGTAAATATATTCAAATATTGCATAGCGCGGATGGTCCCAACAATGCAGGAGGGCATTGGGTGTGTTCATATTATGATACGCACTCCATTTTCATTTATGATTCGCTTAACAGAAAACAGTTGCATCAAAATCATAAGACATATCTTGAAGGTTTGTTTCCGAACTATCCGTTCGATCGGCGTCCCGTGAAATTCCCAGTCGTGACCAATCAACCAAATTCCAACGATTGCGGTGTATTTGCCATCGCTTTTGCGACATCTCTTTTTTTTGGTGTAAAACCGGAAAAAATAGAGTATGATGTTAAAAATATGCGCCAACATTTATTGAAAATATTCGACACGGGAATAATCAGTCATTTTCCTCGCATAGTTAAAGAAGGAGATTCTACTAGAATATGTTCATTAAATGAATTAAAAAAACGAAAGCAAAAAGTTTTAACTACTAAAACTCGACGGCAAATCCATAAGCTCTCTCAAGATTCTCTAGTCATAAGCAGAACCAAAGTTCACGATTGTGTAAATGGTACAGTAAGTCAAAAGCTGACTATTAGTAAAAACCATTCTCCAGACGAACGAAATCTTTTGCTCGTACCGAAAAAGTCTCACGTAACCAATTCGTGTCAAACACAGCAGACGATGCATCCTCATCTTAATGGTAATGATGCATTTTCTGCTGTACCACCATTGACAGGACTAGGAGCGTTAACTAATCTGACTGAACTGGAATGTCCCGTTATAGCAAAAGTAGAAAAAACATGCTCCGGCCTCAGAAAATGTATACCTCTAGCAGTCACAACTTTGACGGAGAGTAAACGCGATGAAATGAGAGAAAAAAAGTTCGTTATTAATCGTCTGAATGATGGAAGTAAAACGGTTATGGATAAAGAATTTTTTGAATTTTCGAAACCTAATTGCACTAAGCTTGGAACAAAACGGGGAAACTCTGATCGTGGAAATAATTTTCAAACTAAAAAACTTATGGATAGAACATTTGATAATTCAATAATGACACAGTACCAAACTCCTGAGCAGAATAAAAAACGAAAGATTTCTGTTACAATCAGTGCGACACCTGAGAACCCTCCAAAACGTCATAAACTTGTATCTTCCAATCCTATTAAAACCTATGCGAATAAATATATAGATATTAAACTCAAGTTGCAGAAGGCCAAATCATTATCCCGAAAGTATTACCGAATTCGAGAGACTAATGATACCATGAAAATGTCCACAACTAGAGGAGAGTACGTGAATCGGTTAATGGAAAAATTACGTTCGCATTCAGTCGATGAATGTCTATTCGAAGCTGAGCGTATTATCAAATGGAATTTACTCTTGAGAGGTCAAAAGATTTTCGCCCTTAGACAAGCACTGCAAAGGCTAAAACGCAGAGCTGAAATTAGTTTAACGCTTCAAGCAGCTGTATTAAACTCTGATATAAATAGTCGAATAGTTGCTCTGTGTGGCTCTATTAGGAAGCATACAGCACCGTCTGAACCTTATTACGAGGAGACCGCTTACGTTCATCCTCGAAAAATTACCCAGCCGATTGCTTTGAACATTGAATCTAAGGCAACAAATGTGCTCCCGTTAATCGTTACTAAAAAGACCCGCCGTAGTTATCGGGCATGGGATTGTTCCGAACATTGCAGAAGTCCGGACAATATTATTTTAAATAAGTTTGAAAAGTTCCTAACGACCATGCGGGATATTTCTGTGCGTAGATTGAAAACAGTTTTACCTAAAATTCGCAAATGTACAGTGAAACATACTGATAATATTTTGGGTCATAGTCAAGCATGCTATATGCAGCCTTATCTCTGCGAATCATTATTGTTGTCTTTAGAATTCTTATCACCACATTTTCCACAAGTAAGGTTGATAAAGCGATTATTTTATACCGTATCAGCGTTACTCGACAAAGTGATGGAGGTTGATATTGCTTTGAATACGATGAATATAGATAATTTACGCAAATTTGCAGAAGAAGCAAAAGGAAATGCAACCCATTTTCAAAGTACTGAAGAAATATTATTAGACGAAGATGCCATCCATCGCAAGTTTGCAAACGCATTCCAATCTTTTGAGAGAAAAGCATTGAATCTGCCACGTTTTGCTTGTCTCTCGTGTCAAAAGCTTTATTGCTTAAACAATGTTAGGAAACTTGACAACTTACGCGTCGTTCCGATGGGGAAGATTTGGAATGATTTAAAACTCTTCGTTGCTAGTCATACAGACTGTGATTCGGATTACATTTGTCAATATTGTTTAACCAAGTTGCGCGCGGGTATTATGCCTCCAACGTGTGTTCTCAATAATCTATACGTTCAACCTACACCTGCTCCCCTTAAAGATTTGAACGAATTCGAAAGAATATTGATCCAAAGAGCTAAAGCGTTTCAAACAGTTATAAAGATGGGTACGGTACACAAAAAAAACATGCCATACCGAAAAATGTTAGTTAAAGCTCAGGGCCGAGCTTTCCACTTACCCTTACCACTAGAAAAAACGTTAGAAAAAATTTGTCCTCCGACGAAGGCTATTAATTCAGATCACGAACTATACATTTTAGTACGTGGTGTTCCAACGAAAAGTAAAAAAGTTTGGGAATCAATTGTCAATAAACAAAAAGTTTTTCGTTCTCTTCTTTGGCTGAAAGAACGCAACATCCTATACAAAGAAATAAATTTACCAGAGCGATTTTCAGATTTACTGGACACGGATTTACGTGAAGTTGAATTTCCAATATCCCAAGAATGTGAAAGCGATGAGGATGTTGATGATCCGGATATGAACCGTGATGAACGAGAAGAACATAATCGAGGTGATGGCATTCAAAAAGTAGCTGCAAACAAGCAAATAGATGGCCGTGTTGCAGCTTTGTTGACACAAATGACTCCATCCGATTGCTTTTATGAACAATATACGATTCATCAGATGCATGCTCCTAAAGAAAATAAAACTGCAACGGAACTTTATCAGATGTTAAAGGTTCGTGATGAACCATTGGATAATCGGTACAAATTCCTGGATTTGTTGTGTTTCCCGCGTGAATATCCTGATGGTATAAATGGAGAACACCAAGAAAGGCCCGTCCATATTTCGTCTTTTGAGTATGCGAAGCTACGGATTTTATCAAGGAATAATCAATTTCGATTGAACCAACAGTATTTGTTCTACCTATTGAATGCGCAAAACATTCGACAATTGCAGAGTGGTATATATCATAAATTGAATGTCATTGATGGACGAGTGCGATATACGTCTGCTTCTTACTTGGAGCAATTAAACAAAGGTGAGCTGGAAGGAAATTTATCTAGAATATTTTCAAAACTTCGAAATACCGAACAGTATTGGAAACAACCCCGTAGCAATTTAAATTGTATGATACGCTATTATGGACCTCCGACATGGTTTCTCACCCTAAGTCCAAGTGAGTGGCAATGGGATAGGTTGGCTCAATTCTTACGAGAGAGGAACCCCTTACTTGGAAGCGAGAAATCATTAAGTGAACTCATAGCTATTGATTCTATTTCAGTAGCTATCTTTATAGATAACGAATTACAGGCAATAATGGCTTTTCTTAAATCGGACGATAATCCCATTGGAAAAATCATACATTATGTTATAAGGAGAGAGTATCAGGGAAGAGGTATGATACATTTTCATTTGCTTATATGGATAGAGGGTGCTCCGGTTCTTGGCAAAAATTCGAAAGAAGAAGTCGCTGACTTCATCAAGACGTACGTGACTTCTAGAATACCGAATCCAAAAATTTCACCCGTTTTGAATCGTCGAGTTACCACCCACCAATATCACCATCACAATTCTTATTGTATGCGTAGAAAATCAGTAGGAGTCAAAGGTCAGGGTGGTAGTTGTAAAGTTTGTCGATTTTCATTTCCGAAACCAGTTACTAACGAGTGGATTATCAGAGATGTTCAAACATCCATTGCTGGACGGCGAAAGTTAAAATCTAAGTGCCAATTGTACGATAATCCTCGGAGTCTCGAGGAAGTTAATATAAACAATTACAACCCTGCCGTTTTAGCAGCCTGGGAGGGTAATATGGATATCTCATTCATAGGAGAAAAATCGTCGGCGCTGGCTCGGTATTGTACCAAATATCTATCCAAATCCGAAAAAACCCATGCTGGAGAGACTTTTGAACAAATCAATAGTACAAAATCTGTTTCCAGTAGGCTTTGGAATATTGGGTTACGTGCATTGAATAATCGAGAATGTGGTGCACTTGAAGCAGCAGATACACTGTTGGGATATCCCTTATTTGTTACCGATCCAGAAACTGTTATCAGATGGGTTGACATTAATATTGTTAGAAGTAGGCGGGTCAAGGCTCGTAAATTAGTAGAGACCATGGACGCAGAGTCGACAGATATTTTCTATGATGGCTTGATCGAAAATTATCCAAAAAGACCTAATGAATTAGATAGTACAAGTTTTTACGATTATGCTACGTGGTATGATATCGTTAAAAGCATGCCTCAACGGAAAGATGTAGTATTTTATCAAATTGGACCGGGCTCGTATCTTCGGAAACGCAATCGTGGCTATTTAATTAACCATTATCAATTCGACCCCTTGACTAATCCTGAAAAATATTTCTACTCCTTACTGCTATTATTTCAGCCATGGCGATGTGTAACTGAACTCAAAAATGGTAAGGAGACATACACTGAATCATATTTTTCCGTACAGGCGACATTGCCAATGGCTGCTGAATACCATGAGCGTTTGTCGGAAATTGCAAAAGATGCTAAAGAAATAAAAGAATTAATCCAACAGAAAGTAGATGAAATCGAAAAGGATCAAGAAAATAATCCAGATTCAGGTAACCAAAAGGTTCCACATGGGTGCGATCCAATCGAGGCTGATGATGCTATGAAAGATTTTATTAATTTGGGCGCGAATGAAGCTCATAAGGAAAAAAATGTTTCAGATATGATCCTAGAATTGAATGCAGATCAGAAACGCATATTCGACTCAGTAACCAATGCAATAAATTCTGGAGAAATACTCAGATTATATGTGAGCGGAGAGGGTGGAACAGGCAAAAGTTTCTTGATAAAAACCATAACGTGTTGGCTTAGACAAGTGAAAAACAAGGATTCGGCGGTAACTGCTCCCACTGGGATAGCTGCCTTTAACATTGACGGATTAACTTTACATAGATTGCTTCAGCTGCCCGTCGAACATAATCGTACACCGAAATATCGGGAGCTGTCGGATGCAGCTTTGAAAGTCATTAGGGATAATTTTAAAAACGTTGATCTGATAATTATTGACGAAATATCGATGGTCTCAAATATTACTTTAATGTACATTCATCTTAGATTGACTGAAATTTTTGACACCACTGACGTTGAAAATGGCTGGTTCGGGAAAAAAAATATTATAGTTTTTGGTGATCTTCTACAATTGCCACCTGTTCGGGAGGAACCAGTGTTTATAAAGCTTTCAAAAGAAAAGGTTGAAAAATTAATTGGATCGTTGAGTAGCATCGATTTGTGGGGCAATTTATTCAAGTACGATGAACTAACAATCAATATGCGTCAGAAAAATGACGTATCGTACCGAGAAATGCTTTCAAAAATCCGTTTGGGTTGCATAGATACCGAAAGTATGCAAATGTTAGAGTCGAGAAAGATTGAAATAACATCTTCGAATATTCCTGATAGAATTAAGGAGTTGTGCGATTATATAAGTACATTGCAAACGGACATAGTTTGTTTAATGCCTACAAATCGCATGTGTGATGTGTTGAACGAGGCAATGTTAGATCGGATCCCGTCAAAAGAAATCCACTTAGTTGCTGAAGATTTAATCGATAAACCATCGTTTAAAAATAGGGTTACGAAGATTTTACATCGGTGGGAGGATGACATAAGTCAAACTGCCGGGCTCGCTAGGGTGATTTCAATTAAAATCGGTTCCAAAGTTATGCTTCGACGTAATATCGATGTCACAATTGGTCTCGTTAATGGAACGATTGGCGAGGTAGTTTCGGTCTCTGAATCTTTGGATGGAAGTACAATTAAAGGAGTCACTATCAAACTCACAAATGGTATGCAATATGATATAGAGCGTGTAAGCGTTAAATTCGAAGTGATCGACGGTGTTTACGTAACGAGGAGACAATTTCCTTTGTGTGTTAGTTATGCTATTTCGTTTCATAAAAGTCAAGGATTAAGTCTAAAATATGTTGTTATGGATTGCGGGAACACTATATTTAGCTGTGGCCAAATTTATGTCGGTTTGTCGCGAGTTACATCTCTTGAAGGTTTACATCTAATAAATTTCGATCCATATTCTATTCGTGCTAATTCTATGTGTATTAGTGAGTACAACCGATTGAGAAAATTGTATCGACCTGATCTAGACAGTATACAAATTCCCAATACTCGTGGACCTAAAACACACGATGTTGTTTGGGCCGTACCAAAAGGATTGACTGATGTGCAAATGCAAGATAACGTAACATGTGATCGGCAGGAAAATATTTTTACCGGATTTTTGAACGTTGATGGCATATCTTGTTATGCTAATGCCGTCATTCAATGTATTTTCAATTGTGAGCCCATTGTGAAACTGATGCAACAAGTAGATGATTGTAAACCTTTATCAATTGCATTGAAAATCTACAAAACTAAAAATAACCCCCCCTTCGCTATAAATGATGTTCGGAAATATATTGGCGATAAATTCGTACAATCCATTCAACGAAATGCATTAGAATTTTTCAATGCTGCATGTGAAGTCATATCATCCGTCAAAGCCAATGTACAATGTCAAATTTCGGCGAAAGTCTTTTGTAAAGCTTGTAGATATACAACTAGTCGGAACGAGGAACATAGAAACTTTTTAACTATAGACGTTTTCAATACGAAAACAACATTAACCTTTCAAGAAGTAATTGATCGTAGTTTAGCGCAGTGGAAATCAGCAACCATCCCTTGTGATAATTGTCCTGCCATGGAAAGAAGTGTGCGATACTCTTTGAGCTCGGTCTCGAAGATTTTAGTGGTCGTTTTAGCATTACCGGCGGTTGATCCGAAAACGAGTAAAAATACAAAAAAAACAGTGCAAAATCAAGGCTGTGCCGAGCTCTAAAATAAAATTGTGTGGACATATATTTAAAGTTGTAAGTGCAATATTTCATCATGGGGAACATGTCACCACAGGTCATTATACGTGCATGATCCGCCATGGTCGTTCATCCTGGATAAAAGTTGATGATACCACAATTGAAAAGAGAACATGGCCCGTAAATGCTAAAAATTCTTATATATTTTTCCTGTCGAGAGAGTGAATTGATCACAACATTCGTAATTCTATAAAGTTTAATATTTCCATTGATTCATTAAGTGTAAATGAGGTGTAAAGGAATCTTTACCAGATAGAAATAACTATTATAGATAATCATATCGAACTTTACGGGTTCTCTTTTTTACAGTTTTTATTCAATAGAACACTAATCATATAATCATATCGAACTTTACAGGTTCTCTTTTTGACATTTTTAGTTCAATAAAACACAAATCAGTTGGAGTATTGGGTACAAGCATATGGAAAAAGGCTCCAGGATTTATATTTGGGTAAGCCACATAACTTGTTGGACGATGAATCATGCATTAAATTCAGCGACTCACTCATATCGTGAAATACTACTGCAATTGTGGTGAATCGGTCAATAATACAGTTTTTAAAATATTACTGAGATATAAATGAGGCAGGATGGAGAATTAATTTTTAATTTTCATTATAGCATGTCATCTTGGAATCTCATCGATTAACCTAGTTGGGTTAGTCATATTTTACAGAGAGGTTCAACTCCGGTAGAACTCGCAACGAATTTGCAAGCGAGAAAATGTGGATTAGGCCTCTTGGGGATACCACGTAAAAAAAAAACGCGCCTAGAACTCTACCCCTGCGGTGGTGTGGAAAAGACTTCGCAATATCATATCATACCTTCATCATGAGTATATAATCATAAAAAATAACTACAAACAGAACAAACTCAAATCCTATAGCCACGAAAACAAGAATGAAGAATTCTTGAGAAAAAAGACGTGATATCAAACCGTGAAAATTCCCCTAGGGAAAAAAAGGTTGGGACAAGTACATTGATGGTTCCTTGTTTGTTGATGACATTATAAAAAAATAATAATTCCATAAAAAAAAATTGCATAAAAAAAATTATTCCATAAAAAAAATAATTCTATAAAAAAAATTCCATAGAAAAAACTATTCCATAACAAAATTTTTCAACACAACAATTAAGAAAAAAATTTATAAATCAGGAAATTATATAACAATAAAAATCCACCATAAAAAAAAATTCGATAGAAAAAATTCTTCCATAAAAAAAATAATTCTATAAAAAAAATTCCATAGAAAAAACTAATCCATAAAAATATGATTTCAACACAACAATTGAGAAAAAAATTTACAAATCAAGAAATTATATTACAATAAAAATCCATAAATAAAAAAAAATATTCAAATGAAACGTGATCAAATACGCCACTCAAAAATGTGGTTAATGTAACAAATAATGAAACTCGTTAGAAAACATTTTAAACATCGATCCGACATTTTTCTCATCTTATTCTAAAAAAGAAATAACTGAATGAATTGAATAAGTTTCCATCTGAGATACGTACAGCATTAAAATTTATGATATCAATTCGAGGCCAAGTATTTATTGACAATTCGGAATACTAATTCCTACGGAACACAACAGGAACTTGGGAAAAATTTCGTGAATCAAAAAATTTACCATTTAAGTTATGTACAGTTGTAAAATTTATGATATCAATTAGTGGACAAGTCTTTTATTAGGAATTCGCAATTTAACATTATAACATTATGGTTAATATTCTAAACCAGTAGTGTAATAGTATTAGAATAATTAATTTTAATACGCATTAATAATACTCGTCCGGCTCAATTCATTTTATGGAAATTAGAAGAACAATCAGTAACTATACAAAATCTTGAAATCTTGCTTTCTAACAATTAGAACGATGCCAACTCATTTTTTTAATAATCAGAACATATACGATTTTGTTTGAATGCGAGTTGAAAATACTCTTCCAGCCCAAGCAACGATAAAGTTAGAAGTTAGTTTCCGACAGCAGAAACTTATAAGGAAACCGAAGCCTTCCTGTCCATGACTTTTTGGTAAAATGCCTAATCCAAAAAAATCACATTAAAGGTAAAGCCATTTATTATTCGTTGACGGTAGAGACTGCTAAGAAAATCGATTCTTCTCTGACTTTCAGGACTTTCATGGTATTATTTACTACATTCGACGTCGATTGGATCGGTACAGATTTTGTTTAAATACGTGTTAAAAGTACTTGTCCGGCCCATCACTTTTCATTCAAATTGCTCATTCAAATAAAAATCAAAGAAGAGCACAAACACTAACGCTGCGCGCTCACTTTACTTCGGACATCTGACAGGTGCTCCGTGGTAACGATTCACGGCAACAGATAAAGGCTCTACATCAAGAGACTCGGTAGAGTCTCGGGGCAAGTACATTGACAGCCCTGTCGTCTGCTGGCCCGAGGCTCTCGCCGAGACTATATTATCTCTGAATAAAACGATTCGTGGTAGTTTCGATATATCGAAATATCTTTTTCAAGACAGAGTGTTCACTATCGAAATATCTTTTTCAAGACAGAGTGTTCACTATCGAAATATCTTTTTCAAGACAGAGTATTCACTAGAATTTACTTCTCTCAGAGTTCTAGGGTACCCTTGTGGCGTACTTATCTTTTGACGTATAATTTAACGAGTTACAATTGTGTACATGATCATAACAAGATGGAATTGTATGGCCGAATCCGCTTGCAAATTTATTAAAATGCGTTTTATTATCAGCTTAATGGTCTCAGCAATAGTATAGGTTATAGTTCTTATACCGAATAGATAGTAGTTCTTATACCGAATAGAATTGGTTCGCTAAATAAAGAGAAACGTACAAATTGTTGTCATTGCAATATCAACTGGGGGATTATCTTAGATGCTCGAAAACTTTTACTATACAAAGTGTATTTTTTTACTGAACAAACAATACATTCCCTTGTATATTACAAAAAATCCTTTTCTATTTCTCTTTAAATCAGTGCAGTCGAGTTAAAATTACCTGAGATTAATCTCATTTCTCTCTGTATGTAACTTGTGATCGATCATTTCTAGAGGAGAGTCCTGATTTTTATTTGAATGAGCAATTTGAATGAAAAGTGATGGGCCGGACAAGTACTTTTAACACGTATTTAAACAAAATCTGTACCGATCCAATCGACGTCGAATGTAGTAAATAATACCATGAAAGTCCTGAAAGTCAGAGAAGAATCGATTTTCTTAGCAGTCTCTACCGTCAACGAATAATAAATGGCTTTACCTTTAATGTGATTTTTTTGGATTAGGCATTTTACCAAAAAGTCATGGACAGGAAGGCTTCGGTTTCCTTATAAGTTTCTGCTGTCGGAAACTAACTTCTAACTTTATCGTTGCTTGGGCTGGAAGAGTATTTTCAACTCGCATTCAAACAAAATCGTATATGTTCTGATTATTAAAAAAATGAGTTGGCATCGTTCTAATTGTTAGAAAGCAAGATTTCAAGATTTTGTATAGTTACTGATTGTTCTTCTAATTTCCATAAAATGAATTGAGCCGGACGAGTATTATTAATGCGTATTAAAATTAATTATTCTAATACTATTACACTACTGGTTTAGAATATTAACCATAATGTTATAATGTTAAATTGCGAATTCCTAATAAAAGACTTGTCCACTAATTGATATCATAAATTTTACAACTGTACATAACTTAAATGGTAAATTTTTTGATTCACGAAATTTTTCCCAAGTTCCTGTTGTGTTCCGTAGGAATTAGTATTCCGAATTGTCAATAAATACTTGGCCTCGAATTGATATCATAAATTTTAATGCTGTACGTATCTCAGATGGAAACTTATTCAATTCATTCAGTTATTTCTTTTTTAGAATAAGATGAGAAAAATGTCGGATCGATGTTTAAAATGTTTTCTAACGAGTTTCATTATTTGTTACATTAACCACATTTTTGAGTGGCGTATTTGATCACGTTTCATTTGAATATTTTTTTTTATTTATGGATTTTTATTGTAATATAATTTCTTGATTTGTAAATTTTTTTCTCAATTGTTGTGTTGAAATCATATTTTTATGGATTAGTTTTTTCTATGGAATTTTTTTTATAGAATTATTTTTTTTATGGAAGAATTTTTTCTATCGAATTTTTTTTTATGGTGGATTTTTATTGTTATATAATTTCCTGATTTATAAATTTTTTTCTTAATTGTTGTGTTGAAAAATTTTGTTATGGAATAGTTTTTTCTATGGAATTTTTTTTATAGAATTATTTTTTTTATGGAATAATTTTTTTTATGCAATTTTTTTTTATGGAATTATTATTTTTTTATAATGTCATCAACAAACAAGGAACCATCAATGTACTTGTCCCAACCTTTTTTTCCCTAGGTATCGTTAGTTTCCACAAAAAAAAGACCTATTTTTCGTCAAAAATGTACTGCAAATATTTCTTCACAGGTCTGTTCTTGGACTTTGGCAATCTTTTTCCTTTAACTCTAATATGTTTTGTCAATTAGGAACCCAAGAGCACGATGGAAAGCAGGTTGGAGGCCGAGATATGTTTTTCGGCTTGTAACTTTGGTTTCCACGAAAATAGACCTATTTTTCGTCAAAATTGTATTGGAACTATTTCGATAGAGGTTTGTTCTTGGACTTTGGTGATTTTTCTCCTTGTCTTCTAATATGTTTTGTCCATTGGGAACTCAAGAGCATGGAGCAATGCGTGTTGCGGCCCGAGATGTGATTTTCAGCTTATAACGTTAGAAAAAAGAAAGGAAAAGAGGAAAGATAGATCAAATTCAAGACTCAACAAATCCAACAGAATTGGCCATTTTTAAATGTCGCTTTTGCATTCTGAATCTAGACATTTTCGTGTCTTCCGAAACGTACCCCCGACGAAATATATTTCCAAAGTTTGCAAGTGGCCGCTGCGATCCAATTATCTACAGTTTGATAGTTGCCGAAAAAAGGCACCTGGAAACATTTATTATGTTAGAACTCAAAGAAGCAAAAAAAACTGAGCGTACTTAATTCAACAGAGCAACGGAATTCAAAGACGTTTAAGGTACCTGCATTGGTTGTGGAGGTAAACAATTTAATTTCAGGATAATTTAGAAATAAATTTAGAAATTCAGAAATTCAGCATAGAATTTAGAAAAAGGAAAATTAAGTTAATTAGTAAAGCTGAAGACTTTTGGGATGAATTTTTGAGATTATATGTTACGGTTGGAGTAAAAAATTTAAATGATGGGCACACATGCTGCGACACAAACATATGAAAGTTTGCAGGTATTCGCTCCATACCGCAGTATTGGCACACATGCTGCGCCACAAAAATATGAAAGTTTGAAAGTTTTCGCTCCATACCACAGTAATACATTTTCAATACTATTTGAAAAGAAACACCTTAAAACTTGCTGAACCAAGTTCCATTACATATTACCATAATCAAAAATAGGGGGTGATACTTAGCACACATATTTATGCACAGAAATTTCAGAGTTCGCAGGTATCTGCTGTGGTTCAATGTATCTGCGCAATGAGCTTCGAAGACAGCAATTTCAAATCTATCCATAAATGAGCAACTGAAGACTTTTATAATCAATTTTTTACTTCATATATATGTTACGGTTAGAGTCAAAATGTAAAATGAATGGCACAGTATATAAATTGTATAGTTTGCAGATTTTCGCTGTATTTCAATGATCCGAATCTACAGCATTATAATGAAAAGTTGTCAAAAGTCATGATGTCCCATTAAAATGACATAGCGCACATTGCATTCAGAAATTCTGTAAGTTTCTGGGGATGTTGGTAGGCATTATATTTGATCACATCCAAAACTGAGCAACTGTAGACTTATCGGAATGAATTTTTTTTATGATAATTCCATATTTGTAGTTAGTTTCCAAATTTATCACTCGACAGACAGGGAAAAGAATAACTACCCAGTATACCAAGACCAGAAATTTTTTTGAAAATCTGATTTACAAAATGTGCAATTCAAGATTATGGTTAGAAACCTCTCGAATCATGTTACCACTATCATCATGAAGAAAGAGTAGAAAATCATAGGACACATATTAGGGAACGAATTAATAATATGTATCGATCCTCTGCAAACTGATGGGGTGAAAACAAGGATCGGAGAGGGCAGAGCCAAACTGAATATCAAGCAAAATATGGGAATGTTTATATATAATGTTGACACAAGAAATAAATTAGAAAACATTTATTCAAGTAAAGTTTCTAATATCATTCTAACAGTTCCGTGTGTTTTTGTTCTATTTATTCGTATGTATAACCTATTTACACATGATATATAACCACGCCAGTGACGATATATTCGCACTGGACAATATTTTGTAATCTGGTTTAATTGAAGGATTATTTCAGTCAACACTTATTTCCAATCGAACGAAATAATGAAATCTTGAAAAGTTTCATTGACATATGCATCGCGCATTTTTTATATTCTTTTTCACACACACATCACAGACTACATTTACGCGGCCGCTTTGATACCGATTTAATATATCATAAATTTTAACAAAATAAATAGTTATATGCATTTCTTTAGATGACGAAAATTATTTTTTTATTTATCCCGCACGCACTTCGTAATGTCGAAACTCTGTTCATGCGATCAAAAACTGACACACGGTTTGTATATATATATGTATATCGATCGAATTTATGACTGCTGTTACCAGCTGTGCTGCGTCGTGTGCTACGTTATGAAGTTGACGTCAGATTTCCAATCATCAACAACTAATTTCAACAACCAATCACAACGTCTAAAAATGGATGTCGTCAGATCCAACCAATCAGAAACTCGATAGCATCAAAGTGCCTTTGATGGTGTTATACTATAATATACAGACACATAAATTTTTGAATGTGTTGGTAACTTTTGCATAATCTTGAGCCCGTGCAAAGTTTTTTCTCAGCAATTACGCCACCAATAATGCTGATTTTGGGCTCATTCGATAGAGAATTTCTCAATTAGCTGAAAGTTCAATTTACAAAGTCGTACATAACTCATAGGCTTCGCAATTAAAGAAAATCACATGCCAATTTTACCCCCACCACCGCGAATCGTTTTATTCAGAGAAAGTATAGTCTCGGCGAAAGCCTCGGGCCAGCAGACGACAGGGCTGTCAATGTACTTGTCCCGAGACTCTACCGAGTCTCTTGATGTTATAAGGCGAAATTCATGTCTCCGCTGAAAATCGAACTTCCACCATGATCTTCAGTTCCAAATAGGCAAAAGTAACTGAAGAAACATCGAGAAATTTCTCATTGCCCTCTAGAGACCCCAAGGCAACGTGTTTTCACTTCCCATTTTGTGAAAAAACCAGTTTTTATCATGAAATTGAACGCTATAAGGCGAAAATCATGTCTCCGCTGAAAATCGACATTCTCACATGATCTTCAGTTCCGAATAGGCAAAAGAAACTGACGAAACAGGGAAAAATTTGTCATTTCAATCGTGACACGCCAAGGCAACGTGTTTTCACTTCCCATTTTGTGAAATAACGAGTTTTTATCATGATATTGGATGTTATAAGCAGAAATTCATACCTAGGAAAAAAAAGGTTGGGACAAGAACATTGATGGTCCCTCGTTTGCTGATAATTCCATCCATAAAATAAACTTGAAAAAATTTTTTTTTTAAATTGTAAAAAAAATTATTTTATAAAAAAAAATACAGAACAATTCGAAAAAAATTTCACAAATCTTGAAAAAACATTATATAAAAACAAAAACTAATCTGTATCTATTTTTTAAAGTGTCAAAAGAATCAAATAACAAGTAAAAAATAAAAAACCGAAAAATCGGTCTTGAAATCATTTTGGAAACCGATGCCTCATTCTTCTTATTAGATTCGAACAGCTAAATCAACTGAAAAAAATTCCATCTAATTTACGTGCCGCATTAAAATTTATTATATTAATTCGAGGCCAAGTATTTTCTAATGCATTGAAAAAAGTTACCACTTGAATTACGTGCAGCATTAAAATTTGTGATATCAATCGGTGGACAAGTATTTTATTAGTAACTCCAAATTTTGACATTATTAAATTCTTCTGAGAAGCTTTTAAATCCAAAAAAATCACATGAAAGCTAGTCATATGTTACTCTATGGTGGCAGAGACTTATAAGATAATCAATTCTTCTCAGACTTTCAGGATCCTTTGGTATCATTCACAAAATTCGACGTCGATTGGATCGATACAAATTATGTTTAAATATGTGTTAAAAGTACTTGTCCGGCCCATCACTATTCATTTAAATAAAAATCAATAATGCAAAAATGGAATTGTATGGCAGAATCCGGTTAAACATTTATTGAAATGCGATTCATTATTAGTTTAATTTTCTTAATAATAGCATAGGTTAGTTCTTATTCCGAATGGAATTCGTTTGCTGGAAGAATAAGTGAGAAGCAAAAATTGCCGTCATTGAATACAAAATGGAGAGTTATTTTTTTTAAACTTGAACATATATATTATGTACAATTATTTCCATTTATCAATGGATAATAATATCCCTTGTATATTGCGGAACAATTTCTTTGCTTTTTTTATTAAATTAGTGCAATTACGTAAAAATTACTTGAAGATAATTCTCTCAATTCCCTCTGCATGGATACTTGTGATCCATCAGTTCTAGACAAGCACTGATTATTATTGGGATGAACAATTTAAACGGAAAGTGATGGGCCGGACAAGTACTTTTAACACATATTTAAACATAATTTGTATCGATCCAATCGACGTCGAATTTTGTGAATGATACCAAAGGATCCTGAAAGTCTGAGAAGAATTGATTATCTTATAAGTCTCTGCCACCATAGAGTAACATATGACTAGCTTTCATGTGATTTTTTTGGATTTAAAAGCTTCTCAGAAGAATTTAATAATGTCAAAATTTGGAGTTACTAATAAAATACTTGTCCACCGATTGATATCACAAATTTTAATGCTGCACGTAATTCAAGTGGTAACTTTTTTCAATGCATTAGAAAATACTTGGCCTCGAATTAATATAATAAATTTTAATGCGGCACGTAAATTAGATGGAATTTTTTTCAGTTGATTTAGCTGTTCGAATCTAATAAGAAGAATGAGGCATCGGTTTCCAAAATGATTTCAAGACCGATTTTTCGGTTTTTTATTTTTTACTTGTTATTTGATTCTTTTGACACTTTAAAAAATAGATACAGATTAGTTTTTGTTTTTATATAATGTTTTTTCAAGATTTGTGAAATTTTTTTCGAATTGTTCTGTATTTTTTTTTATAAAATAATTTTTTTTACAATTTAAAAAAAAAATTTTTTCAAGTTTTTTTTATGGATGGAATTATCAGCAAACGAGGGACCATCAATGTTCTTGTCCCAACCTTTTTTTTCCTAGGGGAAGTTTATGGTTTGATATCACATCTTTTTTCTCAAAAGTTCCTTATTTATTTTCAGTTCACTATAGGATTTTAGTTTCAATTTCTATGGATTATTTATGATTTTCGTCTTATAACGTTGGTTTTCACGAAAAAAGACCTATTTTTCGTCAAAATAGTACTGAAAATATTTCGTCACAGGTCTGTCCTTGGACTTTGGCAATTTTTTTCTTTGTACTTTGATATGTTTTGTCAATTAGAAACCCAAGGGCGCGGTCGCAAGCGGGTTAGAGGTCGGGATATGATTTTCAGCTTATAACGCTGGTTTCCACGAAAATGGACCTATTTTGCGTCAAAATTTAACTGGAAATATTTCGTCACAGGTCTGTTCTTGGACTTTGGCGCTTTTTTTCCCTGTACCCTAATATGTTTTGTCCATTGGGAACTCAAGAGCATGTAGCAATGCGTGTTGCGGGCTGAGATGTGATTTCCGGCTTATAACGTTAGAAAAAAGAAAGGAGAAGAGGAAAGACAGATCAAATTCAAGACACAACAAATCCAACAGTATTGGCCATTTTTAAATGTCGCTTTTGCATTCTGAATCTAGACGTTTTCGTGTCATTCAAAACATGCCCCCAATGAAATATATTTCCAAAGTTTGCAAGTGGCCGCTGAGATCCAATTATCTACAGTTTGATAGTTGCAGAAAAAAGGCACCCAAAAAAATTTATTGTGCCAGAACTCAAAGAAGCAAAAAAAACTGAGCGTACTTAATTCTACAGAGCAACGGAAATCAAAGACGATTAAGGTACCTGCATTGGTTGTGGAGGAAAACAATTTCATTTCAGGATAATATAGAAATAAATTTAGAAATTAAGAAATTTAGCATGGAATTTAGAAAAAAGAAAATTAAGTTAAATAGTAAAGCTGAAAACTATTGTGATGAATTTTTGAAATTACATGTTACGGTTGGAGTAAAAAATTAAAATGATTGGCACACATGCTGCGACACAAAAATATCAAAGTTTGAAGGTATTCGCTCCATACCGCAGTAATACAAACTTCAATACTATTTGAAAAGAAACACTTTAAAACTTGCTGAATAAAGTTCCATTCCATATTACTATAATCAAAGATAGGGGATGATACTAGCACATATACTTATCCACAGAAATTTCAAAGTTTGCAGGTATCTGCTGCGATTCAATGTATCTGCGCAATTAGTTTAGAAGACAGCAATTTCAAATCCATCCATAAATGAGCAACTGAAGACTTTTCTAATGAATTTTTCACTTCATATTTATGTTACGGTGAGAGTTAAAAAGTAAAATGAATAGCACAGTATATAAATTTTATAGTTTGCAGATTTTTGCTGTATTTCAGTGATCCAAATATATAGTATTATAGTGAAAGGTTGTTAGAAGTCATGATGTTACATTAAAATGACATAGCGCACATAACATTCAGAAATTCTGTAGGTTTCCATGATGTTGGCAGGCATTATACTCAAGCGCATCCAAAACTGAGCAACTGTAGACTTATCGTAATGAATGTTTTCACCAATAATTCCACATTTGCAGTTTGCAGAATAGGAATACTCAACATACACGTTATTTCATAAGTATTGTTGTCAAAATTTGTGTTTGCCTACCGCATTCCAATGATTCGACTTTTCATATTATCAGCAAAAAAAGCATCCAAAGACTTTTTGGAACAAGTTTCAAAATTTATTACTCGACAGGCCAGGTGGAAAAAGTATAACTACACTTATATCAACACCAGAAACTGTTTTGAGAATCTGATATACAAAATGTGCGAATAATGATCATAGTCGGAAACCACTTGAATCAGGTTACCACAATCAGCATGAAGAAATGGTAGAAAATTAAAGGACACATATTAGGCAACCAATTAATAATATGTATCGATCCGCTGCAAACCGATGGAGTCAAAACAAGGATCGGAAAGAGCAGAGCCAACCTCAATAGGAAGCAAAATGTGGGAATATTCAAAAATACCGATGACACAAGAAATAAATTAGAAAACATTTATTCGATTGGAGTTTCTTACATTATATATACTAGCAGTTCCGTGTGTTCTTGTTTTATTAATTATCAACCATAATATTTCAGATCGCAAAAAGAAAATTTGACGTTATAAGTTGAACATTTTTTCTTACAACTTCCAGACCTATTTTTGATAAACTGATTTGCCTTATTTATATTATTCACTATATAACTATGCGAACGTTTGTTACATATGTCCCGCACTTCGTAACGTCAAACCCCGGCCGGTTCGTTGTTACCACACAGCTATCAAAGGGAACTCGTATATATGACCTACATTATTACACATGATATATAATCACGCAACTGACGATATATTTACACTGAACAATATTCCGCGCACTCTGGTTTAATTGAAAGATTATCTCAGTTGACACTTATTTCCAATCGAATGAAATAATGAAATCTTGAAAAGTTTCGTTGACATATGCATCGCGCATTTTTTATATTTTTTATTTGCACACACAGAACACAGTCTACATTTACGCGGCCGCTTTTATACCGGTTTAGTATACCACAAGTTTTAACAAAATAAATATTAACCACTTTTCACTAACCATTTTCATTTATTAATTAGAGTCCGCACACAACAGCACTTTGGGGATCATAACCTCACCTGTCAAAATGACGTTCAGTATGAAAACAATTCTCGGGTGGTTTCGGATGTGCGTATCGATGTATTGATATCATATAACCTATTTACAAATGATATAAATGATAAACTTATTTTCAGTCAAACGAATTAATGAATTCTTAAAAAGTTTCGTCGACATGCACCGCGTATTTTTTTATTTTATTCTTTTTTACACACGACAGATCACAGACTACATTTACGCGACTGCTTTTATACCGGTTTAGTTTAGCATTCCACAGGTTTTAGTACTATGCCCTTCGTAAGATGACGAAAGTTTTCTTTATTTATCCCACACACATTCCATAATGTCAAAACTCCGTTTCTTTATACGATGATCGAAAACTGACACATGGTTTATATATATATATATAATATTCACGGAGGCTGAGTGCGGCGGTCGGCCTAGCAGCTGAAGGAGCCGACATCGTTGAACCAATCAGAATGCGTAGAGGCACAACTCTACTACCACTAACTACGTCAAAACGCGTATACGTATACGTCGAACTCGTGATGTGTCAGTAACTTTTGCATAATCTTGAGCCCGTGCAAAGTTTTTTCTCAGCAAATACGCCACCGAGAATGCTGATTTTGGGCTCACTCCACAGAGAACTTCTTAATTAGCTTAAAGTTCAATTTTCAAAGCCGTACATAACTCATGAGCTTTGCAATTAAAGAAAATCACATGCCAATTTTACCCCCACCACCGCGAATCGTTTTATTCAGAGAAAGTATAGTCTCGGCGAGAGCCTCGGGCCAGCAGACGACAGGGCTGTCAATGTACTTGTCCCGAGACTCTACCGAGTCTCTTGATCTCCGCTATAAGTTGGGATTCTCCCATGATTTTCAATTTCAAATAGGCAAAAGGAACTCAAGAAACGGGAAAAAAACCTCACGACCCTTGAGAGAAACCAAGGCAACGTTTTTTCACTTCCAATTTCGTGGAAAAACGAGTTTTTATCATGAAATTGTATGATATAAGGCGAAATTCATGTCTCCGCTGAAAATTGACCTTCCACCATGATGTTCAGTTCCAAATAGGCAAAAGAAACTGAAGAAACAGGGAGAAATTTCTCATTGCCCTCTAGAGACGCCAAGGCAACGTGTTTTCACTTCCAATTTCGTGAAATAACGAATTTTTATCATGATATTGGATGTTACAAGCAGAACATATCTCCGCTAACAGTCGGGATTCTCACATGATTGTCAATTTCAAAAAGGCAAAAGGAACTCAAGAATTGGGAAAAAAACCTCACGACCCTGGAGAGAAACCAAGGCAACGTTTTTTCACTTCCAATTTCGTGAAAAAACGAGTTTTTATCATGAAATTGTATGTTATAAGGCGAAATTCATGGCTGCGCTGAAAATCGACATTCTGCCATGATATTCAGTTCCAAATAGGCAAAAGAAACTGAAGAAATAGGGAAAAATTTCTCATTGCAATCGAGAGACGCCAAGGCAACGTGTTTTCACTTCCAAATTCGTGAAATAACGAGTTTTTATCATGATATTGGATGTTCTAAGCAGAAATTCATATCTCCGCTAAAAGTCGGGATTCTCCCATGATTTTCAATTTTAAAAAGGCGAAAGGAACTCAAGAAACGGTAAAAAAAACTCACGACCCTGGAGAGAAACCAAGGCAACGTTTTTTCACTTCCAATTTCGTGAAAAAACGAGTTTTTATCATGAAATTGTATGTTATAAGGCGAAATTCATGTCTCCGCTGAAAATCGACCTTCCACCATGATCTTCAGTTCCAAATAGGCAAAAGAAACTGAAGAAACAGAGAGAAATTTCTCATTGCCCTCGAGAGACGCCAAGGCAACGTGTTTTCATTTCCAATTTCGTGAAATGACGAGTTTTTATTATGATATTGGATGTTATAAGCAGAAATTCATATCTCCGCTAAAAGTCTGGATTCTCCCATGATTTTCAATATCAAAAACGCAAAAGGAACTCAAGAAACGGGAAAAAAAACCTCACGACCCTGGAGAGAAAACAAGGCAACGTTTTTTCACTTCCAATTTCGTGAAAAAACGAGTTTTTATCATGAAATTGTATGTTATAAGGCAAAATTCATGTCTTCGCTGAAAATCGACATTCTGCCATGATTTTCAGTTCCAAATTGGCAAAAGAAACTGAAGAATCAGGGAGAAATTTCTCATTGCCCTCGAGAGACGCCAAGGCAATGTGTTTTCACTTACAATTTCGTGAAATAACGAGTTTTTATCATGATATTGGATGTTATAAGCAGGAATTCATATCTCCGCTAAAAGTCTCGATTCTCCCATGATTTTCAATTTCAAAAAGGCAAAAAGAACTCAAGAAACGGGAATATAAACTCACGACTCTGGAGAGAAACTTAGGCAACGTTTTTTCACTTCCAATTTCGTGAAAAAACGAGTTTTTATCATGAAATTGTATGTTATAAGGCGGAATTCATGTCTCCGCTGAAAATCGACCTTCCACCATGATCTTCAGTTCCAAATAGGCAAAAGAAACTGAAGAAACAGGGAGAAATTTCTCATTGCCCTCGAGAGACGCCAAGGCAACGTGTTTTCACTTACAATTTCGTGAAATAACGAGTTTTTATCATGATACTGGATGTTATAAGCAGAAATTCATATCTCCGCTAAAAGTCTGGATTCTCCCATGATTTTCAATTTCAAAAAGGCAAAAAGAACTCAAGAAACGGGAAAAAAAACCTCACGACCCTGGAGAGAAACCAAGGCAACGTTTTTTCACTTCCAATTTCGTGAAAAAACGAGTTTTTATAATGAAATTGTATATTATAAGGCGGAATTCATGTCTCCGCTGAAAATCGACCTTCCACCATGATCTTCAGTTCCAAATAAGCAAAAGAAACTGAAGAAACAGTGAGAAATTTCTCATTGCCCTCAAGAGACGCCAAGGCAACGTGTTTTCACTTCCAATTTCGTGAAAAAACGAGTATTTATCATGATATCGGATGTTATAAGCAGAAATTCATAAAGTTGGGATTCTCCCATGATTTTCAATTTCAAATAGGCAAAAGGAACACAAGAAACGGGAAAAAAACCTCACGACCCTGGAGAGAAACCAAGGCAACGTTTTTTCACTTCCAATTTCGTGAAAAAACAAGTTTTTATCATGAAATTGTATGTTATAAGGCGGAATTCATGTCTCCGCTGAAAATCGACCTCCCACCATGATCTTCAGTTCCAAATAGGCAAAAGAAACTGAAGAAACAGGCAGAAATTTCTCATTGCCCTCGAGAGACGCCAAGGCAACGTGTTTTCACTTACAATTTCGTGAAATAACGAGTTTTTATCATGATACTGGATGTTATAAGCAGAAATTCATATCTCCGCTAAAAGTCTGGATTCTCCCATGATTTTCAATTTCAAAAAGGCAATAAGAACTCAAGAATTGGGAAAAAAACCTCACGACCCTGGAGAGAAACCAAGGCAACGTTTTTTCACTTCCAATTTCGTGAAAAAACGAGTTTTTATCATGAAATTGTATGTTATAAGGCGAAATTCATGGCTGCGCTGAAAATCGACCTTCCACCATGATCTTCAGTTCCAAATAGGCAAAAGAAACTGAAGAAACAGGGAGAAATTTCTCATTGCCCTCGAGAGACGCCAAGGCAACGTCTTTTCACTTCCAATTTCGTGAAAAAACGAGTTTTTATCATGATATTGGATGTTCTAAGCAGAAATTCATATCTCCGCTAAAAGTCGGGATTCTCCCATGATTTTCAATTTTAAAAAGGCGAAAGGAACTCAAGAAACGGTAAAAAAAACTCACGACCCTGGAGAGAAACCAAGGCAACGTTTTTTCACTTCCAATTTCGTGAAAAATCGAGTTTTTATCATGAAATTGTATGTTATAAGGCGAAATTCATGTCTCCGCTGAAAATCGACATTCTCCCATGATCTTCAGTTCCGAATAGGCAAAAGAAACTGACGAAACAGGGAAAAATTTGTCATTTCAATCGAGACACGCCAAGGCAACGTGTTTTCACTTCCCATTATGTGAAATAACGAGTTTTTATTATGATATTGGATGTTATAAGCAGAAATTCATATCTCCGCTAAAAGTCTGGATTCTCCCATGATTTTCAATATCAAAAACGCAAAAGGAACTCAAGAAACGGGAAAAAAAACCTCACGACCCTGGAGAGAAAACAAGGCAACGTTTTTTCACTTCCAATTTCGTGAAAAAACGAGTTTTTATCATGAAATTGTATGTTATAAGGCAAAATTCATGTCTTCGCTGAAAATCGACATTCTGCCATGATTTTCAGTTCCAAATTGGCAAAAGAAACTGAAGAATCAGGGAGAAATTTCTCATTGCCCTCGAGAGACGCCAAGGCAATGTGTTTTCACTTACAATTTCGTGAAATAACGAGTTTTTATCATGATATTGGATGTTATAAGCAGAAATTCATATCTCCGCGAAAAGTCGGGATTCTCCCATGATTTTCAATTTCAAAAAGGCGAAAGAAACTCAAGAAACGGTAAAAAAAACTCACGACCCTGGAGAGAAACCAAGGCAACGTTTTTTCACTTCTAATTTCGTGAAAAAACGAGTTTTTATCATGAAATTGTATGTTATAAGGCGAAATTCATGTCTCCGCTGAAAATCGACATTCTCCCATGATCTTCAGTTCCGAATAGGCAAAAGAAACTGACGAAACAGGGAAAAATTTGTCATTTCAATCGAGACACGCCAAGGCAACGTGTTTTCACTTCCCATTATGTGAAATAACGAGTTTTTATTATGATATTGGATGTTATAAGCAGAAATTCATATCTCCGCTAAAAGTCTGGATTCTCCCATGATTTTCAATATCAAAAACGCAAAAGGAACTCAAGAAACGGGAAAAAAAACCTCACGACCCTGGAGAGAAAACAAGGCAACGTTTTTTCACTTCCAATTTCGTGAAAAAACGAGTTTTTATCATGAAATTGTATGTTATAAGGCAAAATTCATGTCTTCGCTGAAAATCGACATTCTGCCATGATTTTCAGTTCCAAATTGGCAAAAGAAACTGAAGAAACAGGGAGAAATTTCTCATTGCCCTCGAGAGACGCCAAGGCAATGTGTTTTCACTTACAATTTCGTGAAATAACGAGTTTTTATCATGATATTGGATGTTATAAGCAGAATTTCATATCTCCGCTAAAAGTCTCGATTCTCCCATGATTTTCAATTTCAAAAAGGCAAAAAGAACTCAAGAAACGGGAATATAAACTCACGACTCTGGAGAGAAACCAAGGCAACGTTTTTTCACTTCCAATTTCGTGAAAAAACGAGTTTTTATCATGAAATTGTATGTTATAAGGCGGAATTCATGTCTCCGCTGAAAATCGACCTTCCACCATGATCTTCAGTTCCAAATAGGCAAAAGAAACTGAAGAAACAGGGAGAAATTTCTCATTGCCCTCGAGAGACGCCAAGGCAACGTCTTTTCACTTACAATTTCGTGAAATAACGAGTTTTTATCATGATACTGGATGTTATAAGCAGAAATTCATATCTCCGCTAAAAGTCTGGATTCTCCCATGATTTTCAATTTCAAAAAGGCAAAAAGAACTCAAGAAACGGGAAAAAAAACCTCACGACCCTGGAAAGAAACCAAGGCAACGTTTTTTCACTTCCAATTTCGTGAAAAAACGAGTTTTTATAATGAAATTAGATATTATAAGGCGGAATTCATGTCTCCGCTGAAAATCGACCTTCCACCATGATCTTCAGTTCCAAATAGGCAAAAGAAACTGAAGAAACAGGGAGAAATTTCTCATTGCCCTCAAGAGACGCCAAGGCAACGTGTTTTCAATTCCAATTTCGTGAAAAAACGAGTATTTATCATGATATCGGATGTTATAAGCAGAAATTCATAAAGTTGGGATTCTCCCATGATTTTCAATTTCAAATAGGCAAAAGGAACACAAGAAACGGGAAAAAAACCTCACGACCCTGGAGAGAAACCAAGGCAACGTTTTTTCACTTCCAATTTCGTGAAAAAACCAGTTTTTATCATGAAATTGTATGTTATAAGGCGGAATTCATGTCTCCGCTGAAAATCGACCTTCCACCATGATCTTCAGTTCCAAATAGGCAAAAGAAACTGAAGAACCAGGGAGAAATTTCTCATTGCCCTCTAGAGACGCCAAGGCAACGTGTTTTCACTTCCAATTTCGTGAAATAACGAATTTTTATCATGATATTGGATGTTACAAGCAGAACATATCTCCGCTAACAGTCGGGATTCTCACATGATTGTCAATTAAAAAGGCAAAAGGAACTCAAGAATTGGAAAAAAACCCTACGACCCTGGAGAGAAACCAAGGCAACGTTTTTTCACTTCCAATTTCGTGAAAAAACGAGTTTTTATCATGAAATTGTATGTTATAAGGCGAAATTCATGTCTCCGCTGAAAATCGACATTCTGCCATGATATTCAGTTCCAAATAGGCAAAAGAAACTGAAGAAATAGGGAAAAATTTCTCATTGCAATCGAGAGACGCCAAGGCAACGTGTTTTCACTTCCAATTTCGTGAAATAACGAGTTTTTATCATGATATTGGATGTTATAAGCAGAAATTCATATCTCCGCTAAAAGTCGGGATTCTCCCATGATTTTCAATTTCAAAAAGGCGAAAGGAACTCAAGAAACGGTAAAAAAAACTCACGACCCTGGAGAGAAACCAAGACAACGTTTTTTCACTTCCAATTTCGTGAAAAAACGAGTTTTTATCATGAAATTGTATGTTATAAGGCGAAATTCATGTCTCCGCTGAAAATCGACCTTCCACCATGATCTTCAGTTCCAAATAGGCAAAAGAAACTGAAGAAACAGGGAGAAATTTCTCATTGCCCTCGAGAGACGCCAAGGCAACGTGTTTTCACTTACAATATCGTGAAATAACGAGTTTTTATCATGATATTGGATGTTATAAGCAGAAATTCACATCTCCGCTAAAAGTCGGGATTCTCCCATGATTTTCGATTTCAAAATCGCAAAAGGAACTCAAGAAACGGGAAAAAAAACTCACGACCCTGGAGAGAAACCAAGGCAACGTTTTTTCACTTCCAATTTCGTGAAAAAACGAGTTTTTATCATGAAATTGTATGTTATAAGGCGAAATTCAAGTCTCCGCTGAAAATCGACATTCTCCCATGATCTTCAGTTCCGAATAGGCAAAAGAAACTGACGAAACAGGGAAAAATTTGTCATTTCAATCGAGACACGCCAAGGCAACGTGTTTTCACTTCCCATTATGTGAAATAACGACTTTTTATTATGATATTGGATGTTATAAGCAGAAATTCATATCTCCGCTAAAAGTCTGGATTCTCCCATGATTTTCAATATCAAAAACGCAAAAGGAACTCAAGAAACGGGAAAAAAAACCTCACGACCCTGGAGAGAAAACAAGGCAACGTTTTTTCACTTCCAATTTCGTGAAAAAACGAGTTTTTATCATGAAATTGTATGTTATAAGGCAAAATTCATGTCTTCGCTGAAAATCGACATTCTGCCATGATTTTCAGTTCCAAATTGGCAAAAGAAACTGAAGAATCAGGGAGAAATTTCTCATTGCCCTCGAGAGACGCCAAGGCAATGTGTTTTCACTTACAATTTCGTGAAATAACGAGTTTTTATCATGATATTGGATGTTATAAGCAGAAATTCATATCTCCGCTAAAAGTCTTGATTCTCCCATGATTTTCAATTTCAAAAAGGCAAAAAGAACTCAAGAAACGGGAATATAAACTCACGACTCTGGAGAGAAACCAAGGCAACGTTTTTTCACTTCCAATTTCGTGAAAAAACCAGTTTTTATCATGAAATTGTATGTTATAAGGCGGAATTCATGGCTCCGCTGAAAATCGACCTTCCACCATGATCTTCAGTTCCAAATAGGCAAAAGAAACTGAAGAAACAGGGAGAAATTTCTCATTGCCCTCAAGAGACGCCAAGGCAACGTGTTTTCACTTCCAATTTCGTGAAAAAACGAGTATTTATCATGATATCGGATGTTATAAGCAGAAATTCATAAAGTTGGGATTCTCCCATGATTTTCAATTTCAAATAGGCAAAAGGAAAACAAGAAACGGGAAAAAAACCTCACGACCCTGGAGAGAAACCAAGGCAACGTTTTTTCACTTCCAATTTCGTGAAAAAACGAGTTTTTATCATGAAATTGTATGTTATAAGGCGGAATTCATGTCTCCGCTGAAAATCGACCTTCCACCATGATCTTCAGTTCCAAATAGGCAAAAGAAACTGAAGAAACAGGGAGAAATTTCTCATTGCCCTCTAGAGACGCCAAGGCAACGTGTTTTCACTTCCAATTTCGTGAAATAACGAATTTTTATCATGATATTGGATGTTATAAGCAGAAATTCATATCTCCGCTAAAAGTCGGGATTCTCCCATGATTATCAATTTCAAAACGGCAAAAAGAACTCAAGAAACGGGAATATAAACTCACGACTCTGGAGAGAAACCAAGGCAACGTTTTTTCACTTCCAATTTCGTGAAAAAACCAGTTTTTATCATGAAATTGTATGTTATAAGGCGGAATTCATGTCTCCGCTGAAAATCGACCTTCCACCATGATCTTCAGTTCCAAATAGGCAAAAGAAACTGAAGAAACAGGGAGAAATTTCTCATTGCCCTCGAGAGACGCCAAGGCAACGTCTTTTCACTTACAATTTCGTGAAATAACGAGTATTTATCATGATATCGGATGTTATAAGCAGAAATTCATATCTCCGCTAAAAGTCGGGATTCTCCCATGATTTTCAATTTCAAATAGGCAAAAGGGACTCAAGAAATGGGAAAAGAAACCTCACGACCCTGGAAAGAAACCAAGGCAACGTTTTTTCACTTCCAATTTCGTGAAAAATCGAGTTTTTATCATGAAATAGTATGTTATAAGGCGAAATTCATGTCTCCGCTGAAAATCGACATTCTGCCATGATATTCAGTTCCAAATAGGCAAAAGAAACTGAAGAAATAGGGAAAAATTTCTCATTGCAATCGAGAGACGCCAAGGCAACGTGTTTTCACTTCCAATTTCGTGAAAAAACGAGTATTTATCATGATATCGGATGTTATAAGCAGAAATTCACATCTCCGCTAAAAGTCGGGATTCTCCCATGATTTTCAATTTCAAATAGGCAAAAGGAACTTAAGAAATGGGAAAAGAAACCTCACGACCCTGGAAAGAAACCAAGGCAACGTTTTTTCACTTCGAATTTCGTGAAAAATCGAGTTTTTATCATGAAATAGTATGTTATAAGGCGAAATTCATGTCTCCGCTGAAAATCGACATTCTGCCATGATATTCAGTTCCAAATAGGCAAAAGAAACTGAAGAAATAGGGAAAAATTTCTCATTGCAATCGAGAGACGCCAAGGCAACGTGTTTTCACTTGCAATTTCGTGAAATAACGAGTTTTTATCATGATATTGGATGTTATAAGCAGAAATTCATATCTCCGCTAAAAGTCGGGATTCTCCCATGATTTTCAATTTCAAAAAAGCGAAAGGAACTCAAGAAACGGTAAAAAAAACTCACGACCCTGGAGAGAAACCAAGACAACGTTTTTTCACTTCCAATTTCGTGAAAAAACGAGTTTTTATCATGAAATTGTATGTTATAAGGCGAAATTCATGTCTCCGCTGAAAATCGACCTTCCACCATGATCTTCAGTTCCAAATAGGCAAAAGAAACTGAAGAAACAGGGAGAAATTTCTCATTGCCCTCGAGAGACGCCAAGGCAACGTGTTTTCATTTCCAATTTCGTGAAATGACGAGTTTTTATCATGATAGTGGATGTTATAAGCAGAAATTCATATCTCCGCTAAAAGTCGGGATT
The DNA here is from genome assembly GCF_019457755.1 of Venturia canescens. NCBI lineage: Eukaryota > Metazoa > Arthropoda > Insecta > Hymenoptera > Ichneumonidae > Venturia > Venturia canescens. Next base: position 23,639,904 of record NC_057425.1, read on the forward strand.
CTCCCATGATTTTCGATTTCAAAAAGGCAAAAGGAACTCAAGAAACGGTAAAAAAAACTCACGACCCTGGAGAGAAACCAAGACAACGTTTTTTCACTTCCAATTTCGTGAAAAAACGAGTTTTTATCATGAAATTGTATGTTATAACGCGAAATTCATGTCTCCGCTGAAAATCGACCTTCCACCATGATCTTCAGTTCCAAATAGGCAAAAGAAACTGAAGAAACAGGGAGAAATTTCTCATTGCCCTCGAGAGACGCCAAGGCAACGTTTTTTCACTTCTAATTTCGTGAAAAAACGAGTTTTTATCATGATATTGGATGTTATAAGCAGAAATTCATATCTCCGCTAAAATTCGGGATTCTCCCATGATTTTCGATTTCAAAAAGGCAAAAGGAACTCAAGAAACGGTAAAAAAAACTCACAACCCTGGAGAGAAACCAAGGCAACGTTTTTTCACTTCCAATTTCGTGAAAAAACGAGTTTTTATCATGAAATTGTATGTTATAAGGCGAAATTCATGTCTCCGCTGAAAATCGACCTTCCACCATGATCTTCAGTTCCAAATAGGCAAAAGAAACTGAAGAAACAGGGAGAAATTTCTCATTGCCCTCGAGAGACGCCAAGGCAACGTGTTTTCACTTCCAATTTCGTGAAAAAACGAGTATTTATCATGATGTCGGATGTTATAAGCAGAAATTCATATCTCCGCTAAAAGTCGGGATTCTCCCATGATTTTCAATTTCAAATAGGCAAAAGGAACTCAAGAAATGGGAAAAGAAACCTCACGACCCTGGAAAGAAACCAAGGCAACGTTTTTTCACTTCCAATTTCGTGAAAAATCGAGTTTTTATCATGAAATAGTATGTTATAAGGCGAAATTCATGTCTCCGCTGAAAATCGACATTCTGCCATGATATTCAGTTCCAAATAGGCAAATGAAACTGAAGAAACAGGGAGAAATTTCTCATTGCCCTCTAGAGACGCCAAGGCAACGTGTTTTCACTTCCAATTTCGTGAAATAACGAATTTTTATCATGATATTGGATGTTACAAGCAGAACATATCTCCGCTAACAGTCGGGATTCTCACATGATTGTCAATTTCAAAAAGGCAAAAGGAACTCAAGAATTGGGAAAAAAACCTCACGACCCTGGAGAGAAACCAAGGCAACGTTTTTTCACTTCCAATTTCATGAAAAAACGAGTTTTTATCATGAAATTGTATGTTATAAGGCGAAATTCATGGCTGCGCTGAAAATCGACATTCTGCCATGATATTCAGTTCCAAATAGGCAAAAGAAACTGAAGAAATAGGGAAAAATTTCTCATTGCAATCGAGAGACGCCAAGGCAACGTGTTTTCACTTCCAATTTCGTGAAATAACGAGTTTTTATCATGATATTGGATGTTCTAAGCAGAAATTCATATCTCCGCTAAAAGTCGGGATTCTCCCATGATTTTCAATTTCAAAAAGGCGAAAGTAACTCAAGAAACGGTAAAAAAAACTCACGACCCTGGAGAGAAACCAAGGCAACGTTTTTTCACTTCGAATTTCGTGAAAAAACGAGTTTTTATCATGAAATTGTTTGTTATAAGGCGAAATTCATGTCTCCGCTGAAAATCGACCTTCCACCATGATCTTCAGTTCCAAATAGGCAAAAGAAACTGAAGAAACAGGGAGAAATTTCTCATTGCCCTCGAGAGACGCCAAGGCAACGTGTTTTCATTTCCAATTTCGTGAAATGACGAGTTTTTATCATGATATCGGATGTTATAAGCAGAAATTCACATCTCCGCTAAAAGTCGGGATTCTCCCATGATTTTCAATTTCAAAAACGCGAAAGGAACTCAAGAAACGGTAAAAAAAACTCACGACCCTGGAGAGAAACCAAGGCAACGTTTTTTCACTTCCAATTTCGTGAAAAAACGAGTTTTTATCATGAAATAGTATGTTATAAGGCGAAATTCATGTCTCCGCTGAAAATCGACATTCTGCCATGATATTCAGTTCCAAATAGGCAAAAGAAACTGAAGAAACAGGGAGAAATTTCTCATTGCCCTCGAGAGACGCCAAGGCAACGTGTTTTCATTTCCAATTTCGTGAAATGACGAGTTTTTATCATGATATCGGATGTTATAAGCAGAAATTCACATCTCCGCTAAAAGTCGGGATTCTCCCATGATTTTCGATTTCAAAATCGCAAAAGGAACTCAAGAAACGGGAAAAAAAACTCACGACCCTGGAGAGAAACCAAGGCAACGTTTTTTCACTTCCAATTTCGTGAAAAAAAGAGTTTTTATCATGAAATTGTATGTTATAAGGCGAAATTCAAGTCTCCGCTGAAAATCGACATTCTCCCATGATCTTCAGTTCCGAATAGGCAAAAGAAACTGACGAAACAGGGAAAAATTTGTCATTTCAATCGAGACACGCCAAGGCAACGTGTTTTCACTTCCCATTATGTGAAATAACGACTTTTTATTATGATATTGGATGTTATAAGCAGAAATTCATATCTCCGCTAAAAGTCTGGATTCTCCCATGATTTTCAATATCAAAAACGCAAAAGGAACTCAAGAAACGGGAAAAAAACCTCACGACCCTGGAGAGAAAACAAGGCAACGTTTTTTCACTTCCAATTTCGTGAAAAAACGAGTTTTTATCATGAAATTGTATGTTATATGTCGAAATTCATGACTCCGCTGAAAATCGACCTTCCACCATGACCTTCAGTTCCAAATAGACAAAAGAAACTGAAGAAACAGGAAGAAATTTCTCATTGCCGCGGAGAGACGCCAAGGCCACTTCTTTTCACTTCTAATTTCGTGAAATAACGAGTTTTTATCATGACATTGGATGTTATAAGCAGAAATTCATATCTCCGCTAAAACTCGGGGATCTCGAAAGATTTTCTATTTCAAACAGGGAAATGGAACTCAAGAAACGGGATAAAAATGTTTACGACCCTGGAGAGAAACCAAGGCAACGTTTTTTCACTTCCAACTTCGTGAAAAAACGAGTTTTTATCATGAAATTGTATGTTATAAGTCGAAATTCATGTCTCCGCTGAAAATCGACCTTCCCTCATGATCTTCAATTCCAAATAAGCAAAAGAAACTGAAGAAACGGGGAGAAATTTCTCGCTGCCCTCGAGAGACGCCAAGGCAACGAGTTTTCACTTCCAATTTCGTGAAATAACGAGTTTGTATCATGATATTGAATGTTATAAGCGGAAACTTATATTTCCGCTGAAAAACGAGATTTTCCCATGATTTTCAATTTCAACTAGGCAAAAGGAACTCAAGAAACGTGAAAAAGATCCTAACGACTCTGGAGAGAAGCCAAGACAATGTTTTTTCATTTCCAATTTCGTGAAAAAACGAGTTTTTATCATGAAATTGTATGTTACAAGGCGAAATTCATGTCTCCGCTAAAAATCGACCTTCCACCATGATGTTCAATTCCAAATACGCAACAGAAACTGGAGAAATAGGAAAAAATTTCTCATTGCCGCCGAGAGACGCCAAGGCCACTTGTTTTCACTTCCAATTTCGTGAAATAACGAGTTTTTATCATGATATTGGATGATATAAGCAGAAATTCATTTCTCCGCTAAAACTCGGGATTCTCAAAAGATTTTCCATTTCAAATAGGGAAAAGGAACTCAAGAAACGGGATAAAAATCTTCACGACCCTGGAGAGAAACCAAGGCAACGTTTTTTCACTTCCAACTTCGTGAAAAAACGAGTTTTTATCATGAAATTGTATGTTATAAGGCGAAATTCATGTATCCGCTGAAAATCGACCTTCCACCATGATGTTCAGTTCCAAATAGGCAAAAGAAACTGAAGAAACAGGAAGAAATTTCTTATTGCCGCCGAGAGACGCCAAGGCCACTTGTTTTTACTTTCAATTTCGTGAAATAACGAGTTTTTATCGTGATATAGGATGCTATAAGCTGAAATTCATTTCTCCGCTAAAACTCGGGATTCTCGAAAGATTTTCAATTTCATATAGGCAAAAGGAACTCAAGAAACGGGAAAAACTTTCTCATTGCCCTCGAGAGACGCGAAGGCAACGGGTTTTTACTTCCAATTTCGTGAAAAACGAGTTTTTATCATGAAATTGTATGTTATAAGTCGAAATTCATGACTCCGCTGAAAATCGACCTTCCACCATGATCTTCAGTTCCAAATAGACAAAAGAAACAAAAGAAACAGGAAGAAATTTCTCATTGCCGCCGAGAGACGCCAAGGCCACTTGTTTTCACTTTCAATTTCGTGACATAACGAGTTTTTATCATGAAATTGTATGTTATAAGGTGAAATTCATGTCTCCGCTGAAAATCGACCTTCCACAATGATCCTCAGTTCCAAATAGGCAAAAGAATCTGAAGAAACAGGAAGAAATTTCTCATTGCCGCCGAGAGACGCCAAGGCCACTTGTTTTCACTTTCAATTTCGTGAAATAACGAGTTTTTATCTTGATATTCGATGTTTTAAGCAGAAATTCATTTCTCCGCTAAAACTCGGGATTCTCGAAAGATTTTCAATTTCAAATAGGGAAAAGGAACTCAAGAAACGGGATAAAAATCTTCACGACCCTGGAGAGAAACCAAGGCAACGTTTTTTTCACTTCCAACTTCGTGAAATAACGAGTTTGTATCATGATATTGAATGTTATAAGCGGAAACTCATATTTCCGCTAAAACTCGGGGATCACGGAAGATTTTCAATTTCATATAGGGAGAAGGAACTCAAGAAACAGGATAAAAATCTTCACAACCCTGGAGAGAAACCAAGGCAACGTTGTTTCACTTCCAACTTCGTGAAAAAACGAGTTTTTATCATGAAATTGTATGTTATAAGGCGAAATTCATGTCTCCGCGGAAAATCGAACCTTCCACCATGTACTTCAGTCCCAAATAGGCAAAAGAAACTGAAGAAACAGGGAGAAATTTCTGACTGCCCTCGAGAGACGCCAAGGCAACGAGTTTTCACTTCCAATTTCGTGAAATAACGAGTTTGTATCATGATATTGAATGTTATAAGCGGAAACTCATCTTTCCTCTGAAAAACGAGATTTTCCCATGATTTTGGATTTCAACTAGGCAAAAGGAACTCAAGAAACGGGAAAAAAATCCCCACGACTCTGGAGAGAAGCCAAGACAACGTTTTTTCACTTCCAATTTCGTGAAATAACGAGTTTTTATCATGAAATTGTATGTTATAAGGCGAAATTCATGTCTCCGCTGAAAATCGACCTTCCACCATGATGTTCAGTTCCAAATAGGCAAAAGAAACTGAAGAAACAGGAAGAAATTTCTCATTGCCGCCGAGAGACGCCAAATCCACTTGTTTTCACTTTCAATTTCGTGAAATAACGAGTTTTTATCGTGATATTGGATGCTATAAGCAGAAATTCATTTCTCCGCTAAAACTCGGGATTCTCGAAAGATTTTCAATTTCATATAGGGAAAAGGAACTCAAGAAACGGGATAAAAATCTTCACGACCCTGGAGAGAAACCGAGGCAACGTTTTTTCACTTCCAACTTCGTGAAAAAACGAGTTTTTATCATGAAATTGTATGTTATAAGGCGAAATTCATGTCTCCGCTGAAAATCGACCTTCCACCATGGACTTCAGTTCCAAATAGGCAAAAGAAACTGAAGAAACAGGGAGAAATTTCTCACTGCCCTCGAGAGACGCCAAGGCAACGAGTTTTCACTTCCAATTTCGTGAAATAACGAGTTTTTATTATGATATTGAATGTTATAAGCGGAAACTCATATTTCCGCTGAAAAACGAAATTTTCCCATGATTTTCAATTTCAACTAGGCAAAAGGAACTCAAGAAATGGGAAAAAAATCCTCAGGACTCTGGAGAGAAGCCAAGACAACGTTTTTTCACTTCCAATTTCGTGAAAAAACGAGTTTTTATCATGAAATTGTATGTTATAAGGCGAAATTCATGTCTCCGCTGAAAATCGACCTTCCACCATGGACTTCAGTTCCAAATAGGCAAAAGAAACTGAAGAAACAGGGAGAAATTTCTCACTGCCCTCGAGAGACGCCAAGGCAACTCATTTTCACTTCCAATTTCCTGAAATAACGAGTTTGTATCATGATATTGAATGTTATAAGCGGAAACTCATATTTCCGCTAAAACTCAAGGATCACGAAAGATTTTCAATTTCATATAGGGAGAAGGAACTCAAGAAACGGGATAAAAATCTTGACGGCCCTGGAGAGAAACCGAGGCAACGTTTTTTCACGTCCAACTTCCTGAAAAAACGAGTTTTTATCATGAAATTGTATGTTATAAGGCGAAATTCATGTCTCCGCTGAAAATCGACCTTCCACCATGTACTTCAGTCCCAAATAGGCAAAAGAAACTGAAGAAACAGGGAGAAATTTCTCACTGCCCTCGAGAGACGCCAAGGCAACGAGTTTTCACTTCCAATTTCGTGAAAAAACGAGTTTTTATCATGAAATTGTATGTTATAAGTCGAAATTCATGACTCCGCTGAAAATCGACCTTCCACAATGATCCTCAGTTCCAAATAGGCAAAAGAATCTGAAGAAACAGGAAGAAATTTCTCATTGCCGCCGAGAGACGCCAAGGCCACTTGTTTTCACTTCCAATTTCGTGAAATAACGAAATTTTATCATGATATTGGATGTTATAAGCAGAAATTCATTTCTCCGCTAAAACTCGGGATTCTCAAAAGATTTTCAATTACAAATAGGGAAAAGGAACTCAAGAAACGGGATAAAAATCTTCACGACCCTGGAGAGAAACCAAGGCAACGTTTTTTCACTTCCAACTTCGTGAAAAAACGAGTTTTTATCATGAAATTGTATGTTATAAGGCGAAATTCATGTCTCCGCTGAAAATCGACCTTCCACCATGATGTTCAGTTCCAAATAGGCAAAAGAAACTGAAGAAACAGGAAGAAATTTTTCATTGCCGCCGAGAGACGCTAAGGCCACTTGTTTTCACTTTCAATTTCGTGAAATAACGAGTTTTTATCATGATATTGGATGCTATAAGCAGAAATTCATTTCTCCGCTAAAACTCGGGATTCTCGAAAGATTTTCAATTTCATATAGGGAAAAGGAACTCAAGAAATGGGATAAAAATCTTCACGACCCTGGAGAGAAACCGAGGCAAGGTTTTGTCACTTCCAACTTCGTGAAAAAACGAGTTTTTATCATGAAATTGTATGTTACCCCTAGGGAAAAAAAGGTTGGGACAAGTACATTGATGGTCCCTCGTTTGCTGATAATTCCACCCATAAAAAAAACTTTAAACAAAATTTTTTTTTAATTGTAAAAAAAAATTGTTTCATAAAAAAAAATACAGAACAATTCGAAAAAAATTTTACAAATCTTGAAAAAACGTTATGTTAAAAAAAAACTAATCTGCATCTATTTTTTAAAGTGTCAAAAGAATCAAATAACAAGTAAAAAATAATAAACCGAAAAATCGCGCGTGAAATCATTTTGGAAAGCGATGCCTCATTCTTCTTATGAGATTCGAACAGCTAAATCAACTGAAAAAAATTCCATCTAATTTACGTGCGGCATTAAAATTTATTATATTAATTCGAGGCCAAGTATTTTCTAATGAATTGAAAAAAGTTACCATTTGAATTACGTGCAGCACTAAAATTTATGATATCAATCGGTGGACAAGTATTTTATTAGTAACTCCAAATTTTGACATTATTGAATTGTTCTAAGAAGCTTTCAAATCCAAAAAATCACATGCAAGCTAGTCATTTCTTACTCTATGGTGGCAGAGACTTATAAGAAAATCGATTCTTCTCAGACTTTCAGGATCCTCTGGTATTATTCACAAAATTCGACGTCGATTGGATCGATACAAATTATGTTTAAATATGTGTTAAAAGTACTTGTCCGGCCCATCACTTTCCGTTTAAATTGTTTATCTAAATAAAAGTCAGAGCTTGTCTAGAACTGATGGATCACAAGCATTCATGCAGAGGGAATTGAGAGAATTATCTTCAAGTAATTTTTACTTAATTGCACTAATTTAATAAAAAACGGAAACAAATTATTCCGCAATATAGAAGGGATATTATTGTGCATCGATAAATGAAAAAAATTGTACATAATGTATATGTTCAAGCTTACAAAATAACTCTGCAGTTTACATTCGATGCGGGCAATTTTTACTTCCCACTTATTCTTCCAGCGAACGAGTTCCATTCGGAATAAGAACTAACCTATACTATTATTAAAAACATAAAATTAATAATGAATCGCATTTCAACAAACTTTTAACGAGATTCTGCCGTGCCATTTCGTTTTTTTATGATTGATTCTTTATTGAATGAATAGTGATGGGCCGGACAAGTACTTTTAACACATATTTAAACATAATTTGTATCGATCCAATCGACGTCGAATTTTGTGAATAATACCAGAGGATCCTGAAAGTCTGAGAAGAATCGATTTTCTTATAAGTCTCTGCCACCATAGAGTAAGAAATGACTAGCTTGCATGTGATTTTTTGGATTTGAAAGCTTCTTAGAACAATTCAATAATGTCAAAATTTGGAGTTACTAATAAAATACTTGTCCACCGATTGATATCATAAATTTTAGTGCTGCACGTAATTCAAATGGTAACTTTTTTCAATTCATTAGAAAATACTTGGCCTCGAATTAATATAATAAATTTTAATGCCGCACGTAAATTAGATGGAATTTTTTTCAGTTGATTTAGCTGTTCGAATCTCATAAGAAGAATGAGGCATCGCTTTCCAAAATGATTTCACGCGCGATTTTTCGGTTTATTATTTTTTACTTGTTATTTGATTCTTTTGACACTTTAAAAAATAGATGCAGATTAGTTTTTTTTTAACATAACGTTTTTTCAAGATTTGTAAAATTTTTTTCGAATTGTTCTGTATTTTTTTTTATGAAATAATTTTTTTTTACAATTAAAAAAAAATTTTGTTTAAAGTTTTTTTTATGGGTGGAATTATCAGCAAACGAGGGACCATCAATGTACTTGTCCCAACCTTTTTTTTCCCTAGGGGAAGTTTATGGTTTGATATCACGTCTTTTTTCTCAAAAGATCCTTATTTATGTTCAGATGACTATAAGATTTTAGTTTAAATATCTATGAATTGTTTATAATTTTCGGCGTATAACGTTGGTTTTCACGAAAAAAGACCTATTTTTCGTCGACATTATACTGAAAATATTTCGATAGAGGTTTATTCTTGGACTTTGGTGATTTTTCTCTTTGTCTTCTAATATGTTTCGTCCATTGGGAACTCAAGAGCATGGAGCAATGCGTGTTGCGGGCCGAGATATGATTTTCGGCTGATAACGTTAGGAAAAATAATGGAAAAGAGGAAAGATAGATCAAATTCAAGACACAACAAATCCAACGGAATTGGCCCTTTTTAAATGTTGCTTTTGCATTCTGAATCTAGACATTTTCGTGTCATTCAAAACGTGTCCCCGATGAAATATATTTCCAAAGTTTGCAAGTGACCGCTGAGATCCAATTATCTACAGTTTGATAGTTGCTGAAAAAAGGCACCCGGAAACATTTATTATGTCAGAACTCAAAGAAGCAAAAAAAACTGAGCGTACTTAATTCCACAGGAGCAACGGAATTCAAAGACGTTTAAAGTATCTGCATTGGTTTTGGAGAAAAACAATTTCAGGAGAATTCAGGAATGAATTTAAAAGTTTAAAAACTCAGAATAAAATAGAAAACGGAAAATTTAGGAATTTAGAAAAGCTGAAGACGTTTGTGATGAATTTTTGAGATTACATGTTACGGTTGGAGTAAAAAATTTAAATGATTGGCACACATGCTGCGACACAAAAATATGAAAGTTTGGAGATATTCGCTTCATACCGCAGTAATACAAACTTCAATAGTATTTAAAAAGAAATACTTTAAAACTTGCTAAACCAAGTTCTATTACTCATTCTCATAATCAAAGATAGGGGGTGATACTTAACACACATATTTATGCACAGAAATTTCAGAGTTCGCAGGTATCTGCTGCGATTCAATGTATCTGCGCAATAAATTTTGAAGACAGCAATTTAAAATCTATCGATAAATGAGCAACTGAAGACTTCTGTGATGAGTTTTTTACTTCATATATATGTTACAGTTAGTTTTAAAAAGTAAAATGAGTGGCACAGTATATCAATTTTATAATTCGCAGATTTTTGCTGTATTTCAATAATCCACATCTATAGTATTATAGAGAAAAGTTGGCAAAAGTCATGATGTTACGTTGAAATGACATAGCGAACATTGTATTCAGAAATTCTGTATGTTCCCATGGATGTTAGCAGGCATTATATTTGATCGCATCCAAAACGGAGCAACTGTAGACTTAGTGTAATGAATCTTTTGACTAATAATTCCACATTTGTAGTTTGCAAAGTGGGAATACTCAACATACATGTCATTTCATAAGTATTGTTGTCAAAATTTGTGTTTGCCTACTGCATTCCAAAGATTCGACTTTTCATATGATCAGCAAACAAAGCATCCAAAGACTTTTTGGAATAAGTTTCAAAATTTGTTACTCGACAGACCAGGTGGAAAAAGAATAACTACACTTACATCAAGACCAGAAACTGTTTTGAGAATCTGATGTACAAAATGTGAGATTGATGATCATAGCTGGAAACCTCTTGAATCACGTTACTACAATCAGCATGAAGAAATAGTAGAAAATCATAGGACACATATTAAGCAATTAATTAATTATATGTATCGATCCGCTGCAAACCGATGGAGTGAAAACAAGGATCGGAGAGGGCAGAGCCAAACTGAATATGAAGCAAAATATGGGAAACATGAGAAATAAATTAGAAAACATTTATTCAATTAAAGTTTACAACATCATTCTAACAGTTCTGTGTGTTTTTGTTGTATTTATTCATATATATAATCTGACGCCTTCATATATATAACCTAGCCTACTGACGATATATTTACACTGGACAATATTTCTCGCACTCTGTTTTAATTGAAAGATTATTTTAGTTAACGCTTATTTCCAGTCGAACAAAATCATGAAATCTTGAAGTTTTCGTTGACATATGCATCGCGCATTTTTTATATCCTTTTTCGCACACATATCACAGACTACATTTACGCGGCCGCTTTGATACTGGTTTAGTATATCACAAAATTTAACGAAATAAATAGTAATATGCACTTCGTTAGATGACGAAAATTATTTTTAGTTATCCCGCACGCACTTCGTAACATCATAACCCCAAACGTCAACATGACGTGAAACTTCGGCTGGTGACTTTCGAGCTCTCGGCATGTGACGTCAGTCCGCGACACCGCCGCGAAGTTAGACCGAGGGACATGAGGCCTTTGATGGTATTATATACAGACATGTCAAATTTCTAAATGTGTTAGTAACTTTTGCATAATCTTGAGCCTGTGCAAAGTTTTTTCTCAGCAATTACGCTACTGATCGTGTTGGTTTCGGGCTCATTCGAAAGAGATTTTGAAATTTAGTCTCCAAACTAATTTTCGCTTAACAAAACATCTCTTGAGCTCCGCAATGCCAGAAAATGACATGCCAGTTTTACCCCCACCACCGCGAATCGTTTTATTCAGAGAAAAGATAGTCTCGGCGAGAGCCTCAGGCCAGCAGACGACAGGGCTGTCAATGTACTTGTCCCGAGACTCTACCGAGTCTCTTGATAAGGCGAAATTCATGTCTCCGCTGAAAATCGACCTTCCACCATGGACTTCAGTTCCAAATAGGCAAAAGAAACTGAAGAAACAGGGAGAAATTTCTCACTGCCCTCGAGAGACGCCAAGGCAACGAGTTTTCACTTCCAATTTCGTGAAATAACGAGTTTTTATCAAGATATTGAATGTTTTAAGCGGAAACTCATATTTCCGCTAAAAATCGAGATTTTGCCATGATTTTCTATTTCAACTAGGCAAAAGGAACTCAAGAAACGGGAAAAAAATCCTCACGACTCTGGAGAGAAGCCAAGACAATGTTTTTTCACTTCCAATTTCGTGAAAAAACGAGTTTTTATCATGAAATTGTATGTTATAAGGCGAAATTCATGTCTCCGCTGAAAATCGACCTTCCACCATGGACTTCAGTTCCAAATAGGCAAAAGAAACTGAAGAAACAGGGAGAAATTTCTCACTGCCCTCGAGAGACGCCAAGGCAACTCATTTTCACTTCCAATTTCCTGAAATAACGAGTTTGTATCATGATATTGAATGTTATAAGCGGAAACTCATATTTCCGCTAAAACTCAAGGATCACGAAAGATTTTCAATTTCATATAGGGAGAAGGAACTCAAGAAACGGGATAAAAATCTTGACGGCCCTGGAGAGAAACCGAGGCAACGTTTTTTCACGTCCAACTTCCTGAAAAAACGAGTTTTTATCATGAAATTGTATGTTATAAGGCGAAATTCATGTCTCCGCTGAAAATCGACCTTCCACCATGTACTTCAGTCCCAAATAGGCAAAAGAAACTGAAGAAACAGGGAGAAATTTCTCACTGCCCTCGAGAGACGCCAAGGCAACGAGTTTTCACTTCCAATTTCGTGAAAAAACGAGTTTTTATAATGATATTGAATGTTATATGCGGAAACTGATATTTCCGCTGAAAAACGAGATTTTGCCATGATTTTCAATTTCAACTAGGCAAAAGGAACTCAAGAAACGGGAAAAAAATCCTCACGACTCTGGAGAGAAGCCAAGACAACGTTTTTTCACTTCCAATTTAGTGAAAAAACCAGTATTTATCATGATATCGCATGTTATAAGCAGAAATTCATAAAGTTGGGATTCTCCCATGATTTTCAATTTCAAATAGGCAAAAGGAACTCAAGAAACGGGAAAAACTTTCTCATTGGCCTCGAGAGACGCGAAGGCAACGGGTTTTTACTTCCAATTTCGTGAAAAACGAGTTTTTATCATGAAATTGTATGTTATAAGTCGAAATTCATGACTCCGCTGAAAATCGACCTTCCACCATGATCTTCAGTTCCAAATAGACAAAAGAAACAAAAGAAACAGGAAGAAATTTCTCATTGCCGCCGAGAGACGCCAAGGCCACTTGTTTTCACTTTCAATTTCGTGAAATAACGAGTTTTTATCATGAAATTGTATGTTATAAGGTGAAATTCATGTCTCCGCTGAAAATCGACCTTCCACAATGATCCTCAGTTCCAAATAGGCAAAAGAATCTGAAGAAACAGGAAGAAATTTCTCATTGCCGCCGAGAGACGCCAAGGCCACTTGTTTTCACTTTCAATTTCGTGAAATAACGAGTTTTTATCTTGATATTCGATGTTTTATACAGAAATTCATTTCTCCGCTAAAACTCGGGATTCTCGAAAGATTTTCAATTTCAAATAGGGAAAAGGAACTCAAGAAACGGGATAAAAATCTTCACGACCCTGGAGAGAAACCAAGGCAACGTTTTTTTCACTTCCAACTTCGTGAAATAACGAGTTTGTATCATGATATTGAATGTTATAAGCGGAAACTCATATTTCCGCTAAAACTCGGGGATCACGGAAGATTTTCAATTTCATATAGGGAGAAGGAACTCAAGAAACAGGATAAAAATCTTCACAACCCTGGAGAGAAACCAAGGCAACGTTGTTTCACTTCCAACTTCGTGAAAAAACGAGTTTTTATCATGAAATTGTATGTTATAAGGCGAAATTCATGTCTCCGCGGAAAATCGAACCTTCCACCATGTACTTCAGTCCCAAATAGGCAAAAGAAACTGAAGAAACAGGGAGAAATTTCTGACTGCCCTCGAGAGACGCCAAGGCAACGAGTTTTCACTTCCAATTTCGTGAAATAACGAGTTTGTATCATGATATTGAATGTTATAAGCGGAAACTCATCTTTCCTCTGAAAAACGAGATTTTCCCATGATTTTGGATTTCAACTAGGCAAAAGGAACTCAAGAAACGGGAAAAAAATCCCCACGACTCTGGAGAGAAGCCAAGACAACGTTTTTTCACTTCCAATTTCGTGAAAAACGAGTATTTATCATGGAATTGTATGTTATAAGGCGCAATTCATGTCTCCGCTGAAAATCGACCTTCCACCATGATCTTCAGTTTCAAATACGCAAAAGAAACTGAAGAAATAGGAAGAAATTTCTCATTGCCGCCGAGAGACGCCAAGGCCACTTGTTTTCACTTCCAATTTCGTGAAATAACGAGTTTTTATCATGAAATTGTATGTTATAAGGCGAAATTCATGTCTCCGCTGAAAATCGACCTTCCACCATGATCTTCAGTTCCAAATAGGTAAAAGAAACTGAAGAAACAGGGAGAAATTTCTCACTGCCCTCGAGAGACGCCAAGGCAACGAGTTTTCACTTCCAATTTCGTGAAAAAACGAGTTTTTATAATGATATTGAATGTTATAAGCGGAAACTGATATTTCCGCTGAAAAACAAGATTTTGCCATGATTTTCAATTTCAACTAGGCAAAAGGAACTCAAGAAACGGGAAAAAAATCCTCACGACTCTGGAGAGAAGCCAAGACAACGTTTTTTCACTTCCAATTTAGTGAAAAAACCAGTATTTATCATGATATCGCATGTTATAAGCAGAAATTCATAAAGTTGGGATTCTCCCATGATTTTCAATTTCAAATAGGCAAAAGGAACTCAAGAAACGGGAAAAACTTTCTCATTGCCCTCGAGAGACGCGAAGGCAACGGGTTTTTACTTCCAATTTCGTGAAAAACGAGTTTTTATCATGAAATTGTATGTTATAAGTCGAAATTCATGACTCCGCTGAAAATCGACCTTCCACCATGATCTTCAGTTCCAAATAGACAAAAGAAACTGAAGAAACAGGAAGAAATTTCTCATTGCGGCCAAGAGACGCCAAGGCCACTTGTTTTCACTTTCAATTTCGTGAAATAACGAGTTTTTATCATGAAATTGTATGTTATAAGGTGAAATTCATGTCTCCGCTGAAAATCGACCTTCCACAATGATCCTCAGTTCCAAATAGGCAAAAGAATCTGAAGAAACAGGAAGAAATTTCTCATTGCCGCCGAGAGACGCCAAGGCCACTTGTTTTCACTTCCAATTTCGTGAAATAACGAAATTTTATCATGATATTGGATGTTATAAGCAGAAATTCATTTCTCCGCTAAAACTCGGGATTCTCAAAAGATTTTCAATTACAAATAGGGAAAAGGAACTCAAGAAACGGGATAAAAATCTTCACGACCCTGGAGAGAAACCAAGGCAACGTTTTTTCACTTCCAACTTCGTGAAAAAACGAGTTTTTATCATGAAATTGTATGTTATAAGGCGAAATTCATGTCTCCGCTGAAAATCGACCTTCCACCATGATGTTCAGTTCCAAATAGGCAAAAGAAACTGAAGAAACAGGAAGAAATTTTTCATTGCCGCCGAGAGACGCTAAGGCCACTTGTTTTCACTTTCAATTTCGTGAAATAACGAGTTTTTATCATGATATTGGATGCTATAAGCAGAAATTCATTTCTCCGCTAAAACTCGGGATTCTCGAAAGATTTTCAATTTCATATAGGGAAAAGGAACTCAAGAAATGGGATAAAAATCTTCACGACCCTGGAGAGAAACCGAGGCAACGTTTTTTCACTTCCAACTTCGTGAAAAAACGAGTTTTTATCATGAAATTGTATGTTACCCCTAGGGAAAAAAAGGTTGGGACAAGTACATTGATGGTCCCTCGTTTGCTGATAATTCCACCCATAAAAAAAACTTTAAACAAAATTTTTTTTTAATTGTAAAAAAAAATTATTTCATAAAAAAAAATACAGAACAATTCGAAAAAAATTTTACAAATCTTGAAAAAACGTTATGTTAAAAAAAAACTAATCTGCATCTATTTTTTAAAGTGTCAAAAGAATCAAATAACAAGTAAAAAATAATAAACCGAAAAATCGCGCGTGAAATCATTTTGGAAAGCGATGCCTCATTCTTCTTATGAGATTCGAACAGCTAAATCAACTGAAAAAAATTCCATCTAATTTACGTGCGGCATTAAAATTTATTATATTAATTCGAGGCCAAGTATTTTCTAATGAATTGAAAAAAGTTACCATTTGAATTACGTGCAGCACTAAAATTTATGATATCAATCGGTGGACAAGTATTTTATTAGTAACTCCAAATTTTGACATTATTGAATTGTTCTAAGAAGCTTTCAAATCCAAAAAATCACATGCAAGCTAGTCATTTCTTACTCTATGGTGGCAGAGACTTATAAGAAAATCGATTCTTCTCAGACTTTCAGGATCCTCTGGTATTATTCACAAAATTCGACGTCGATTGGATCGATACAAATTATGTTTAAATATGTGTTAAAAGTACTTGTCCGGCCCATCACTTTCCGTTTAAATTGTTTATCTAAATAAAAGTCAGAGCTTGTCTAGAACTGAT
Organism: Venturia canescens; assembly: GCF_019457755.1. Classification (NCBI taxonomy): domain Eukaryota; kingdom Metazoa; phylum Arthropoda; class Insecta; order Hymenoptera; family Ichneumonidae; genus Venturia; species Venturia canescens. The sequence goes on from NC_057425.1 coordinate 23,656,381, forward strand.
GGATCACAAGCATTCATGCAGAGGGAATTGAGAGAATTATCTTCAAGTAATTTTTACTTAATTGCACTAATTTAATAAAAAACGGAAACAAATTATTCCGCAATATAGAAGGGATATTATTGTGCATCGATAAATGAAAAAAATTGTACATAATGTATATGTTCAAGCTTACAAAATAACTCTGCAGTTTACATTCGATGCGGGCAATTTTTACTTCCCACTTATTCTTCCAGCGAACGAGTTCCATTCGGAATAAGAACTAACCTATACTATTATTAAAAACATAAAATTAATAATGAATCGCATTTCAACAAACTTTTAACGAGATTCTGCCGTGCCATTTCGTTTTTTTATGATTGATTCTTTATTGAATGAATAGTGATGGGCCGGACAAGTACTTTTAACACATATTTAAACATAATTTGTATCGATCCAATCGACGTCGAATTTTGTGAATAATACCAGAGGATCCTGAAAGTCTGAGAAGAATCGATTTTCTTATAAGTCTCTGCCACCATAGAGTAAGAAATGACTAGCTTGCATGTGATTCTTTTGGATTTGAAAGCTTCTTAGAACAATTCAATAATGTCAAAATTTGGAGTTACTAATAAAATACTTGTCCACCGATTGATATCATAAATTTTAGTGCTGCACGTAATTCAAATGGTAACTTTTTTCAATTCATGAGAAAATACTTGGCCTCGAATTAATATAATAAATTTTAATGCCGCACGTAAATTAGATGGAATTTTTTTCAGTTGATTTAGCTGTTCGAATCTCATAAGAAGAATGAGGCATCGCTTTCCAAAATGATTTCATTCGCGATTTTTCGGTTTATTATTTTTTACTTGTTATTTGATTCTTTTGACACTTTAAAAAATAGATGCAGATTAGTTTTTTTTTAACATAACGTTTTTTCAAGATTTGTAAAATTTTTTTCGAATTGTTCTGTATTTTTTTTTATGAAATAATTTTTTTTTACAATTAAAAAAAAATTTTGTTTAAAGTTTTTTTTATGGGTGGAATTATCAGCAAACGAGGGACCATCAATGTACTTGTCCCAACCTTTTTTTTCCCTAGGGGAAGTTTATGGTTTGATATCACGTCTTTTTTCTCAAAAGATCCTTATTTATGTTCAGATGACTATAAGATTTTAGTTTAAATATCTATGAATTGTTTATAATTTTCGGCGTATAACGTTGGTTTTCACGAAAAAAGACCTATTTTTCGTCGACATTATACTGAAAATATTTCGATAGAGGTTTATTCTTGGACTTTGGTGATTTTTCTCTTTGTCTTCTAATATGTTTCGTCCATTGGGAACTCAAGAGCATGGAGCAATGCGTGTTGCGGGCCGAGATATGATTTTCGGCTGATAACGTTAGGAAAAATAATGGAAAAGAGGAAAGATAGATCAAATTCAAGACACAACAAATCCAACGGAATTGGCCCTTTTTAAATGTTGCTTTTGCATTCTGAATCTAGACATTTTCGTGTCATTCAAAACGTGTCCCCGATGAAATATATTTCCAAAGTTTGCAAGTGACCGCTGAGATCCAATTATCTACAGTTTGATAGTTGCTGAAAAAAGGCACCCGGAAACATTTATTATGTCAGAACTCAAAGAAGCAAAAAAAACTGAGCGTACTTAATTCCACAGGAGCAACGGAATTCAAAGACGTTTAAAGTATCTGCATTGGTTTTGGAGAAAAACAATTTCAGGAGAATTCAGGAATGAATTTAAAAGTTTAAAAACTCAGAATAAAATAGAAAACGGAAAATTTAGGAATTTAGAAAAGCTGAAGACGTTTGTGATGAATTTTTGAGATTACATGTTACGGTTGGAGTAAAAAATTTAAATGATTGGCACACATGCTGCGACACAAAAATATGAAAGTTTGGAGATATTCGCTTCATACCGCAGTAATACAAACTTCAATAGTATTTAAAAAGAAATACTTTAAAACTTGCTAAACCAAGTTCTATTACTCATTCTCATAATCAAAGATAGGGGGTGATACTTAACACACATATTTATGCACAGAAATTTCAGAGTTCGCAGGTATCTGCTGCGATTCAATGTATCTGCGCAATAAATTTTGAAGACAGCAATTTAAAATCTATCGATAAATGAGCAACTGAAGACTTCTGTGATGAGTTTTTTACTTCATATATATGTTACAGTTAGTTTTAAAAAGTAAAATGAGTGGCACAGTATATCAATTTTATAATTCGCAGATTTTTGCTGTATTTCAATAATCCACATCTATAGTATTATAGAGAAAAGTTGGCAAAAGTCATGATGTTACGTTGAAATGACATAGCGAACATTGTATTCAGAAATTCTGTATGTTCCCATGGATGTTAGCAGGCATTATATTTGATCGCATCCAAAACGGAGCAACTGTAGACTTAGTGTAATGAATCTTTTGACTAATAATTCCACATTTGTAGTTTGCAAAGTGGGAATACTCAACATACATGTCATTTCATAAGTATTGTTGTCAAAATTTGTGTTTGCCTACTGCATTCCAAAGATTCGACTTTTCATATGATCAGCAAACAAAGCATCCAAAGACTTTTTGGAATAAGTTTCAAAATTTGTTACTCGACAGACCAGGTGGAAAAAGAATAACTACACTTACATCAAGACCAGAAACTGTTTTGAGAATCTGATGTACAAAATGTGAGATTGATGATCATAGCTGGAAACCTCTTGAATCACGTTACTACAATCAGCATGAAGAAATAGTAGAAAATCATAGGACACATATTAAGCAATTAATTAATTATATGTATCGATCCGCTGCAAACCGATGGAGTGAAAACAAGGATCGGAGAGGGCAGAGCCAAACTGAATATGAAGCAAAATATGGGAAACATGAGAAATAAATTAGAAAACATTTATTCAATTAAAGTTTACAACATCATTCTAACAGTTCTGTGTGTTTTTGTTGTATTTATTCATATATATAATCTGACGCCTTCATATATATAACCTAGCCTACTGACGATATATTTACACTGGACAATATTTCTCGCACTCTGTTTTAATTGAAAGATTATTTTAGTTAACGCTTATTTCCAGTCGAACAAAATCATGAAATCTTGAAGTTTTCGTTGACATATGCATCGCGCATTTTTTATATCCTTTTTCGCACACATATCACAGACTACATTTACGCGGCCGCTTTGATACTGGTTTAGTATATCACAAAATTTAACGAAATAAATAGTAATATGCACTTCGTTAGATGACGAAAATTATTTTTAGTTATCCCGCACGCACTTCGTAACATCATAACCCCAAACGTCAACATGACGTGAAACTTCGGCTGGTGACTTTCGAGCTCTCGGCATGTGACGTCAGTCCGCGACACCGCCGCGAAGTTAGACCGAGGGACATGAGGCCTTTGATGGTATTATATACAGACATGTCAAATTTCTAAATGTGTTAGTAACTTTTGCATAATCTTGAGCCTGTGCAAAGTTTTTTCTCAGCAATTACGCTACTGATCGTGTTGGTTTCGGGCTCATTCGAAAGAGATTTTGAAATTTAGTCTCCAAACTAATTTTCGCTTAACAAAACATCTCTTGAGCTCCGCAATGCCAGAAAATGACATGCCAGTTTTACCCCCACCACCGCGAATCGTTTTATTCAGAGAAAAGATAGTCTCGGCGAGAGCCTCAGGCCAGCAGACGACAGGGCTGTCAATGTACTTGTCCCGAGACTCTACCGAGTCTCTTGATAAGGCGAAATTCATGTCTCCGCTGAAAATCGACCTTCCACCATGGACTTCAGTTCCAAATAGGCAAAAGAAACTGAAGAAACAGGGAGAAATTTCTCACTGCCCTCGAGAGACGCCAAGGCAACGAGTTTTCACTTCCAATTTCGTGAAATAACGAGTTTTTATCAAGATATTGAATGTTATAAGCGGAAACTCATATTTCCGCTAAAAATCGAGATTTTGCCATGATTTTCTATTTCAACTAGGCAAAAGGAACTCAAGAAACGGGAAAAAAATCCTCACGACTCTGGAGAGAAGCCAAGACAATGTTTTTTCACTTCCAATTTCGTGAAAAAACGAGTTTTTATCATGAAATTGTATGTTATAAGGCGAAATTCATGTCTCCGCTGAAAATCGACCTTCCACCATGGACTTCAGTTCCAAATAGGCAAAAGAAACTGAAGAAACAGGGAGAAATTTCTCACTGCCCTCGAGAGACGCCAAGGCAACTCATTTTCACTTCCAATTTCCTGAAATAACGAGTTTGTATCATGATATTGAATGTTATAAGCGGAAACTCATATTTCCGCTAAAACTCAAGGATCACGAAAGATTTTCAATTTCATATAGGGAGAAGGAACTCAAGAAACGGGATAAAAATCTTGACGGCCCTGGAGAGAAACCGAGGCAACGTTTTTTCACGTCCAACTTCCTGAAAAAACGAGTTTTTATCATGAAATTGTATGTTATAAGGCGAAATTCATGTCTCCGCTGAAAATCGACCTTCCACCATGTACTTCAGTCCCAAATAGGCAAAAGAAACAAAAGAAACAGGAAGAAATTTCTCATTGCCGCCGAGAGACGCCAAGGCCACTTGTTTTCACTTTCAATTTCGTGAAATAACGAGTTTTTATCATGAAATTGTATGTTATAAGGTGAAATTCATGTCTCCGCTGAAAATCGACCTTCCACAATGATCCTCAGTTCCAAATAGGCAAAAGAATCTGAAGAAACAGGAAGAAATTTCTCATTGCCGCCGAGAGACGCCAAGGCCACTTGTTTTCACTTTCAATTTCGTGAAATAACGAGTTTTTATCTTGATATTCGATGTTTTATACAGAAATTCATTTCTCCGCTAAAACTCGGGATTCTCGAAAGATTTTCAATTTCAAATAGGGAAAAGGAACTCAAGAAACGGGATAAAAATCTTCACGACCCTGGAGAGAAACCAAGGCAACGTTTTTTTCACTTCCAACTTCGTGAAATAACGAGTTTGTATCATGATATTGAATGTTATAAGCGGAAACTCATATTTCCGCTAAAACTCGGGGATCACGGAAGATTTTCAATTTCATATAGGGAGAAGGAACTCAAGAAACAGGATAAAAATCTTCACAACCCTGGAGAGAAACCAAGGCAACGTTGTTTCACTTCCAACTTCGTGAAAAAACGAGTTTTTATCATGAAATTGTATGTTATAAGGCGAAATTCATGTCTCCGCGGAAAATCGAACCTTCCACCATGTACTTCAGTCCCAAATAGGCAAAAGAAACTGAAGAAACAGGGAGAAATTTCTGACTGCCCTCGAGAGACACCAAGGCAACGAGTTTTCACTTCCAATTTCGTGAAATAACGAGTTTGTATCATGATATTGAATGTTATAAGCGGAAACTCATCTTTCCTCTGAAAAACGAGATTTTCCCATGATTTTGGATTTCAACTAGGCAAAAGGAACTCAAGAAACGGGAAAAAAATCCCCACGACTCTGGAGAGAAGCCAAGACAACGTTTTTTCACTTCCAATTTCGTGAAAAACGAGTATTTATCATGGAATTGTATGTTATAAGGCGCAATTCATGTCTCCGCTGAAAATCGACCTTCCACCATGATCTTCAGTTTCAAATACGCAAAAGAAACTGAAGAAATAGGAAGAAATTTCTCATTGCCGCCGAGAGACGCCAAGGCCACTTGTTTTCACTTCCAATTTCGTGAAATAACGAGTTTTTATCATGAAATTGTATGTTATAAGGCGAAATTCATGTCTCCGCTGAAAATCGACCTTCCACCATGATCTTCAGTTCCAAATAGGTAAAAGAAACTGAAGAAACAGGGAGAAATTTCTCACTGCCCTCGAGAGACGCCAAGGCAACGAGTTTTCACTTCCAATTTCGTGAAAAAACGAGTTTTTATAATGATATTGAATGTTATAAGCGGAAACTGATATTTCCGCTGAAAAACGAGATTTTGCCATGATTTTCAATTTCAACTAGGCAAAAGGAACTCAAGAAACGGGAAAAAAATCCTCACGACTCTGGAGAGAAGCCAAGACAACGTTTTTTCACTTCCAATTTAGTGAAAAAACCAGTATTTATCATGATATCGCATGTTATAAGCAGAAATTCATAAAGTTGGGATTCTCCCATGATTTTCAATTTCAAATAGGCAAAAGGAACTCAAGAAACGGGAAAAACTTTCTCATTGCCCTCGAGAGACGCGAAGGCAACGGGTTTTTACTTCCAATTTCGTGAAAAACGAGTTTTTATCATGAAATTGTATGTTATAAGTCGAAATTCATGACTCCGCTGAAAATCGACCTTCCACCATGATCTTCAGTTCCAAATAGACAAAAGAAACTGAAGAAACAGGAAGAAATTTCTCATTGCGGCCAAGAGACGCCAAGGCCACTTGTTTTCACTTTCAATTTCGTGAAATAACGAGTTTTTATCATGAAATTGTATGTTATAAGGTGAAATTCATGTCTCCGCTGAAAATCGACCTTCCACAATGATCCTCAGTTCCAAATAGGCAAAAGAATCTGAAGAAACAGGAAGAAATTTCTCATTGCCGCCGAGAGACGCCAAGGCCACTTGTTTTCACTTCCAATTTCGTGAAATAACGAAATTTTATCATGATATTGGATGTTATAAGAAGAAATTCATTTCTCCGCTAAAACTCGGGATTCTCAAAAGATTTTCAATTACAAATAGGGAAAAGGAACTCAAGAAACGGGATAAAAATCTTCACGACCCTGGAGAGAAACCAAGGCAACGTTTTTTCACTTCCAACTTCGTGAAAAAACGAGTTTTTATCATGAAATTGTATGTTATACGGCGAAATTCATGTCTCCGCTGAAAATCGACCTTCCACCATGATGTTCAGTTCCAAATAGGCAAAAGAAACTGAAGAAACAGGAAGAAATTTTTCATTGCCGCCGAGAGACGCTAAGGCCACTTGTTTTCACTTTCAATTTCGTGAAATAACGAGTTTTTATCATGATATTGGATGCTATAAGCAGAAATTCATTTCTCCGCTAAAACTCGGGATTCTCGAAAGATTTTCAATTTCATATAGGGAAAAGGAACTCAAGAAATGGGATAAAAATCTTCACGACCCTGGAGAGAAACCGAGGCAACGTTTTTTCACTTCCAACTTCGTGAAAAAACGAGTTTTTATCATGAAATTGTATGTTATAAGGCGAAATTCATGTCTCCGCTGAAAATCGACCTTCCACCATGGACTTCAGTTCCAAATAGGCAAAAGAAACTGAAGAAACAGGAAGAAATTTCTCATTGCCGCCGAGAGACGCCAAATCCACTTGTTTTCACTTTCAATTTCGTGAAATAACGAGTTTTTATCGTGATATTGGATGCTATAAGCAGAAATTCATTTCTCCGCTAAAACTCGGGATTCTCGAAAGATTTTCAATTTCATATAGGGAAAAGGAACTCAAGAAACGGGATAAAAATCTTCACGACCCTGGAGAGAAACCGAGGCAACGTTTTTTCACGTCAAACTTCCTGAAAAAACGAGTTTTTATCATGAAATTGTATGTTATAAGGCGAAATTCATGTCTCCGCTGAAAATCGACCTTCCACCATATACTTCAGTCCCAAATAGGCAAAAGAAACTGAAGAAACAGGGAGAAATTCCTCACTGCCCTCGAGAGACGCCAAGCCAACGAGTTTTCACTTCCAATTTCGTGAAAAAACGAGTTTTTATAATGATATTGAATGTTATAAGCGGAAACTGATATTTCCGCTGAAAAACGAGATTTTGCCATGATTTTCCATTTCAACTAGGCAAAAGGAACTCAAGAAACGGGAAAAAAATCCTCACGACTCTGGAGAGAAGCCAAGACAACGTTTTTTCACTTCCAATTTAGTGAAAAAACCAGTATTTATCATGATATCGCATGTTATAAGCAGAAATTCATAAAGTTGGGATTCTCCCATGATTTTCAATTTCAAATAGGCAAAAGGAACTCAAGAAACGGGAAAAACTTTCTCATTGCCCTCGAGAGACGCGAAGGCAACGGGTTTTTACTTCAAATTTCGTGAAAAACGAGTTTTTATCATCAAATTGTATGTTATATGTCGAAATTCATGACTCCGCTGAAAATCGACCTTCCACCATGACCTTCAGTTCCAAATAGACAAAAGACACTGAAGAAACAGGAAGAAATTTCTCATTGCCGCGGAGAGACGCCAAGGTCACTTGTTTTCACTTCTAATTTCGTGAAATAACGAGTTTTTATCATGACATTGGATGTTATAAGCAGAAATTCATATCTCCGCTAAAACTCGGGGATCTCGAAAGATTTTCTATTTCAAACAGGGAAATGGAACTCAAGAAACGGGATAAAAATGTTCACGACCCTGGAGAGAAACCAAGGCAACGTTTTTTCACTTCCAACTTCGTGAAAAAACGAGTTTTTATCATGAAATTGTATGTTATAAGTCGAAATTCATGTCTCCGCTGAAAATCGACCTTCCCTCATGATCTTCAATTCCAAATAAGCAAAAGAAACTGAAGAAACAGGGAGAAATTTCTCACTGCCCTCGAGAGACGCCAAGGCAACGAGTTTTCACTTCCAATTTCGTGAAATAACGAGTTTGTATCATGATATTGAATGTTATAAGCGGAAACTTATATTTCCGCTGAAAAACGAGATTTTCCCATGATTTTCAATTTCAACTAGGCAAAAGGAACTCAAGAAACGTGAAAAAGATCCTTACGACTCTGGAGAGAAGCCAAGACAATGTTTTTTCATTTCCAATTTCGTGAAAAAACGAGTTTTTATCATGAAATTGTATGTTACAAGGCGAAATTCATGTCTCCGCTGAAAATCGACCTTCCACCATGATGTTCAATTCCAAATACGCAACAGAAACTGAAGAAATAGGAAAAAATTTCTCATTGCCGCCGAGAGACGCCAAGGCCACTTGTTTTCACTTCCAATTTCGTGAAATAACGAGTTTTTATCATGATATTGGATGATATAAGCAGAAATTCATTTCTCCGCTAAAACTCGGGATTCTCAAAAGATTTTCCATTTCAAATAGGGAAAAGGAACTCAAGAAACGGGATAAAAATCTTCACGACCCTGGAGAGAAACCAAGGCAACGTTTTTTCACTTCCAACTTCGTGAAAAAACGAGTTTTTATCATGAAATTGTATGTTATAAGGCGAAATTCATGTCTCCGCTGAAAATCGACCTTCCACCATGATGTTCAGTTCCAAATAGGCAAAAGAAACTGAAGAAACAGGAAGAAATTTCTTATTGCCGCCGAGAGACGCCAAGGCCACTTGTTTTCACTTTCAATTTCGTGAAATAACGAGTTTTTATCGTGATATAGGATGCTATAAGCTGAAATTCATTTCTCCGCTAAAACTCGGGATTCTCGAAAGATTTTCAATTTCATATAGGGAAAAGGAACTCAAGAAACGGGATAAAAATCTTCACGACCCTGGAGAGAAACCGAGGCAACGTTTTTTCACTTCCAACTTCGTGAAAAAACGAGTTTTTATCATGAAATTGTATGTTATAAGGCGAAATTCATGTCTCCGCTGAAAATCGACCTTCCACCATGGACTTCAGTTCCAAATAGGCAAAAGGAACTCAAGAAACGGGAAAAACTTTCTCATTGCCCTCGAGAGACGCGAAGGCAACGGGTTTTTACTTCCAATTTCGTGAAAAACGAGTTTTTATCATGAAATTGTATGTTATAAGTCGAAATTCATGACTCCGCTGAAAATCGACCTTCCACCATGATCTTCAGTTCCAAATAGACAAAAGAAACTGAAGAAACAGGAAGAAATTTTTCATTGCCGCCGAGAGACGCCAAGGCCACTTGTTTTCACTTTCAATTTCGTGAAATAACGAGTTTTTATCGTGATATTGGATGCTATAAGCAGAAATTCATTTCTCCGCTAAAACTCGGGATTCTCGAAAGATTTTCAATTTCATATAGGGAAAAGGAACTCAAGAAACGGGATAAAAATCTTCACGACCCTGGAGAGAAACCGAGGCAACGTTTTTTCACTTCCAACTTCGTGAAAAAACGAGTTTTTATCATGAAATTGTATGTTATAAGGCGAAATTCATGTCTCCGCTGAAAATCGACCTTCCACCATGGACTTCAGTTCCAAACAGGCAAAAGAAACTGAAGAAACAGGGAGAAATTTCTCACTGCCCTCGAGAGACGCCAAGGCAACGAGTTTTCACTTCCAATTTCGTGAAATAACGAGTTTTTATTATGATATTGAATGTTATAAGCGGAAACTCATATTTCCGCTGAAAAACGAAATTTTCCCATGATTTTCAATTTCAACTAGGCAAAAGGAACTCAAGAAATGGGAAAAAAATCCTCAGGACTCTGGAGAGAAGCCAAGACAACGTTTTTTCACTTCCAATTTAGTGAAAAAACCAGTATTTATCATGATATCGCATGTTATAAGCAGAAACTCATAAAGTTGGGATTCTCCCATGATTTTCAATTTCAAATAGGCAAAAGGAACTCAAGAAACGGGAAAAACTTTCTCATTGCCCTCGAGAGACGCGAAGGCAACGGGTTTTTACTTCCAATTTCGTGAAAAACGAGTTTTTATCATGAAATTGTATGTTATAAGTCGAAATTCATGACTCCGCTGAAAATCGACCTTCCACCATGATCTTCAGTTCCAAATAGACAAAAGAAACTGAAGAAACAGGAAGAAATTTCTCATTGCGGCCAAGAGACGCCAAGGCCACTTGTTTTCACTTTCAATTTCGTGAAATAACGAGTTTTTATCATGAAATTGTATATTATAAGGTGAAATTCATGTCTCCGCTGAAAATCGACCTTCCACAATGATCCTCAGTTCCAAATAGGCAAAAGAATCTGAAGAAACAGGAAGAAATTTCTCATTGCCGCCGAGAGACGCCAAGGCCACTTGTTTTCACTTCCAATTTCGTGAAATAACGAAATTTTATCATGATATTGGATGTTATAAGCAGAAATTCATTTCTCCGCTAAAACTCGGGATTCTCAAAAGATTTTCAATTACAAATAGGGAAAAGGAACTCAAGAAACGGGATAAAAATCTTCACGACCCTGGAGAGAAACCAAGGCAACGTTTTTTCACTTCCAACTTCGTGAAAAAACGAGTTTTTATCATGAAATTGTATGTTATAAGGCGAAATTCATGTCTCCGCTGAAAATCGACCTTCCACCATGATGTTCAGTTCCAAATAGGCAAAAGAAACTGAAGAAACATGAAGAAATTTTTCATTGCCGCCGAGAGACGCTAAGGCCACTTGTTTTCACTTTCAATTTCGTGAAATAACGAGTTTTTATCATGATATTGGATGCTATAAGCAGAAATTCATTTCTCCGCTAAAACTCGGGATTCTCGAAAGATTTTCAATTTCATATAGGGAAAAGGAACTCAAGAAATGGGATAAAAATCTTCACGACCCTGGAGAGAAACCGAGGCAACGTTTTTTCACTTCCAACTTCGTGAAAAAACGAGTTTTTATCATGAAATTGTATGTTATAAGGCGAAATTCATGTCTCCGCTGAAAATCGACCTTCCACCATGGACTTCAGTTCCAAATAGGCAAAAGAAACTGAAGAAACAGGGAGAAATTTCTGACTGCCCTCGAGAGACGCCAAGGCAACGAGTTTTCACTTCCAATTTCGTGAAATAACGAGTTTGTATCATGATATTGAATGTTATAAGCGGAAACTCATCTTTCCTCTGAAAAACGAGATTTTCCCATGATTTTGGATTTCAACTAGGCAAAAGGAACTCAAGAAACGGGAAAAAAATCCCCACGACTCTGGAGAGAAGCCAAGACAACGTTTTTTCACTTCCAATTTCGTGAAAAACGAGTATTTATCATGGAATTGTATGTTATAAGGCGCAATTCATGTCTCCGCTGAAAATCGACCTTCCACCATGATCTTCAGTTTCAAATACGCAAAAGAAACTGAAGAAATAGGAAGAAATTTCTCATTGCCGCCGAGAGACGCCAAGGCCACTTGTTTTCACTTCCAATTTCGTGAAATAACGAGTTTTTATCATGATATTGGATGTTATAAGCAGAAATTCATTTCTCCGCTAAAACTCGGGATTCTCAAAAGATTTTCAATTACAAATAGGGAAAAGGAACTCAAGAAACGGGATAAAAATCTTCACGACCCTGGAGAGAAACCAAGGCAACGTTTTTTCACTTCCAACTTCGTGAATAAACGAGTTTTTATCATGAAATTGTATGTTTTAAGGCGAAATTCATGTCTCCGCTGAAAATCGACCTTCCACCATGATGTTCAGTTCCAAATAGGCAAAAGAAACTGAAGAAACAGGAAGAAATTTCTCATTGCCGCCGAGAGACGCCAAATCCACTTGTTTTCACTTTCAATTTCGTGAAATAACGAGTTTTTATCGTGATATTGGATGCTATAAGCAGAAATTCATTTCTCCGCTAAAACTCAGGATTCTCCCATGATTTTCGATTTCATAAAGGCAAAAGGAACTCAAGAAACGGGAAAAAAAAACCTCACGACCCTGGAGAGAAACCAAGGCAACGTTTTTTCACTTCTAATTTCGTGAAAAAACGAGTTTTTATCATGAAAGTGTATGTTATAAGGCGAAATTCATGTCTCCGCCGAAAATCGACCTTCCACCATGATCTTCAGTTCCAAATAGGTAAAAGAAACTGAAGAAACAGGGAGAAATTTCTCACTGCCCTCGAGAGACGCCAAGGCAACGAGTTTTCACTTCCAATTTCGTGAAAAAACGAGTTTTTATAATGATATTGAATGTTATAAGCGGAAACTGATATTTCCGCTGAAAAACGAGAATTTGCCATGATTTTCAATTTCAACTAGGCAAAAGGAACTCAAGAAACGGGAAAAAAATCCTCACGACTCTGGAGAGAAGCCAAGACAACGTTTTTTTACTTCCAATTTAATGAAAAAACCAGTATTTATCATGATATCGCATGTTATAAGCAGAAATTCATAAAGTTGGGATTCTCCCATGATTTTCAATTTCAAATAGGCAAATGGAACTCAAGAAACGGGAAAAACTTTCTCATTGCCCTCGAGAGACGCGAAGGCAACGGGTTTTTACTTCCAATTTCGTGAAAAACGAGTTTTTATCATGAAATTGTATGTTATAAGTCGAAATTCATGACTCCGCTGAAAATCGACCTTCCACCATGATCTTCAGTTCCAAATAGACAAAAGAAACTGAAGAAACAGGAAGAAATTTCTCATTGCGGCCAAGAGACGCCAAGGCCACTTGTTTTCACTTTCAATTTCGTGAAATAACGAGTTTTTATCATGAAATTGTATGTTATAAGGTGAAATTCATGTCTCCGCTGAAAATCCACCTTCCACAATGATCCTCAGTTCCAAATAGGCAAAAGAATCTGAAGAAACAGGATGAAATTTCTCATTGCCGCCGAGAGACGCCAAGGCCACTTGTTTTCACTTTCAATTTCGTGAAATAACGAGTTTTTATCATGATATTCGATGTTTTAAGCAGAAATTCATTTCTCCGCAGAAACTCGGGGATCACGAAAGATTTTCAATTTCATATAGGGAGAAGGAACGCAAGAAACAGGATAAAAATCTTCACAACCCTGGAGAGAAACCAAGGCAACGTTGTTTCACTTCCAACTTCGTGAAAAAACGAGTTTTTATCATGAAATTGTATGTTATAAGGCGAAATTCATGTCTCCGCGGAAAATCGACCTTCCACCATGTACTTCAGTCCCAAATAGGCAAAAGAAACTGAAGAAACAGGAAGAAATTTCTCATTGCCGCCGAGAGACGCCAAGGCCACTTGTTTTCACTTTCAATTTCGTGAAATAACGAGTTTTTATCATGATATTCGATGTTTTAAGCAGAAATTCATATCTCCGCTAAAACTCGGAATTCTCGAAAGATTTTCCATTTCAAATAGGGAAAAGGAACTCAAGAAACGGGATAAAAATCTTCACGACCCTGGAGAGAAACCAAGGCAACGTTTTTTCACTTCCAACTTCGTGAAAAAACGAGTTTTTATCATGAAATTGTATGTTATAAGGTGAAATTCATGTCTCCGCTGAAAATCGACCTTCCACAATGATCCTCAGTTCCAAATAGGCAAAAGAATCTGAAGAAACAGGGAGAAATTTCTCATTGCCGCCGAGATACGCCAAGGCCACTTGTTTTCACTTTCAATTTCGTGAAATAACGAGTTTTTATCATGATATTGGATGTTATAAGCAGAAATTCATATCTCCGCTAAAACTCGGGGATCTCGAAAGATTTTATATTTCAAATAGGGAAAAGGAACTCAAGAAACGGGATAAAAATCTTTACGACCCTGGAGAGAAACCAAGGCAACGTTTTTTCACTTCGAACTTCGTGAAAAAACGAGTTTTTATCATGAAATTGTATGTTATAAGTCGAAATTCATGTCTCCGCTGAAAATCGACCTTCCACCATGATCTTTAGTTCCAAATAGGCAAAAGAAACTGAAGAAACAGGGAGAAATTTCTCACTGCCCTCGAGAGACGCCAAGCAACGAGTTTTCACGTCCAATTTCGTGAAAAAACGAGTTTTTATAATGATATTGAATGTTATAAGCGGAAACTGATATTTCCGCTGAAAAACGAGATTTTGCCATGATTTTCCATTTCAACTAGGCAAAAGGAACTCAAGAAACGGGAAAAAAATCCTCACGACTCTGGAGAGAAGCCAAGACAACGTTTTTTCACTTCCAATTTAGTGAAAAAACCAGTATTTATCATGATATCGCATGTTATAAGCAGAAATTCATAAAGATGGGATTCTCCCATGATTTTCAATTTCAAATAGGCAAAAGGAACTCAAGAAACGGGAAAAACTTTCTCATTGCCCTCGAGAGACGCGAAGGCAACGAGTTTTTACTTCAAATTTCGTGAAAAACGAGTTTTTATCATCAAATTGTATGTTATATGTCGAAATTCATGACTCCGCTGAAAATCGACCTTCCACCATGACCTTCAGTTCCAAATAGACAAAAGAAACTGAAGAAACAGGAAAAAATTTCTCATTGCCGCGGAGAGACGCCAAGGCCACTTGTTTTCACTTCTAATTTCGTGAAATAACGAGTTTTTATCATGATATTGAATGTTATAAGCGGAAACTTATATTTCCGCTGAAAAACGAGATTTTCCCATGATTTTCAATTTCAACTAGGCAAAAGGAACTCAAGAAACGTGAAAAAGATCCTTACGACTCTGGAGAGAAGCCAAGACAATGTTTTTTCATTTCCAATTTCGTGAAAAAACGAGTTTTTATCATGAAATTGTATGTTACAAGGCGAAATTCATGTCTCCGCTGAAAATCGACCTTCCACCATGATGTTCAATTCCAAATACGCAACAGAAACTGAAGAAATAGGAAAAAATTTCTCATTGCCGCCGAGAGACGCCAAGGCCACTTGTTTTCACTTCCAATTTCGTGAAATAACGAGTTTTTATCATGATATTGGATGATATAAGCAGAAATTCATTTCTCCGCTAAAACTCGGGATTCTCAAAAGATTTTCCATTTCAAATAGGGAAAAGGAACTCAAGAAACGGGATAAAAATCTTCACGACCCTGGAGAGAAACCAAGGCAACGTTTTTTCACTTCCAACTTCGTGAAAAAACGAGTTTTTATCATGAAATTGTATGTTATAAGGCGAAATTCATGTCTCCGCTGAAAATCGACCTTCCACCATGATGTTCAGTTCCAAACAGGCAAAAGAAACTGAAGAAACAGGAAGAAATTTCTTATTGCCGCCGAGAGACGCCAAGGCCACTTGTTTTTACTTTCAATTTCGTGAAATAACGAGTTTTTATCGTGATATAGGATGCTATAAGCTGAAATTCATTTCTCCGCTAAAACTCGGGATTCTCGAAAGATTTTCAATTTCATATAGGCAAAAGGAACTCAAGAAACGGGAAAAACTTTCTCATTGCCCTCGAAAGACGCGAAGGCAACGGGTTTTTACTTCCAATTTCGTGAAAAACGAGTTTTTATCATGAAATTGTATGTTATAAGTCGAAATTCATGACTCCGCTGAAAATCGACCTTCCACCATGATCTTCAGTTCCAAATAGACAAAAGAAACTGAAGAAACAGGAAGAAATTTTTCATTGCCGCCGAGAGACGCCAAGGCCACTTGTTTTCACTTTCAATTTCGTGAAATAACGAGTTTTTATCGTGATATTGGATGCTATAAGCAGAAATTCATTTCTCCGCTAAAACTCGGGATTCTCGAAAGATTTTCAATTTCATATAGGGAAAAGGAACTCAAGAAACGGGATAAAAATCTTCACGACCCTGGAGAGAAACCGAGGCAACGTTTTTTCACTTCCAACTTCGTGAAAAAACGAGTTTTTATCATGAAATTGTATGTTATAAGGCGAAATTCATGTCTCCGCTGAAAATCGACC
The DNA here is from genome assembly GCF_019457755.1 of Venturia canescens. Lineage (NCBI taxonomy): Eukaryota > Metazoa > Arthropoda > Insecta > Hymenoptera > Ichneumonidae > Venturia > Venturia canescens. The sequence continues at coordinate 23,672,848 of NC_057425.1, forward strand.
TTCCACCATGGACTTCGGTTCCAAATAGGCAAAAGAAACTGAAGAAACAGGGAGAAATTTCTCACTGCCCTCGAGAGACGCCAAGGCAACGAGTTTTCACTTCCAATTTCATGAAATAACGAGTTTTTATTATGATATTGAATGTTATAAGCGGAAACTCATATTTCCGCTGAAAAACGAAATTTTCCCATGATTTTCAATTTCAACTAGGCAAAAGGAACTCAAGAAATGGGAAAAAAATCCTCAGGACTCTGGAGAGAAGCCAAGACAACGTTTTTTCACTTCCAATTTAGTGAAAAAACCAGTATTTATCATGATATCGCATGTTATAAGCAGAAATTCATAAAGTTGGGATTCTCCCATGATTTTCAATTTCAAATAGGCAAAAGGAACTCAAGAAACGGGAAAAACTTTCTCATTGCCCTCGAGAGACGCGAAGGCAACGGGTTTTTACTTCCAATTTCGTGAAAAACGAGTTTTTATCATGAAATTGTATGTTATAAGTCGAAATTCATGACTCCGCTGAAAATCGACCTTCCACCATGATCTTCAGTTCCAAATAGACAAAAGAATCTGAAGAAACAGGAAGAAATTTCTCATTGCCGCCGAGAGACGCCAAGGCCACTTGTTTTCACTTCCAATTTCGTGAAATAACGAAATTTTATCATGATATTGGATGTTATAAGCAGAAATTCATTTCTCCGCTAAAACTCGGGATTCTCAAAAGATTTTCAATTACAAATAGGGAAAAGGAACTCAAGAAACGGGATAAAAATCTTCACGACCCTGGAGAGAAACCAAGGCAACGTTTTTTCACTTCCAACTTCGTGAAAAAACGAGTTTTTATCATGAAATTGTATGTTATAAGGCGAAATTCATGTCTCCGCTGAAAATCGACCTTCCACCATGATGTTCAGTTCCAAATAGGCAAAAGAAACTGAAGAAACAGGAAGAAATTTTTCATTGCCGCCGAGAGACGCTAAGGCCACTTGTTTTCACTTTCAATTTCGTGAAATAACGAGTTTTTATCATGATATTGGATGCTATAAGCAGAAATTCATTTCTCCGCTAAAACTCGGGATTCTCGAAAGATTTTCAATTTCATATAGGGAAAAGGAACTCAAGAAATGGGATAAAAATCTTCACGACCCTGGAGAGAAACCGAGGCAACGTTTTTTCACTTCCAACTTCGTGAAAAAACGAGTTTTTATCATGAAATTGTATGTTATAAGGCGAAATTCATGTCTCCGCTGAAAATCGACCTTCCACCATGGACTTCAGTTCCAAATAGGCAAAAGAAACTGAAGAAACAGGGAGAAATTTCTCACTGCCCTCGAGAGACGCCAAGGCAACGAGTTTTCACTTCCAATTTCGTGAAATAACGAGGTTTTATCAAGATATTGAATGTTATAAGCGGAAACTCATATTTCCGCTAAAAATCGAGATTTTGCCATGATTTTCTATTTCAACTAGGCAAAAGGAACTCAAGAAACGGGAAAAAAATCCTCACGACTCTGGAGAGAAGCCAAGACAATGTTTTTTCACTTCCAATTTCGTGAAAAAACGAGTTTTTATCATGAAATTGTATGTTATAAGGCGAAATTCATGTCTCCGCTGAAAATCGACCTTCCACCATGGACTTCAGTTCCAAATAGGCAAAAGAAACTGAAGAAACAGGGAGAAATTTCTCACTGCCCTCGAGAGACGCCAAGGCAACTCATTTTCACTTCCAATTTCCTGAAATAACGAGTTTGTATCATGATATTGAATGTTATAAGCGGAAACTCATATTTCCGCTAAAACTCAAGGATCACGAAAGATTTTCAATTTCATATAGGGAGAAGGAACTCAAGAAACGGGATAAAAATCTTGACGGCCCTGGAGAGAAACCGAGGCAACGTTTTTTCACGTCCAACTTCCTGAAAAAACGAGTTTTTATCATGAAATTTTATGTTATAAGGCGAAATTCATGTCTCCGCTGAAAATCGACCTTCCACCATGTACTTCAGTCCCAAATAGGCAAAAGAAACTGAAGAAACAGGGAGAAATTTCTCACTGCCCTCGAGAGACGCCAAGGCAACGAGTTTTCACTTCCAATTTCGTGAAAAAACGAGTTTTTATAATGATATTGAATGTTATATGCGGAAACTGATATTTCCGCTGAAAAACGAGATTTTGCCATGATTTTCAATTTCAACTAGGCAAAAGGAACTCAAGAAACGGGAAAAAAATCCTCACGACTCTGGAGAGAAGCCAAGACAACGTTTTTTCACTTCCAATTTAGTGAAAAAACCAGTATTTATCATGATATCGCATGTTATAAGCAGAAATTCATAAAGTTGGGATTCTCCCATGATTTTCAATTTCAAATAGGCAAAAGGAACTCAAGAAACGGGAAAAACTTTCTCATTGGCCTCGAGAGACGCGAAGGCAACGGGTTTTTACTTCCAATATCGTGAAAAACGAGTTTTTATCATGAAATTGTATGTTATAAGTCGAAATTCATGACTCCGCTGAAAATCGACCTTCCACCATGATCTTCAGTTCCAAATAGACAAAAGAAACAAAAGAAACAGGAAGAAATTTCTCATTGCCGCCGAGAGACGCCAAGGCCACTTGTTTTCACTTTCAATTTCGTGAAATAACGAGTTTTTATCATGAAATTGTATGTTATAAGGTGAAATTCATGTCTCCGCTGAAAATCGACCTTCCACAATGATCCTCAGTTCCAAATAGGCAAAAGAATCTGAAGAAACAGGAAGAAATTTCTCATTGCCGCCGAGAGACGCCAAGGCCACTTGTTTTCACTTTCAATTTCGTGAAATAACGAGTTTTTATCTTGATATTCGATGTTTTAAGCAGAAATTCATTTCTCCGCTAAAACTCGGGATTCTCGAAAGATTTTCAATTTCAAATAGGGAAAAGGAACTCAAGAAACGGGATAAAAATCTTCACGACCCTGGAGAGAAACCAAGGCAACGTTTTTTTCACTTCCAACTTCGTGAAATAACGAGTTTGTATCATGATATTGAATGTTATACGCGGAAACTCATATTTCCGCTAAAACTCGGGGATCACGGAAGATTTTCAATTTCATATAGGGAGAAGGAACTCAAGAAACAGGATAAAAATCTTCACAACCCTGGAGAGAAACCAAGGCAACGTTGTTTCACTTCCAACTTCGTGAAAAAACGAGTTTTTCTCATGAAATTGTATGTTATAAGGCGAAATTCATGTCTCCGCGGAAAATCGAACCTTCCACCATGTACTTCAGTCCCAAATAGGCAAAAGAAACTGAAGAAACAGGGAGAAATTTCTGACTGCCCTCGAGAGACGCCAAGGCAACGAGTTTTCACTTCCAATTTCGTGAAATAACGAGTTTGTATCATGATATTGAATGTTATAAGCGGAAACTCATCTTTCCTCTGAAAAACGAGATTTTCCCATGATTTTGGATTTCAACTAGGCAAAAGGAACTCAAGAAACGGGAAAAAAATCCCCACGACTCTGGAGAGAAGCCAAGACAACGTTTTTTCACTTCCAATTTCGTGAAAAACGAGTATTTATCATGGAATTGTATGTTATAAGGCGCAATTCATGTCTCCGCTGAAAATCGACCTTCCACCATGATCTTCAGTTTCAAATACGCAAAAGAAACTGAAGAAATAGGAAGAAATTTCTCATTGCCGCCGAGAGACGCCAAGGCCACTTGTTTTCACTTCTAATTTCGTGAAATAACGAGTTTTTATCATGAAATTGTATGTTATAAGGCGAAATTCATGTCTCCGCTGAAAATCGACCTTCCACCATGATGTTCAGTTCCAAATAGGCAAAAGAAACTGAAGAAACAGGAAGAAATTTCTCATTGCCGCCGAGAGACGCCAAATCCACTTGTTTTCACTTTCAATTTCGTGAAATAACGAGTTTTTATCGTGATATTGGATGCTATAAGCAGAAATTCATTTCTCCGCTAAAACTCGGGATTCTCGAAAGATTTTCAATTTCATATAGGGAAAAGGAACTCAAGAAACGGGATAAAAATCTTCACGACCCTGGAGAGAAACCGAGGCAACGTTTTTTCACGTCAAACTTCCTGAAAAAACGAGTTTTTATCATGAAATTGTATGTTATAAGGCGAAATTCATGTCTCCGCTGAAAATCGACCTTCCACCATGATCTTCAGTTCCAAATAGATAAAAGAAACTGAAGAAACAGGGAGAAATTTCTCACTGCCCTCGAGAGACGCCAAGGCAACGAGTTTTCACTTCCAATTTCGTGAAAAAACGAGTTTTTATAATGATATTGAATGTTATAAGCGGAAACTGATATTTCCGCTGAAAAACGAGATTTTGCCATGATTTTCAATTTCAACTAGGCAAAAGGAACTCAAGAAACGGGAAAAAAATCCTCACGACTCTGGAGAGAAGCCAAGACAACGTTTTTTTACTTCCAATTTAATGAAAAAACCAGTATTTATCATGATATCGCATATTATAAGCAGAAATTCATAAAGTTGGGATTCTCCCATGATTTTCAATTTCAAATAGGCAAATGGAACTCAAGAAACGGGAAAAACTTTCTCATTGCCCTCGAGAGACGCGAAGGCAACGGGTTTTTCCTTCCAATTTCGTGAAAAACGAGTTTTTATCATGAAATTGTATGTTATAAGTCGAAATTCATGACTCCGCTGAAAATCGACCTTCCACCATGATCTTCAGTTCCAAATAGACAAAAGAAACTGAAGAAACAGGAAGAAATTTCTCATTGCCGCCGAGAGACGCCAAGGCCACTTGTTTTCACTTTCAATTTCGTGAAATAACGAGTTTTTATCATGATATTCGATGTTTTAAGCAGAAATTCATATCTCCGCTAAAACTCGGAATTCTCGAAAGATTTTCAATTTCAAATAGGGAAAAGGAACTCAAGAAACGGGATAAAAATCATCACGACCCTGGAGAGAAACCAAGGCAACGTTTTTTCACTTCCAACTTCGTGAAAAAACGAGTTTTTATCATGAAATTGTATGTTATAAGGTGAAATTCATGTCTCCGCTGAAAATCGACCTTCCACAATGATCCTCAGTTCCAAATAGGCAAAAGAATCTGAAGAAACAGGGAGAAATTTCTCATTGCCGCCGAGATACGCCAAGGCCACTTGTTTTCACTTTCAATTTCGTGAAATAACGAGTTTTTATCATGATATTGGATGTTATAAGCAGAAATTCATATCTCCGCTAAAATTCGGGGATCTCGAAAGATTTTATATTTCAAATAGGGAAAAGGAACTCAAGAAACGGGATAAAAATCTTCACGACCCTGGAGAGAAACCAAGGCAACGTTTTTTCACTTCGAACTTCGTGAAAAAAGGAGTTTTTATCATGAAATTGTATGTTATAAGTCGAAATTCATGTCTCCGCTGAAAATCGACCTTCCACCATGATCTTTAGTTCCAAATAGGCAAAAGAAACTGAAGAAACAGGGAGAAATTTCTCACTGCCCTCGAGAGACGCCAAGGCAACGAGTTTTCACGTCCAATTTCGTGAAATAACGAGTTTTTATCAAGATATTGAATGTTATAAGCGGAAACTCATATTTCTGCTAAAAATCGAGATTTTGCCACGATTTTCTATTTCAACTAGGCAAAAGGAACTCAAGAAACGGGAAAAAAATCCTCACGACTCTGGAGAGAAGCCAAGACAATGTTTTTTCACTTCCAATTTCGTGAAAAAACGAGTTTTTATCATGAAATAGTATGTTATAAGGCGAAATTCATGTCATCGCTGAAAATCGACCTTCCACCATGGACTTCAGTTCCAAATAGGCAAAAGAAACTGAAGAAACAGGGAGAAATTTCTCACTGCCCTCGAGAGACGCCAAGGCAACTCGTTTTCACTTCCAATTTCGTGAAATAACGAGTTTGTATCATGATATTGAATGTTAATAGCGGAAACTCATATTTCCGCTAAAACTCGGGGATCTCGAAAGATTTTCAATTTCATGTAGGGAGAAGGAACTCAAGAAACGGGATAAAAATCTTCACAACCCTGGAGAGAAACCAAGGCAACGTTGTTTCACTTCCAACTTCGTGAAAAAACGAGTTTTTATCATGAAATTGTATGTTATAAGGCGAAATTCATGTCTCCGCTGAAAATCGACCTTCCACCATGTACTTCAGTCCCAAATAGGCAAAAGAAACTGAAGAAACAGGGCGAAATTTCTCACTGCCCTCGAGAGACGCCAAGGCTACGAGTTTTCACGTCCAATTTCGTGAAATAACGAGTTTTTATCAAGATATTGAATGTTATAAGCGGAAACTCATATTTCCGCTAAAAATCGAGATTTTGCCACGATTTTCTATTTCAACTAGGCAAAAGAAACTCAAGAAACGGGAAAAAAATCCTCACGACTCTGGAGAGAAGCCAAGACAACGTTTTTTCACTTCCAATTTAGTGAAAAAACCAGTATTTATCATGATATCGCATGTTATAAGCAGAAATTCATAAAGTTGGGATTCTCCCATGATTTTCAATTGCAAATAGGTAAAAGGAACTCAAGAAACGGGAAAAACTTTCTCATTGCCCTCGAGAGACGCGAAGGCAACGGGTTTTTACTTCAAATTTCGTGCAAATCGAGTTTTTATCATGAAATTGTATGTTATATGTCGAAATTCATGACTCCGCTGAAAATTCCACCATGATCTTCAGTTCCAAATAGACAAAAGAAACTGAAGAAACAGGAAGAAATTTCTCATTGCCGCGGAGAGACGCCAAGGCCAATTGTTTTCACTTTCAATTTCGTGAAATAACGAGTTTTTATCATGATATTCGATGTTTTAAGCAGAAATTCATATCTCCGCTAAAACTCGGGATTCTCGAGAGATTTTCAATTTCAAATAGGGAAAAGGAACTCACGAAACGGGATAAAAATCTTCACGACCCTGGAGAGAAACCAAGGCAACGTTTTTTCACTTCCAACTTCGTGAAAAAACGAGTTTTTATCATGAAATTGTATGTTATAAGGTGAAATTCATGTCTCCGCTGAAAATCGACCTTCCACAATGATCCTCAGTTCCAAATAGGCAAAAGAATCTGAAGAAACAGGAAGAAATTTCTCATTGCCGCCGAGATACGCCAAGGCCACCTGTTTTCACTTTCAATTTCGTGAAATAACGAGTTTTTATCATGATATTGGATGTTATAAGCAGAAATTCATATCTCCGCTAAAACTCGGGGATCTCGAAAGATTTTTTATTTCAAATAGGGAAAAGGAAATCAAGAAACGGGATAAAAATCTTCACGACCCTGGAGAGAAACCAAGGCAACGTTTTTTCACTTCGAACTTCGTGAAAAAACGAGTTTTTATCATGAAATTGTATGTTATAAGTCGAAATTCATGTCTCCGCTGAAAATCGACCTTCCACCATGGACTTCAGTTCCAAATAGGCAAAAGAAACTGAAGAAACAGGGAGAAATTTCTCACTGCCCTCGAGAGACGCCAAGGCAACGAGTTTTCACGTCCAATTTCGTGAAATAACGAGTTTTTATCAAGATATTGAATGTTATAAGCGGAAACTCATATTTCCGCTAAAAATCGAGATTTTGCCACGATTTTCTATTTCAACTAGGCAAAAGGAACTCAAGAAACGGGAAAAAAATCCTCACGACTCTGGAGAGAAGCCAAGACAACGTTTTTTCACTTCTAATTTAGTGAAAAAACCAGTATTTATCATGATATCGCATGTTATAAGCAGAAATTCATAAAGTTGGGATTCTCCCATGATTTTCAATTTCAAATAGGCAAAAGGAACTCAAGAAACGGGAAAAACTTTCTCATTGCCCTCGAGAGACGCGAAGGCAACGGGTTTTTACTTCCAATTTCGTGAAAAACGAGTTTTTATCATGAAATTGTATGTTATAAGGTGAAATTCATGTCTCCGCTGAAAATCGACCTTCCACAATGATCCTCAGTTCCAAATAGGCAAAAGAATCTGAAGAAACAGGAAGAAATTTCTCATTGCCGCCGAGAGACGCCAAGGCCACTTGTTTTCACTTTCAATTTCGTGAAATAACGAGTTTTTATCATGATATTCGATGTTTTAAGCAGAAATTCATTTCTCCGCTAAAACTCGGGGATCACGAAAGATTTTCAATTTCATATAGGGAAAAGGAACTCAAGAAACGGGATAAAAATCTTCACGACCCTGGAGAGAAACCGAGGCAACGTTTTTTCACTTCCAACTTCGTGAAAAAACGAGTTTTTATCATGAAATTGTATGTTATATGGCGAAATTCATGTCTCCGCTGAAAATCGACCTTCCACCATGGACTTCAGTTCCAAATAGGCAAAAGAAACTGAAGAAACAGGGAGAAATTTCTCACTGCCCTCGAGAGACGCCAAGGCAACGAGTTTTCACTTCCAATTTCATGAAATAACGAGTTTTTATTATGATATTGAATGTTATAAGCGGAAACTCATATTTCCGCTGAAAAACGAAATTTTGCCATGATTTTCAATTTCAACTAGGCAAAAGGAACTCAAGAAATGAGAAAAAAATCCTCAGGACTCTGGAGAGAAGCCAAGACAACGTTTTTTCACTTCCAATTTAGTGAAAAAACCAGTATTTATCATGATATCGCATGTTATAAGCAGAAATTCATAAAGTTGGGATTCTCCCATGATTTTCAATTTCAAATAGGCAAAAGGAACTCAAGAAACGGGAAAAACTTTCTCATTGCCCTCGAGAGACGCGAAGGCAACGGGTTTTTACTTCCAATTTCGTGAAAAACGAGTTTTTATCATGAAATTGTATGTTATAAGTCGAAATTCATGACTCCGCTGAAAATCGACCTTCCACCATGATCTACAGTTCCAAATAGACAAAAGAAACTGAAGAAACAGGAAGAAATTTCTCATTGCGGCCAAGAGACGCCAAGGCCACTTGTTTTCACTTTCAATTTCGTGAAATAACGAGTTTTTATCATGAAATTTTATGTTATAAGGTGAAATTCATGTCTCCGCTGAAAATCGACCTTCCACAATGATCCTCAGTTCCAAATAGGCAAAAGAATCTGAAGAAACAGGAAGAAATTTCTCATTGCCGCCGAGAGACGCCAAGGCCACTTGTTTTCACTTTCAATTTCGTGAAATAACGAGTTTTTATCTTGATATTCGATGTTTTAAGCAGAAATTCATTTCTCCGCTAAAACTCGGGATTCTCGAAAGATTTTCAATTTCAAATAGGGAAAAGGAACTCAAGAAACGGGATAAAAATCTTCACGACCCTGGAGAGAAACCAAGGCAACGTTTTTTTCACTTCCAACTTCGTGAAATAACGAGTTTGTATCATGATATTGAATGTTATACGCGGAAACTCATATTTCCGCTAAAACTCGGGGATCACGGAAGATTTTCAATTTCATATAGGGAGAAGGAACTCAAGAAACAGGATAAAAATCTTCACAACCCTGGAGAGAAACCAAGGCAACGTTGTTTCACTTCCAACTTCGTGAAAAAACGAGTTTTTCTCATGAAATTGTATGTTATAAGGCGAAATTCATGTCTCCGCGGAAAATCGAACCTTCCACCATGTACTTCAGTCCCAAATAGGCAAAAGAAACTGAAGAAACAGGGAGAAATTTCTGACTGCCCTCGAGAGACGCCAAGGCAACGAGTTTTCACTTCCAATTTCGTGAAATAACGAGTTTGTATCATGATATTGAATGTTATAAGCGGAAACTCATCTTTCCTCTGAAAAACGAGATTTTCCCATGATTTTGGATTTCAACTAGGCAAAAGGAACTCAAGAAACGGGAAAAAAATCCCCACGACTCTGGAGAGAAGCCAAGACAACGTTTTTTCACTTCCAATTTCGTGAAAAACGAGTATTTATCATGGAATTGTATGTTATAAGGCGCAATTCATGTCTCCGCTGAAAATCGACCTTCCACCATGATCTTCAGTTTCAAATACGCAAAAGAAACTGAAGAAATAGGAAGAAATTTCTCATTGCCGCCGAGAGACGCCAAGGCCACTTGTTTTCACTTCTAATTTCGTGAAATAACGAGTTTTTATCATGAAATTGTATGTTATAAGGCGAAATTCATGTCTCCGCTGAAAATCGACCTTCCACCATGATGTTCAGTTCCAAATAGGCAAAAGAAACTGAAGAAACAGGAAGAAATTTCTCATTGCCGCCGAGAGACGCCAAATCCACTTGTTTTCACTTTCAATTTCGTGAAATAACGAGTTTTTATCGTGATATTGGATGCTATAAGCAGAAATTCATTTCTCCGCTAAAACTCGGGATTCTCGAAAGATTTTCAATTTCATATAGGGAAAAGGAACTCAAGAAACGGGATAAAAATCTTCACGACCCTGGAGAGAAACCGAGGCAACGTTTTTTCACGTCAAACTTCCTGAAAAAACGAGTTTTTATCATGAAATTGTATGTTATAAGGCGAAATTCATGTCTCCGCTGAAAATCGACCTTCCACCATGATCTTCAGTTCCAAATAGATAAAAGAAACTGAAGAAACAGGGAGAAATTTCTCACTGCCCTCGAGAGACGCCAAGGCAACGAGTTTTCACTTCCAATTTCGTGAAAAAACGAGTTTTTATAATGATATTGAATGTTATAAGCGGAAACTGATATTTCCGCTGAAAAACGAGATTTTGCCATGATTTTCAATTTCAACTAGGCAAAAGGAACTCAAGAAACGGGAAAAAAATCCTCACGACTCTGGAGAGAAGCCAAGACAACGTTTTTTTACTTCCAATTTAATGAAAAAACCAGTATTTATCATGATATCGCATATTATAAGCAGAAATTCATAAAGTTGGGATTCTCCCATGATTTTCAATTTCAAATAGGCAAATGGAACTCAAGAAACGGGAAAAACTTTCTCATTGCCCTCGAGAGACGCGAAGGCAACGGGTTTTTCCTTCCAATTTCGTGAAAAACGAGTTTTTATCATGAAATTGTATGTTATAAGTCGAAATTCATGACTCCGCTGAAAATCGACCTTCCACCATGATCTTCAGTTCCAAATAGACAAAAGAAACTGAAGAAACAGGAAGAAATTTCTCATTGCCGCCGAGAGACGCCAAGGCCACTTGTTTTCACTTTCAATTTCGTGAAATAACGAGTTTTTATCATGATATTCGATGTTTTAAGCAGAAATTCATATCTCCGCTAAAACTCGGAATTCTCGAAAGATTTTCAATTTCAAATAGGGAAAAGGAACTCAAGAAACGGGATAAAAATCATCACGACCCTGGAGAGAAACCAAGGCAACGTTTTTTCACTTCCAACTTCGTGAAAAAACGAGTTTTTATCATGAAATTGTATGTTATAAGGTGAAATTCATGTCTCCGCTGAAAATCGACCTTCCACAATGATCCTCAGTTCCAAATAGGCAAAAGAATCTGAAGAAACAGGGAGAAATTTCTCATTGCCGCCGAGATACGCCAAGGCCACTTGTTTTCACTTTCAATTTCGTGAAATAACGAGTTTTTATCATGATATTGGATGTTATAAGCAGAAATTCATATCTCCGCTAAAATTCGGGGATCTCGAAAGATTTTATATTTCAAATAGGGAAAAGGAACTCAAGAAACGGGATAAAAATCTTCACGACCCTGGAGAGAAACCAAGGCAACGTTTTTTCACTTCGAACTTCGTGAAAAAAGGAGTTTTTATCATGAAATTGTATGTTATAAGTCGAAATTCATGTCTCCGCTGAAAATCGACCTTCCACCATGATCTTTAGTTCCAAATAGGCAAAAGAAACTGAAGAAACAGGGAGAAATTTCTCACTGCCCTCGAGAGACGCCAAGGCAACGAGTTTTCACGTCCAATTTCGTGAAATAACGAGTTTTTATCAAGATATTGAATGTTATAAGCGGAAACTCATATTTCTGCTAAAAATCGAGATTTTGCCACGATTTTCTATTTCAACTAGGCAAAAGGAACTCAAGAAACGGGAAAAAAATCCTCACGACTCTGGAGAGAAGCCAAGACAATGTTTTTTCACTTCCAATTTCGTGAAAAAACGAGTTTTTATCATGAAATAGTATGTTATAAGGCGAAATTCATGTCATCGCTGAAAATCGACCTTCCACCATGGACTTCAGTTCCAAATAGGCAAAAGAAACTGAAGAAACAGGGAGAAATTTCTCACTGCCCTCGAGAGACGCCAAGGCAACTCGTTTTCACTTCCAATTTCGTGAAATAACGAGTTTGTATCATGATATTGAATGTTAATAGCGGAAACTCATATTTCCGCTAAAACTCGGGGATCTCGAAAGATTTTCAATTTCATATAGGGAGAAGGAACTCAAGAAACGGGATAAAAATCTTCACAACCCTGGAGAGAAACCAAGGCAACGTTGTTTCACTTCCAACTTCGTGAAAAAACGAGTTTTTATCATGAAATTGTATGTTATAAGGCGAAATTCATGTCTCCGCTGAAAATCGACCTTCCACCATGTACTTCAGTCCCAAATAGGCAAAAGAAACTGAAGAAACAGGGCGAAATTTCTCACTGCCCTCGAGAGACGCCAAGGCTACGAGTTTTCACGTCCAATTTCGTGAAATAACGAGTTTTTATCAAGATATTGAATGTTATAAGCGGAAACTCATATTTCCGCTAAAAATCGAGATTTTGCCACGATTTTCTATTTCAACTAGGCAAAAGAAACTCAAGAAACGGGAAAAAAATCCTCACGACTCTGGAGAGAAGCCAAGACAACGTTTTTTCACTTCCAATTTAGTGAAAAAACCAGTATTTATCATGATATCGCATGTTATAAGCAGAAATTCATAAAGTTGGGATTCTCCCATGATTTTCAATTGCAAATAGGTAAAAGGAACTCAAGAAACGGGAAAAACTTTCTCATTGCCCTCGAGAGACGCGAAGGCAACGGGTTTTTACTTCAAATTTCGTGCAAATCGAGTTTTTATCATGAAATTGTATGTTATATGTCGAAATTCATGACTCCGCTGAAAATTCCACCATGATCTTCAGTTCCAAATAGACAAAAGAAACTGAAGAAACAGGAAGAAATTTCTCATTGCCGCGGAGAGACGCCAAGGCCAATTGTTTTCACTTTCAATTTCGTGAAATAACGAGTTTTTATCATGATATTCGATGTTTTAAGCAGAAATTCATATCTCCGCTAAAACTCGGGATTCTCGAGAGATTTTCAATTTCAAATAGGGAAAAGGAACTCACGAAACGGGATAAAAATCTTCACGACCCTGGAGAGAAACCAAGGCAACGTTTTTTCACTTCCAACTTCGTGAAAAAACGAGTTTTTATCATGAAATTGTATGTTATAAGGTGAAATTCATGTCTCCGCTGAAAATCGACCTTCCACAATGATCCTCAGTTCCAAATAGGCAAAAGAATCTGAAGAAACAGGAAGAAATTTCTCATTGCCGCCGAGATACGCCAAGGCCACCTGTTTTCACTTTCAATTTCGTGAAATAACGAGTTTTTATCATGATATTGGATGTTATAAGCAGAAATTCATATCTCCGCTAAAACTCGGGGATCTCGAAAGATTTTTTATTTCAAATAGGGAAAAGGAAATCAAGAAACGGGATAAAAATCTTCACGACCCTGGAGAGAAACCAAGGCAACGTTTTTTCACTTCGAACTTCGTGAAAAAACGAGTTTTTATCATGAAATTGTATGTTATAAGTCGAAATTCATGTCTCCGCTGAAAATCGACCTTCCACCATGGACTTCAGTTCCAAATAGGCAAAAGAAACTGAAGAAACAGGGAGAAATTTCTCACTGCCCTCGAGAGACGCCAAGGCAACGAGTTTTCACGTCCAATTTCGTGAAATAACGAGTTTTTATCAAGATATTGAATGTTATAAGCGGAAACTCATATTTCCGCTAAAAATCGAGATTTTGCCACGATTTTCTATTTCAACTAGGCAAAAGGAACTCAAGAAACGGGAAAAAAATCCTCACGACTCTGGAGAGAAGCCAAGACAACGTTTTTTCACTTCTAATTTAGTGAAAAAACCAGTATTTATCATGATATCGCATGTTATAAGCAGAAATTCATAAAGTTGGGATTCTCCCATGATTTTCAATTTCAAATAGGCAAAAGGAACTCAAGAAACGGGAAAAACTTTCTCATTGCCCTCGAGAGACGCGAAGGCAACGGGTTTTTACTTCCAATTTCGTGAAAAACGAGTTTTTATCATGAAATTGTATGTTATAAGGTGAAATTCATGTCTCCGCTGAAAATCGACCTTCCACAATGATCCTCAGTTCCAAATAGGCAAAAGAATCTGAAGAAACAGGAAGAAATTTCTCATTGCCGCCGAGAGACGCCAAGGCCACTTGTTTTCACTTTCAATTTCGTGAAATAACGAGTTTTTATCATGATATTCGATGTTTTAAGCAGAAATTCATTTCTCCGCTAAAACTCGGGGATCACGAAAGATTTTCAATTTCATATAGGGAAAAGGAACTCAAGAAACGGGATAAAAATCTTCACGACCCTGGAGAGAAACCGAGGCAACGTTTTTTCACTTCCAACTTCGTGAAAAAACGAGTTTTTATCATGAAATTGTATGTTATATGGCGAAATTCATGTCTCCGCTGAAAATCGACCTTCCACCATGGACTTCAGTTCCAAATAGGCAAAAGAAACTGAAGAAACAGGGAGAAATTTCTCACTGCCCTCGAGAGACGCCAAGGCAACGAGTTTTCACTTCCAATTTCATGAAATAACGAGTTTTTATTATGATATTGAATGTTATAAGCGGAAACTCATATTTCCGCTGAAAAACGAAATTTTGCCATGATTTTCAATTTCAACTAGGCAAAAGGAACTCAAGAAATGAGAAAAAAATCCTCAGGACTCTGGAGAGAAGCCAAGACAACGTTTTTTCACTTCCAATTTAGTGAAAAAACCAGTATTTATCATGATATCGCATGTTATAAGCAGAAATTCATAAAGTTGGGATTCTCCCATGATTTTCAATTTCAAATAGGCAAAAGGAACTCAAGAAACGGGAAAAACTTTCTCATTGCCCTCGAGAGACGCGAAGGCAACGGGTTTTTACTTCCAATTTCGTGAAAAACGAGTTTTTATCATGAAATTGTATGTTATAAGTCGAAATTCATGACTCCGCTGAAAATCGACCTTCCACCATGATCTACAGTTCCAAATAGACAAAAGAAACTGAAGAAACAGGAAGAAATTTCTCATTGCGGCCAAGAGACGCCAAGGCCACTTGTTTTCACTTTCAATTTCGTGAAATAACGAGTTTTTATCATGAAATTTTATGTTATAAGGTGAAATTCATGTCTCCGCTGAAAATCGACCTTCCACAATGATCCTCAGTTCCAAATAGGCAAAAGAATCTGAAGAAACAGGAAGAAATTTCTCATTGCCGCCGAGAGACGCCAAGGCCACTTGTTTTCACTTTCAATTTCGTGAAATAACGAGTTTTTATCATGATATTCGATGTTTTAAGCAGAAATTCATTTCTCCGCTAAAACTCGGGGATCACGAAAGATTTTCAATTTCATATAGGGAGAAGGAACTCAAGAAACAGGATAAAAATCTTCACAACCCTGGAGAGAAACCAAGGCAACGTTGATTCACTTCCAACTTCGTGAAAAAACGAGTTTTTATCATGAAATTGTATGTTATAAGGCGAAATTCATGTCTCCGCGGAAAATCGACCTTCCACCATGTACTTCAGTCCCAAATAGGCAAAAGAAACTGAAGAAACAGGGAGAAATTTCTGACTGCCCTCGAGAGACGCCAAGGCAACGAGTTTTCACTTCCAATTTCGTGAAATAACGAGTTTGTATCATGATATTGAATGTTATAAGCGGAAACTCATCTTTCCTCTGAAAAACGAGATTTTCCCATGATTTTGGATTTCAACTAGGCAAAAGGAACTCAAGAAACGGGAAAAAAATCCCCACAACTCTGGAGAGAAGCCAAGACAACGTTTTTTCACTTCCAATTTCGTGAAAAACGAGTATTTATCATGGAATTGTATGTTATAAGGCGCAATTCATGTCTCCGCTGAAAATCGACCTTCCACCATGATCTTCAGTTTCAAATACGCAAAAGAAACTGAAGAAATAGGAAGAAATTTCTCATTGCCGCCGAGAGACGCCAAGGCCACTTGTTTTCACTTCCAATTTCGTGAAATAACGAGTTTTTATCATGATATTGGATGTTATAAGCAGAAATTCATTTCTCCGCTAAAACTCGGGATTCTCAAAAGATTTTCAATTACAAATAGGGAAAAGGAACTCAAGAAACGGGATAAAAATCTTCACGACCGTGGAGAGAAACCAAGGCAACGTTTTTTCACTTCCAACTTCGTGAAAAAACGAGTTTTTATCATGATTGTTGTGCCCGTACATCGCACTCCTAAAATAAAGAGTATATAAATTAAGCGTTCTCAGCATAAATGCATCGATGGCGAAATATCGACGTTCCCGAACGAGCGCATCGACCCTCGATGTCATCACCGAAACTTCGTGAAAGAATATCACGCCATATTGTCGCGAGTGGGGGAAAAACCCCCAAGTCTACAAATTTACCAACTAACCAAAATTCGACAGTCTTTGACGAGAATTGTAACGATCGGTCTCGAGGCAATAAAACCTCGAATTTGTAACTTCTTAAATAAACTTATTGTTAACTTGTTGTAAAAGTATCGAGTTGGAGTTCAGCTCTTTTGGCCTAAATCCTTTAAATACTCGTCCTTGATAACTCGTCCCTTCGCGACGGTCTTCGCGGACACAACATTGGTGGCAGCGGTGGGATTGCCACTACTCGAGAAACCCGACACGTCTACGATAGTCAAACGGAAGGAATTCAAATTGCTGAAGAGGACCGATAATTCTAGAAAAGTCGATATATCGAACGGACGTTCGATCACCGATCATCGCATCCAAGGCAGACCGATCTACGTCAAGATTCAACCCAAAATACGACTGGAACCAGAGCGGAAGAAATTCAACACTACAACAAATCTGGACATCATGTTAGCGATCATCTTACTGCAAGTGACGGAACATTTCTAAATAACATTGTAATCCGCCAAAGCCAGATCGTATATAAAAATTTATATGTCAGACGACGAGTACGCTGAACGTCTCAAATTACCGGGCGTAAGCACTATTTCGCGTTCGCTCAATTCATTTTTCGACGATAAACTCGACTACAATCGCGAAAGAAAAAACGAAATCACCTCGCAAAGTAGAAGGCGACGAAGTAGCGCCCAATCTTTAAATCGATCTCCGACATCGGAAGACGATTATTTAGACGCGGAAAATACGCCGGAAAATTCGGTAGTAGAAACAACAGATCCTTTAGTATCAACAATGGTCGAAACAGTAAATTTAGACACAACGGGAGATAATCAGAATTCCGGAAATCCCGGAAATAGTCGAAATAATAGTCCCGGAAACCCTGGAAATAATGGCGAAAATAATAGAGGAAATAGTTCTCAAAATTCCTCTCCAAATCACTCGCGAACTAACAGACTTAGAGGCTCAATGTCTCTTAAAGAAGCGCGTAGTTTAATTCCTCGATTCGACGGTTCAAAACCGGAAGAAGCGCGAGAACTTGTAGATTCTTTTGCTCACGTCAACAAACATATTTTAGCGGAGGACCAAGAGATCCTCCTAGAATTAGTGTTAACTACTAAATTAACTGGTAAAGCTCGAGCAGAAGTACGATATAAAAATATTCCAGATTTTGAAACTTTAAATCCGTTATGTTAGAAATATTCTGCGGTACGAGAACCGTAGGAGCCCTTCAAACAGAGCTGTATTCTTGTCGACAGAAATTTAACGAATCAGTAAAAGAATTCGGAAGAAGAGTAGAAGACACAATGATGGAATTAATTGATGCAAGTATAAAAAAGCACTCGACAATGATCGAACAAATGGCGGTAGAAAAACACATACGCGAAGTAGCCCTTTCGAGTTTCACTCAAGGTCTCAAACGCGAATATCAAACAATTATTAAAGCTAGGGCATATCCAACCCTCAGCGAAGCTATCACAGCCGCGATCGACGAAGAAAAGATACAACAGGGAACTCGAAGAGAACCTGGAAATAATACGATTATTTGCAATAGGTGTAACAAAAAAGGTCATCTCGCACGCGACTGTAGAAGCTCAGGAAATAGAAATGAGAATCATGGTAACGGAAATAACAGTTTACCGACACCGAGTCGAAGCATAAATTCTTTATTTTGTAATTATTGCAAAAAACCAGGTCACGTATATGACGATTGTTGGAATAGAAAAAATAGAAATGGTAACCAAGGAAATAATAGTAATAATGGAAATCAAGAAAATCGTGGAAATCAAGGAAACAGAAGCAGAAATAGAGGTTATCAAGATAATAGACAACAGAATAACGGTCAAAATAACAGTCAAGAAAACAATCAAGGTAATAACCAAAATTCGAATCAATCGAACAACGGGAATGCGGAAGAAAAGAAAACAATAGGGTCGCTGAACCTCAGTCTCCTCGCGCGAACGGCTGAGCGAAAAAATGCGCACGTCAGCTGTGTGGAGGCTAAGCGAGCTACCGGCTCGAATGCACAGATCGTGAAACCCAAAACAAAATTCGTAATTAATTCGATCGGTTCCTGGGGAATGGCTAGCGACTGTTATATCACATCACCACACGCAATAGATTCAGCTCTCCTCTTGAAAGTTGACACGGGAGCTCAATGTTGCATAATAAAAAGAAATGCTCTAAGAAAAAATACAGAAATAATCAATGAAACAGTCGAATTGACAGGCGTCGGAGGAAAACCCTTCAATGCCCTATGTAAAGTAATCCTCGAAATCGAAACACCCGCCGTCAAAATTCTTCATGAATTTTTCGTCGTCGATAACGACGTTCCAATCAAAACAGACGGAATATTGGGACTCGATTTTATTAAAAAACACAAGGTCGACATTCTAGGTGGCCGCATAATCAAAATGTATGGTCACGTCGAGCCTTTGGTGAACGGTTCGGAGAAACTACAATACCGTTCCGAGAGCATCCACTACGTAAAAGCAAAAAATTTAGCGGTAGGATGTTTATCAGCCCGCAAAATTAAAAAAGGAGTAAAAATAGAGCAAGGAATAGTTCCGGAAAAAAGAATGACTTCTCCCATCATGTTTTTAAATACCTTAGATCAGGAAGTCTCAAGAGAAAGGCCGACAGTCGAAATAGAAGAAATAGAAAACGATCACAAACAAAAACAAATAGAAAAAATTGAAGTTAAAAACTCTCCAGGCAAGGAAGAATACACTTACAGAATTGAATATAATGAAGGAAAAAGGAATACAAATGCTGACGCGCTGAGTCGCATATACGCGATCACGCTCGATCAGAATGAAACCACTGATCAGCTGGAAAAAAGGGGGAAAGAAAGAACGCGTAAAGTCATGAACGACGCGTTTTCATCTTCTTCAACAACTACAGCCTCCTCGGAGAATCGGTCCATCCCCAATTATAATGGCCGACTTGATAATCAACCGAGTGCGGCTGAAGATAAAAATGAGATGCCCATAGAGGACAGCCATGAAGGCGATAACGAGAGTGAAACCGAACACCTCGACTCTGTCGCGACGAACCTGTCAGAGAAAGACAGAAAAACAATACTACGAGAGTACCACGACACGGCCCACGGAGGACACCCCGGAGTAAAAAGAATGACTCAACGAATTCAAGAAAAGTATCGTTGGTCAGGAATGAAAAAGGAAATAAAGAAATATGTAGAAAAATGCGACAAATGTCAGAAAACCAGAAGAAAAAGTAGCAAGAGCATTGACCACACGGATCATTTGCCAACATCGACCTCCTCAAACCATTCTTTCCGATCAAGGAACGAATTTTCTGAGCGACGTTTTTAAGGAAACGTGCAAATTATTACGCATCAAGAAAATTCAAACGACCGCATATCACCCAAACAATTAATTAACTACTCAACAAAAGCAATTCTTCACATTACTAAACTTTTAAACATTCCAACAAACATTAAAAGTAGCGAAATGACTAACCTATTAAAAACCGCAGAAATTACTAGCTACACAGCAAAACTACGATTTGTTCTAATCATAAAATTTCCTTTGATCGAAAATTCTATGCTAAAAATCTACAAAGTCTACCCACTACCAACAAAAATCGATGAAAATCGGTTCCAGTTCATAGAAACTACATCGAAAATAATAATCGTAGATAATTACAAAAGAATGTATATAACAATGTCTGAAGAAGATTTAAACAAAGCCAGAAAAGTCGACAACATCTATTATTACAAACCTAAGCAATCACTGCAAACAATAAGCGATAATACATCATGCAAAATAGCGATTTATTTAGGAAATAATCCCGAAAAATTGTCACGTAATCAACGAATTGTAAAAATCGGAAAAAACATTAATAATCGCACTAGAAAAGAAGGTAGATGGCTATTCGTAGCCCCAAAACCCGAAAATATTAGAATCGATTGTAAAAATAAGTCTACGACACACGAAATAATCCACAATACAGGATTACTGGTTTTGGACGGAGAATGTTCCGCCACATCAATAAATTTTCCATTGTTATCTATAAACGAACTACGACAACACGAATTTATAACATTTATACCACTATATAATCTAACAAATATGGTATATGGTAAACGCTAATCACACAATTTTCAATTACAGCGTACCATCAAAAATAATTACTAATCCACTGGAAACGAATAAATTAGGCGAACGAATTGAAATTCTTCAGCAAAAACTAAAAGAAGAACCGAATATTTGGGCACATCCTTATCACATAATCGGAAATTACTCTCTAAGTGCCATTAGCATGACTCTGATCATCATAATAATTATCATATTAACAATTTTTAAAGCTAAACATTGTCAAAGAGTTCGATTAATACAACAAACTAATGATATTGAACTAGCCCCGACTTTCGTGGCAAGACCAAAAATCATAGAAGAACTCGTCCTTGATAACTCGTCCCTTCGCGACGGTCTTCGCGGACACAACATGATATTCGCCTTATAACATACGATTACATGATAAAAACTCGTTTTTCCACGAAATTGGAAGTAAAAACACGTTGCCTTCGCGTCTCTCGAGGGCAATGAGAAAGTTTTTCCCGTTTCTTGAGTTCCTTTTGCCAATTTGAAATTGAAAATCATGGGAGAATCCCAACTTTATGAATTTCTGCTTATAACATGCGATATCATGATAAATACTGGTTTTTTCACGAAATTGGAAGTGAAAAAACGTTGTGTTGGCTTCTCTCCAGAGTCGTGAGGATTTTTTTCCCGTTTCTTGAGTTCCTTTTGCCTAGTTGAAATTGAAAATCATGGGAAAATCTCGTTTTTCAGCGGAAATATGAGTTTCCGCTTATAACATTCAATATCTTGATAAAAACTCGTTATTTCACGAAATTGGAAGTGAAAACTCGTTGCCTTGGTTTCTCTCCAGGGTCGTGAAGATTTTTATCCCGTTTCTTGAGTTCCTTTTCCCTATTTGAAATTGAAAATCTTTCGAGAATCCCGAGTTTTAGCGGAGAAATGAATTTCTGCTTATAACATCCAATATGATGATAAAAACTCGTTATTTCACGAAATTGGAAGTGAAAACAAGTGGCCTTGGCGTCTCTCGGCGGCAATGAGAAATTTCTTCCTGTTTCTTCAGTTTCTTTTGCCTATTTAGAACTGAAGATCATGGTGGAAGGTCGATTTTCAGCGGAGACATGAATTGTGCCTTATAACATACAATTTCATGATAAAAACTCGTTTTTTCACGAAATTGGAAGTGAAAAAAAATTGCCTTGGCTTTTCTCCAGGGCCGTGAGGATTTTTTCCCGTTTCTTGAGTTTCTTTTCCCTATTTGAAATTGAAAATCTTTCGAGAATCCCGACTTTTAGCGGAGATATGAATTTCTGCTTATAACATCCAATATCATGATAGAAACTCGTTATTTCACGAAATTGAAAGTGAAAACAAGGGGCCTTGGCGTCTCTCGGCGGCAATGAGAAATTTCTTCCTGTTTCTGCAGTTTCTTTTGCCTATTTGGAACTGAAGATCATGGTGGAAGGTCGAATTTCAGCGGAGACATGATATTCGCCTTATAACATACGATTACATGATAAAAACTCGTTTTTCCACGAAATTGGAAGTAAAAAGACGTTGCCTTCGCGTCTCTCGAGGGCAATGAGAAAGTTTTTCCCGTTTCTTGAGTTCCTTTTGCCAATTTGAAATTGAAAATCATGGGAGAATCCCAACTTTATGAATTTCTGCTTATAACATGCGATATCATGATAAATACTGGTTTTTTCACGAAATTGGAAGTGAAAAAACGTTGTGTTGGCTTCTCTCCAGAGTCGTGAGGATTTTTTTCCCGTTTCTTGAGTTCCTTTTGCCTAGTTGAAATTGAAAATCATGGGAAAATCTCGTTTTTCAGCGGAAATATGAGTTTCAGCTTATAACATTCAATATCATGATAAAAACTCGTTATTTCACGAAGTTGGAAGTGAAAAAACGTTGCCTTGGTTTCTCTCCAGGGTCGTGAAGATTTTTATCCCGTTTCTTGAGTTCCTTTTCCCTATTTGAAATTGAAAATCTTTCGAGAATCCCGAGTTTTAGCGGAGAAATGAATTTCTGCTTATAACATCCAATATGATGATAAAAACTCGTTATTTCACGAAATTGGAAGTGAAAACAAGTGGCCTTGGCGTCTCTCGGCGGCAATGAGAAATTTCTTCCTGTTTCTTCAGTTTCTTTTGCCTATTTGGAACTGAAGATCATGGTGGAAGGTCGATTTTCAGCGGAGACATGATATTCGCCTTATAACATACAATTACATGATAAAAACTCGTTTTTCCACGAAATTGGAAGTAAAAACCCGTTGCCTTCGCGTCTCTCGAGGGCTTCGAGAAAGTTTTTCCCGTTTCTTCAGTTCCTTTTGCCGATTTGAAATTGAAAATCATGGGAGAATCCCATCTTTATGAATTTCTGCTTATAACATGCGATATCATGATAAATACTGGTTTTTTCACGAAATTGGAAGTGAAAAAACGTTGTCTTGGCTTCTCTCCAGAGTCGTGTTGATTTTTTCCCGTTTTTTGAGTTCCTTTTGCCTTGTTGAAATTGAAAATCATGGGGAAATCTCGTTTTTCAGCAGAAATATCAGTTTCCGCTTATAACATCCAACCCTAGGGAAAAAAAGGTTGGGACAAGTACATTGATGGTATCGTGTTTGCTGATAATTCCATCCATAAAAAAAAACTTGGAAATCGATGCCTCATTCTTCTTATTTGATTCGAACAGCTAAATCAATTGAAAAAAATTCCATCTAATTTACGTGCAGCATTAAAATTTATTATATCAATTCGAGGCCAAGTATTTTCTAATGAATTGAAAAAAGTTACCACTTGAGTTACGTGCAGCACTAAAATTTATGATATCAATCAGTGGACAAGTATTTTATTAGTAACTCCAAATTTTGACATTATTAAATTGTTCTAAGAAGCTTTTAAATCCAAAAAAAATCACATGAAAGCTAGTCATTCGTTACTCTATGGTAGCAAAGACTTATAAGAAAATCGATTTTTCTCAGACTTTCAGGATCCTTGGTATTATTCACAAAATTCAACGTCGATTGGATCGATACAAATTATGTTTAAATAAGTGTTAAAAGTACTTGTCCGGCCCATCACTTTCCGTTTAATTTGTTTATCCAAATGAAAATCAGGGCTTGTCTAGAACTGATGGTTCACAAGTCACAAGTATTCATGCAGAGGGAATTGAGAGAATTATCTTCAAGTAATTTTTACTTAGTTGCACTAATTCAATAAAAAACGGAAACAAATTATTCCGCAATATACGAGGGATTTTATTCTGCATCGATAAATGAAACAAATTGTACATAATATATATGTTCAAGCTTCCAAAATAACTCTCCAGTTTATATTCAATGATGTCAATTTTTACTTCCTACTTATTCTTCCAGCGAACGAATTCCATACGGAATAAGAACTAACCTATACTATTATTAAAAGCATTAAACTAATAATGAATCGCATTTCAACAAATTTTTAACCAGATTCTGCCATACAATTTCGTTTTTTTATGATTGATTTTTTATTGAATGAATAGTGATGGGCCGGACAAGTACTTTTAACACTTATTTAAACATAATTTGTATCGATCCAATCGACGTTGAATTTTGTGAATAATACCAAGGATCCTGAAAGTCTGAGAAAAATCGATTTTCTTATAAGTCTTTGCTACCATAGAGTAACGAATGACTAGCTTTCATGTGATTTTTTTTGGATTTAAAAGCTTCTTAGAACAATTTAATAATGTCAAAATTTGGAGTTACTAATAAAATACTTGTCCACTGATTGATATCATAAATTTTAGTGCTGCACGTAACTCAAGTGGTAACTTTTTTCAATTCATTAGAAAATACTTGGCCTCGAATTGATATAATAAATTTTAATGCTGCACGTAAATTAGATGGAATTTTTTTCAATTGATTTAGCTGTTCGAATCAAATAAGAAGAATGAGGCATCGATTTCCAAGTTTTTTTTTATGGATGGAATTATCAGCAAACACGATACCATCAATGTACTTGTCCCAACCTTTTTTTCCCTAGGGGAAGTTTATGGTTTGATATCACGTCTTTTTTCTCGAAAGTTCCTTATTTATGTTTTAATGAATATATAATTTTAATTTAAATTGCTATGAATTATTTACGATTTACTGCTTATAACGTTGGTTTCCACGAAAAACGACCTATTTTTCGTCAAAATTGTGCTACTTTGGCGATTTTTTTCCTTGTATTCTAATATGTTTTGTCAATTAAGAACCAAAGAGCATGGTGGAAAGCGGGTTGGAGGCCGAGATATAATTTTCGGCTTATAACGTTGGTTTTCACGAAAAAAGACCTATTTTTCGTCAAAATTGTACTGGAAATATTTCGTCACAGGTCTGTTGTTGGACTTCAGCGATTTTTTTCCTTGTACTCTAATATGTTTTGTCAATTAGGAACCCAAGAGCACGGTGGAAAGCGGGGTGGAGGCCGAGATATGATTTTGGCTTGTAACATCTGATTCGTTGAAAAAAGACTGATACCGCACAATCAGTATACTAGTGAAGAACATTATACACTAATGCTGTAGGATTGTAATATATTTGATATTTTCTTACGGTTCGAAATCATTTTTGTTGTGTGATTTAAGAAGTTTTGTTTACATTTTTTGTGGTATAATGCGAAAACGAGCGATCATCAATGTAATTGTCCAAATTTTTTTTTCTCCGAGAAAGGATTTTTACGGCTTGATATCAAATCTTTTTTCTGTGGTAGTTCTAAACCACAAAAAATATTCTTAAATAAGATTTTCTTAAGTTCTCCAATGTTTCTATTGTGATATTTAAAAATAATTCTCCTTTCTCCAATGATTTTCTTTAAGTTTTGTACAATTTATAACAGTTTGATATTCTTCGAATGTTTGAAGTGATATCCTCAATTTTTCAACCATTTCGAACGTGTCCATAATTTTGTGGGATTAAAATCATATTCCGTAAGGTTTTTCAATATTTTGTATCATTGTGGAATTTTCCCCCTTCATTTATAAATTTTGTTTTCATCTGTTTTGATGAAATCATTGTGAATAAAGAAAACATGAAGATTTTTCAATGAAACGAATTTTTGGATTGATTTTCCTTCAAATTTGACAGAAGGAGAAAGAAAAAAATATATATAATGTTCACCAAGTCCACCAGAATTCGCAATTTTCACATATGTTTAATGAATTCTAATGCTAGTTATTTTTATTTCATTAAAAAACGTGCTTCCAAGGACTTTTTGAAGCAATCTTTTCCATTCGTATTATCATTCCCAGAGATAGAAAGTTGACGCACCTACGTCGATGCACAAAATTTTCAAACTCTGCATGTAGCCACCAAGGTTCAACCGGACAAAAGAAAAAGTATGAAGTGCGTCAAGACCAACAGAATTGCTTACTTTTTAATATGAGCATTGCATTTTGAAAACATAACTTCTTATGCCATTCATAAACAGGCCATCGCTGACTTTTTGTATCATTCATCATTATTTTTTATTATTGATTATTATTTATAATCCATTTCCAAATCCTATAATTCATGTATAATTTTTATTATTTGTAGATATCCATATTCCATAATCAAAAAAAGGAAGTACTAATACCTGGCATGCATGTCAATACACAGAATTTTCTAAATTTGCAAGTATTTGCTGCGATTTATTCATCTAAATTTTGGTACAGACAGAAAAAATTACCACCCATTCATAAAATTTATTATGCCAAATCTAAAAGGAAAAAAGACAGCGCACTTGAAAGTGAACAGAACGCATAATTGTTTCATGTATCTCATTCATATATTACAGTTGGAACCAAAAAGTGAAAAGATTGGCACACCTACCGCTTCGCAGGAATATCAAAGTTCATAGGTATTCGCTGCGTACCAGTAATACAAACTTTGGTGCTATGGGGCAAAAAACTTTAAAATTACCCGAACCACATTTTTGAAACTTATTATGGCATATTCAATAAATAAAGTGACAGATACGCTGCATGTTGAAGTAAATCAAATAGTGTAAAAAGTGACAGACAGATACGCTGCATGTTGAAGTAAATCAAATAGTGTAATTTAGTATGTCTCCATGGTTATACACAGACAAAATATTTGATCACATCCAGAAATGATCAGGCGTAGACTCACACACATGAATTTTTTAATCCATAATGTCAATCGTAAACATGGTCTGGAAATACTCAATATACGTGTCGCTTCATCATGTTGTCAAACTTAAGATGTGTTCATTGCATTTGGAAGATACAAATTTTGATATCACGAAAAATAAGTAACCAATGACTTATTGAAATGAATTTCCAAATTCATCATGCAACAATTCATTCAAGTGAATATCTATGTATTTACATGGCCCAAAGATTTTTTAAAACTCGGGTTTGTAAACAAGCAATCATGAAAACTTTTTGTTATGAATTTTCCAATTTATTGACATCAATATGAGGAAATAGAAATACGAATGTCACTCGAATTGTCTAGAAAATGAATAGAAATTGGTATGGATACACTGTAAGCTAAGGAGGTGGGAAAAAGGGCCTGGTGAACACGGCCAAACGAAATGAAAGAAAATATGACAACAATACATTGAATTAGACACTTTTACTTGACCGAAGTTTTTCAACATTTATTTGCTTTCATTTACATACAATCACGCATATTTTTTCTATAATGTAATTACACAACATGAAATTTCTGTTTGGAAAGAACGTTTGAGAGGTTATATAATGAGCGAAAGTTTATTTTTCTCACATAACTCCCGTTGAAAATTTTTGAAGAACCAGAACCAGGATTGCAACAAAATTATGTCATAAATAAACGTAAAATCAAAGAATTTGTACAAGGAGAAATTTCCCAATACTAATATATGTTCGATATAACAAACACTCGCGAACCGATTGCGATGAGCGTAAACTAACCCACATGGTTTTCACAAAACTTACATAACATTTTTTTTTTATAGTCATATAAGAATTTTGAATCGAATTCATACAGCTCGCACTATTTCTCCGAAATTTTATCATTCAGATCGCTGTTGCTATTAATTTGCTCATGCCATCAAAAACTGACAGATGGCGATGTACTATATATCACGTCAAAGTCACTATATGTCTGGTTTTCGTAATACTGTATGACACCACATACCACTATTTTTAATAAAATAAATACATATTTAACACTTTATTAGATGAAAAATATTTTTTTGTCACCCCGCACTTCGTAATGTCGAAAATCCGTTTGTTAAAACATCAATAACTGACGGCTAACTGATGGTCTTGTATATATATTCATAAACTGTATTCCGCTGGAACGGTACAGCAAGTGTCCTGACCAATCAGAACTCATTATTTCTGTAGCCGGGATCCCGGGACCCGAGCTTCCATAGAAATGGGTTATAGCTGGCATCAAGAGGCCTTTGATGGTGTTCTGTACAGACACAGTAAATCCATAGATGTGTTAGTAACTTTTGCATAATCTTGAGCCCGTGCAAAGTTTTTTCTCAGCAATTACACCACCGATCGTATTGATTTTGGACGCAATCGAAAGAGAATTTCTTAATTAGCTGAAAGTTCAATTTTCAAAGTCGTACATAACTCATAGGCTTCGCAATTAAAGAAAATCACATGCCAATTTTACCCCCACCACCGCGAATCGTTTTATTCAGAGAAAGTATAGTCTCGGCGAGAGCCTCGGGCCAGCAGACGACAGGGCTGTCAATGTACTTGTCCCGAGACTCTACCGAGTCTCTTGATATCGTGATAAAAACTCGTTATTTCACGAAATTGGAAGAGAAAACTCGTTGCCTTGGCGTCTCTCGAGGGCAGTGAGAAATTTCTTCCTGCTTCTTCAGTTTCTTTTGCCTATTTGGAACTGAAGTCCATGGTGGAAGGTCGATTTACAGCGGAGTCATGAATTTCGCCTTATAACATACAATTTCATGATAAAAACTCGTTTTTCACGAAGTTGGAAGTGAAAAAACGTTGCCTTGGTTTCTCTCCAGGGTCGTGAAGATTTTTATCCCGTTTCTTGAGTTCCTTTTCCCTATATGAAATTGAAAATCTTTCGAGAATCCCCAATTTTAGCGGAGATATGAATTTCTGCTTATAACATCCAATATCATGATACAAACTCGTTATTTCACGAAATTGAAAGTGAAAACAAGTGGCCTTGGCGTCTCTCGTCGGCAATGAGAAATTTCTTCCTGTTTCTTCAGTTTTTTTTGTCTATTTGGAACTGAATATCATGGTGGAAGGTCGATTTTCAGCGGAGACATGAATTTCGCCTTATAACATACAATTTCATGATAAAAACTCGTTTTTCACGAAATTGGAAGTAAAAACCCGTTGCCTTCGCGTCTCTCGAGGGCTTCGAGAAAGTTTTTCCCGTTTATTGAGTTCCTTTTGCCTATTTGAAATTGAAAATCATGGGAGAATCCCAACTTTCTGAATTTCTGCTTATAACATGCGATATCATGATAAATACTGGTTTTTTCACGAAATTGGAAGTGAAAAAACGTTGTGTTGGCTTCTCTCCAGAGTCGTGAGGATTTTTTTCCCGTTTCTTGAGTTCCTTTTGCCTAGTTGAAATTGAAAATCATGGGAAAATCTCGTTTTTCAGCGGAAATATGAGTTTCCGCTTATAACATTCAATATCTTGATAAAAACTCGTTATTTCACGAAATTGGAAGTGAAAACTCGTTGCCTTGGCGTCTCTCGAGGGCAGTGAGAAATTTCTCCCTGTTTCTTCAGTTTCTTTTGCCTATTTGAAACTGGAGATCATGGTGGAAGGTCGATTTTCAGCGGAGACATGAATTTCGCCTTATAACATACAATTTCATGATAAAAACTCGTTTTTCACGAAGTTGGAAGTGAAAAAACGTTGCCTTGGTTTCTCTCCAGGGTCGTGAAGATTTTTATCCCGTTTCTTGAGTTCCTTTTCCCTATATGAAATTGAAAATCTTTCGAGAATCCCCAATTTTAGCGGAGATATGAATTTCTGCTTATAACATCCAATATCATGATACAAACTCGTTATTTCACGAAATTGAAAGTGAAAAAAAATTGCCTTGGCTTTTCTCCAGGGCCGTGAGGATTTTTTCCCGTTTCTTGAGTTTCTTTTCCCTATTTGAAATTGAAAATCTTTCGAGAATCCCGACTTTTAGCGGAGATATGAATTTCTGCTTATAACATCCAATATCATGATAGAAACTCGTTATTTCACGAAATTGAAAGTGAAAACAAGGGGCCTTGGCGTCTCTCGGCGGCAATGAGAAATTTCTTCCTGTTTCTGCAGTTTCTTTTGCCTATTTGGAACTGAAGATCATGGTGGAAGGTCGAATTTCAGCGGAGACATGATATTCGCCTTATAACATACGATTACATGATAAAAACTCGTTTTTCCACGAAATTGGAAGTAAAAACACGTTGCCTTCGCGTCTCTCGAGGGCAATGAGAAAGTTTTTCCCGTTTCTTGAGTTCCTTTTGCCAATTTGAAATTGAAAATCATGGGAGAATCCCAACTTTATGAATTTCTGCTTATAACATGCGATATCATGATAAATACTGGTTTTTTCACGAAATTGGAAGTGAAAAAACGTTGTGTTGGCTTCTCTCCAGAGTCGTGAGGATTTTTTTCCCGTTTCTTGAGTTCCTTTTGCCTAGTTGAAATTGAAAATCATGGGAAAATCTCGTTTTTCAGCGGAAATATGAGTTTCAGCTTATAACATTCAATATCATGATAAAAACTCGTTATTTCACGAAGTTGGAAGTGAAAAAACGTTGCCTTGGTTTCTCTCCAGGGTCGTGAAGATTTTTATCCCGTTTCTTGAGTTCCTTTTCCCTATTTGAAATTGAAAATCTTTCGAGAATCCCGAGTTTTAGCGGAGAAATGAATTTCTGCTTATAACATCCAATATCACGATAAAAACTCGTTATTTTACGAAATTGGAAGTGAAAACAAGTGGCCTTGGCGTCTCTCGGCGGCAATGAGAAATTTCTTCCTGTTTCTTCAGTTTCTTTTGCCTATTTGGAACTGAAGATCATGGTGGAAGGTCGATTTTTAGCGTAGACATGAATTTCGCCTTATAACATACAATTTCAAGAAGAAAACTCGTTTTTTCACGAAATTGGAAGTAAAAACACGTATCCTTCGCGTCTCTCGAGGGCAATGACAAAGTTTTTCCGGTTTCTTGAGTTCCTTTTGCCTATTTGAAAATGAAAATCATGGGAGAATCCCAACTTCATGAATTTCTGCTTATATCATGCGATATCATGATGAATACTCGTTTTTTCACGAAATTGGAAGTGAATTAACGTTGTCTTGGCTTCTCTCCAGAGTCGTCAGGATTTTTTTCCCGTTTCTTGAGTTCCTTTTACCTAGCACAAATTAAACGTCATGGGAGAATCTCGATTTTCAGCGGAAATATGAGTTTCCGCTTATAACATTCAATATCATGATAAAAACTTGTTATTTCACAAAATTGGAAGTAAAAACTCGTTGCCTTGGCGTCTCTCGAGGGCAGTGAGAAATTTCTTCCTGCTTCTTCAGTTTCTTTTGCCTATTTGGAACTGAAGTCCATGGTGGAAGGTCGATTTTCAGCGGAGACATGAATTTCGCCTTATAACATACAATTTCATGATAAAAACTCGTTTTTTCACGAAGTTGGAAGTGAAAAAACGTTGCCTTGGATTCTCTCCAGGGTCGTGAAGATTTTTATCCCGTTTTTTGAGTTCCTTTTCCCTATTTGAAATTTAAAATCTTTCGAGAATCCCGAGTTTTAGCGGAGAAATGAATTTCTGCTTATAACATCCAATATCACGATAAAAACTCGTTATTTTACGAAATTGGAAGTGAAAACAAGTGGCCTTGGCGTCTCTCGGCGGCAATGAGAAATTTCTTCCTGTTTCTTCAGTTTCTTTTGCCTATTTGGAACTGAAGATCATGGTGGAAGGTCGATTTTCAGCGGAGACATGATATTCGCCTTATAACATACGATTACATGATAAAAACTCGTTTTTCCACGAAATTGGAAGTAAAAACACGTTGCCTTCGCGTCTCTCGAGGGCAATGAGAAAGTTTTTCCCGTTTCTTGAGTTCCTTTTGCCAATTTGAAATTGAAAATCATGGAAGAATCCCAACTTTATGAATTTCTGCTTATACATGCGATATCATGATAAATACTGGTTTTTTCACGAAATTGGAAGTGAAAAAACGTTGTGTTGGCTTCTCTTCAGAGTCGTGAGGATTTTTTTCCCGATTCTTGAGTTCCTTTTGCCTAGTTGAAATTGAAAATCATGGGAAAATCTCGTTTTTCAGCGGAAATATGAGTTTCAGCTTATAACATTCAATATCATGATAAAAACTCGTTATTTCACGAAGTTGGAAGTGAAAAAACGTTGCCTTGGTTTCTCTCCAGGGTCGTGAAGATTTTTATCCCGTTTCTTGAGTTCCTTTTCCCTATTTGAAATTGAAAATCTTTCGAGAATCCCGAGTTTTAGCGGAGAAATGAATTTCTGCTTATAACATCCAATATGATGATGAAAACTCGTTATTTCACGAAATTGGAAGTGAAAACAAGTGGCCTTGGCGTCTCTCGGCGGCAATGAGAAATTTCTTCCTGTTTCTTCAGTTTCTTTTGCCTATTTGGAACTGAAGATCATGGTGGAAGGTCGATTTTCAGCGGAGACATGAATTGTGCCTTATAACATACAATTTCATGATAAAAACTCGTTTTTTCACGAAATTGGAAGTGAAAAAAAATTGCCTTGGCTTTTCTCCGGGGCCGTGAGGATTTTTTCCCGTTTCTTGAGTTCCTTTTCCCTATTTGAAATTGAAAATCTTCGAGAATCCCGAGTTTTAGCGGAGATATGAATTTCTGCTTATAACATCCAATATCATGATAGAAACTCGTTATTTCACGAAATTGAAAGTGAAAACAAGGAGCCTTGGCGTCTCTCGGCGGCAATGAGAAATTTCTTCCTGTTTCTGCAGTTTTTTTTGCCTATTTGGAACTGAAGATCATGGTGGAAGGTCGAATTTCAGCGGAGACATAATATTCGCCTTATAACATACGATTACATGATAAAAACTCGTTTTTCCACGAAATTGGAAGTAAAAACACGTTGCCTTCGCGTCTCTCGAGGGCAATGAGAAAGTTTTTCCCGTTTCTTGAGTTCCTTTTGCCAATTTGAAATTGAAAATCATGGGAGAATCCCAACTTTATGAATTTCTGCTTATAACATGCGATATCATGATAAATACTGGTTTTTTCACGAAATTGGAAGTGAAAAAACGTTGTGTTGGCTTCTCTCCAGAGTCGTGAGGATTTTTGTCCCGTTTCTTGAGTTCCTTTTGCCTAGTTGAAATTGACAGTCATGGGAAAATCTCGTTTTTCAGCGGAAATATGAGTTTCAGCTTATAACATTCAATATCATGATAAAAACTCGTTATTTCACGAAGTTGGAAGTGAAAAAACGTTGCCTTGGTTTCTCTCCAGGGTCGTGAAGATTTTTATCCCGTTTCTTGAGTTCCTTTTCCCTATTTGAAATGGAAAATCTTTCGAGAATCCCGAGTTTTAGCGGAGAAATGAATTTCTGCTTATAACATCCAATATGATGATAAAAACTCGTTATTTCCCGAAATTGGAAGTGAAAACAAGTTGCCTTGGCGTCTCTCGGCGGCAATGAGAAATTTCTTCCTGTTTCTTCAGTTTCTTTTGCCTATTTGGAACTGAAGATCATGGTGGAAGGTCGATTTTCAGCGGAGACATGATATTCGCCTTATAACATACAATTACATGATAAAAACTCGTTTTTCCACGAAATTGGAAGTAAAAACCCGTTGCCTTCGCGTCTCTCCAGGGCTTCGAGAAAGTTTTTCCCGTTTCTTCAGTTCCTTTTGCCGATTTGAAATTGAAAATCATGGGAGAATCCCATCTTTATGAATTTCTGCTTATAACATGCGATATCATGATAAATACTGGTTTTTTCACGAAATTGGAAGTGAAAAAACGTTGTGTTGGCTTCTCTCCAGAGTCGTGAGGATTTTTTTCCCGTTTCTTGAGTTCCTTTTGCCTAGTTGAAATTGAAAATCATGGGAAAATCTCGTTTTTCAGCGGAAATATGAGTTTCCGCTTATAACATTCAATATCTTGATAAAAACTCGTTATTTCACGAAATTGGAAGTGAAAACTCGTTGCCTTGGCGTCTCTCGAGGGCAGTGAGAAATTTCTCCCTGTTTCTTCAGTTTCTTTTGCCTATTTGAAACTGGAGATCATGGTGGAAGGTCGATTTTCAGCGGAGACATGAATTGCGCCTTATAACATACAATTTCATGATAAAAACTCGTTTTTTCACGAAGTTGGAAGTGAAAAAACGTTGCCTTGCTTTCTCTCCAGGGTCGTGAAGATTTTTATCCCGTTTCTTGAGTTCCTTTTCCCTATTTGAAATTGAAAATCTTTCGAGAATCCCGAGTTTTAGCGGAGAAATGAATTTCTGCTTATAACATCCAATATCACGATAAAAACTCGTTATTTTACGAAATTGGAAGTGAAAACAAGTGGCCTTGGCGTCTCTCGGCGGCAATGAGAAATTTCTTCCTGTTTCTGCAGTTTCTTTTGCCTATTTGGAACTGAAGATCATGGTGGAAGGTCGAATTTCAGCGGAGACATGATATTCGCCTTATAACATACGATTACATGATAAAAACTCGTTTTTCCACGAAATTGGAAGTAAAAAGACGTTGCCTTCGCGTCTCTCGAGGGCAATGAGAAAGTTTTTCCCGTTTCTTGAGTTCCTTTTGCCAATTTGAAATTGAAAATCATGGGAGAATCCCAACTTCATGAATTTCTGCTTATATCATGCGATATCATGATGAATACTCGTTTTTTCACGAAATTGGAAGTGAATTAACGTTGTCTTGGCTTCTCTCCAGAGTCGTCAGGATTTTTTTCCCGTTTCTTGAGTTCCTTTTACCTAGCACAAATTAAACGTCATGGGAGAATCTCGATTTTCAGCGGAAATATGAGTTTCCGCTTATAACATTCAATATCATGATAAAAACTTGTTATTTCACAAAATTGGAAGTAAAAACTCGTTGCCTTGGCGTCTCTCGAGGGCAGTGAGAAATTTCTTCCTGCTTCTTCAGTTTCTTTTGCCTATTTGGAACTGAAGTCCATGGTGGAAGGTCGATTTTCAGCGGAGACATGAATTTCGCCTTATAACATACAATTTCATGATAAAAACTCGTTTTTTCACGAAGTTGGAAGTGAAAAAACGTTGCCTTGGATTCTCTCCAGGGTCGTGAAGATTTTTATCCCGTTTTTTGAGTTCCTTTTCCCTATTTGAAATTTAAAATCTTTCGAGAATCCCGAGTTTTAGCGGAGAAATGAATTTCTGCTTATAACATCCAATATCACGATAAAAACTCGTTATTTTACGAAATTGGAAGTGAAAACAAGTGGCCTTGGCGTCTCTCGGCGGCAATGAGAAATTTCTTCCTGTTTCTTCAGTTTCTTTTGCCTATTTGGAACTGAAGATCATGGTGGAAGGTCGATTTTCAGCGGAGACATGATATTCGCCTTATAACATACGATTACATGATAAAAACTCGTTTTTCCACGAAATTGGAAGTAAAAACACGTTGCCTTCGCGTCTCTCGAGGGCAATGAGAAAGTTTTTCCCGTTTCTTGAGTTCCTTTTGCCAATTTGAAATTGAAAATCATGGGAGAATCCCAACTTTATGAATTTCTGCTTATACATGCGATATCATGATAAATACTGGTTTTTTCACGAAATTGGAAGTGAAAAAACGTTGTGTTGGCTTCTCTTCAGAGTCGTGAGGATTTTTTTCCCGATTCTTGAGTTCCTTTTGCCTAGTTGAAATTGAAAATCATGGGAAAATCTCGTTTTTCAGCGGAAATATGAGTTTCAGCTTATAACATTCAATATCATGATAAAAACTCGTTATTTCACGAAGTTGGAAGTGAAAAAACGTTGCCTTGGTTTCTCTCCAGGGTCGTGAAGATTTTTATCCCGTTTCTTGAGTTCCTTTTCCCTATTTGAAATTGAAAATCTTTCGAGAATCCCGAGTTTTAGCGGAGAAATGAATTTCTGCTTATAACATCCAATATGATGATAAAAACTCGTTATTTCCCGAAATTGGAAGTGAAAACAAGTGGCCTTGGCGTCTCTCGGCGGCAATGAGAAATTTCTTCCTGTTTCTTCAGTTTCTTTTGCCTATTTGGAACTGAAGATCATGGTGGAAGGTCGATTTTCAGCGGAGACATGATATTCGCCTTATAACATACAATTACATGATAAAAACTCGTTTTTCCACGAAATTGGAAGTAAAAACCCGTTGCCTTCGCGTCTCTCCAGGGCTTCGAGAAAGTTTTTCCCGTTTCTTCAGTTCCTTTTGCCGATTTGAAATTGAAAATCATGGGAGAATCCCATCTTTATGAATTTCTGCTTATAACATGCGATATCATGATAAATACTGGTTTTTTCACGAAATTGGAAGTGAAAAAACGTTGTCTTGGCTTCTCTCCAGAGTCGTGTTGATTTTTTTCCCGTTTTTTGAGTTCCTTTTGCCTTGTTGAAATTGAAAATCATGGGGAAATCTCGTTTTTCAGCGGAAATATCAGTTTCCGCTTATAACATCCAATATCATGATAAAAACTCGTTATTTCACGAAATTGGAAGAGAAAACTCGTTGCCTTGGCGTCTCTCGAGGGCAGTGAGAAATTTCTTCCTGCTTCTTCAGTTTCTTTTGCCTATTTGGAACTGAAGTCCATGGTGGAAGGTCGATTTACAGCGGAGTCATGAATTTCGCCTTATAACATACAATTTCATGATAAAAACTCGTTTTTCACGAAGTTGGAAGTGAAAAAACGTTGCCTTGGTTTCTCTCCAGGGTCGTGAAGATTTTTATCCCGTTTCTTGAGTTCCTTTTCCCTATATGAAATTGAAAATCTTTCGAGAATCCCGAGTTTTAGCGGAGAAATGAATTTCTGCTTATAACATCCAATATCACGATAAAAACTCGTTATTTTACGAAATTGGAAGTGAAAACAAGTGGCCTTGGCGTCTCTCGGCGGCAATGAGAAATTTCTTCCTGTTTCTTCAGTTTCTTTTGCCTATTTGGAACTGAAGATCATGGTGGAAGGTCGATTTTCAGCGGAGACATGATATTCGCCTTATAACATACGATTACATGATAAAAACTCGTTTTTCCACGAAATTGGAAGTAAAAACACGTTGCCTTCGCGTCTCTCGAGGGCAATGAGAAAGTTTTTCCCGTTTCTTGGGTTCCTTTTGCCAATTTGAAATTGAAAATCATGGGAGAATCCCAACTTTATGAATTTCTGCTTATAACATGCGATATCATGATAAATACTGGTTTTTTCACGAAATTGGAAGTGAAAAAACGTTGTGTTGGCTTCTCTCCAGAGTCGTGAGGATTTTTATCCCGTTTCTTGAGTTCCTTTTCCCTATTTGAAATTGAAAATCTTTCGAGAATCCCGAGTTTTAGCGGAGAAATGAATTTCTGCTTATAACATCCAATATGATGATAAAAACTCGTTATTTCACGAAATTGGAAGTGAAAACAAGTGGCCTTGGCGTCTCTCGGCGGCAATGAGAAATTTCTTCCTGTTTCTTCAGTTTCTTTTGCCTATTTGGAACTGAAGATCATGGTGGAAGGTCGATTTTCAGCGGAGACATGATATTCGCCTTATAACATACAATTTCATGATAAAAACTCGTTTTTTCACGAAGTTGGAAGTGAAAAAACGTTGCCTTGGTTTCTCTCCAGGGTCGTGAAGATTTTTATCCCGTTTCTTGAGTTCCTTTTCCCTATATGAAATTGAAAATCTTTCGAGAATCCCCAATTTTAGCGGAGATATGAATTTCTGCTTATAACATCCAATATCATGATACAAACTCGTTATTTCACGAAATTGAAAGTGAAAACAAGTGGCCTTGGCGTCTCTCGGCGGCAATGAGCAATTTCTTCCTGTTTCTCCAGTTTTTTTTGTCTATTTGGAACTGTATATCATGGTTGAAGGTCGATTTTCAGCGGAGACATGAATTTCGCCTTATAACATACAATTTCATGATAAAAACTTGTTTTTCCACGAAATTGGAAGTAAAAACCCGTTGCCTTCTCGTCTCTCGAGGGCTTCGAGAAAGTTTTTCCCGTTTCTTGAGTTCCTTTTGCCTATTTGAAATTGAAAATCATGGGAGAATCCCAACTTTCTGAATTTCTGCTTATAACATGCGATATCATGATAAATACTGGTTTTTTCACGAAATTGGAAGTGAAAACTCGTTACCTTGGCGTCTCTCGAGGGCAGTGAGAAATTTCTCCCTGTTTCTTCAGTTTCTTTTGCCTCTTTGGAACTAAAGTCCATGGTGGAAGGTCGATTTTCAGCGATGCATTCATGCTGAGAATGCTTAATTTATATACTCTTTATTTTAGGAGTCCGATGTACGGGCACAACATCCCTCCCCCCTTCGGGAGACGAAATTCATTTCGGCTACTTTTTCGCACGGAATAAAATAATTAAATTTGAATCATTTCGTAGTTATGTTTGTTTTCTAGTTCCTTTTTTCTAGTTCCCTGTTTAATGTAAGTTTTTTTTTTTTTTTTGAGGTTACAATGAGCCATTTTTGTTTGCGTTTTTCGATTTTGCTTTTCTGATGACAATTTTGTGTCGTTAGTAGATTCAGATGCGAGTTCTTCTATAATTTTTGGTCTTGCCACGAAAGTCGGGGCTAGTTCGATATCATTAGTTTGTTGTATTAATCGAATTCGTTGACAATGTTTAGCTTTGAAAATTGTTAATATGATGATTATTAAAATGATCATAGTCATGCTAATGGCACTTATAGAATAATTTGCAATTATGTGATAAGGATGTGCCCAAATATTCGGTTCTTCTTTTAGTTTTTTGCTGAAGAATTTCAATTCGTTCGCCTAATTTATTCGTTTCCAGTGGATTAGTAATTATTTTTGATGGTACGCTGTAATTGAAAATTGGGTGATTAGCGTTTACCATTCCAATCGCATTTGTTAGATTATATAGTGGTATAAATGTTATAAATTCGTGTTGTCGTAGTTCGTTTAAAGATAACAATTGAAAATTTATTGATGTGGCGGAACATTCTCCGTCCAAAGCCAGTAATCCTGTATTGTGGATTATTTCGTGTGTCGTAGACTTATTTTTACAATCGATTCTAATATTTTCGGGTTTTGGGGCTACGAATAGCCATCTACCTTCTTTTCTAGTGCGATTATTAATGTTTTTTCCGATTTTTACAATTCATTGATTACGTGACAATTTTTCGGGATTATTTCCTAAATAAATCGCTATTTTGCATGATGTATTATCGCTTATTGTTTGCAGTGATTGCTTAGGTTTGTAATAATAGATGTTGTCGACTTTTCTGGCTTTGTTTAAATCTTCTTCAAACATTGTTATCAAGAGACGCGGTAGCGGCTCGACGCCAAGTATTAAAAGGAAAAACTGCAGCGCAAAAGAAAAGCCAGCGCGAGCCCTGCCGCTACTCTTATATACGCGAATATGCCCGTTTTATGACGTCACAGAATTTTCAAATGGTTCTCACAAATAAACCATTTCATAAAAGAACTTGAAAGTTTGTGACGATTTTTTTTCGATTTTTCTCTTTCCATTGGTCTTTGTTGCAAGTAAATCCGTCCAGTAGATCCTGAGATATGTAACGTTAGTGATTTAAAATCCATCATTTCGGGATTTTCATTTTCTTAGAGACAGAGGGGCGTAAGTTACGCTTGTTTACATTTGGACTTACGTCCTTTGCACGATTTCTTACTTTTGTCACACTCTACGTCACGCACTGCGCTGAACGCGGCTACCCCCTCTCCTTCTGCGTCGCCGAGCGAGAGAGACAGAGAATGGGCGCACAGCGGGGGCAATACCAGCTCCTGGTTTGCGCATAAAATATGTATATAATTATATAATATATATTTTATTTATTAATATTAATTAATAATAAAATATTATTATAATAAATATTTTATTATAATTAATATATAATATAATATATATATTATATTATACAATATATAATATAAAATGATAATAATATAAGAAAACAAAAAAATTGAATAATACGAATAACATTAAATAATAAACAATAAAAATAAAAAAATATAAAATTCTGGTCGACGCCGCTGGATTTTTCGAGGATGTCTAGGGCGATAGATCATGGGTTTTGGAGGACTAGGTTTAGGTACATTCTATCACGAATTTCGATTTCTAGGTGGACGACCCCATAGTTTTTTATGTCCAGATATATTCCTCCATGGTTTTCGTGGTCTCGGATAATTCCTCCATGGTTTTCAATGTCTAGGCATGTTTCTTCATGGTTTTCGTGGTCTAGGATAATTCCTCCATGGGTTTTGATGTCTAGGTATATTCCTTCATGGTTTTCGATGTCTGGATATGTTCCTACATGGTTTTCGTGGTCCAGGCATATTCCTCCATGTTTTTCGTCGTCCAGGTATATTCCTCCATGGTTTTCAATGTTTAGGCATGTTTCATCATGGTTTTCGTGGTTCAGGTATATTCCTCCATGGTTTTCGATGGCTGGATTTGTTTCTCCATGGTTTTCGTGGTCTGGGTATGTTTCTTCATGATTTTCGCAGTCGAGGTCGACGGCTCCACAGTTTTCGATGTTCAGGTATGTTTCTCTCGGGTTTTCGTGGTCGAGGATAATTCCTCCATGGGTTTTGATGTCTAGGTATATTCCTCCATGGTTTTCAATGTCTAGGCATGTTTTATCATGGTTTTCGGGGTCGAGGTCGACGGCTCCACAGTTTTCGATGCCCAAGTATGCTTCTCCATGATTTTTGTGGTCTAGGATAATTCCTCCATGGGTTTTGATGTCTAGGTATATTCCTTCATGGTTTTCGATGTCTGGATATGTTCCTACATGGTTTTCGTGGTCCAGGTATATTTCTCCATGGTTTTCAATGTATGGATATGTTTCTTCATGGTTTTCGTGGTCTGGGTATGTTTCTTCATGGTTTTCGCAGTTGAGGTCGACGGCTCCACAGTTTTCGATGTTCAGGTATGTTTCTCTCGGGTTTTCGTGGTCGAGGATAATTCCTCCATGGGTTTCGATGTCTAGGTATATTCCTCCATGGTTTTCAATGTCTAGGCATGTTTCTTCATGGTTTTCGTGGTCTAGGATAATTCTTCCATGGGTTTTGATGTCTAAGTATATGCCTTCATGGTTTTCGATGTCTGGATATGTTCCTACGTGGTTTTCGTGGTCCAGGTATATTCCTCCATGGTTTTCGATGTATGGATATGTTTTTCTATGGTTTTCGTGGTCTACGTAGATTCTTCCATGGTTTTCGTGGTCCAGGTTGTGACGTGACATTTTTGCCCCGCCACTCGTACGAATCGTGTCGACCAGTGGACCGGGTTTACGGCCCATTTTGACGCCGTTCGACTCGTCGGGTGTTGGTCGGAACGAGACTCATCGTCACGTAATTATAAGATTTATTTTTAAGAATCGCGTATAGTACCTTTCGAGCGACAATTTACTAAGTCTAATAACCGTTACCTTTTACCTCGGTGCAAGGAAGAGAGAGAAATCCTTGATTGTTTAATTTTGAGTTTGATGAAGTTTCCTTTTGACTATTCCGTTTGTTTTTTTTTGAGAGATTTAGTGTTAACGTCACCACATTGGTCCCCGCGAGCATTAGTATTTGACGATACTTTCCTGCTGTTCGAGCCGATCTCGCTCGCAAGAATCATCCCTCTCACGCCGTCTTCGAGTACCGAAGAACATTCTCGATCTGCGGGCGGTTGAAAGAGCACGCTGGCATAGGCCATTTATTGAACGCCGCCCGTGTCTTTCCCGCCGTAGCAACCCAGAGTTGCACCGCCCGCAATACCGTGAATTCGGGTGTCAAAGTCCGTGTGAACCGGCGCCTCGTCAGGTGGGGTCTGGGGGAGTTTTCTGGAGGCGAGGTGCTGTTCTTGCCTGGTGGCTTATCTTGTGGGCCCACCGCGACATCCGGAGTCGTGAGGGAGGCCTCCCCTCGTCCTTTCAGAGCTGCCCGCCGGATCCTCAAGAGGAGAGACACCCGGATCACGGTCATCTAGTCGAGAGGAGTGTTTCGAGTGAGCGGGAGAGGTGAGAGCAGCAGAAGGGTAATTATTGCGATATTGGGTAAAGAAGCGTAACGGGAATTATCCTCCGTACACGCTCCCTTGTTTTGAGTTTCCCGCGAAAGCGCGAGCAAAGACTCTGTACTCTAGTTCGCGCCTAGCGCGTGAGCGCCGTTGTGCATGGGCCTAGTGGTGGGGAGAACGCCGAATCTGGAGGACCGCTCGTACGCACTATCAGTCTTCTTCCGATCACCTCACCGGCGAGTCATCAATACCTCCCGATCATCGAGGTTCCTTTTGTCTTTCGGCGTGCGACGAGCGGGTTCCTCGGTAAGCCCTTTCTCTTTCTCCCGGAATGATTAATGGAGTTGAGCATTTTGAGTTTCGGAATTTAGTTCCGGTTTATTTGGCGTTTCGGGGAACATGTGTGTCGAAGTTTCGAGCGAGATTGCGGCCGATACTTCCCGTGTTCCCAAATTTTATAGTTTTTGCGGCTCAGCTCCACTAATCGATTCGATATTAATTTGGGTCCATTCAGTATAGTTTATTTGACGTAATCTTGTTGCGCATTAATTAATTAAGTTTGAGTTTTGTAATGTCGAATTTTGGTAGTACGCGCTGGAATATTCCACGCCGCTACGTTTCTCTCTCTCCCTGCACGCGTTGAGGCTCTAGCGAGCACGGTCGTTCGCGCGATGTTTTCGCCCTGTCTCTCTCGCACTTATTGTCGCGCGTCGTCTATACGGCGATTTATTCTGTCTTTTGTATTGCGTATTTTTCAGCCGTTCCTTTTGCGTTCGCAGTTATTTCTTTTTCTCTATTTCGTGACGATCGTATTATTTTGTGCCTCTCTATGGCGAATTATCTTACGGCACTCTTCCGTTACCTCTGTTACCGTTTCAAAGATTATCTGGCTATTAGTTTCTGTGATTTATTTTATCGTATAACGCCGCTATCTTCGTATTATTGTACTGATCGTTTGGGAATTTCGGTGGCACCTCGCGCTTAGTCGAAGTCGCTTCACTATTACCTTCAATTACCTTTCGTCGCGAATTATTTAGGGTTACCTAGCGTCAATTACCTTGCCTATGTTGCCTATGACGCTCTCGCGAATTATTTTAGGGTTACCTAGCGTCAATTACCTTGCCTATGTTGCCTATGACGCTCTCGCGAATTATTTTAGGGTTACCTAGCGTCAATTACCTTGCCTATGTTGCCTATGACGCTCTCGCGAATTATTTAGGGTTACCTGGCGTCAATTACCTTGCCTATGTTGCCTATGACGCTCTCGCGAATTATGTAGGGTTACCTAGCGTCAATTACCTTGCATATGTTGCCTATGACGCTCTCGCGAATTACTTTCGGGTTACCTGGTGTCGATTACCTTTTACCTAAATTTACCTAAGACACCGTTTGTTCTGGCGTTGGTTACCTTTTACCTGTTACCTAAGGCATCTGCTCGTCAGACCGCTGATTATCTTTTACCTACAATGCCAGAGCGTCGGTCGTCGATTACCTACGACACCCGCGAAATTGCGATGCGATTACCGATCACCTGAATTACCTGATGCATTCGAGTAAGCCACGCGCTGAAACCGCGTTGTCGTCCGATACGTATTGGCCATGCGATTCTAGCGAGCCGTAAATTGAATTTCCTTTTCCACTCTT
The DNA here is from genome assembly GCF_019457755.1 of Venturia canescens. Classification (NCBI taxonomy): domain Eukaryota; kingdom Metazoa; phylum Arthropoda; class Insecta; order Hymenoptera; family Ichneumonidae; genus Venturia; species Venturia canescens. Next base: position 23,716,332 of record NC_057425.1, read on the forward strand.
ATTTTATGTAGAATCCAATCTCGCGAGAATTCATTTTTTCTTGTACTTTTGTTTATTTGAATAAATTGTGAATCCTTTCTGAATCTTCTGTCTGTGTCGATTATTTGCTTTGCGTTGTGAATTGCTACTTTTCCCCAAGGATCCCCCCCTCTACCTTTTGTATCTCAGATGAGCTGAGTAGTCGGACCGTCCTCGGTCATTCGTTCCCCTCGTGTACTCTAAGTTCTAGTTTTGCGTTGCGTTACGATCGCGAGAATCGACGAAAATAAAGTCGATTAATTCGACGGTACTTTGTACCTGGCGCCCAGTTCATTCTCGCAGCCGGAGAGTCATACGGGAAGGAGCGGGTGAGCCGAGAAGGGACTGGATCGTACCCTTGCGGGGAAAATCTACGTTACAAGGTATATTCCTCCATGGTTTTCAATGTCTAGGCATGTTTCATCATGGTTTTCGTGGTTCAGGTATATTCCTCCATGTTTTTCGATGTCTGGGTATGTTTCTCCATGGTTTTCGTGGTCTAAATTGATGGTTCCACAGTTTTCGATGGCTAGGTCTGAGTTTCCATAGTTTTTGTTTTCTAGGTATATTTCTTCATCATTTCCGCGATCTAGGTCGATGACTCCATACTTTTCGATGTCTAGGTATGTGTCTATATATTTTTCAATGTCTAGGTATATTCCTCCATGGTTTTGGATGTCCAGGTATATTTCTTCATAGTTTTAAATGTCTACGTATGTTCCTTCATGGTTTTCGTGGTCCAGGTATATTCCGTCATGGCTTTTGATGCTAGGTCAACAATTCCATAGTTTTCGATGTTTGGTTATGGTTCTCCATGGTTTTCATGGTCTAGGTCGACGGTTCCATTGTTTTCGATGTCTACATCGACAGCTCCATGGTTTTCGATGGCTAGGTATATTTCTCCATGGCTTTCGTCGCCTTGGTATGTTTCTTCATGCTTTTTGAGGTCTAGATCAACGGCTCCGTAGTTTTCAATGTCCAGGTATGTTTTCCCATTGTTTTCGTGGACTAGGTTGACGACTTCATAGTTTTCACTATCCCGGTCGATAGCTCCATAGTTTCCGATGTTAAGGTGAATTTGTCCATGGTTCCCGATATGAAAGTCAATGGCTCCATAGTTTCCGATAGTGTGGTGAGTTTTTCTAAGCTTTTCGATATCTAGGTCGTCGGCTCTATAGTTTACGATGTCTAGTTTGGCGACTATACGGTTTTCGATGCCTAGGTGGATGCCTTCGTATTTTTCAATATATATTCGACAATTTTATATTTCCCGATATTTAGGTAAACGGTGCAATGGTTTACGATATATTTCCTCATAGTTATCGATATCTAGATCTGCGATTTAATAGTTTGCATTGACGAGGCAGGTTCAGACGTTACAGAAGACCATTAAAAAAATATCACTGGACACCAATAACCATAAAGCTGTGGTCTTAGACATTGAATACCATGGAAACATCTCCTTGGACATTGCAAACCATTGACAGTATCCATGTCAACATGGAATCCATGAATGAAAAGAAGATAGTTTCAAAAATCATTTTTCCAAGTAAACAAGTGGAACTTTTCAAAAAAAGGAATAGGAAATGAAAATATCATCCCATTGCATAGGAATTTCCCAATCTTTCATTGGAAAATTCGATTTGCTGAATGGATAATCAAAATCGTCACCATTATTGCTTGTAAAAGGTTTCAACTCACATGAACATAACCGCACAGTTTTCGTCCGTCTATATAGAAAAATTGGCTGTGTCGATTGCTTTTGGCACATAGAGAAAAGCACTCAACTTGAAACAAATCGTTTTAAAAATTTTCGTTGAAGACGATGAATGTATTTTTTTTCTTAAGTAAATATTGTCACGCCTCTAAAAAATAAGCTAAATTAGAAAAAAAAATAATTGACAAAGTAAAAAAAGAACGCCAATTATTAAAAGGTTGCGACCGTAGTTTCCAATAATTTTCTATATTTGTATTATCAATAAAAAACTTCAAAATAGAAAAAAAAATGAGATCGTTTTCTGAAGTTGACAAATATAGTGAATGAAAGACGATTCCTATATAGTTGTCACGTCTCGCAAAAAGAAGCGAAATCAGTAAATATTAAAACTTCAAAAAGTAAAAAAGGCACGCCAAGTATTAAAAGGTCGTGACCGTCGTTTTAAATGATTTTCTATATTCGCATTGTCAATAAATAAATTTTAAAAAATGTTTAACTGTGAAAAAATATGAGATCTATTGTAACATATACAGTGAATGAATTACGTTTCCTGTAGGAATTCTGAATTTTGGAAATAAAAAAAAATGAGATCAGTTTCTAACGTAGCCAAGTACAGTGAATGAATTAAGGTTCTTGTGGAATTCATTCGTGTACACTTTTAGCCCTAATCCCTCACTTATTCATAAAAATTTTCCAGCAAACGTCACAGAGCAACAAAGGTTTCTCGAATGATTCTGCAATTATTAAGAGATTATTATCTGTTTTTATGCTAGCACGGGTTATAAACTTAAAACAGTTTACGCGTACAAGTGCATGCATTGTATCTATACGATGAACTGCACAAATTCATTTTCAACATTACACACAAGCTTGGCGTGCATGGTTTTCAATCGGAAGCTCGGCGAAGGAATGCCTCATCCGTCCATATATTTGAAGAAAACTTGATGATCCTCTCATGTAATTGTTTTTTAATTTGCCATCCCTTTTCCATCCAACTATTTTATTGAGTAGTTCGACGTAAGATCTCGCGCTGTGTACACAAAGAAAAATATCTATTCTTGACCAGTTTGACTGATAAATTCATTACTCCAAAAGTTTCGTATTCAACGCGTTTTCTTTTCTCAAATCAATGTTTACACAGCTTACTTCTTTGTTCATCCATTTCAATACTTGTGTAATTCATCCAATCATCTGCCCATTTGGTAAAAAAAAGAGTGTACGGACAAACGAGTGAAAGTGACGCGTCGATAAATTAAAATGCGTATGGGCATGAAAGAATGGCCGTATCTATCCGTACAAGATAAAGGCATATAAAGGGATTGATTGATTTCATTTCTTTATCCGTTCGTTTAATTGTTCAATTTTATCCATAAATTTCACCCATCTGTATTGTTTACCAAATCATTATATAACAGGGCCCCTCTTATTTTATTGGGGGATCGGTTTTTTTCACACTCGTTCATACAATTCTAATTAATTATTGTTTTCATAGTAAATTTAAACAATTGTCTCTTCCCGAGCTTCCGATTGAAAACCATGCACGCCAAGCTTGTGTGTAATGTTGAAAATGAATTTGTGCAGTTCATCGTATAGATACAATGCATGCACTTGTACGCGTAAACTGTTTTAAGTTTATAACCCGTGCTAGCATAAAAACAGATGATAATCTCTTAATAATTGCAGAATCATTCGAGAAACCTTTGTTGCTCTGTGACGTTTGCTGGAAAATTTTTATGAATAAGTGAGGGATTAGGGCTAAAAGTGTACACGAATGAATTCCACAAGAACCTTAATTCATTCACTGTACTTGGCTACGTTAGAAACTGATCTCATTTTTTTTTATTTCCAAAATTCAGAATTCCTACAGGAAACGTAATTCATTCACTGTATATGTTACAATAGATCTCATATTTTTTCACAGTTAAACATTTTTTAAAATTTATTTATTGACAATATACATTCTTTTGTAATTATCTACGATTATTATTTTCGATGTAGTTTCTATGAACTGGAACTGATTTTTATCGATTTTTGTTGGTAGTGGGTAGACTTTGTAGATTTTTAGCATAGAATTTTCGATCAAAGGAAATTTTATGATTAAAACAAATCGTAGTTTTGCTGTGTAGCTAGTAATTTCTGCGGTTTTTAATAGGTTAGTCATTTCGCTACTTTTAATGTTTGTTGGAAAGTTTAAAAGTTTAGTAATGTGAAGAATTGCTTTTGTTGAGTAGTTAATTAATTGTTTGGGTGATATGCGGTCGTTTGAATTTTCTTGATGCGTAATAATTTGCACGTTTCCTTAAAAACGTCGCTCAGAAAATTGTTTCCTTGATCGGAAAGAATGGTTTGAGGAGGTCCATGTTGGCAAATGATCCGTGTGGTCAATGCTCTTGCTACTTTTTCTTCTGGTTTTCTGACATTTGTCGCATTTTTCTACATATTTCTTTATTTCCTTTTTCATTCCTGACCAACGATACTTTTCTTGAATTCGTTGAGTCATTCTTTTTACTCCGGGGTGTCCTCCGTGAGGCGTGTCGTGATACTCTCGTAGTATTGTTTTTCTGTCTTTCTCTGACAGGTCCGTCGCGTCGGAGTCGAGGTGTTCGGTTTCACTCTCGCTATCTCCTTCGTCGCTGTCCACTATATGCGTCTCATTTTTATCTTCAGCCACACTCGGCTGATTATCAAGTCGGCCATTATGATTAGGGCTGGACCGATTGTCCGAGGAGGCTGGTGTTGTTGAAGAAGATGGAGTCGCGTCGGCTCTGATTTTTCGCGTCCTTCCTCTTCCTTCTTTTTGCAGCTGATCTGTGTTTTTGTTTTGACTGCGCGTGATTGCGTATATGCGGCTCAGTGCGTCAGCATTAGTGTTCTTTTTGCCTTCTTTATATTCAATTTTGTATGTGTATTCTTCTAATTTTATTCTCCACCGCATTAGTCTGGAGCCTGGATCTTTTACGTTGAATAACCAGGTGAGGGGTTGATGATCGGTAACGATAGTGAATTTCGTTCCATAAATGTACGGGCGAAACTGATGTACAGCCCAAACTATTGCCAACATTTCCTTTTCCGTTGCTGAGTAGTTTCTTTCCGCTTTGTTTAGCGTTCTGCTCGCATAACAAATTGGTAGATCTTCCCCTACTTTTCCCTGTGATAAGATAGCTCCGATTGCCTTGTCCGATGCGTCGGTGGTGACGACGAACGGCTTCGTGAAGTCGGGATATTGAAGTATTGGTGCGGTGCTGAGTGTTTCTTTTAACGTCTCGAACGCTGCCTGCGTATGCTCGTTCCACTCGAATTTTCTGTCCTTTTTTATCAGCTCTGTTAATGGTTTTGCGAGTTTTGAAAAATCTTGAATGAATTTTCTGTAGTATCCTGCGAGTCCCAGGAATGATTGGACTTCTTTAACATTTTTTGGTGAAGGAAAATTTTTTACAGCCTTGATTTTCTCCGGATCGGGTTTCACTCCCACTTCTGGGATGATGTGACCCAAATATTGCGTTTCTTTTCTCAGAAATTGGCATTTCTTCGGTTGCACTTTTAATTGAGCTTCTCTCAACCGTTTGAAGACATCTCGTAGTCGTTCGTTGTGTTCCTTGAAACTTGATCCGTGTATTACGATATCGTCCAGGTAAACGTAACATTTGAGACCTTGAAGACCTGCTAAAACAGCATCCATCAATCTTTGGAAAGTCGGTGGTGCGTTTTTTAATCCGAAAGGCATTCGATTGTATTCGTAGTGGCCCAACGGAGTTGAAAAGGCAGTTTTTTGTTTGTCTTCTTCCGCCATCGGAATTTGATGAAATCCAGAGGCAAGATCAAGTGTGGTGACGTACTTTGCTTTTCCCAATTGATCCAAGATCTCTGTGATATTGGGCAGAGGGTAAGAATCTCCCTCGGTGACCTCGTTCAATTTTCTGAAGTCAACTACGACTCTCTTCTTGACGTTACCTTGAGCGTCTGCTTTTTTAGGAACGACCAGTAATGGCGCGTTCCACGGACTTCTGCTTGGCCTAATTATTCCGGCTTTAAGCATTTCCTGCGTCTGAGTCATCACTTCTTGTTTGTGATTCTCGGGCAGTCGGTACGGTCGAATATTGACTGGTACGGTGTCCTTTTTCGTGTAGATGCGATGTTCTACTAAGCTCGTATTTCCTAAAGATTCTCCTTCCAGGTGGAATACATCTCCGAATTCCTGGCAAAATTCTTGTAGAAATTTTTCTTCCTCTTTGTTGAGGTGCGAATGTTCACCAATTTGCATCATTATTCGACTTACTCTGTTACCTTTTTCTTCGGCGTTGGTGACGTAGATTTCTTCCTTGGCTGGACCGCTCGCCGTTTCGCCTGTTTTCGTTTGATTTTGTTCTTGGACGCTTCCTATTTCTTCGACTTCGACCGTCGGTCTTTCGATCGAGACTTCCTGGTCTAACGTGTTTAAAAAAGAGATGGGGAAAATCATACTTTTTTCGTGAACCGTCCCTTGTCCTATTTTTATTCCTTTTTCGATTTCTCTGGCTACTACGCATCCGATTGCCAGTTTTTTTGCTTTCACGTAGTGAATACTCTCGGAACGGGGGGGGGGGGGGTAATTTTAATTTCTCCGAACCGTTCACTAAAGGCTCGACGTGACCATATATTTTGATTATACGGCCACCCAATATGTCGACCTTGTGTTTTTTCATGAAATCGAGTCCCAGGATTCCGTCTGTTTTGATTGGAACGTCGTTGTAGACGACGAAAAATCCGTGAAGAATGTTGACGGCGGGCGTTTCGATCTCGAGTATGACTTTACACAGGGCGTTGAAGGCTTGTCCTCCGACGCCAGTCAGTTCGACGGTTTCGTCGATTATTTCGGTATCTTCTTTTAGAGCGCCCCTTTTAATTATGGGCTCCCGTATCAGCTTTCAAAAGGAGAGCTGAATTTATTGCGTGCGGTGACGGGATATAAAAATCGCTAGCCATTCCCCAGGAACCGAAAGAATTTATTTCTAGTTTTATTCGCGTTTGGTTTGCCTGAGGTGTGGGTGAGCCTGTAGCTCGCTCGGCCTCCAAACAGCTGACGAGCGCGTTCTTTCGCTCGGCCGTACGTGCAAGGAGACTGAGGTTCAGCGACCCTATCGTTTTCTTTTCTTCCGCGTTACCTGACTGATTTTGATTTTGATTATTTTGATTATTATTTTGACCGTTATTCGGTCTATTATTTTGATAACCTCTGTTTTTACCCCTGTTTCCTTGATTTTCGCGATTATTTTGATTATTATTATTTCCTCTGTTTCCTTGACTTCTATTTTGGTTATTCCAATTATTTCCTCTTTGATCGCCATTTTTATTTTTCCTATTCCAGCAGTCATCATAGACATGACCTGGTTTTTTGCAATAATTGCAGAAGACTGAATTTATGCTTTTATTTTGGTTAGACTGATTGTAGTTACCATTATTACCGTTATAACCGTTTTTATTCCCTGAGCTTCTACAGTCGCGCGCAAAGTGACCCTTCTTATTACACTTACTGCAAATATTCGTGTTATTTCCAGGTTCTCTTCGAGTTCCCTGTTGTATCTTTTCTTCGTCGATCGCGGCTGTGATAGCTTCGCTGAGGGTTGGATATGCCCTAGCTTTAATAATTGTTTGATATTCGCGTTTGAGACCTTGAGTGAAACTCGAAAGGACTACTTCGCGTATGTGTTTTTCTACCGCCATTTGTTCGATCATTGTCGAGTGCTTTTTTATACTTGCATCAATTAATTCCATCATTGTGTCTTCTACTCTTCTTCCGAATTCTTTTACTGATTCGTTAAATTTCTGTCGACAAGAATACAGCTCTGTTTGAAGGGCTCCTACGGTTCTCGTACCGCAGAATATTTCTAACATAACGGATTTAAAGTTTCAAAATCTGGAATATTTTTATATCGTACTTCTGCTCGAGCTTTACCAGTTAATTTAGTAGTTAACACTAATTCTAGGAGGATCTCTTGGTCCTCCGCTAAAATATGTTTGTTGACGTGAGCAAAAGAATCTACAAGTTCTCGCGCTTCTTCCGGTTTTGAACCGTCGAATCGAGGAATTAAACTACGCGCTTCTTTAAGAGACATTGAGCCTCTACGTCTGTTAGTTCGCGAGTGATTTGGAGAGGAATTTTGAGAACTATTTCCTCTATTATTTTCGCCATTATTTCCAGGGTTTCCGGGACTATTATTTCGACTATTTCCGGGATTTCCGGAATTCTGATTATCTCCCGTTGTGTCTAAATTTACTGTTTCGACCATTGTTGATACTAAAGGATCTGTTGTTTCTACTACCGAATTTTCCGGCGTATTTTCCGCGTCTAAATAATCGTCTTCCGATGTCGGAGATCGATTTAAAGATTGGGCGCTACTTCGTCGCCTTCTACTTTGCGAGGTGATTTCGTTTTTTCTTTCGCGATTGTAGTCGAGTTTATCGTCGAAAAATGAATTGAGCGAACGCGAAATAGTGCTTACGCCCGGTAATTTGAGACGTTCAGCGTACTCGTCGTCTGACATATAAATTTTTATATACGATCTGGCTTTGGCGGATTACAATGTTATTTAGAAATGTTCCGTCACTTACAGTAAGATGATCGCTAACATGATGTCCAGATTTGTTGTAGTGTTGAATTTCTTCCGCTCTGGTTCCAGTCGTATTTTGGGTTGAATCTTGACGTAGATCGGTCTGCCTTGGATGCGATGATCGGTGATCGAACGTCCGTTCGATATATCGACTTTTCTAGAATTATCGGTCCTCCTCAGCAATTTGAATTCCTTCCGTTTGACTATCGTAGACGTGTCGGGTTTCTCGAGTAGTGGCAATCCCACCGCTGCCACCAATGTTGTGTCCGCGAAGACCGTCGCGAAGGGACGAGTTATCAAGGACGAGTATTTAAGGGATTTAGGCCAAAAGAGCTGAACTCCAACTCGATACTTTTACAACAAGTTAACAATAAGTTTATTTAAGAAGTTACAAATTCGAGGTTTTATTGCCTCGAGACCAATCGTTACAATTCTCGTCAAAGACTGTCGAATTTTGGTTAGTTGGTAAATTTATAGACTTGGGGGTTTTTCCCCCTCTCGCGACAATATGGCGTGATATTCTTTCTCGAAGTTTCGGTGATGACATCGAGGGTCGATGCGCTCGTTCGGGAACGTCGATATTTCGCCATCGATGCATTTATGCTGAGAACGCTTAATTTATATACTCTTTATTTTAGGAGTGCGATGTACGGGCACAACAATCATGTCTCCGCTGAAAATCGACCTTCCACCATGATCTTCAGTTCAAAATAGGCAAAAGAAACTGAAGAAACAGGAAGAAATTTCTCATTGCCGCCGAGAGACGCCAAGGCCACTTGTTTTCACTTCCAATTTCGTAAAATAACGAGTTTTTATCGTGATATTGGATTTTTTAAGCAGAAATTCATTTCTCCGCTAAAACTCGGGATTCTCGAAAGATTTTCAATTTCAAATAGGGAAAAGGAACTCAAGAAACGGGATAAAAATCTTCACGACCCTGGAGAGAATCCAAGGCAACGTTTTTTCACTTCCAACTTCGTGAAAAAACGAGTTTTTATCATGAAATTGTATGTTATAAGGCGAAATTCATGTCTCCGCTGAAAATCGACCTTCCACCATGGACTTCAGTTCCAAATAGGCAAAAGAAACTGAAGAAGCAGGAAGAAATTTCTCACTGCCCTCGAGAGACACCAAGGCAACGAGTTTGTACTTCCAATTTCGTGAAATAACAAGTTTTTATCATGATATTGAATGTTATAAGCGGAAACTCATATTTCCGCTGAAAATCGAGATTCTCCCATGACGTTTAATTTGTGCTAGGTAAAAGGAACTCAAGAAACGGGAAAAAAATCCTCACGACTCTGGAGAGAAGCCAAGAAAACGTTAATTCACTTCCAATTTCGTGAAAAAACGAGTATTTATCATGATATCGCATGATATAAGCAGAAATTCATGAAGTTGGGATTCTCCCATGATTTTCAATTTCAAATAGGCAAAAGGAACTCAAGAAACCGGAAAAACTTTGTCATTGCCCTCGAGAGACGCGAAGGCTACGTGTTTTTACTTCCAATTTCGTGAAAAAACGAGTTTTCTTCTTGAAATTGTATGTAATAAGGCGAAATTCATGTCTACGCTAAAAATCGACCTTCCACCATGATCTTCAGTTCCAAATAGGCAAAAGAAACTGAAGAAACAGGAAGAAATTTCTCACTGCCCTCGAGAGACGCCAAGGCAACGAGTTTTCACTTCCAATTTCGAGAAATAATGAGTTTTTATCATGATATTGGATGTTATAAGCAGAAATTCATTTCTCCGCTAAAACTCGGGATTCTCGAAAGATTTTCCATTTCAAATAGGGAAGAGGAACTCAAGAAACGGGATAAAAATCTTCACGACCCTGGAGAGAAACCAAGGCAACGTTTTTTCACTTCCAACTTCGTGAAAAAACGAGTTTTTATCATGAAATTGTATGTAATAAGGCGAAATTCATGTCTCCGCTGAAAATCGACCTTCCGCCATGGACTTCAGTTCCAAATAGGCAAAAGAAACTGAAGAAACAGGGAGAAATTTCTCACTGCCCTCGAGAGACGCCACGGTAACGAGTTTTCACTTCCAATTTCGTGAAATAACGAGTTTTTATCATGATATTGAATGTTATAAGCGGAAACTCATATTTCCGCTGAAAATCGAGATTCTCCCATGACGTTTAATTTCTGCTAGGTAAAAGGAACTCAAGAAACGGGAAAAAAATCCTCACGACTCTGGAGAGAAGCCAACACAACGTTTTTTCACTTCCAATTTCGTGAAAAAACGAGTATTTATCATGATATCGGATGATATAAACAGAAATTCATGAAGTTGGGATTCTCCCATGATTTTCAATTTCAAATAGGCAAAAGGAACTCAAGAAACCGGAAAAACTTTCTCGTTGCCCTCGAGAGACGAGAAGCCAACGGCTTTTTACTTCCAATTTCGTGAAAAAACGAGTTTTTATCATGAAATTGTTAAGGCGAAACTCATGTCTCCGCTGAAAATCGACCTTCCACCATGATCTTCAGTTCCAAATAGGCAAAAGAAACTGCAGAAACAGGAAGAAATTTCTCATTGCCGCCGAGAGACGCCAAGGCCCCTTGTTTTCACTTTCAATTTCGTGAAATAACCAGTTTTTATCATGATATTGGATGTTATAAGCAGAAATTCATATCTCCGCTAAAACTCGGGATTCTCGAAAGATTTTCAATTTCAAATAGGGAAAAGGAACTCAAGAAACGGGAAAAAATCCTCACGGCCCTGGAGAAAAGCCAAGGCAATTTTTTTTCACTTCCAATTTCGTGAAAAAACGAGTTTTTATCATGAAATTGTATGTTACCCTAGGGAAAAAAAAGGTTGGGACAAGTACATTGATGGTCCCTCGTTTGCTGATAATTCCACCCATAAAAAAAACTTTAAACAAAATTTTTTTTTAATTGTAAAAAAAAATTATTTCATAAAAAAAAATACAGAACAATTCGAAAAAAATTTTACAAATCTTGAAAAAACGTTATGTTAAAAAAAAACTAATCTGCATCTATTTTTTAAAGTGTCAAAAGAATCAAATAACAAGTAAAAAATAATAAACCGAAAAATCGCGCTTGAAATCATTTTGGAAACCGATGCCTCGTTCTTCTTATGAGATTCGAACAGCTAAATCAACTGAAAAAAATTCCATCTAATTTACTTGCGGCATTAAAATTTATTATATTAATTCGAGGCCAAGTATTTTCTAATGAATTGAAAAAAGTTACCATTTGAATTACGTGCAGCACTAAAATTTGTGATATCAATCGGTGGACAAGTATTTTATTAGTAACTCCAAATTTTGACATTATTGAATTGTTCTAAGAAGCTTTCAAATCCAAAAGAATCACATGCAAGCTAGTCATTTCTTACTCTATGGTGGCAGAGACTTATAAGAAAATCGATTCTTCTCAGACTTTCAGGATCCTCTGGTATTATTCACAAAATTCGACGTCGATTGGATCGATACAAATTATGTTTAAATATGTGTTAAAAGTACTTGTCCGGCCCATCACTTTCCGTTTAAATTGTTTATCCAAATAAAAGTCAGAGCTTGTCTAGAACTGATGGATCACAAGCATTCATGCAGAGGGAATTGAGAGAATTATCTTCAAGTAATTTTTACTTAATTGCACTAATTTAATAAAAAACGGAAACAAATTATTCCGCAATATAGAAGGGATATTATTGTGCATCGATAAATGAAAAAAATTGTACATAATGTATATGTTTACATTCGATTTTTACGGGCAATTTTTACTTCCCACTTATTCTTCCAGCGAACGAGTTCCATTCGGAATAAGAACTAACCTATACTATTATTAAAAACATAAAATTAATAATGAATCGCATTTCAACAAACTTTTAACGAGATTCTGCCGTGCCATTTCGTTTTTTTATGATTGATTCTTTATTGAATGAATAGTGATGGGCCGGACAAGTACTTTTAACACATATTTAAACATAATTTGTATCGATCCAATCGACGTCGAATTTTGTGAATAATACCAGAGGATCCTGAAAGTCTGAGAAGAATCGATTTTCTTATAAGTCTCTGCCACCATAGAGTAAGAAATGACTAGCTTGCATGTGATTCTTTTGGATTTGAAAGCTTCTTAGAACAATTCAATAATGTCAAAATTTGGAGTTACTAATAAAATACTTGTCCACCGATTGATATCACAAATTTTAGTGCTGCACGTAATTCAAATGGTAACTTTTTTCAATTCATTAGAAAATACTTGGCCTCGAATTAATATAATAAATTTTAATGCCGCAAGTAAATTAGATGGAATTTTTTTCAGTTGATTTAGCTGTTCGAATCTCATAAGAAGAACGAGGCATCGGTTTCCAAAATGATTTCAAGCGCGATTTTTCGGTTTATTATTTTTTACTTGTTATTTGATTCTTTTGACACTTTAAAAAATAGATGCAGATTAGTTTTTTTTTAACATAACGTTTTTTCAAGATTTGTAAAATTTTTTTCGAATTGTTCTGTATTTTTTTTTATGAAATAATTTTTTTTTACAATTAAAAAAAAATTTTGTTTAAAGTTTTTTTTATGGGTGGAATTATCAGCAAACGAGGGACCATCAATGTACTTGTCCCAACCTTTTTTTTCCCTAGGGGAAGTTTATGGTTTGATATCACGTCTTTTTTCTCAAAAGATCCTTATTTATGTTCAGATGACTATAAGATTTTAGTTTAAATATCTATGAATTGTTTACAATTTTCGGCGTATAACGTTGGTTTTCACGAAAAAAGACCTATTTTTCGTCGACATTATACTGAAAATATTTCGATAGAGGTTTATTCTTGGACTTTGGTGATTTTTCTCCTTGTCTTCTAATATGTTTCGTCCATTGGGAACTCAAGAGCATGGAGCAATGCGTGTTGCGGGCCGAGATATGATTTTCGGCTGATAACGTTAGGAAAAATAAAGGAAAAGAGGAAAGATAGATCAAATTCAAGACACAACAAATCCAACGGAATTGGCCCTTTTTAAATGTTGCTTTTGCATTCTGAATCTAGACATTTTCGTGTCATTCAAAACGTGTCCCCGATGAAATATATTTCCAAAGTTTGCAAGTGACCGCTGAGATCCAATTATCTACAGTTTGATAGTTGCTGAAAAAAGGCACCCGGAAACATTTATTATGTCAGAACTCAAAGAAGCAAAAAAAACTGAGCGTACTTAATTCAACAGGAGCAACGGAATTCAAAGACGTTTAAGGTATCTGCATTGGTTTTGGAGAAAAACAATTTCAGGAGAATTCAGGAATGAATTTAAAAGTTTAAAAACTCAGAATAAAATAGAAAACGGAAAATTTAGGAATTTAGAAAAGCTGAAGACGTTTGTGATGAATTTTTGAGATTACATGTTACGGTTGGAGTAAAAAATTTAAATGATTGGCACACATGCTGCGACACAAAAATATGAAAGTTTGGAGGTATTCGCTTCATACCGCAGTAATACAAACTTCAATAGTATTTAAAAAAAAATACTTTAAAACTTGCTAAACCAAGTTCTATTACTCATTCGCATAATCAAAGATAGGGGGTGATACTTAACACACATATTTATGCACAGAAATTTCAGAGTTCGCAGGTATCTGCTGCGATTCAATGTATCTGCGCAATAAATTTTGAAGACAGCAATTTAAAATCTATCCATAAATGAGCAACTGAAGACTTCTGTGATGAGTTTTTTACTTCATATATATGTTACAGTTAGTTTTAAAAAGTAAAATGAGTGGCACAGTATATCAATTTTATAATTCGCAGATTTTTGCTGTATTTCAATAATCCAAATCTATAGTATTATAGAGAAAAGTTGGCAAAAGTCATGATGTTACGTTGAAATGACATAGCGAACATTGTATTCAGAAATTCTGTATGTTCCCATGGATGTTAGCAGGCATTATATTTGATCGCATCCAATACGGAGCAACTGTAGACTTAGCGTAATGAATCTTTTCACTAATAATTCCACATTTGTAGTTTGCAAAGTGGGAATACTCAACATACATGTCATTTCATAAGTATTGTTGTCAAAATTTGTGTTTGCCTACTGCATTCCAAAGATTCGACTTTTCATATGATTAGCAAACAAAGCATCCAAAGACTTTTTGGAATAAGTTTCAAAATTTGTTACTCGACAGACCAGGTGGAAAAAGAATGACTACACTTATATCAAGACCAGAAACTGTTTTGAGAATCTGATGTACAAAATGTGAGATTGATGATCATAGCTGGAAACCTCTTGAATCACGTTACCACAATCAGCATGAAGAAATAGTAGAAAATCATAGGACACATATTAAGCAATTAATTAATGATATGTATCGATCCGCTGCAAACCGATGGAGTGAAAACAAGGATCGGAGAGGGCAGAGCCAAACTGAATATGAAGCAAAATATGGGAAACATGAGAAATAAATTAGAAAACATTTATTCAATTAAAGTTTACAACATCATTCTAACAGTTCTGTGTGTTTTTGTTGTATTTATTCATATATATAATCTGACGCCTTCATATATATAACCTAGCCTACTGACGATATATTTACACTGGACAATATTTCTCGCACTCTGTTTTAATTGAAAGATTATTTTAGTTAACGCTTATTTCCAGTCGAACAAAATCATGAAATCTTGAAGTTTTCGTTGACATATGCATCGCGCATTTTTTATATCCTTTTTCGCACACATATCACAGACTACATTTACGCGGCCGCTTTGATACTGGTTTAGTATATCACAAAATTTAACGAAATAAATAGTAATATGCACTTCGTTAGATGACGAAAATTATTTTTAGTTATCCCGCACGCACTTCGTAACATCATAACCCCAAACGTCAACATGACGTGAAACTTCGGCTGGTGACTTTCGAGCTCTCGGCATGTGACGTCAGTCCGCGACACCGCCGCGAAGTTAGACCGAGGGACATGAGGCCTTTGATGGTATTATATACAGACATGTCAAATTTCTAAATGTGTTAGTAACTTTTGCATAATCTTGAGCCTGTGCAAAGTTTTTTCTCAGCAATTACGCTACTGATCGTGTTGGTTTCGGGCTCATTCGAAAGAGATTTTGAAATTTAGTCTCCAAACTAATTTTCGCTTAACAAAACATCTCTTGAGCTCCGCAATGCCAGAAAATGACATGCCAGTTTTACCCCCACCACCGCGAATCGTTTTATTCAGAGAAAGTATAGTCTCGGCGAGAGCCTCAGGCCAGCAGACGACAGGGCTGTCAATGTACTTGTCCCGAGACTCTACCGAGTCTCTTGATAAGGCACAATTCATGTCTTCGCTGAAAATCGACCTTCCACCATGATCTCCAGTTTCAAATAGGCAAAAGAAACTGAAGAAACAGGGAGAAATTTCTCACTGCCCTCGAGAGACGCCAAGGCAACGAGTTTTCACTTCCAATTTCGTGAAATAACGAGTTTTTATCAAGATATTGAATGTTATAAGCGGAAACTCATATTTCCGCTGAAAAACGAGATTTTCCCATGATTTTCAATTTCAACTAGGCAAAAGGAACTCAAGAAACGGGAAAAAAATCCTCACGACTCTGGAGAGAAGCCAACACAACGTTTTTTCACTTCCAATTTCGTGAAAAAACCAGTATTTATCGTGATATCGCATGGTATAAGCAGAAATCCAGAAAGTTGGGATTCTCCCATGATTTTCAATTTCAAATAGGCAAAAGGAACTCAAGAAACGGGAAAAACTTTCTCGAAGCCCGCGAGAGACGCGAAGGCAACGGGTTTTACTTCCAATTTCGTGAAAAACGAGTTTTTATCATGAAATTGTATGTTATAAGGCGAAATTCATGTCTCCACTGAAAATCGACCTTCCACCATGATATTGAGTTCCAAATAGACAAAAAAAACTGAAGAAACAGGAAGAAATTTCTCATTGCCGCTGAGAGACGCCAAGGCCACTTGTTTTCACTTTCAATTTCGTGAAATAACGAGTTTGTATCATGATATTGGATGTTATAAGCAGAAATTCATATCTCCGCTAAAATTGGGGATTCTCGAAAGATTTTCAATTTCATATAGGGAAAAGGAACTCAAGAAACGGGATAAAAATCTTCACGACCCTGGAGAGAAACCAAGGCAACGTTTTTTCACTTCCAACTTCGTGAAAAAACTAGTTTTTATCATGAAATTGTATGTTATAAGGCGAAATTCATGTCTCCGCTGAAAATCGACCTTCCACCATGGACTTCAGTTCCAAATAGGCAAAAGAAACTGAAGAAACAGGAAGAAATTTCTCACTGCCCTCGAGAGACGCCAAGGCAACGAGTTTTCTCTTCCAATTTCGTGAAATAACGAGTTTTTATCATGATATTGGATGTTATAAGCGGAAACTGATATTTCTGCTGAAAAACGAGATTTTCCCATGATTTTCAATTTCAACTAGGCAAAAGGAACTCAAAAAACGGGAAAAAAATCCTCACGACTCTGGAGAGAAGCCAAGACAACGTTTTTTCACTTCCAATTTCGTGAAAAAACCAGTATTTATCATGATATCGCATGTTATAAGCAGAAATTCATAAAGTTGGGATTCTCCCATGATTTTCAATTTCAAATTGGCAAAAGGAACTCAAGAAACGGGAAAAACTTTCTCATTGCCCTCGAGAGACGGAAGGCAACGTGTTTTTACTTCCAATTTCGTGGAAAAACGAGTTTTTATCATGTAATCGTATGTTATAAGGCGAATATCATGTCTCCGCTGAAAATCGACCTTCCACCATGATCTTCAGTTCCAAATAGGCAAAAGAAACTGAAGAAACAGGAAGAAATTTCTCATTGCCGCCGAGACACGCCAAGGCCACTTGTTTTCACTTCCAATTTCGTGAAATAACGAGTTTTTATCGTGATATTGGATGTTATAAGCAGAAATTCATTTCTTCGCTAAAACTCGGGATTCTCGAAAGATTTTCAATTTCAAATAGGGAAAAGGAACTCAAAAAACGGGAAAAAATCCTCACGGCCCTGGAGAAAAGCCAAGGCAATTTTTTTTCACTTCCAATTTCGTGAAAAAACGAGTTTTTATCATGAAATTGTATGTTATAAGGCACAATTCATGTCTCCGCTGAAAATCGACCTTCCACCATGATCTCCAGTTTCAAATAGGCAAAAGAAACTGAAGAAACGGGGCGAAATTTCTCACTGCCCTCGAGAGACGCCAAGGCAACGAGTTTTCACTTCCAATTTCGTGAAATAACGAGTTTTTATCAAGATATTGAATGTTATAAGCGGAAACTCATATTTCCGCTGAAACACGAGATTTTCCCATGATTTTCAATTTCAACTAGGCAAAAGGAACTCAAGAAACGGGAAAAAAATCCTCACGACTCTGGAGAGAAGCCAACATAACGTTTTTTCACTTCCAATTTCGTGAAAAAACCAGTATTTATCGTGATATCGCATGGTATAAGCAGAAATTCAGAAAGTTGGGATTCTCCCATGATTTTCAATTTCAAATAGGCAAAAGGAACTCAAGAAACGGGAAAGACTTTCTCGAAGCCCGCGAGAGACGAGAAGCCAACGGCTTTTTACTTCCAATTTCGTGAAAAAACGAGTTTTTATCATGAAATTGTATGTTATAAGGCGAAACTCATGTCTCCGCTGAAAATCGACCTTCCACCATGGACTTCAGTTCCAAATAGGCAAAAGAAACTGAAGAAACAGGAAGAAATTTCTCACTGCCCTCGAGAGACGCCAAGGCAACGAGTTTTCTCTTCCAATTTCGTGAAATAACGAGTTTTTATCATGATATTGGATGTTATAAGCGGAAACTGATATTTCCGCTGAAAAACGAGATTTTCCCATGATTTTCAATTTCAACTAGGCAAAAGGAACTCAAAAAACGGGAAAAAAATCCTCACGACTCTGGAGAGAAGCCAAGACAACGTTTTTTCACTTCCAATTTCGTGAAAAAACCAGTATTTATCATGATATCGCATGTTATAAGCAGAAATTCATAAAGTTGGGATTCTCCCATGATTTTCAATTTCAAATTGGCAAAAGGAACTCAAGAAACGGGAAAAACTTTCTCATTGCCCTCGAGAGACGGAAGGCAACGTGTTTTTACTTCCAATTTCGTGGAAAAACGAGTTTTTATCATGTAATCGTATGTTATAAGGCGAATATCATGTCTCCGCTGAAAATCGACCTTCCACCATGATCTTCAGTTCCAAATAGGCAAAAGAAACTGAAGAAACAGGAAGAAATTTCTCATTGCCGCCGAGAGACGCCAAGGCCACTTGTTTTCACTTCCAATTTCGTGAAATAACGAGTTTTTATCGTGATATTGGATGTTATAAGCAGAAATTCATTTCTTCGCTAAAACTCGGGATTCTCGAAAGATTTTCAATTTCAAATAGGGAAAAGGAACTCAAAAAACGGGAAAAAATCCTCACGGCCCTGGAGAAAAGCCAAGGCAATTTTTTTTCACTTCCAATTTCGTGAAAAAACGAGTTTTTATCATGAAATTGTATGTTATAAGGCACAATTCATGTCTCCGCTGAAAATCGACCTTCCACCATGATCTCCAGTTTCAAATAGGCAAAAGAAACTGAAGAAACAGGGCGAAATTTCTCACTGCCCTCGAGAGACGCCAAGGCAACGAGTTTTCACTTCCAATTTCGTGAAATAACGAGTTTTTATCAAGATATTGAATGTTATAAGCGGAAACTCATATTTCCGCTGAAACACGAGATTTTCCCATGATTTTCAATTTCAACTAGGCAAAAGGAACTCAAGAAACGGGAAAAAAATCCTCACGACTCTGGAGAGAAGCCAACATAACGTTTTTTCACTTCCAATTTCGTGAAAAAACCAGTATTTATCGTGATATCGCATGGTATAAGCAGAAATTCAGAAAGTTGGGATTCTCCCATGATTTTCAATTTCAAATAGGCAAAAGGAACTCAAGAAACGGGAAAGACTTTCTCGAAGCCCGCGAGAGACGCGAAGGCAACGGGTTTTACTTCCAATTTCGTGAAAAACGAGTTTTTATCATGAAATTGTATGTTATAAGGCGAAATTCATGTCTCCACTGAAAATCGACCTTCCACCATGATATTGAGTTCCAAATAGACAAAAGAAACTGAAGAAACAGGAAGAAATTTTTCATTGCCGCCGAGAGACGCCAAGGCCACTTGTTATCACTTTCAATTTCGTGAAATAACGAGTTTGTATCATGATATTGGATGTTATAAGCAGAAATTCATATCTCCGCTAAAATTGGGGATTCTCGAAAGATTTTCAATTTCATATAGGGAAAAGGAACTCAAGAAACGGGATAAAAATCTTCACGACCCTGGAGAGAAACCAAGGCAACGTTTTTTCACTTCCAACTTTGTGAAAAAACGAGTTTTTATCATGAAATTGTATGTAATAAGGCGAAATTCATGTCTCCGCTGAAAATCGACCTTCCACCATGGACTTCAGTTCCAAATAGGCAAAAGAAACTGAAGAAACAGGGAGAAATTTCTCACTGCCCTCGAGAGACGCCACGGTAACGAGTTTTCACTTCCAATTTCGTGAAATAACGAGTTTTTATCATGATATTGAATGTTATAAGCGGAAACTCATATTTCCGCTGAAAATCGAGATTCTCCCATGACGTTTAATTTCTGCTAGGTAAAAGGAACTCAAGAAACGGGAAAAAAATCCTCACGACTCTGGAGAGAAGCCAAGACAACGTTTTTTCACTTCCAATTTCGTGAAAAAACGAGTATTTATCATGATATCGCATGATATAAGCAGAAAGTCATGAAGTTGGGATTCTCCCATGATTTTCAATTTCAAATAGGCAAAAGGAACTCAAGAAACCGGAAAAACTTTCTCGTTGCCCTCGAGAGACGAGAAGCCAACGGCTTGTTACTTCCAATTTCGTGAAAAAACGAGTTTTAATCATGAAATTGTATGTTATAAGGCGAAACTCATGTCTCCGCTGAAAATCGACCTTCCACCATGATCTTCAGTTCCAAATAGGCAAAAGAAACTGCAGAAACAGGAAGAAATATCTCATTGCCGCCGAGAGACGCCAAGGCCCCTTGTTTTCACTTTCAATTTCGTGAAATAACGAGTTTTTATCATGATATTGGATGTTATAAGCAGAAATTCATATCTCCGCTAAAACTCGGGATTCTCGAAAGATTTTCAATTTCAAATAGGGAAAAGGAACTCAAGAAACGGGCAAAAATCCTCACGGCCCTGGAGAAAAGCCAAGGCAATTTTTTTTCACTTCCAATTTCGTGAAAAAACGAGTTTTTATCATGATATTGGATGTTATAAGCGGAAACTGATATTTCCGCTGAAAAACGAGATTTTCCCATGATTTTCAATTTCAACTAGGCAAAAGGAACTCAAAAAACGGGAAAAAAATCCTCACGACTCTGGAGAGAAGCCAACACAACGTTTTTTCACTTCCAATTTCGTGAAAAAACCAGTATTTATCATGATATCGCATGTTATAAGAAGAAATTCATAAAGTTGGGATTCTCCCATGATTTTCAATTTCAAATTGGCAAAAGGAACACAAGAAACGGGAAAAACTTTCTCATTGCCCTCGAGAGACGGAAGGCAACGTGTTTTTACTTCCAATTTCGTGGAAAAACGAGTTTTTATCATGTAATCGTATGTTATAAGGCGAATATCATGTCTCCGCTGAAAATCGACCTTCCACCATGATCTTCAGTTCCAAATAGGCAAAAGAAACTGAAGAAACAGGAAGAAATTTCTCATTGCCGCCGAGAGACGCCAAGGCCACTTGTTTTCACTTCCAATTTCGTGAAATAACGAGTTTTTATCGTGATATTGGATGTTATAAGCAGAAATTCATTTCTCCGCTAAAACTCGGGATTCTCGAAAGATTTTCAATTTCAAATAGGGAAAAAGATCTCAAGAAACGGGATAAAAATCTTCACGACCCTGGAGAGAATCCAAGGCAACGTTTTTTCACTTCCAACTTCGTGAAATAACGAGTTTTTATCATGTAATCGTATGTTATAAGGCGAAATTCATGTCTCCGCTGAAAATCGAACTTCCACCATGATCATAAGTTCCAAATAGGCAAAAGAAACTGCAGAAACAGGAAGAAATTTCTCATTGCCGCCGAGAGACGCCAAGGCCTATTGTTTTCACTTTTAATTTCGTGAAATAACGAGTTTTTATCATGATATTGGATGTTATAAGCAGAAATTCATTTCTCCGCTAAAACTCGGGATTCTCGAAAGATTTTCCATTTCAAATAGGGAAGAGGAACTCAAGAAACGGGATAAAAATCTTCACGACCCTGGAGAGAAACCAAGGCAACGTTTTTTCACTTCCAACTTCGTGAAAAAACGAGTTTTTATCATGAAATTGTATGTAATAAGGCGAAATTCATGTCTCCGCTGAAAATCGACCTTCCACCATGGACTTCAGTTCCAAATAGGCAAAAGAAACTGAAGAAACAGGGAGAAATTTCTCACTGCCCTCGAGAGACGCCACGGTATCGAGTTTTCACTTCCAATTTCGTGAAATAACGAGTTTTTATCATGATATTGAATGTTATAAGCGGAAACTCAAATTTCCGCTGAAAATCGAGATTCTCCCATGACGTTTAATTTCTGCTAGGTAAAAGGAACTCAAGAAACGGGAAAAAAATGCTCACGACTCTGGAGAGAAGCCAAGACAACGTTTTTTCACATCCAATTTCGTGAAAAAACGAGTATTTATCATGATATCGCATGATATAAGAAGAAATTCATGAAGTTGGGATTCTCCCATGATTTTCAATTTCAAATAGGCAAAAGGAACTCAAGAAACCGGAAAAACTTTCTCATTGCCCTCGAGAGACGCGAAGGCTACGTGTTTTTACTTCCAATTTCGTGAAAAAACGAGTTTTCTTCTTGAAATTGTATGTTATAAGGCGAAATTCATGTCTACGCTAAAAATCGACCTTCCACCATGATCTTCAGTTCCAAATAGGCAAAAGAAACTGAAGAAACAGGAAGAAATTTCTCACTGCCCTCGAGAGACGCCAAGGCAACGAGTTTTCACTTCCAATTTCGTGAAATAACGAGTTTTTATCATGATATTGGATGTTATAAGCAGAAATTCATTTCTCCGCTAAAACTCGGGATTCTCGAAAGATTTTCCATTTCAAATAGGGAAGAGGAACTCAAGAAACGGGATAAAAATCTTCACGACCCTGGAGAGAAACCAAGGCAACGTTTTTTCACTTCCAACTTCGTGAAAAAACGAGTTTTTATAATGAAATTGTATGTTATAAAACGAAATTCATGTCTCCGCTGAAAATCGACCTTCCACCATGGACTTTAGTTCCAAAGAGGCAAAAGAAACTGAAGAAACAGGGAGAAATTTCTCACTGCCCTCGAGAGACGCCAAGGCAACGAGTTTTTACTTCCAATTTCGTGAAATAACAAGTTTTTATCATGATATTGAATGTTATAAGCGGAAACTCATATTTCCGCTGAAAATCGAGATTCTCCCATGACGTTTAATTTGTGCTAGGTAAAAGGAACTCAAGAAACGGGAAAAAAATCCTCACGACTCTGGAGAGAAGCCAAGACAACGTTAATTCACTTCCAATTTCGTGAAAAAACGAGTATTTATCATGATATCGCATGATATAAGCAGAAATTCATGAAGTTGGGATTCTCCCATGATTTTCAATTTCAAGTAGGCAAAAGGAACTCAAGAAACCGGAAAAACTTCCTCGTTGCCCTCGAGAGACGCGAAGCCAACGGCTTTTTACTTCCAATTTCGTGAAAAAACGAGTTTTCTTCTTGAAATTGTATGTTATAAGGCGAAATTCATGTCTCCGCTGAAAATCGACCTTCCATCATGATCTTCAGTTCCAAATAGGCAAAAGAAACTGCAGAAACAGGAAGAAATTTCTCATTGCCGCCGAGAGACGCCAAGGCCACTTGTTTTCACTTCCAATTTCGTGAAATAACGAGTTTTTATCATGATATTGGATGTTATAAGCAGAAATTCATTTCTCCGCTAAAACTCGGGATTCTCGAAAGATTTTCCATTTCAAATAGGGAAGAGGAACTCAAGAAACGGGATAAAAATCTTCACGACCCTGGAGAGAATCCAAGGCAACGTTTTTTCACTTCCAATTTCGTGAAAAAACGAGTTTTCTTCTTGAAATTGTATGTTATAAGGCGAAATTCATGTCTACGCTAAAAATCGACCTTCCACCATGATCTTCAGTTCCAAATAGGCAAAAGAAACTGAAGAAACAGGAAGAAATTTCTCACTGCCCTCGAGAGACGCCAAGGCAACGAGTTTTCACTTCCAATTTCGTGAAATAACGAGTTTTTATCATGATATTGGATGTTATAAGCAGAAATTCATTTCTCCGCTAAAACTCGGGATTCTCGAAAGATTTTCAATTTCAAATAGGGAAGAGGAACTCAAGAAACGGGATAAAAATCTTCACGACCCTGCAGAGAAACCAAGGCAACGTTTTTTCACTTCCAACTTCGTGAAAAAACGAGTTTTTATCATGAAATTGTATGTTATAAGGCGAAATTCATGTCTCCGCTGAAAATCGACCTTCCACCATGGACTTCAGTTCCAAATAGGCAAAAGAAACTGAAGAAACAGGGAGAAATTTCTCACTGCCCTCGAGAGACGCCAAGGTAACGAGTTTTCACTTCCAATTTCGTGAAATAACGAGTTTTTGTCATGATATTGAATGTTATAAGCGGAAACTCATATTTCCGCTGAAAATCGAGATTCTCCCATGACGTTTAATTTCTGCTAGGTAAAAGGAACTCAAGAAACGGGAAAAAAATCCTCACGACTCTGGAGAAAAGCCAAGACAACGTTTTTTCACTTCCAATTTCGTGAAAAACGAGTATTTTCATGATATCGCATGATATAAGCAGAAATTCATGAAGTTGGGATTCTCCCATGATTTTCAATTTCAAATAGGCAAAAGGAACTCAAGAAACCGGAAAAACTTTCTCGTTGCCCTCGAGAGACGCGAAGCCAACGGCTTTTTACTTCCAATTTCGTGAAAAAACGAGTTTTTATCATGAAATTGTATGTTATAAGGCGAAATTCATGTCTCCGTTGAAAATCGACCTTCCACCATGATCTTCAGTTCCAAATAGGCAAAAGAAACTGCAGAAACAGGAAGAAATTTCTCATTGCCGCCGAGAGACGCCAAGGCCCCTTGTTTTCACTTTCAATTTCGTGAAATAACGAGTTTTTATCATGATATTGGATGTTATAAGCAGAAATTCATATCTCCGCTAAAACTCGGGATTCTCGAAAGATTTTCAATTTCAAATAGGGAAAAGGAACTCAGGAAACGGGAAAAAATCCTCACGGCCCTGGAGAAAAGCCAAGGCAATTTTTTTTCACTTCCAATTTCGTGAAAAAACGAGTTTTTATCATGAAATTGTATGTTATAAGGCACAATTCATGTCTCCGCTGAAAATCGACCTTCCACCATGATCTCCAGTTTCAAATAGGCAAAAGAAACTGAAGAAACAGGGAGAAATTTCTCACTGCCCTCGAGAGACGCCAAGGCAACGAGTTTTCACTTCCAATTTCGTGAAATAACGAGTTTTTATCATGATATTGAATGTTATAAGCTGAAACTCATATTTCCGCTGAAAAACGAGATTTTTCCATGATTTTCAATTTAAACTAGGCAAAGGGAACTCAAGAAACGGGAAAAAATCCTCACGACTCTGGAGAGAAGCCAACATAACGCTTTTTCACTTCCAATTTCGTGAAAAAACCAGTATTTATCATGATATCGCATGTTATAAGCAGAAATTCATAAAGTTGGGATTCTCCCATGATTTTCAATTTCAAATTGGCAAAAGGAACTCAAGAAACGGGTAAAACTTTCTCATTGCCCTCGAGAGAAGCGAAGGCAACGTGTTTTTACTTCCAATTTCGTGGAAAAACGAGTTTTTATCATGTAATCGTATGTTATAAGGCGAATATCACGTCTCCGCTGAAAATCGATCTTCCACCATGATCTTCAGTTCCAAATAGGCAAAAGAAACTGAAGAAACAGGAAGAAATTTCTCATTGGAGCCGAGTGACGCCAAGGCCACTTGTTTTCACTTCCAATTTCGTGAACTAACGAGTTTTTATCGTGATATTGGATGTTATAAGCAGAAATTCATTTCTCCGCTAAAACTCGGGATTCTCGAAAGATTTTCCATTTCAAATAGGGAAAAGGAACTCAAGAAACGGGATAAAAATCTTCACGACCCTGGAGAGAATCCAAGGCAACGTTTTTTCACTTCCAACTTCGTGAAAAAACGAGTTTTTATCATGAAATTGTATGTTATAAGGCGAAATTCATGTCTCCGCTGAAAATCGACCTTCCACCATGGACTTCAGTTCCAAATAGGCAAAAGAAACTGAAGAAACAGGGAGAAATTTCTCACTGCCCTCGAGAGACGCCAAGGTAACGAGTTTTCACTTCCAATTTCGTGAAATAACGAGTTTTTGTCATGATATTGAATGTTATAAGCGGAAACTCATATTTCCGCTGAAAATCGAGATTCTCCCATGACGTTTAATTTCTGCTAGGTAAAAGGAACTCAAGAAACGGGAAAAAAATCCTCACGACTCTGGAGAAAAGCCAAGACAACGTTTTTTCACTTCCAATTTCGTGAAAAACGAGTATTTTCATGATATCGCATGATATAAGCAGAAATTCATGAAGTTGGGATTCTCCCATGATTTTCAATTTCAAATAGGCAAAAGGAACTCAAGAAACCGGAAAAACTTTCTCGTTGCCCTCGAGAGACGCGAAGCCAACGGCTTTTTACTTCCAATTTCGTGAAAAAACGAGTTTTTATCATGAAATTGTATGTTATAAGGCGAAATTCATGTCTCCGTTGAAAATCGACCTTCCACCATGATCTTCAGTTCCAAATAGGCAAAAGAAACTGCAGAAACAGGAAGAAATTTCTCATTGCCGCCGAGAGACGCCAAGGCCCCTTGTTTTCACTTTCAATTTCGTGAAATAACGAGTTTTTATCATGATATTGGATGTTATAAGCAGAAATTCATTTCTCCGCTAAAACTCGGGATTCTCGAAAGATTTTCAATTTCAAATAGGGAAAAGGAACTCAAGAAACGGGAAAAAATCCTCACGGCCCTGGAGAAAAGCCAAGGCAATTTTTTTTCACTTCCAATTTCGTGAAAAAACGAGTTTTTATCATGAAATTGTATGTTATAAGGCACAATTCATGTCTCCGCTGAAAATCGACCTTCCACCATGATCTCCAGTTTCAAATAGGCAAAAGAAACTGAAGAAACAGGGAGAAATTTCTCACTGCCCTCGAGAGACGCCAAGGCAACGAGTTTTCACTTCCAATTTCGTGAAATAACGAGTTTTTACCAAGATATTGAATGTTATAAGCGGAAACTCATATTTCCGCTGAAAAACGAGATTTTCCCATGATTTTCAATTTCAACTAGGCAAAAGGAACTCAAGAAACGGGAAAAAAATCCTCACGACTCTGGAGAGAAGCCAACATAACGTTTTTTCACTTCCAATTTCGTGAAAAAACCAGTATTTATCATGATATCGCATGTTATAAGCAGAAATTCATAAAGTTGGGATTCTCCCATGATTTTCAATTTTAAATTGGCAAAAGGAACTCAAGAAACGGGTAAAACTTTCTCATTGCCCTCGAGAGAAGCGAAGGCAACGTGTTTTTACTTCCAATTTCGTGGAAAAACGAGTTTTTACCATGTAATCGTATGTTATAAGGCGAATATCACGTCTCCGCTGAAAATCGACCTTCCACCATGATCTTCAGTTCCAAATAGGCAAAAGAAACTGAAGAAACACGAAGAAATTTCTCATTGGAGCCGAGTGACGCCAAGGCCACTTGTTTTCACTTCCAATTTCGTGAAATAACGAGTTTTTATCGTGATATTGGATGTTATAAGCAGAAATTAATTACTCCGCTAAAACTCGGGATTCTCGAAAGATTTTCCATTTCAAATAGGGAAAAGGAACTCAAGAAACGGGATAAAAATCTTCACGACCCTGGAGAGAATCCAAGGCAACGTTTTTTCACTTTCAATTTCGTGAAAAAATGAGTTTTCTTCTTGAAATTGTATGTTATAAGGCGAAATTCATGTCTACGCTAAAAATCGACCTTCCACCATGATCTTCAGTTCCAAATAGGCAAAAGAAACTGAAGAAACAGGAAGAAATTTCTCACTGCCCTCGAGAGACGCCAAGGCAACGAGTTTTCACTTCCAATTTCGTGAAATAACGAGTTTTTATCATGATATTGGATGTTATAAGCAGAAATTCATTTCTCCGCTAAAACTCGGGATTCTCGAAAGATTTTCAATTTCAAATAGGGAAGAGGAACTCAAGAAACGGGATAAAAATCTTCACGACCCTGGAGAGAAACCAAGGCAACGTTTTTTCACTTCCAACTTCGTGAAAAAACGAGTTTTTATCATGAAATTGTATGTTATAAGGCGAAATTCATGTCTCCGCTGAAAATCGACCTTCCACCATGGACTTCAGTTCCAAATAGGCAAAAGAAACTGAAGAAACAGGGAGAAATTTCTCACTGCCCTCGAGAGACGCCAAGGTAACGAGTTTTCACTTCCAATTTCGTGAAATAACGAGTTTCTATCATAATATTGAATGTTATAAGCGGAAACTCATATTTCCGCTGAAAATCGAGATTCTCCCATGACGTTTAATTTCTGCTAGGTAAAAGGAACTCAAGAAACGGGAAAAAAATCCTCACGACTCTGGAGAAAAGCCAAGACAACGTTTTTTCACTTCCAAATTCGTGAAAAAACGAGTATTTTCATGATATCGCATGATATAAGCAGAAATTCATGAAGTTGGGATTCTCCCATGATTTTCAATTTCAAATAGGCAAAAGGAACTCAAGAAACCGGAAAAACTTTCTCGTTGCCCTCGAGAGACGCGAAGCCAACGGCTTTTTACTTCCAATTTCGTGAAAAAACGAGTTTTTATCATGAAATTGTATGTTATAAGGCGAAATTCATGTCTCCGTTGAAAATCGACCTTCCACCATGATCTTCAGTTCCAAATAGGCAAAAGAAACTGCAGAAACAGGAAGAAATTTCTCATTGCCGCCGAGAGACGCCAAGGCCCCTTGTTTTCACTTTCAATTTCGTGAAATAACGAGTTTTTATCATGATATTGGATGTTATAAGCAGAAATTCATATCTCCGCTAAAACTCGGGATGCTCGAAAGATTTTCAATTTCAAATAGGGAAAAGGAACTCAAGAAACGGGAAAATATCCTCACGGCCCTGGAGAAAAGCCAAGGCAATTTTTTTTCACTTCCAATTTCGTGAAAAAACGAGTTTTTATCATGAAATTGTATGTTATAAGGCACAATTCATGTCTCCGCTGAAAATCGACCTTCCACCATGATCTCCAGTTTCAAATAGGCAAAAGAAACTGAAGAAACAGGGAGAAATTTCTCACTGCCCTCGAGAGACGCCAAGGCAACGAGTTTTCACTTCCAATTTCGTGAAATAACGAGTTTTTATCAAGATATTGAATGTTATAAGCGGAAACTCATATTTCCGCTGAAAAACGAGATTTTCCCATGATTTTCAATTTCAACTAGGCAAAAGGAACTCAAGAAACGGGAAAAAAATCCTCACGACTCTGGAGAGAAGCCAACACAACGTTTTTTCACTTCCAATTTCGTGAAAAAACCAGTATTTATCGTGATATCGCATGGTATAAGCAGAAATTCAGAAAGTTGGGATTCTCCCATGATTTTCAATTTCAAATAGGCAAGAGGAACTCAAGAAACGGGAGAAACTTTCTCGAAGCCCTCGAGAGACGCGAAGCCAACGGCTTTTTACTTCCAATTTCGTGAAAAAACGAGTTTTCTTCTTGAAATTGTATGTTATAAGGCGAAATTCATGTCTACGCTAAAAATCGACCTTCCACCATGATCTTCAGTTCCAAATAGGCAAAAGAAACTGAAGAAACAGGAATAAATTTCTCACTGCCCTCGAGAGACGCCAAGGCAACGAGTTTTCACTTCCAATTTCGTGAAATAACGAGTTTTTATCATGATATTGGATGTTATAAGCAGAAATTCATTTCTCCGCTAAAACTCGGGATTCTCGAAAGATTTTCAATTTCAAATAGGGAAGAGGAACTCAAGAAACGGGATAAAAATCTTCACGACCCTGGAGAGAAACCAAGGCAACGTTTTTTCACTTCCAACTTTGTGAAAAAACGAGTTTTTATCATGAAATTGTATGTTATAAGGCGAAATTCATGTCTCCGCTGAAAATCGACCTTCCACCATGGACTTCAGTTCCAAATAGGCAAAAGAAACTGAAGAAACAGGGAGAAATTTCTCACTGCCCTCGAGAGACGCCAAGGTAACGAGTTTTCACTTCCAATTTCGTGAAATAACGAGTTTTTATCATGATATTGAATGTTATAAGCGGAAACTCATATTTCCGCTGAAAATCGAGATTCTCCCATGACGTTTAATTTCTGCTAGGTAAAAGGAACTCAAGAAACGGGAAAAAAATCCTCACGACTCTGGAGAAAAGCCAAGACAACGTTTTTTCACTTCCAAATTCGTGAAAAAACGAGTATTTTCATGATATCGCATGATATAAGCAGAAATTCATGAAGTTGGGATTCTCCCATGATTTTCAATTTCAAATAGGCAAAAGGAACTCAAGAAACCGGAAAAACTTTCTCGTTGCCCTCGAGAGACGCGAAGCCAACGGCTTTTTACTTCCAATTTCGTGAAAAAACGAGTTTTTATCATGAAATTGTATGTTATAAGGCGAAATTCATGTCTCCGTTGAAAATTGACCTTCCACCATGATCTTCAGTTCCAAATAGGCAAAAGAAACTGCAGAAACAGGAAGAAATTTCTCATTGCCGCCGAGAGACGCCAAGGCCCCTTGTTTTCACTTTCAATTTCGTGAAATAACGAGTTTTTATCATGATATTGGATGTTATAAGCAGAAATTCATATCTCCGCTAAAACTCGGGATTCTCGAAAGATTTTCAATTTCAAATAGGGAAAAGGAACTCAAGAAACGGGAAAATATCCTCACGGCCCTGGAGAAAAGCCAAGGCAATTTTTTTTCACTTCCAATTTCGTGAAAAAACGAGTTTTTATCATGAAATTGTATGTTATAAGGCACAATTCATGTCTCCGCTGAAAATCGACCTTCCACCATGATCTCCAGTTTCAAATAGGCAAAAGAAACTGAAGAAACAGGGAGAAATTTCTCACTGCCCTCGAGAGACGCCAAGGCAACGAGTTTTCACTTCCAATTTCGTGAAATAACGAGTTTTTATCAAGATATTGAATGTTATAAGCGGAAACTCATATTTCCGCTGAAAAACGAGATTTTCCCATGATTTTCAATTTCAACTAGGCAAAAGGAACTCAAGAAACGGGAAAAAAATCCTCACGACTCTGGAGAGAAGCCAACACAACGTTTTTTCACTTCCAATTTCGTGAAAAAACCAGTATTTATCGTGATATCGCATGGTATAAGCAGAAATTCAGAAAGTTGGGATTCTCCCATGATTTTCAATTTCAAATAGGCAAGAGGAACTCAAGAAACGGGAGAAACTTTCTCGAAGCCCTCGAGAGACGCGAAGGCAACGGGTTTTTAATTCCAATTTCGTGAAAAACGAGTTTTTATCATGAAATTGTATGTTATAAGGCGAAATTCATGTCTCCGCTGAAAATCGACCTTCCACCATGATATTCAGTTCCAAATAGACAAAAAAAACTGAAGAAACAGGAAGAAATTTCTCATTGCCGCCGAGAGACGCCAAGGCCACTTGTTTTCACTTTCAATTTCGTGAAATAACGAGTTTGTATCATGATATTGGATGTTATAAGCAGAAATTCATATCTCCGCTAAAGTTGGGGATTCTCGAAAGATTTTCAATTTCATATAGGGAAAAGGAACTCAAGAAACGGGATAAAAATCGTCACGACCCTGGAGAGAAACCAAGGCAACGTTTTTTCATTTCCAACTTCGTGAAATAACGAGTTTTTATCATGATATTGAATGTTATAAGCTGAAACTCATATTTCCGCTGAAAAACGAGATTTTTCCATGATTTTCAATTTAAAGTAGGCAAAAGGAACTCAAGAAACGGGAAAAAAATCCTCACGACTCTGGAGAGAAGCCAACACAACGTTTTTTCACTTCCAATTTCGTGAAAAAACCAGTATTTATCATGATATCGCATGTTATAAGCAGAAATTCATAAAGTTGTTATTCTCCCATGATTTTCAATTTCAAATTGGCAAAAGGAACTCAAGAAACGGGAAAAACTTTCTCATTGCCCTCGAGAGAAGCGAAGGCAACGTGTTTTTACTTCCAATTTCGTGGAAAAACGAGTTTTTATCATGTAATCGTATGTTATAAGGCGAATATCACGTCTCCGCTGAAAATCGACCTTCCACCATGATCTTCAGTTCCAAATAGGCAAAAGAAACTGAAAAAACAGGAAGAAATTTCTCATTGGAGCCGTGTGACGCCAAGGCCACTTGTTTTCACTTCCAATTTCGTGAAATAACGAGTTTTTATCGTGATATTGGATGTTATAAGCAGAAATTCATTTCTCCGCTAAAACTCGGGATTCTCGAAAGATTTTCAATTTCAAATAGGGAAGAGGAACTCAAGAAACGGGATAAAAATCTTCACGACCCTGGAGAGAAACCAAGGCAACGTTTTTTCACTTCCAACTTCGTGAAAAAACGAGTTTTTATCATGAAATTGTATGTTATAAGGCGAAATTCATGTCTCCGCTGAAAATCGACCTTCCACCATGGACTTCAGTTCCAAATAGGCAAAAGAAACTGAAGAAACAGGAAGAAATTTCTCACTGCCCTCGAGAGACGCCAAGGTAACGAGTTTTCACTTCCAATTTCGTGAAATAACGAGTTTCTATCATAATATTGAATGTTATAAGCGGAAACTCATATTTCCGCTGAAAATCGAGATTCTCCCATGACGTTTAATTTCTGCTAGGTAAAAGGAACTCAAGAAACGGGAAAAAAATCCTCACGACTCTGGAGAAAAGCCAAGACAACGTTTTTTCACTTCCAAATTCGTGAAAAAACGAGTATTTTCATGATATCGCATGATATAAGCAGAAATTCATGAAGTTGGGATTCTCCCATGATTTTCAATTTCAAATAGGCAAAAGGAACTCAAGAAACCGGAAAAACTTTCTCGTTGCCCTCGAGAGACGCGAAGCCAACGGCTTTTTACTTCCAATTTCGTGAAAAAACGAGTTTTTATCATGAAATTGTATGTTATAAGGCGAAATTCATGTCTCCGTTGAAAATCGACCTTCCACCATGATCTTCAGTTCCAAATAGGCAAAAGAAACTGCAGAAACAGGAAGAAATTTCTCATTGCCGCCGAGAGACGCCAAGGCCCCTTGTTTTCACTTTCAATTTCGTGAAATAACGAGTTTTTATCATGATATTGGATGTTATAAGCAGAAATTCATATCTCCGCTAAAACTCGGGATTCTCGAAAGATTTTCAATTTCAAATAGGGAAAAGGAACTCAAGAAACGGGAAAATATCCTCACGGCCCTGGAGAAAAGCCAAGGCAATTTTTTTTCACTTCCAATTTCGTGAAAAAACGAGTTTTTATCATGAAATTGTATGTTATAAGGCACAATTCATGTCTCCGCTGAAAATCGACCTTCCACCATGATCTCCAGTTTCAAATATGCAAAAGAAACTGAAGAAACAGGGAGAAATTTCTCACTGCCCTCGAGAGACGCCAAGGCAACGAGTTTTCACTTCCAATTTCGTGAAATAACGAGTTTTTATCAAGATATTGAATGTTATAAGCGGAAACTCATATTTCCGCTGAAAAACGAGATTTTCCCATGATTTTCAATTTCAACTAGGCAAAAGGAACTCAAGAAACGGGAAAAAAATCCTCACGACTCTGGAGAGAAGCCAACACAACGTTTTTTCACTTACAATTTCGTGAAAAAACCAGTATTTATCGTGATATCGCATGGTATAAGCAGAAATTCAGAAAGTTGGGATTCTCCCATGATTTTCAATTTCAAATAGGCAAGAGGAACTCAAGAAACGGGAGAAACTTTCTCGAAGCCCTCGAGAGACGCGAAGCCAACGGCTTTTTACTTCCAATTTCGTGAAAAAACGAGTTTTCTTCTTGAAATTGTATGTTATAAGGCGAAATTCATGTCTAAGCTAAAAATCGACCTTCCACCATGATCTTCAGTTCCAAATAGGCAAAAGAAACTGAAGAAACAGGAATAAATTTCTCACTGCCCTCGAGAGACGCCAAGGCAACGAGTTTTCACTTCCAATTTCGTGAAATAACGAGTTTTTATCATGATATTGGATGTTATAAGCAGAAATTCATTTCTCCGCTAAAACTCGGGATTCTCGAAAGATTTTCAATTTCAAATAGGGAAGAGGAACTCAAGAAACGGGATAAAAATCTTCACGACCCTGGAGAGAAACCAAGGCAACGTTTTTTCACTTCCAACTTCGTGAAAAAACGAGTTTTTATCATGAAATTGTATGTTATAAGGCGAAATTCATGTCTCCGCTGAAAATCGACCTTCCACCATGGACTTCAGTTCCAAATAGGCAAAAGAAACTGAAGAAACAGGGAGAAATTTCTCACTGCCCTCGAGAGACGCCAAGGTAACGAGTTTTCACTTCCAATTTCGTGAAATAACGAGTTTTTATCATGATATTGAATGTTATAAGCGGAAACTCATATTTCCGCTGAAAATCGAGATTCTCCCATGACGTTTAATTTCTGCTAGGTAAAAGGAACTCAAGAAACGGGAAAAAAATCCTCACGACTCTGGAGAAAAGCCAAGACAACCTTTTTTCACTTCCAATTTCGTGAAAAAACGAGTATTTTCATGATATCGCATGATATAGGCAGAAATTCATGAAGTTGGGATTCTCCCATGATTTTCAATTTCAAATAGGCAAAAGGAACTCAAGAAACCGGAAAAACTTTCTCGTTGCCCTCGAGAGACGCGAAGCCAACGGCTTTTTACTTCCAATTTCGTGAAAAAACGAGTTTTTATCATGAAATTGTATGTTATAAGGCGAAATTCATGTCTCCGTTGAAAATCGACCTTCCACCATGATCTTCAGTTCCAAATAGGCAAAAGAAACTGCAGAAACAGGAAGAAATTTCTCATTGCCGCCGAGAGACGCCAAGGCCCCTTGTTTTCACTTTCAATTTCGTGAAATAACGAGTTTTTATCATGATATTGGATGTTATAAGCAGAAATTCATATCTCCGCTAAAACTCGGGATTCTCGAAAGATTTTCAATTTCAAATAGGGAAAAGGAACTCAAGAAACGGGAAAAAATCCTCACGGCCCTGGAGAAAAGCCAAGGCAATTTTTTTTCACTTCCAATTTCGTGAAAAAACGAGTTTTTATCATGAAATTGTATGTTATAAGGCACAATTCATGTCTCCGCTGAAAATCGACCTTCCACCATGATCTCCAGTTTCAAATAGGCAAAAGAAACTGAAGAAACAGGGAGAAATTTCTCACTGCCCTCGAGAGACGCCAAGGCAACGAGTTTTCACTTCCAATTTCGTGAAATAACGAGTTTTTATCAAGATATTGAATGTTATAAGCGGAAACTCATATTTCCGCTGAAAAACGAGATTTTCCCATGATTTTCAATTTCAACTAGGCAAAAGGAACTCAAGAAACGGGAAAAAAATCCTCACGACTCTGGAGAGAAGCCAACATAACGTTTTTTCACTTCCAATTTCGTGAAAAAACCAGTATTTATCATGATATCGCATGTTATAAGCAGAAATTCATAAAGTTGGGATTCTCCCATGATTTTCAATTTTAAATTGGCAAAAGGAACTCAAGAAACGGAAAAAACTTTCTCATTGCCCTCGAGAGAAGCGAAGGCAACGTGTTTTTACTTCCAATTTCGTGGAAAAACGAGTTTTTATCATGTAATCGTATGTTATAAGGCGAATATCACGTCTCCGCTGAAAATCGACCTTCCACCATGATCTTCAGTTCCAAATAGGCAAAAGAAACTGAAAAAACAGGAAGAAATTTCTCATTGGAGCCGAGTGACGCCAAGGCCACTTGTTTTCACTTCCAATTTCGTGAAATAACGAGTTTTTATCGTGATATTGGATGTTATAAGCAGAAATTCATTTCTCCGCTAAAACTCGGGATTCTCGAAAGATTTTCCATTTCAAATAGGGAAAAGAAACTCAAGAAACGGGATAAAAATCTTCACGACCCTGGAGAGAATCCAAGGCAACGTTTTTTCACTTCCAATTTCGTGAAAAAACGAGTTTTCTTCTTGAAATTGTATGTTATAAGGCGAAATTCATGTCTACGCTAAAAATCGACCTTCCACCATGATCTTCAGTTCCAAATAGGCAAAAGAAACTGAAGAAACAGGAAGAAATTTCTCACTGCCCTCGAGAGACGCCAAGGCAACGAGTTTTCACTTCCAATTTCGTGAAATAACGAGTTTTTATCATGATATTGGATGTTATAAGCAGAAATTCATTTCTCCGCTAAAACTCGGGATTCTCGAAAGATTTTCAATTTCAAATAGGGAAGAGGAACTCAAGAAACGGGATAAAAATCTTCACGACCCTGGAGAGAAACCAAGGCAACGTTTTTTCACTTCCAACTTCGTGAAAAAACGAGTTTTTATCATGAAATTGTATGTTATAAGGCGAAATTCATGTCTCCGCTGAAAATCGACCTTCCACCATGGACTTCAGTTCCAAATAGGCAAAAGAAACTGAAGAAACAGGGAGAAATTTCTCACTGCCCTCGAGAGACGCCAAGGTAACGAGTTTTCACTTCCAATTTCGTGAAATAACGAGTTTCTATCATAATATTGAATGTTATAAGCGGAAACTCATATTTCCGCTGAAAATCGAGATTCTCCCATGACGTTTAATTTCTGCTAGGTAAAAGGAACTCAAGAAACGGGAAAAAAATCCTCACGACTCTGGAGAAAAGCCAAGACAACGTTTTTTCACTTCCAAATTCGTGAAAAAACGAGTATTTTCATGATATCGCATGATATAAGCAGAAATTCATGAAGTTGGGATTCTCCCATGATTTTCAATTTCAAATAGGCAAAAGGAACTCAAGAAACCGGAAAAACTTTCTCGTTGCCCTCGAGAGACGCGAAGCCAACGGCTTTTTACTTCCAATTTCGTGAAAAAACGAGTTTTTATCATGAAATTGTATGTTATAAGGCGAAATTCATGTCTCCGTTGAAAATCGACCTTCCACCATGATCTTCAGTTCCAAATAGGCAAAAGAAACTGCAGAAACAGGAAGAAATTTCTCATTGCCGCCGAGAGACGCCAAGGCCCCTTGTTTTCACTTTCAATTTCGTGAAATAACGAGTTTTTATCATGATATTGGATGTTATAAGCAGAAATTCATATCTCCGCTAAAACTCCGGATTCTCGAAAGATTTTCAATTTCAAATAGGGAAAAGGAACTCAAGAAACGGGAAAATATCCTCACGGCCCTGGAGAAAAGCCAAGGCAATTTTTTTTCACTTCCAATTTCGTGAAAAAACGAGTTTTTATCATGAAATTGTATGTTATAAGGCACAATTCATGTCTCCGCTGAAAATCGACCTTCCACCATGATCTCCAGTTTCAAATAGGCAAAAGAAACTGAAGAAACAGGGAGAAATTTCTCACTGCCCTCGAGAGACGCCAAGGCAACGAGTTTTCACTTCCAATTTCGTGAAATAACGAGTTTTTATCAAGATATTGAATGTTATAAGCGGAAACTCATATTTCCGCTGAAAAACGAGATTTTCCCATGATTTTCAATTTCAACTAGGCAAAAGGAACTCAAGAAACGGGAAAAAAATCCTCACGACTCTGGAGAGAAGCCAACACAACGTTTTTTCACTTCCAATTTCGTGAAAAAACCAGTATTTATCGTGATATCGCATGGTATAAGCAGAAATTCAGAAAGTTGGGATTCTCCCATGATTTTCAATTTCAAATAGGCAAGAGGAACTCAAGAAACGGGAGAAACTTTCTCGAAGCCCTCGAGAGACGCGAAGCCAACGGCTTTTTACTTCCAATTTCGTGAAAAAACGAGTTTTCTTCTTGAAATTGTATGTTATAAGGCGAAATTCATGTCTACGCTAAAAATCGACCTTCCACCATGATCTTCAGTTCCAAATAGGCAAAAGAAACTGAAGAAACAGGAATAAATTTCTCACTGCCCTCGAGAGACGCCAAGGCAACGAGTTTTCACTTCCAATTTCGTGAAATAACGAGTTTTTATCATGATATTGGATGTTATAAGCAGAAATTCATTTCTCCGCTAAAACTCGGGATTCTCGAAAGATTTTCAATTTCAAATAGGGAAGAGGAACTCAAGAAACGGGATAAAAATCTTCACGACCCTGGAGAGAAACCAAGGCAACGTTTTTTCACTTCCAACTTCGTGAAAAAACGAGTTTTTATCATGAAATTGTATGTTATAAGGCGAAATTCATGTCTCCGCTGAAAATCGACCTTCCACCATGGACTTCAGTTCCAAATAGGCAAAAGAAACTGAAGAAACAGGGAGAAATTTCTCACTGCCCTCGAGAGACGCCAAGGTAACGAGTTTTCACTTCCAATTTCGTGAAATAACGAGTTTTTATCATGATATTGAATGTTATAAGCGGAAACTCATATTTCCGCTGAAAATCGAGATTCTCCCATGACGTTTAATTTCTGCTAGGTAAAAGGAACTCAAGAAACGGGAAAAAAATCCTCACGACTCTGGAGAAAAGCCAAGACAACGTTTTTTCACTTCCAATTTCGTGAAAAAACGAGTATTTTCATGATATCGCATGATATAAGCAGAAATTCATGAAGTTGGGATTCTCCCATGATTTTCAATTTCAAATAGGCAAAAGGAACTCAAGAAAACGGAAAAACTTTCTCGTTGCCCTCGAGAGACGCGAAGCCAACGGCTTTTTACTTCCAATTTCGTGAAATAACGAGTTTTTATCAAGATATTGAATGTTATAAGCGGAAACTCATATTTCCGCTGAAAAACGAGATTTTCCCATGATTTTCAATTTCAACTAGGCAAAAGGAACTCAAGAAACGGGAAAAAAATCCTCACGACTCTGGAGAGAAGCCAACACAACGTTTTTTCACTTACAATTTCGTGAAAAAACCAGTATTTATCGTGATATCGCATGGTATAAGCAGAAATTCAGAAAGTTGGGATTCTCCCATGATTTTCAATTTCAAATAGGCAAGAGGAACTCAAGAAACGGGAGAAACTTTCTCGAAGCCCTCGAGAGACGCGAAGCCAACGGCTTTTTACTTCCAATTTCGTGAAAAAACGAGTTTTCTTCTTGAAATTGTATGTTATAAGGCGAAATTCATGTCTACGCTAAAAATCGACCTTCCACCATGATCTTCAGTTCCAAATAGGCAAAAGAAACTGAAGAAACAGGAATAAATTTCTCACTGCCCTCGAGAGACGCCAAGGCAACGAGTTTTCACTTCCAATTTCGTGAAATAACGAGTTTTTATCATGATATTGGATGTTATAAGCAGAAATTCATTTCTCCGCTAAAACTCGGGATTCTCGAAAGATTTTCAATTTCAAATAGGGAAGAGGAACTCAAGAAACGGGATAAAAATCTTCACGACCCTGGAGAGAAACCAAGGCAACGTTTTTTCACTTCCAACTTTGTGAAAAAACGAGTTTTTATCATGAAATTGTATGTTATAAGGCGAAATTCATGTCTCCGCTGAAAATCGACCTTCCACCATGGACTTCAGTTCCAAATAGGCAAAAGAAACTGAAGAAACAGGGAGAAATTTCTCACTGCCCTCGAGAGACGCCAAGGTAACGAGTTTTCACTTCCAATTTCGTGAAATAACGAGTTTTTATCATGATATTGAATGTTATAAGCGGAAACTCATATTTCCGCTGAAAATCGAGATTCTCCCATGACGTTTAATTTCTGCTAGGTAAAAGGAACTCAAGAAACGGGAAAAAAATCCTCACGACTCTGGAGAAAAGCCAAGACAACGTTTTTTCACTTCCAAATTCGTGAAAAAACGAGTATTTTCATGATATCGCATGATATAAGCAGAAATTCATGAAGTTGGGATTCTCCCATGATTTTCAATTTCAAATAGGCAAAAGGAACTCAAGAAACCGGAAAAACTTTCTCGTTGCCCTCGAGAGACGCGAAGCCAACGGCTTTTTACTTCCAATTTCGTGAAAAAACGAGTTTTTATCATGAAATTGTATGTTATAAGGCGAAATTCATGTCTCCGTTGAAAATTGACCTTCCACCATGATCTTCAGTTCCAAATAGGCAAAAGAAACTGCAGAAACAGGAAGAAATTTCTCATTGCCGCCGAGAGACGCCAAGGCCCCTTGTTTTCACTTTCAATTTCGTGAAATAACGAGTTTTTATCATGATATTGGATGTTATAAGCAGAAATTCATATCTCCGCTAAAACTCGGGATTCTCGAAAGATTTTCAATTTCAAATAGGGAAAAGGAACTCAAGAAACGGGAAAATATCCTCACGGCCCTGGAGAAAAGCCAAGGCAATTTTTTTTCACTTCCAATTTCGTGAAAAAACGAGTTTTTATCATGAAATTGTATGTTATAAGGCACAATTCATGTCTCCGCTGAAAATCGACCTTCCACCATGATCTCCAGTTTCAAATAGGCAAAAGAAACTGAAGAAACAGGGAGAAATTTCTCACTGCCCTCGAGAGACGCCAAGGCAACGAGTTTTCACTTCCAATTTCGTGAAATAACGAGTTTTTATCAAGATATTGAATGTTATAAGCGGAAACTCATATTTCCGCTGAAAAACGAGATTTTCCCATGATTTTCAATTTCAACTAGGCAAAAGGAACTCAAGAAACGGGAAAAAAATCCTCACGACTCTGGAGAGAAGCCAACACAACGTTTTTTCACTTCCAATTTCGTGAAAAAACCAGTATTTATCGTGATATCGCATGGTATAAGCAGAAATTCAGAAAGTTGGGATTCTCCCATGATTTTCAATTTCAAATAGGCAAGAGGAACTCAAGAAACGGGAGAAACTTTCTCGAAGCCCTCGAGAGACGCGAAGGCAACGGGTTTTTAATTCCAATTTCGTGAAAAACGAGTTTTTATCATGAAATTGTATGTTATAAGGCGAAATTCATGTCTCCGCTGAAAATCGACCTTCCACCATGATATTCAGTTCCAAATAGACAAAAAAAACTGAAGAAACAGGAAGAAATTTCTCATTGCCGCCGAGAGACGCCAAGGCCACTTGTTTTCACTTTCAATTTCGTGAAATAACGAGTTTGTATCATGATATTGGATGTTATAAGCAGAAATTCATATCTCCGCTAAAGTTGGGGATTCTCGAAAGATTTTCAATTTCATATAGGGAAAAGGAACTCAAGAAACGGGATAAAAATCGTCACGACCCTGGAGAGAAACCAAGGCAACGTTTTTTCATTTCCAACTTCGTGAAATAACGAGTTTTTATCATGATATTGAATGTTATAAGCTGAAACTCATATTTCCGCTGAAAAACGAGATTTTTCCATGATTTTCAATTTAAAGTAGGCAAAAGGAACTCAAGAAACGGGAAAAAAATCCTCACGACTCTGGAGAGAAGCCAACACAACGTTTTTTCACTTCCAATTTCGTGAAAAAACCAGTATTTATCA
Source organism: Venturia canescens (assembly GCF_019457755.1). Classification (NCBI taxonomy): domain Eukaryota; kingdom Metazoa; phylum Arthropoda; class Insecta; order Hymenoptera; family Ichneumonidae; genus Venturia; species Venturia canescens. The sequence goes on from NC_057425.1 coordinate 23,757,463, forward strand.
TGATATCGCATGTTATAAGCAGAAATTCATAAAGTTGTTATTCTCCCATGATTTTCAATTTCAAATTGGCAAAAGGAACTCAAGAAACGGGAAAAACTTTCTCATTGCCCTCGAGAGAAGCGAAGGCAACGTGTTTTTACTTCCAATTTCGTGGAAAAACGAGTTTTTATCATGTAATCGTATGTTATAAGGCGAATATCACGTCTCCGCTGAAAATCGACCTTCCACCATGATCTTCAGTTCCAAATAGGCAAAAGAAACTGAAAAAACAGGAAGAAATTTCTCATTGGAGCCGTGTGACGCCAAGGCCACTTGTTTTCACTTCCAATTTCGTGAAATAACGAGTTTTTATCGTGATATTGGATGTTATAAGCAGAAATTCATTTCTCCGCTAAAACTCGGGATTCTCGAAAGATTTTCAATTTCAAATAGGGAAGAGGAACTCAAGAAACGGGATAAAAATCTTCACGACCCTGGAGAGAAACCAAGGCAACGTTTTTTCACTTCCAACTTCGTGAAAAAACGAGTTTTTATCATGAAATTGTATGTTATAAGGCGAAATTCATGTCTCCGCTGAAAATCGACCTTCCACCATGGACTTCAGTTCCAAATAGGCAAAAGAAACTGAAGAAACAGGAAGAAATTTCTCACTGCCCTCGAGAGACGCCAAGGTAACGAGTTTTCACTTCCAATTTCGTGAAATAACGAGTTTCTATCATAATATTGAATGTTATAAGCGGAAACTCATATTTCCGCTGAAAATCGAGATTCTCCCATGACGTTTAATTTCTGCTAGGTAAAAGGAACTCAAGAAACGGGAAAAAAATCCTCACGACTCTGGAGAAAAGCCAAGACAACGTTTTTTCACTTCCAAATTCGTGAAAAAACGAGTATTTTCATGATATCGCATGATATAAGCAGAAATTCATGAAGTTGGGATTCTCCCATGATTTTCAATTTCAAATAGGCAAAAGGAACTCAAGAAACCGGAAAAACTTTCTCGTTGCCCTCGAGAGACGCGAAGCCAACGGCTTTTTACTTCCAATTTCGTGAAAAAACGAGTTTTTATCATGAAATTGTATGTTATAAGGCGAAATTCATGTCTCCGTTGAAAATCGACCTTCCACCATGATCTTCAGTTCCAAATAGGCAAAAGAAACTGCAGAAACAGGAAGAAATTTCTCATTGCCGCCGAGAGACGCCAAGGCCCCTTGTTTTCACTTTCAATTTCGTGAAATAACGAGTTTTTATCATGATATTGGATGTTATAAGCAGAAATTCATATCTCCGCTAAAACTCGGGATTCTCGAAAGATTTTCAATTTCAAATAGGGAAAAGGAACTCAAGAAACGGGAAAATATCCTCACGGCCCTGGAGAAAAGCCAAGGCAATTTTTTTTCACTTCCAATTTCGTGAAAAAACGAGTTTTTATCATGAAATTGTATGTTATAAGGCACAATTCATGTCTCCGCTGAAAATCGACCTTCCACCATGATCTCCAGTTTCAAATATGCAAAAGAAACTGAAGAAACAGGGAGAAATTTCTCACTGCCCTCGAGAGACGCCAAGGCAACGAGTTTTCACTTCCAATTTCGTGAAATAACGAGTTTTTATCAAGATATTGAATGTTATAAGCGGAAACTCATATTTCCGCTGAAAAACGAGATTTTCCCATGATTTTCAATTTCAACTAGGCAAAAGGAACTCAAGAAACGGGAAAAAAATCCTCACGACTCTGGAGAGAAGCCAACACAACGTTTTTTCACTTACAATTTCGTGAAAAAACCAGTATTTATCGTGATATCGCATGGTATAAGCAGAAATTCAGAAAGTTGGGATTCTCCCATGATTTTCAATTTCAAATAGGCAAGAGGAACTCAAGAAACGGGAGAAACTTTCTCGAAGCCCTCGAGAGACGCGAAGCCAACGGCTTTTTACTTCCAATTTCGTGAAAAAACGAGTTTTCTTCTTGAAATTGTATGTTATAAGGCGAAATTCATGTCTAAGCTAAAAATCGACCTTCCACCATGATCTTCAGTTCCAAATAGGCAAAAGAAACTGAAGAAACAGGAATAAATTTCTCACTGCCCTCGAGAGACGCCAAGGCAACGAGTTTTCACTTCCAATTTCGTGAAATAACGAGTTTTTATCATGATATTGGATGTTATAAGCAGAAATTCATTTCTCCGCTAAAACTCGGGATTCTCGAAAGATTTTCAATTTCAAATAGGGAAGAGGAACTCAAGAAACGGGATAAAAATCTTCACGACCCTGGAGAGAAACCAAGGCAACGTTTTTTCACTTCCAACTTCGTGAAAAAACGAGTTTTTATCATGAAATTGTATGTTATAAGGCGAAATTCATGTCTCCGCTGAAAATCGACCTTCCACCATGGACTTCAGTTCCAAATAGGCAAAAGAAACTGAAGAAACAGGGAGAAATTTCTCACTGCCCTCGAGAGACGCCAAGGTAACGAGTTTTCACTTCCAATTTCGTGAAATAACGAGTTTTTATCATGATATTGAATGTTATAAGCGGAAACTCATATTTCCGCTGAAAATCGAGATTCTCCCATGACGTTTAATTTCTGCTAGGTAAAAGGAACTCAAGAAACGGGAAAAAAATCCTCACGACTCTGGAGAAAAGCCAAGACAACCTTTTTTCACTTCCAATTTCGTGAAAAAACGAGTATTTTCATGATATCGCATGATATAAGCAGAAATTCATGAAGTTGGGATTCTCCCATGATTTTCAATTTCAAATAGGCAAAAGGAACTCAAGAAACCGGAAAAACTTTCTCGTTGCCCTCGAGAGACGCGAAGCCAACGGCTTTTTACTTCCAATTTCGTGAAAAAACGAGTTTTTATCATGAAATTGTATGTTATAAGGCGAAATTCATGTCTCCGTTGAAAATCGACCTTCCACCATGATCTTCAGTTCCAAATAGGCAAAAGAAACTGCAGAAACAGGAAGAAATTTCTCATTGCCGCCGAGAGACGCCAAGGCCCCTTGTTTTCACTTTCAATTTCGTGAAATAACGAGTTTTTATCATGATATTGGATGTTATAAGCAGAAATTCATATCTCCGCTAAAACTCGGGATTCTCGAAAGATTTTCAATTTCAAATAGGGAAAAGGAACTCAAGAAACGGGAAAAAATCCTCACGGCCCTGGAGAAAAGCCAAGGCAATTTTTTTTCACTTCCAATTTCGTGAAAAAACGAGTTTTTATCATGAAATTGTATGTTATAAGGCACAATTCATGTCTCCGCTGAAAATCGACCTTCCACCATGATCTCCAGTTTCAAATAGGCAAAAGAAACTGAAGAAACAGGGAGAAATTTCTCACTGCCCTCGAGAGACGCCAAGGCAACGAGTTTTCACTTCCAATTTCGTGAAATAACGAGTTTTTATCAAGATATTGAATGTTATAAGCGGAAACTCATATTTCCGCTGAAAAACGAGATTTTCCCATGATTTTCAATTTCAACTAGGCAAAAGGAACTCAAGAAACGGGAAAAAAATCCTCACGACTCTGGAGAGAAGCCAACATAACGTTTTTTCACTTCCAATTTCGTGAAAAAACCAGTATTTATCATGATATCGCATGTTATAAGCAGAAATTCATAAAGTTGGGATTCTCCCATGATTTTCAATTTTAAATTGGCAAAAGGAACTCAAGAAACGGAAAAAACTTTCTCATTGCCCTCGAGAGAAGCGAAGGCAACGTGTTTTTACTTCCAATTTCGTGGAAAAACGAGTTTTTATCATGTAATCGTATGTTATAAGGCGAATATCACGTCTCCGCTGAAAATCGACCTTCCACCATGATCTTCAGTTCCAAATAGGCAAAAGAAACTGAAAAAACAGGAAGAAATTTCTCATTGGAGCCGAGTGACGCCAAGGCCACTTGTTTTCACTTCCAATTTCGTGAAATAACGAGTTTTTATCGTGATATTGGATGTTATAAGCAGAAATTCATTTCTCCGCTAAAACTCGGGATTCTCGAAAGATTTTCCATTTCAAATAGGGAAAAGAAACTCAAGAAACGGGATAAAAATCTTCACGACCCTGGAGAGAATCCAAGGCAACGTTTTTTCACTTCCAATTTCGTGAAAAAACGAGTTTTCTTCTTGAAATTGTATGTTATAAGGCGAAATTCATGTCTACGCTAAAAATCGACCTTCCACCATGATCTTCAGTTCCAAATAGGCAAAAGAAACTGAAGAAACAGGAAGAAATTTCTCACTGCCCTCGAGAGACGCCAAGGCAACGAGTTTTCACTTCCAATTTCGTGAAATAACGAGTTTTTATCATGATATTGGATGTTATAAGCAGAAATTCATTTCTCCGCTAAAACTCGGGATTCTCGAAAGATTTTCAATTTCAAATAGGGAAGAGGAACTCAAGAAACGGGATAAAAATCTTCACGACCCTGGAGAGAAACCAAGGCAACGTTTTTTCACTTCCAACTTCGTGAAAAAACGAGTTTTTATCATGAAATTGTATGTTATAAGGCGAAATTCATGTCTCCGCTGAAAATCGACCTTCCACCATGGACTTCAGTTCCAAATAGGCAAAAGAAACTGAAGAAACAGGGAGAAATTTCTCACTGCCCTCGAGAGACGCCAAGGTAACGAGTTTTCACTTCCAATTTCGTGAAATAACGAGTTTCTATCATAATATTGAATGTTATAAGCGGAAACTCATATTTCCGCTGAAAATCGAGATTCTCCCATGACGTTTAATTTCTGCTAGGTAAAAGGAACTCAAGAAACGGGAAAAAAATCCTCACGACTCTGGAGAAAAGCCAAGACAACGTTTTTTCACTTCCAAATTCGTGAAAAAACGAGTATTTTCATGATATCGCATGATATAAGCAGAAATTCATGAAGTTGGGATTCTCCCATGATTTTCAATTTCAAATAGGCAAAAGGAACTCAAGAAACCGGAAAAACTTTCTCGTTGCCCTCGAGAGACGCGAAGCCAACGGCTTTTTACTTCCAATTTCGTGAAAAAACGAGTTTTTATCATGAAATTGTATGTTATAAGGCGAAATTCATGTCTCCGTTGAAAATCGACCTTCCACCATGATCTTCAGTTCCAAATAGGCAAAAGAAACTGCAGAAACAGGAAGAAATTTCTCATTGCCGCCGAGAGACGCCAAGGCCCCTTGTTTTCACTTTCAATTTCGTGAAATAACGAGTTTTTATCATGATATTGGATGTTATAAGCAGAAATTCATATCTCCGCTAAAACTCCGGATTCTCGAAAGATTTTCAATTTCAAATAGGGAAAAGGAACTCAAGAAACGGGAAAATATCCTCACGGCCCTGGAGAAAAGCCAAGGCAATTTTTTTTCACTTCCAATTTCGTGAAAAAACGAGTTTTTATCATGAAATTGTATGTTATAAGGCACAATTCATGTCTCCGCTGAAAATCGACCTTCCACCATGATCTCCAGTTTCAAATAGGCAAAAGAAACTGAAGAAACAGGGAGAAATTTCTCACTGCCCTCGAGAGACGCCAAGGCAACGAGTTTTCACTTCCAATTTCGTGAAATAACGAGTTTTTATCAAGATATTGAATGTTATAAGCGGAAACTCATATTTCCGCTGAAAAACGAGATTTTCCCATGATTTTCAATTTCAACTAGGCAAAAGGAACTCAAGAAACGGGAAAAAAATCCTCACGACTCTGGAGAGAAGCCAACACAACGTTTTTTCACTTCCAATTTCGTGAAAAAACCAGTATTTATCGTGATATCGCATGGTATAAGCAGAAATTCAGAAAGTTGGGATTCTCCCATGATTTTCAATTTCAAATAGGCAAGAGGAACTCAAGAAACGGGAGAAACTTTCTCGAAGCCCTCGAGAGACGCGAAGCCAACGGCTTTTTACTTCCAATTTCGTGAAAAAACGAGTTTTCTTCTTGAAATTGTATGTTATAAGGCGAAATTCATGTCTACGCTAAAAATCGACCTTCCACCATGATCTTCAGTTCCAAATAGGCAAAAGAAACTGAAGAAACAGGAATAAATTTCTCACTGCCCTCGAGAGACGCCAAGGCAACGAGTTTTCACTTCCAATTTCGTGAAATAACGAGTTTTTATCATGATATTGGATGTTATAAGCAGAAATTCATTTCTCCGCTAAAACTCGGGATTCTCGAAAGATTTTCAATTTCAAATAGGGAAGAGGAACTCAAGAAACGGGATAAAAATCTTCACGACCCTGGAGAGAAACCAAGGCAACGTTTTTTCACTTCCAACTTCGTGAAAAAACGAGTTTTTATCATGAAATTGTATGTTATAAGGCGAAATTCATGTCTCCGCTGAAAATCGACCTTCCACCATGGACTTCAGTTCCAAATAGGCAAAAGAAACTGAAGAAACAGGGAGAAATTTCTCACTGCCCTCGAGAGACGCCAAGGTAACGAGTTTTCACTTCCAATTTCGTGAAATAACGAGTTTTTATCATGATATTGAATGTTATAAGCGGAAACTCATATTTCCGCTGAAAATCGAGATTCTCCCATGACGTTTAATTTCTGCTAGGTAAAAGGAACTCAAGAAACGGGAAAAAAATCCTCACGACTCTGGAGAAAAGCCAAGACAACGTTTTTTCACTTCCAATTTCGTGAAAAAACGAGTATTTTCATGATATCGCATGATATAAGCAGAAATTCATGAAGTTGGGATTCTCCCATGATTTTCAATTTCAAATAGGCAAAAGGAACTCAAGAAAACGGAAAAACTTTCTCGTTGCCCTCGAGAGACGCGAAGCCAACGGCTTTTTACTTCCAATTTCGTGAAATAACGAGTTTTTATCAAGATATTGAATGTTATAAGCGGAAACTCATATTTCCGCTGAAAAACGAGATTTTCCCATGATTTTCAATTTCAACTAGGCAAAAGGAACTCAAGAAACGGGAAAAAAATCCTCACGACTCTGGAGAGAAGCCAACACAACGTTTTTTCACTTACAATTTCGTGAAAAAACCAGTATTTATCGTGATATCGCATGGTATAAGCAGAAATTCAGAAAGTTGGGATTCTCCCATGATTTTCAATTTCAAATAGGCAAGAGGAACTCAAGAAACGGGAGAAACTTTCTCGAAGCCCTCGAGAGACGCGAAGCCAACGGCTTTTTACTTCCAATTTCGTGAAAAAACGAGTTTTCTTCTTGAAATTGTATGTTATAAGGCGAAATTCATGTCTACGCTAAAAATCGACCTTCCACCATGATCTTCAGTTCCAAATAGGCAAAAGAAACTGAAGAAACAGGAATAAATTTCTCACTGCCCTCGAGAGACGCCAAGGCAACGAGTTTTCACTTCCAATTTCGTGAAATAACGAGTTTTTATCATGATATTGGATGTTATAAGCAGAAATTCATTTCTCCGCTAAAACTCGGGATTCTCGAAAGATTTTCAATTTCAAATAGGGAAGAGGAACTCAAGAAACGGGATAAAAATCTTCACGACCCTGGAGAGAAACCAAGGCAACGTTTTTTCACTTCCAACTTCGTGAAAAAACGAGTTTTTATCATGAAATTGTATGTTATAAGGCGAAATTCATGTCTCCGCTGAAAATCGACCTTCCACCATGGACTTCAGTTCCAAATAGGCAAAAGAAACTGAAGAAACAGGGAGAAATTTCTCACTGCCCTCGAGAGACGCCAAGGTAACGAGTTTTCACTTCCAATTTCGTGAAATAACGAGTTTTTATCATGATATTGAATGTTATAAGCGGAAACTCATATTTCCGCTGAAAATCGAGATTCTCCCATGACGTTTAATTTCTGCTAGGTAAAAGGAACTCAAGAAACGGGAAAAAAATCCTCACGACTCTGGAGAAAAGCCAAGACAACGTTTTTTCACTTCCAATTTCGTGAAAAAACGAGTATTTTCATGATATCGCATGATATAAGCAGAAATTCATGAAGTTGGGATTCTCCCATGATTTTCAATTTCAAATAGGCAAAAGGAACTCAAGAAACCGGAAAAACTTTCTCGTTGCCCTCGAGAGACGCGAAGCCAACGGCTTTTTACTTCCAATTTCGTGAAAAAACGAGTTTTTATCATGAAATTGTATGTTATAAGGCGAAATTCATGTCTCCGTTGAAAATCGACCTTCCACCATGATCTTCAGTTCCAAATAGGCAAAAGAAACTGCAGAAACAGGAAGAAATTTCTCATTGCCGCCGAGAGACGCCAAGGCCCCTTGTTTTCACTTTCAATTTCGTGAAATAACGAGTTTTTATCATGATATTGGATGTTATAAGCAGAAATTCATATCTCCGCTAAAACTCGGGATTCTCGAAAGATTTTCAATTTCAAATAGGGAAAAGGAACTCAAGAAACGGGAAAAAATCCTCACGGCCCTGGAGAAAAGCCAAGGCAATTTTTTTTCACTTCCAATTTCGTGAAAAAACGAGTTTTTATCATGAAATTGTATGTTATAAGGCACAATTCATGTCTCCGCTGATAATCGACCTTCCACCATGATCTCCAGTTTCAAATAGGCAAAAGAAACTGAAGAAACAGGGAGAAATTTCTCACTGCCCTCGAGAGACGCCAAGGCAACGATTTTTCACTTCCAATTTCGTGAAATAACGAGTTTTTATCAAGATATTGAATGTTATAAGCGGAAACTCATATTTCCGCTGAAAAACGAGATTTTCCCATGATTTTCAATTTCAACTAGGCAAAAGGAACTCAAAAAACGGGAAAAAAATCCTCACGACTCTGGAGAGAAGCCAACACAACGTTTTTTCACTTCCAATTTCGTGAAAAAACCAGTATTTATCATGATATCGCATGTTATAAGCAGAAATTCATAAAGTTGGGATTCTCCCATGATTTTCAATTTCAAATTGGCAAAAGGAACTCAAGAAACGGGAAAAACTTTCTCATTGCCCTCGAGAGAAGCGAAGGCAACGTGTTTTTACTTCCAATTTCGTGGAAAAACGAGTTTTTATCATGTAATCGTATGTTATAAGGCGAATATCATGTCTCCGCTGAAAATCGACCTTCCACCATGATCTTCAGTTCCAAATAGGCAAAAGAAACTGAAGAAACAGGAAGAAATTTCTCATTGCCGCCGAGAGACGCCAAGGCAACGAGTTTTCACTTCCAATTTCGTGAAATAACGAGTTTTTATCATGATATTGGATGTTATAAGCAGAAATTCATTTCTCCGCTAAAACTCGGGATTCTCGAAAGATTTTCAATTTCAAATAGGGAAGAGGAACTCAAGAAACGGGATAAAAATCTTCACGAACCTGGAGAGAAACCAAGGCAACTTTTCTTCACTTCCAACTTCGTGAAAAAACGAGTTTTTATCATGAAATTGTATGTTATAAGGCGAAATTCATGTCTCCGCTGAAAATCGACCTTCCACCATGGACTTCAGTTCCAAATAGGCAAAAGAAACTGAAGAAACGGGGAGAAATTTCTCACTGCCCTCGAGAGACGCCAAGGTAACGAGTTTTCACTTCCAATTTCGTGAAATAACGAGTTTTTATCATGATATTGAATGTTATAAGCGGAAACTCATATTTCCGTTGAAAATCGAGATTCTCCCATGACGTTTAATTCCTGCTAGGTAAAAGGAACTCAAGAAACGGGAAAAAAATCCTCACGACTCTGGAGAAAAGCCAAGACAACGTTTTTTCACTTCCAATTTCGTGAAAAAACGAGTATTTTCATGATATCGCATGATATAAGCAGAAATTCATGAAGTTGGGATTCTCCCATGATTTTCAATTTCAAATAGGCAAAAGGAACTCAAGAAACCGGAAAAACTTTCTCGTTGCCCTCGAGAGACGCGAAGGCTACGTGTTTTTACTTCCAATTTCGTGAAAAAACGAGTTTTCTTCTTGAAATTGTATGTTATAAGGCGAAATTCATGTCTACGCTAAAAATCGACCTTCCACCATGATCTTCAGTTCCAAATAGGCAAAAGAAACTGAAGAAACAGGAAAAAATTTCTCACTGCCCTCGAGAGACGCCAAGGCAACGAGTTTTCACTTCCAATTTCGTGAAATAACTAGTTTTTATCATGATATTGGATGTTATAAGCAGAAATTCATTTCTCCGGTAAAAATCGGGATTCTCGAAAGTTTTTCCATTTCAAATAGGGAAGAGGAACTCAAGAAACGGGATAAAAATCTTCACGACCCTGGAGAGAAACCAAGGCAACGTTTTTTCACTTCCAACTTCGTGAAAAGACGAGTTTTTATCATGAAATGGTATGTTATAAGGCGAAATTCATGTCTCCGCTGAAAATCGACCTTCCACCATGGACTTTAGTTCCAAGGAGGCAAAAGAAACTGAAGAAACAGGGAGAAATTTCTCTCTGCCCTCGAGAGACGCCAAGGCAACGAGTTTTTACTTCCAATTTCGTGAAATAATAAGTTTTTATCATGATATTGAATGTTATAAGCGGAAACTCATATTTCCGCTGAAAATCGAGATTCTCCCATGACGTTTAATTTGTGCTAGGTAAAAGGAACTTAAGAAACGGGAAAAAAATCCTCACGACTCTGGAGAGAAGCCAAGACAACGTTAATTCACTTCCAATTTCGTGAAAAAACGAGTATTTATCATGATATCGCATGATATAAGCAGAAATTCATGAAGTTGGGATTCTCTCATGATTTTCAATTTCAAATAGGCAAAAGGAACTCAAGAAACCGGAAAAACTTTGTCATTGCCCTCGAGAGACGCGAAGGCTACGTGTTTTTACTTCCAATTTCGTGAAAAAACGAGTTTTCTTCTTGAAATTGTATGTTATAAGGCGAAATTCATGTCTACGCTAAAAATCGACCTTCCACCATGATCTTCAGTTCCAAATAGGCAAAAGAAACTGTAGAAACAGGATGAAATTTCTCACTGCCCTCGAGAGACGCCAAGGCAACGAGTTTTCACTTCCAATTTCGTGAAATAACGAGTTTTTATCATGATATTGGATGTTATAAGCAGAAATTCATTTCTCCGCTAAAACTCGGGATTCTCGAAAGATTTTCCATTTCAAATAGGGAAGAGGAACTCAAGAAATGGGATAAAAATCTTCACGACCCTGGAGAGAAACCAAGGCAACGTTTTTTCACTTCCAACTTCGTGAAAAAACGAGTTTTTATCATGAAATTGTATGTTATAAGGCGAAATTCATGTCTCCGCTGAAAATCGACCTTCCACCATGGACTTCATTTCCAAATAGGCAAAAGAAACTGAAGAAACAGGGAGAAATTTCTCACTGCCCTCGAGAAACGCCAAGGTAACGAGTTTTCACTTCCAATTTCGTGAAATAACGAGTTTTTAACATGATATCGCATGATATAAGGAGAAATTCATGAAGTTGGGATTCTCTCATGATTTTCAATTTCAAATAGGCAAAAGGAACTCAAGAAACCGGAAAAACTTTGTCATTGCCCTCGAGAGACGCGAAGGCTACGTGTTTTTACTTCCAATTTCGTGAAAAAACGAGTTTTCTTCTTGAAATTGTATGTTATAAGGCGAAATTCATGTCTACGCTAAAAATCGACCTTCCACCATGATCTTCAGTTCCAAATAGGCAAAAGAAACTGTAGAAACAGGATGAAATTTCTCACTGCCCTCGAGAGACGCCAAGGCAACGAGTTTTCACTTCCAATTTCGTGAAATAACGAGTTTTTATCATGATATTGGATGTTATAAGCAGAAATTCATTTCTCCGCTAAAACTCGGGATTCTCGAAAGATTTTCCATTTCAAATAGGGAAGAGGAACTCAAGAAATGGGATAAAAATCTTCACGACCCTGGAGAGAAACCAAGGCAACGTTTTTTCACTTCCAACTTCGTGAAAAGACGAGTTTTTATCATGAAATTGTATGCTATAAGGCGAAATTCATGTCTCCGCTGAAAATCGACCTTCCACCATGGACTTTAGTTCCAAGGAGGCAAAAGAAACTGAAGAAACAGGGAGAAATTTCTCTCTGCCCTCGAGAGACGCCAAGGCAACGAGTTTTTACTTCCAATTTCGTGAAATAATAAGTTTTTATCATGATATTGAATGTTATAAGCGGAAACTCATATTTCCGCTGAAAATCGAGATTCTCCCATGACGTTTAATTTGTGCTAGGTAAAAGGAACTTAAGAAACGGGAAAAAAATCCTCACGACTCTGGAGAGAAGCCAAGACAACGTTAATTCACTTCCAATTTCGTGAAAAAACGAGTATTTATCATGATATCGCATGATATAAGCAGAAATTCATGAAGTTGGGATTCTCCCATGATTTTCAATTTCAAATAGGCAAAAGGAACTCAAGAAAACGGAAAAACTTCCTCGTTGCCCTCGAGAGACGCGAAGCCAACGGCTTTTTACTTCCAATTTCGTGAAAAAACGAGTTTTCTTCTTGAAATTGTATGTTATAAGGCGAAATTCATGTCTCCGCTGAAAATCGACCTTCCACCATGGACTTCAGTTCCAAATTGGCAAAAGGAACTCAAGAAACGGGAAAAACTTTCTCATTGCCCTCGAGAGACGGAAGGCAACTTGTTTTTACTTCCAATTTCGTGAAAAAACGAGTTTTCTTCTTGAAATTGTATGTTATAAGGCGAAATTCATGTCTACGCTAAAAATCGACCTTCCACCATGATCTTCAGTTCCAAATAGGCAAAAGAAACTGAAGAAACAGGAAAAAATTTCTCACTGCCCTCGAGAGACGCCAAGGCAACGAGTTTTCACTTCCAATTTCGTGAAATAACGAGTTTTTATCATGATATTGGATGTTATAAGCAGAAATTCATTTCTCCGCTAAAACTCGGGATTCTCGAAAGATTTTCAATTTCAAATAGGGAAGAGGAACTCAAGAAACGGGATAAAAATCTTCACGAACCTGGAGAGAAACCAAGGCAACTTTTCTTCACTTCCAACTTCGTGAAAAAACGAGTTTTTATCATGAAATTGTATGTTATAAGGCGAAATTCATGTCTCCGCTGAAAATCGACCTTCCACCATGGACTTCAGTTCCAAATAGGCAAAAGAAACTGAAGAAACGGGGAGAAATTTCTCACTGCCCTCGAGAGACGCCAAGGTAACGAGTTTTCACTTCCAATTTCGTGAAATAACGAGTTTTTATCATGATATTGAATGTTATAAGCGGAAACTCATATTTCCGTTGAAAATCGAGATTCTCCCATGACGTTTAATTCCTGCTAGGTAAAAGGAACTCAAGAAACGGGAAAAAAATCCTCACGACTCTGGAGAAAAGCCAAGACAACGTTTTTTCACTTCCAATTTCGTGAAAAAACGAGTATTTTCATGATATCGCATGATATAAGCAGAAATTCATGAAGTTGGGATTCTCCCATGATTTTCAATTTCAAATAGGCAAAAGGAACTCAAGAAACCGGAAAAACTTTCTCGTTGCCCTCGAGAGACGCGAAGCCAACGGCTTTTTACTTCCAATTTCGTGAAAAAACGAGTTTTTATCATGAAATTGTATGTTATAAGGCGAAATTCATGTCTCCGTTGAAAATCGACCTTCCACCATGATCTTCAGTTCCAAATAGGCAAAAGAAACAAGGCCCCTTGTTTTCACTTTCAATTTCGTGAAATAACGAGTTTTTATCATGATATTGGATGTTATAAGCAGAAATTCATATCTCCGCTAAAACTCGGGATTCTCGAAAGATTTTCAATTTCAAATAGGGAAAAGGAACTCAGGAAACGGGAAAAAATCCTCACGGCCCTGGAGAAAAGCCAAGGCAATTTTTTTTCACTTCCAATTTCGTGAAAAAACGAGTTTTTATCATGAAATTGTATGTTATAAGGCACAATTCATGTCTCCACTGAAAATCGACCCTCCACCATGATCTCCAGTTTCAAATAGGCAAAAGAAACTGAAGAAACAGGGAGAAATTTCTCACTGCCCTCGAGAGACGCCAAGGCAACGAGTTTTCACTTCCAATTTCGTGAAATAACGAGTTTTTATCAAGATATTGAATGTTATAAGCGGAAACTCATATTTCCGCTGAAAAACGAGATTTTCCCATGATTTTCAATTTCAACTAGGCAAAAGGAACTCAAGAAACGGGAAAAAAATCCTCACGACTCTGGAGAGAAGCCGAGACAACTTTTTTTCACTTCCAATTTCGTGAAAAAACCAGTATTTATCATGATATCGCATGTTATAAGCAGAAATTCATAAAGATGGGATTCTCCCATGATTTTCAATTTCAAATTGGCAAAAGGAACTCAAGAAACGGGAAAAACTTTCTCATTGCCCTCGAGAGACGCGAAGGCAACGTGTTTTTACTTCCAATTTCGTGGAAAAACGAGTTTTTATCATGTAATCGTATGTTATAAGGCGAATATCATGTCTCCGCTGAAAATCGACCTTCCACCATGACCTTCATTTCCAAATAGGCAAAAGAAACTGAAGAAACAGGAAGAAATTTCTCATTGCCGCCGAGAGACGCCAAGGCCACTTGTTTTCACTTCCAATTTCGTGAAATAACGAGTTTTTATCGTGATATTGGATGTTATAAGCAGAAATTCATTTCTCCGCTAATACTCGGGATTCTCGAAAGATTTTCAATTTCAAATAGGGAAAAGAAACTCAAGAAACGGGATAAAAATCTTCACGACCCTGGAGAGAATCCAAGGCAACCTTTTTTCACTTCCAACTTCGTGAAAAAACGAGTTTTTATCATGAAATTGTATGTTATAAGGCGAAATTCATGTCTCCGCTGAAAATCGACCTTCCACCATGGACTTTAGTTCCAAAGAGGCAAAAGAAACTGAAGAAACAGGGAGAAATTTCTCACTGCCCTCGAGAGACGCCAAGGCAACGAGTTTTTACTTCCAATTTCGTGAAATAACAAGTTTTTATCATGATATTGAATGTTATAAGCGGAAACTCATATTTCCGCTGAAAATCGAGATTCTCCCATGACGTTTAATTTGTGCTAGGTAAAAGGAACTCAAGAAACGGGAAAAAAATCCTCACGACTCTGGAGAGAAGCCAAGACAACGTTAATTCACTTCCAATTTCGTGAAAAAACGAGTATTTATCATGATATCGCATGATATAAGCAGAAATTCATGAAGTTGGGATTCTCCCATGATTTTCAATTTCAAATAGGCAAAAGGAACTCAAGAAACCGGAAAAACTTTCTCATTGCCCTCGAGAGACGCGAAGGCTACGTGTTTTTACTTCCAATTTCGTGAAAAAACGAGTTTTCTTCTTGAAATTGTATGTTATAAGGCGAAATTCATGTCTACGCTAAAAATCGACCTTCCACCATGATCTTCAGTTCCAAATAGGCAAAACAAACTGAAGAAAGAGGGAGAAATTTCTCACTGCCCTCGAGAGACGCCAAGGTAACGAGTTTTCACTCTCAATTTCGTGAAATAACGAGTTTGTATCATGGTATTGGATTTTATAAGCAGAAATTCATATCTCCGCTAAAATTGGGGATTCTCGAAAAATTTTCAATTTCATATAGGGAAAAGGAACTCAAGAAACGGGATAAAAATCTTCACGACCCTGGAGAGAAACCAAGGCAACGTTTTTTCACTTCCAACTTCGTGAAAAAACGAGTTTTTATCATGAAATTGTATGTTATAAGGCGAAATTCATGTCTCCGCTGAAAATCGACCTTCCACCATGGAATTCAGTTCCAAATAGGCAAAAGAAACTGAAGAAACATGAAGAAATTTCTCACTGCCCTCGAGAGACGCCAAGGCAACGAGTTTTCTCTTCCAATTTCATGAAATAACGAGTTTTTATCATGATATTGGATGTTATAAGCGGAAACTGATATTTCCGCTGAAAAACGAGATTTTCCCATGATTTTCAATTTCAACTAGGCAAAAGGAACTCAAAAAACGGGAAAAAAATCAACACGACTCTGGAGAGAAGCCAAGACAACGTTTTTTCACTTCCAATTTCGTGAAAAAACCAGTATTCATCATGATATCGCATGTTATAAGCAGAAATTCATAAAGATGGGATTCTCCCATGATTTTCAATTTCAAATAGGCAAAAGGAACTCAAGAAACGGGAAAAACTTTCTCGAAGCCCTCGAGAGACGCGAAGGCAACGGGTGTTTACTTCCAATTTCGTGGAAAAACGAGTTTTTATCATGTAATTGTATGTTATAAGGCGAATATCATGTCTCCGCTGAAAATCGACCTTCCACCATGATCTTCAGTTCCAAATAGGCAAAAGAAACTGAAGGAACAGGAAGAAATTTCTCATTGCCGCCGAGAGACGCCAAGGCCACTTGTTTTTACTCTCAATTTCGTGAAATAACGAGTTTGTATCATGATATTGGATGTTATAAGCAGAAATTCATATCTCCGCTAAAATTGGGGATTCGCGAAAGATTTTCCATTTCATATAGGGAAAAGGAACTCAAGAAACGGGATAAAAATCATCACGACCCTGGAGAGAAACCAAGGCAACGTTTTTTCACTTCCAACTTCGTGAAAAAACGAGTTTTTATCATGAAATTGTATGTTATAAGGCGAAATTCATGTCTCCGCTGAAAATCGACCTTCCACCATGGACTTCAGTTCCAAATAGGCAAAAGAAACTGAAGAAACAGGGAGAAATTTCTCACTGCCCTCGAGAGACGCCAAGGTAACGAGTTTTCACTTCCAATTTCGTGAAATAACGAGTTTCTATCATAATATTGAATGTTATAAGCGGAAACTCATATTTCCGCTGAAAATCGAGATTCTCCCATGACGTTTAATTTCTGCTAGGTAAAAGGAACTCAAGAAACGGGAAAAAAATCCTCACGACTCTGGAGAAAAGCCAAGACAACGTTTTTTCACTTCCAAATTCGTGAAAAAACGAGTATTTTCATGATATCGCATGATATAAGCAGAAATTCATGAAGTTGGGATTCTCCCATGATTTTCAATTTCAAATAGGCAAAAGGAACTCAAGAAACCGGAAAAACTTTCTCGTTGCCCTCGAGAGACGCGAAGCCAACGGCTTTTTACTTCCAATTTCGTGAAAAAACGAGTTTTTATCATGAAATTGTATGTTATAAGGCGAAATTCATGTCTCCGTTGAAAATCGACCTTCCACCATGATCTTCAGTTCCAAATAGGCAAAAGAAACTGCAGAAACAGGAAGAAATTTCTCATTGCCGCCGAGAGACGCCAAGGCCCCTTGTTTTCACTTTCAATTTCGTGAAATAACGAGTTTTTATCATGATATTGGATGTTATAAGCAGAAATTCATATCTCCGCTAAAACTCCGGATTCTCGAAAGATTTTCAATTTCAAATAGGGAAAAGGAACTCAAGAAACGGGAAAATATCCTCACGGCCCTGGAGAAAAGCCAAGGCAATTTTTTTTCACTTCCAATTTCGTGAAAAAACGAGTTTTTATCATGAAATTGTATGTTATAAGGCACAATTCATGTCTCCGCTGAAAATCGACCTTCCACCATGATCTCCAGTTTCAAATAGGCAAAAGAAACTGAAGAAACAGGGAGAAATTTCTCACTGCCCTCGAGAGACGCCAAGGCAACGAGTTTTCACTTCCAATTTCGTGAAATAACGAGTTTTTATCAAGATATTGAATGTTATAAGCGGAAACTCATATTTCCGCTGAAAAACGAGATTTTCCCATGATTTTCAATTTCAACTAGGCAAAAGGAACTCAAGAAACGGGAAAAAAATCCTCACGACTCTGGAGAGAAGCCAACACAACGTTTTTTCACTTCCAATTTCGTGAAAAAACCAGTATTTATCGTGATATCGCATGGTATAAGCAGAAATTCAGAAAGTTGGGATTCTCCCATGATTTTCAATTTCAAATAGGCAAGAGGAACTCAAGAAACGGGAGAAACTTTCTCGAAGCCCTCGAGAGACGCGAAGCCAACGGCTTTTTACTTCCAATTTCGTGAAAAAACGAGTTTTCTTCTTGAAATTGTATGTTATAAGGCGAAATTCATGTCTACGCTAAAAATCGACCTTCCACCATGATCTTCAGTTCCAAATAGGCAAAAGAAACTGAAGAAACAGGAATAAATTTCTCACTGCCCTCGAGAGACGCCAAGGCAACGAGTTTTCACTTCCAATTTCGTGAAATAACGAGTTTTTATCATGATATTGGATGTTATAAGCAGAAATTCATTTCTCCGCTAAAACTCGGGATTCTCGAAAGATTTTCAATTTCAAATAGGGAAGAGGAACTCAAGAAACGGGATAAAAATCTTCACGACCCTGGAGAGAAACCAAGGCAACGTTTTTTCACTTCCAACTTCGTGAAAAAACGAGTTTTTATCATGAAATTGTATGTTATAAGGCGAAATTCATGTCTCCGCTGAAAATCGACCTTCCACCATGGACTTCAGTTCCAAATAGGCAAAAGAAACTGAAGAAACAGGGAGAAATTTCTCACTGCCCTCGAGAGACGCCAAGGTAACGAGTTTTCACTTCCAATTTCGTGAAATAACGAGTTTTTATCATGATATTGAATGTTATAAGCGGAAACTCATATTTCCGCTGAAAATCGAGATTCTCCCATGACGTTTAATTTCTGCTAGGTAAAAGGAACTCAAGAAACGGGAAAAAAATCCTCACGACTCTGGAGAAAAGCCAAGACAACGTTTTTTCACTTCCAATTTCGTGAAAAAACGAGTATTTTCATGATATCGCATGATATAAGCAGAAATTCATGAAGTTGGGATTCTCCCATGATTTTCAATTTCAAATAGGCAAAAGGAACTCAAGAAAACGGAAAAACTTTCTCGTTGCCCTCGAGAGACGCGAAGCCAACGGCTTTTTACTTCCAATTTCGTGAAATAACGAGTTTTTATCAAGATATTGAATGTTATAAGCGGAAACTCATATTTCCGCTGAAAAACGAGATTTTCCCATGATTTTCAATTTCAACTAGGCAAAAGGAACTCAAGAAACGGGAAAAAAATCCTCACGACTCTGGAGAGAAGCCAACACAACGTTTTTTCACTTACAATTTCGTGAAAAAACCAGTATTTATCGTGATATCGCATGGTATAAGCAGAAATTCAGAAAGTTGGGATTCTCCCATGATTTTCAATTTCAAATAGGCAAGAGGAACTCAAGAAACGGGAGAAACTTTCTCGAAGCCCTCGAGAGACGCGAAGCCAACGGCTTTTTACTTCCAATTTCGTGAAAAAACGAGTTTTCTTCTTGAAATTGTATGTTATAAGGCGAAATTCATGTCTACGCTAAAAATCGACCTTCCACCATGATCTTCAGTTCCAAATAGGCAAAAGAAACTGAAGAAACAGGAATAAATTTCTCACTGCCCTCGAGAGACGCCAAGGCAACGAGTTTTCACTTCCAATTTCGTGAAATAACGAGTTTTTATCATGATATTGGATGTTATAAGCAGAAATTCATTTCTCCGCTAAAACTCGGGATTCTCGAAAGATTTTCAATTTCAAATAGGGAAGAGGAACTCAAGAAACGGGATAAAAATCTTCACGACCCTGGAGAGAAACCAAGGCAACGTTTTTTCACTTCCAACTTCGTGAAAAAACGAGTTTTTATCATGAAATTGTATGTTATAAGGCGAAATTCATGTCTCCGCTGAAAATCGACCTTCCACCATGGACTTCAGTTCCAAATAGGCAAAAGAAACTGAAGAAACAGGGAGAAATTTCTCACTGCCCTCGAGAGACGCCAAGGTAACGAGTTTTCACTTCCAATTTCGTGAAATAACGAGTTTTTATCATGATATTGAATGTTATAAGCGGAAACTCATATTTCCGCTGAAAATCGAGATTCTCCCATGACGTTTAATTTCTGCTAGGTAAAAGGAACTCAAGAAACGGGAAAAAAATCCTCACGACTCTGGAGAAAAGCCAAGACAACGTTTTTTCACTTCCAATTTCGTGAAAAAACGAGTATTTTCATGATATCGCATGATATAAGCAGAAATTCATGAAGTTGGGATTCTCCCATGATTTTCAATTTCAAATAGGCAAAAGGAACTCAAGAAACCGGAAAAACTTTCTCGTTGCCCTCGAGAGACGCGAAGCCAACGGCTTTTTACTTCCAATTTCGTGAAAAAACGAGTTTTTATCATGAAATTGTATGTTATAAGGCGAAATTCATGTCTCCGTTGAAAATCGACCTTCCACCATGATCTTCAGTTCCAAATAGGCAAAAGAAACTGCAGAAACAGGAAGAAATTTCTCATTGCCGCCGAGAGACGCCAAGGCCCCTTGTTTTCACTTTCAATTTCGTGAAATAACGAGTTTTTATCATGATATTGGATGTTATAAGCAGAAATTCATATCTCCGCTAAAACTCGGGATTCTCGAAAGATTTTCAATTTCAAATAGGGAAAAGGAACTCAAGAAACGGGAAAAAATCCTCACGGCCCTGGAGAAAAGCCAAGGCAATTTTTTTTCACTTCCAATTTCGTGAAAAAACGAGTTTTTATCATGAAATTGTATGTTATAAGGCACAATTCATGTCTCCGCTGATAATCGACCTTCCACCATGATCTCCAGTTTCAAATAGGCAAAAGAAACTGAAGAAACAGGGAGAAATTTCTCACTGCCCTCGAGAGACGCCAAGGCAACGATTTTTCACTTCCAATTTCGTGAAATAACGAGTTTTTATCAAGATATTGAATGTTATAAGCGGAAACTCATATTTCCGCTGAAAAACGAGATTTTCCCATGATTTTCAATTTCAACTAGGCAAAAGGAACTCAAAAAACGGGAAAAAAATCCTCACGACTCTGGAGAGAAGCCAACACAACGTTTTTTCACTTCCAATTTCGTGAAAAAACCAGTATTTATCATGATATCGCATGTTATAAGCAGAAATTCATAAAGTTGGGATTCTCCCATGATTTTCAATTTCAAATTGGCAAAAGGAACTCAAGAAACGGGAAAAACTTTCTCATTGCCCTCGAGAGAAGCGAAGGCAACGTGTTTTTACTTCCAATTTCGTGGAAAAACGAGTTTTTATCATGTAATCGTATGTTATAAGGCGAATATCATGTCTCCGCTGAAAATCGACCTTCCACCATGATCTTCAGTTCCAAATAGGCAAAAGAAACTGAAGAAACAGGAAGAAATTTCTCATTGCCGCCGAGAGACGCCAAGGCAACGAGTTTTCACTTCCAATTTCGTGAAATAACGAGTTTTTATCATGATATTGGATGTTATAAGCAGAAATTCATTTCTCCGCTAAAACTCGGGATTCTCGAAAGATTTTCAATTTCAAATAGGGAAGAGGAACTCAAGAAACGGGATAAAAATCTTCACGAACCTGGAGAGAAACCAAGGCAACTTTTCTTCACTTCCAACTTCGTGAAAAAACGAGTTTTTATCATGAAATTGTATGTTATAAGGCGAAATTCATGTCTCCGCTGAAAATCGACCTTCCACCATGGACTTCAGTTCCAAATAGGCAAAAGAAACTGAAGAAACGGGGAGAAATTTCTCACTGCCCTCGAGAGACGCCAAGGTAACGAGTTTTCACTTCCAATTTCGTGAAATAACGAGTTTTTATCATGATATTGAATGTTATAAGCGGAAACTCATATTTCCGTTGAAAATCGAGATTCTCCCATGACGTTTAATTCCTGCTAGGTAAAAGGAACTCAAGAAACGGGAAAAAAATCCTCACGACTCTGGAGAAAAGCCAAGACAACGTTTTTTCACTTCCAATTTCGTGAAAAAACGAGTATTTTCATGATATCGCATGATATAAGCAGAAATTCATGAAGTTGGGATTCTCCCATGATTTTCAATTTCAAATAGGCAAAAGGAACTCAAGAAACCGGAAAAACTTTCTCGTTGCCCTCGAGAGACGCGAAGGCTACGTGTTTTTACTTCCAATTTCGTGAAAAAACGAGTTTTCTTCTTGAAATTGTATGTTATAAGGCGAAATTCATGTCTACGCTAAAAATCGACCTTCCACCATGATCTTCAGTTCCAAATAGGCAAAAGAAACTGAAGAAACAGGAAAAAATTTCTCACTGCCCTCGAGAGACGCCAAGGCAACGAGTTTTCACTTCCAATTTCGTGAAATAACTAGTTTTTATCATGATATTGGATGTTATAAGCAGAAATTCATTTCTCCGGTAAAAATCGGGATTCTCGAAAGTTTTTCCATTTCAAATAGGGAAGAGGAACTCAAGAAACGGGATAAAAATCTTCACGACCCTGGAGAGAAACCAAGGCAACGTTTTTTCACTTCCAACTTCGTGAAAAGACGAGTTTTTATCATGAAATGGTATGTTATAAGGCGAAATTCATGTCTCCGCTGAAAATCGACCTTCCACCATGGACTTTAGTTCCAAGGAGGCAAAAGAAACTGAAGAAACAGGGAGAAATTTCTCTCTGCCCTCGAGAGACGCCAAGGCAACGAGTTTTTACTTCCAATTTCGTGAAATAATAAGTTTTTATCATGATATTGAATGTTATAAGCGGAAACTCATATTTCCGCTGAAAATCGAGATTCTCCCATGACGTTTAATTTGTGCTAGGTAAAAGGAACTTAAGAAACGGGAAAAAAATCCTCACGACTCTGGAGAGAAGCCAAGACAACGTTAATTCACTTCCAATTTCGTGAAAAAACGAGTATTTATCATGATATCGCATGATATAAGCAGAAATTCATGAAGTTGGGATTCTCTCATGATTTTCAATTTCAAATAGGCAAAAGGAACTCAAGAAACCGGAAAAACTTTGTCATTGCCCTCGAGAGACGCGAAGGCTACGTGTTTTTACTTCCAATTTCGTGAAAAAACGAGTTTTCTTCTTGAAATTGTATGTTATAAGGCGAAATTCATGTCTACGCTAAAAATCGACCTTCCACCATGATCTTCAGTTCCAAATAGGCAAAAGAAACTGTAGAAACAGGATGAAATTTCTCACTGCCCTCGAGAGACGCCAAGGCAACGAGTTTTCACTTCCAATTTCGTGAAATAACGAGTTTTTATCATGATATTGGATGTTATAAGCAGAAATTCATTTCTCCGCTAAAACTCGGGATTCTCGAAAGATTTTCCATTTCAAATAGGGAAGAGGAACTCAAGAAATGGGATAAAAATCTTCACGACCCTGGAGAGAAACCAAGGCAACGTTTTTTCACTTCCAACTTCGTGAAAAAACGAGTTTTTATCATGAAATTGTATGTTATAAGGCGAAATTCATGTCTCCGCTGAAAATCGACCTTCCACCATGGACTTCATTTCCAAATAGGCAAAAGAAACTGAAGAAACAGGGAGAAATTTCTCACTGCCCTCGAGAAACGCCAAGGTAACGAGTTTTCACTTCCAATTTCGTGAAATAACGAGTTTTTAACATGATATCGCATGATATAAGGAGAAATTCATGAAGTTGGGATTCTCTCATGATTTTCAATTTCAAATAGGCAAAAGGAACTCAAGAAACCGGAAAAACTTTGTCATTGCCCTCGAGAGACGCGAAGGCTACGTGTTTTTACTTCCAATTTCGTGAAAAAACGAGTTTTCTTCTTGAAATTGTATGTTATAAGGCGAAATTCATGTCTACGCTAAAAATCGACCTTCCACCATGATCTTCAGTTCCAAATAGGCAAAAGAAACTGTAGAAACAGGATGAAATTTCTCACTGCCCTCGAGAGACGCCAAGGCAACGAGTTTTCACTTCCAATTTCGTGAAATAACGAGTTTTTATCATGATATTGGATGTTATAAGCAGAAATTCATTTCTCCGCTAAAACTCGGGATTCTCGAAAGATTTTCCATTTCAAATAGGGAAGAGGAACTCAAGAAATGGGATAAAAATCTTCACGACCCTGGAGAGAAACCAAGGCAACGTTTTTTCACTTCCAACTTCGTGAAAAGACGAGTTTTTATCATGAAATTGTATGCTATAAGGCGAAATTCATGTCTCCGCTGAAAATCGACCTTCCACCATGGACTTTAGTTCCAAGGAGGCAAAAGAAACTGAAGAAACAGGGAGAAATTTCTCTCTGCCCTCGAGAGACGCCAAGGCAACGAGTTTTTACTTCCAATTTCGTGAAATAATAAGTTTTTATCATGATATTGAATGTTATAAGCGGAAACTCATATTTCCGCTGAAAATCGAGATTCTCCCATGACGTTTAATTTGTGCTAGGTAAAAGGAACTTAAGAAACGGGAAAAAAATCCTCACGACTCTGGAGAGAAGCCAAGACAACGTTAATTCACTTCCAATTTCGTGAAAAAACGAGTATTTATCATGATATCGCATGATATAAGCAGAAATTCATGAAGTTGGGATTCTCCCATGATTTTCAATTTCAAATAGGCAAAAGGAACTCAAGAAAACGGAAAAACTTCCTCGTTGCCCTCGAGAGACGCGAAGCCAACGGCTTTTTACTTCCAATTTCGTGAAAAAACGAGTTTTCTTCTTGAAATTGTATGTTATAAGGCGAAATTCATGTCTCCGCTGAAAATCGACCTTCCACCATGGACTTCAGTTCCAAATTGGCAAAAGGAACTCAAGAAACGGGAAAAACTTTCTCATTGCCCTCGAGAGACGGAAGGCAACTTGTTTTTACTTCCAATTTCGTGAAAAAACGAGTTTTCTTCTTGAAATTGTATGTTATAAGGCGAAATTCATGTCTACGCTAAAAATCGACCTTCCACCATGATCTTCAGTTCCAAATAGGCAAAAGAAACTGAAGAAACAGGAAAAAATTTCTCACTGCCCTCGAGAGACGCCAAGGCAACGAGTTTTCACTTCCAATTTCGTGAAATAACGAGTTTTTATCATGATATTGGATGTTATAAGCAGAAATTCATTTCTCCGCTAAAACTCGGGATTCTCGAAAGATTTTCAATTTCAAATAGGGAAGAGGAACTCAAGAAACGGGATAAAAATCTTCACGAACCTGGAGAGAAACCAAGGCAACTTTTCTTCACTTCCAACTTCGTGAAAAAACGAGTTTTTATCATGAAATTGTATGTTATAAGGCGAAATTCATGTCTCCGCTGAAAATCGACCTTCCACCATGGACTTCAGTTCCAAATAGGCAAAAGAAACTGAAGAAACGGGGAGAAATTTCTCACTGCCCTCGAGAGACGCCAAGGTAACGAGTTTTCACTTCCAATTTCGTGAAATAACGAGTTTTTATCATGATATTGAATGTTATAAGCGGAAACTCATATTTCCGTTGAAAATCGAGATTCTCCCATGACGTTTAATTCCTGCTAGGTAAAAGGAACTCAAGAAACGGGAAAAAAATCCTCACGACTCTGGAGAAAAGCCAAGACAACGTTTTTTCACTTCCAATTTCGTGAAAAAACGAGTATTTTCATGATATCGCATGATATAAGCAGAAATTCATGAAGTTGGGATTCTCCCATGATTTTCAATTTCAAATAGGCAAAAGGAACTCAAGAAACCGGAAAAACTTTCTCGTTGCCCTCGAGAGACGCGAAGCCAACGGCTTTTTACTTCCAATTTCGTGAAAAAACGAGTTTTTATCATGAAATTGTATGTTATAAGGCGAAATTCATGTCTCCGTTGAAAATCGACCTTCCACCATGATCTTCAGTTCCAAATAGGCAAAAGAAACAAGGCCCCTTGTTTTCACTTTCAATTTCGTGAAATAACGAGTTTTTATCATGATATTGGATGTTATAAGCAGAAATTCATATCTCCGCTAAAACTCGGGATTCTCGAAAGATTTTCAATTTCAAATAGGGAAAAGGAACTCAGGAAACGGGAAAAAATCCTCACGGCCCTGGAGAAAAGCCAAGGCAATTTTTTTTCACTTCCAATTTCGTGAAAAAACGAGTTTTTATCATGAAATTGTATGTTATAAGGCACAATTCATGTCTCCACTGAAAATCGACCCTCCACCATGATCTCCAGTTTCAAATAGGCAAAAGAAACTGAAGAAACAGGGAGAAATTTCTCACTGCCCTCGAGAGACGCCAAGGCAACGAGTTTTCACTTCCAATTTCGTGAAATAACGAGTTTTTATCAAGATATTGAATGTTATAAGCGGAAACTCATATTTCCGCTGAAAAACGAGATTTTCCCATGATTTTCAATTTCAACTAGGCAAAAGGAACTCAAGAAACGGGAAAAAAATCCTCACGACTCTGGAGAGAAGCCGAGACAACTTTTTTTCACTTCCAATTTCGTGAAAAAACCAGTATTTATCATGATATCGCATGTTATAAGCAGAAATTCATAAAGATGGGATTCTCCCATGATTTTCAATTTCAAATTGGCAAAAGGAACTCAAGAAACGGGAAAAACTTTCTCATTGCCCTCGAGAGACGCGAAGGCAACGTGTTTTTACTTCCAATTTCGTGGAAAAACGAGTTTTTATCATGTAATCGTATGTTATAAGGCGAATATCATGTCTCCGCTGAAAATCGACCTTCCACCATGACCTTCATTTCCAAATAGGCAAAAGAAACTGAAGAAACAGGAAGAAATTTCTCATTGCCGCCGAGAGACGCCAAGGCCACTTGTTTTCACTTCCAATTTCGTGAAATAACGAGTTTTTATCGTGATATTGGATGTTATAAGCAGAAATTCATTTCTCCGCTAATACTCGGGATTCTCGAAAGATTTTCAATTTCAAATAGGGAAAAGAAACTCAAGAAACGGGATAAAAATCTTCACGACCCTGGAGAGAATCCAAGGCAACCTTTTTTCACTTCCAACTTCGTGAAAAAACGAGTTTTTATCATGAAATTGTATGTTATAAGGCGAAATTCATGTCTCCGCTGAAAATCGACCTTCCACCATGGACTTTAGTTCCAAAGAGGCAAAAGAAACTGAAGAAACAGGGAGAAATTTCTCACTGCCCTCGAGAGACGCCAAGGCAACGAGTTTTTACTTCCAATTTCGTGAAATAACAAGTTTTTATCATGATATTGAATGTTATAAGCGGAAACTCATATTTCCGCTGAAAATCGAGATTCTCCCATGACGTTTAATTTGTGCTAGGTAAAAGGAACTCAAGAAACGGGAAAAAAATCCTCACGACTCTGGAGAGAAGCCAAGACAACGTTAATTCACTTCCAATTTCGTGAAAAAACGAGTATTTATCATGATATCGCATGATATAAGCAGAAATTCATGAAGTTGGGATTCTCCCATGATTTTCAATTTCAAATAGGCAAAAGGAACTCAAGAAACCGGAAAAACTTTCTCATTGCCCTCGAGAGACGCGAAGGCTACGTGTTTTTACTTCCAATTTCGTGAAAAAACGAGTTTTCTTCTTGAAATTGTATGTTATAAGGCGAAATTCATGTCTACGCTAAAAATCGACCTTCCACCATGATCTTCAGTTCCAAATAGGCAAAACAAACTGAAGAAAGAGGGAGAAATTTCTCACTGCCCTCGAGAGACGCCAAGGTAACGAGTTTTCACTCTCAATTTCGTGAAATAACGAGTTTGTATCATGGTATTGGATTTTATAAGCAGAAATTCATATCTCCGCTAAAATTGGGGATTCTCGAAAAATTTTCAATTTCATATAGGGAAAAGGAACTCAAGAAACGGGATAAAAATCTTCACGACCCTGGAGAGAAACCAAGGCAACGTTTTTTCACTTCCAACTTCGTGAAAAAACGAGTTTTTATCATGAAATTGTATGTTATAAGGCGAAATTCATGTCTCCGCTGAAAATCGACCTTCCACCATGGAATTCAGTTCCAAATAGGCAAAAGAAACTGAAGAAACATGAAGAAATTTCTCACTGCCCTCGAGAGACGCCAAGGCAACGAGTTTTCTCTTCCAATTTCATGAAATAACGAGTTTTTATCATGATATTGGATGTTATAAGCGGAAACTGATATTTCCGCTGAAAAACGAGATTTTCCCATGATTTTCAATTTCAACTAGGCAAAAGGAACTCAAAAAACGGGAAAAAAATCAACACGACTCTGGAGAGAAGCCAAGACAACGTTTTTTCACTTCCAATTTC
Organism: Venturia canescens; assembly: GCF_019457755.1. NCBI lineage: Eukaryota > Metazoa > Arthropoda > Insecta > Hymenoptera > Ichneumonidae > Venturia > Venturia canescens. The sequence goes on from NC_057425.1 coordinate 23,785,405, forward strand.
GTGAAAAAACCAGTATTCATCATGATATCGCATGTTATAAGCAGAAATTCATAAAGATGGGATTCTCCCATGATTTTCAATTTCAAATAGGCAAAAGGAACTCAAGAAACGGGAAAAACTTTCTCGAAGCCCTCGAGAGACGCGAAGGCAACGGGTGTTTACTTCCAATTTCGTGGAAAAACGAGTTTTTATCATGTAATTGTATGTTATAAGGCGAATATCATGTCTCCGCTGAAAATCGACCTTCCACCATGATCTTCAGTTCCAAATAGGCAAAAGAAACTGAAGGAACAGGAAGAAATTTCTCATTGCCGCCGAGAGACGCCAAGGCCACTTGTTTTTACTCTCAATTTCGTGAAATAACGAGTTTGTATCATGATATTGGATGTTATAAGCAGAAATTCATATCTCCGCTAAAATTGGGGATTCGCGAAAGATTTTCCATTTCATATAGGGAAAAGGAACTCAAGAAACGGGATAAAAATCATCACGACCCTGGAGAGAAACCAAGGCAACGTTTTTTCACTTCCAACTTCGTGAAAAAACGAGTTTTTATCATGAAATTGTATGTTATAAGGCGAAATTCATGTCTCCGCTGAAAATCGACCTTCCACCATGATCTTCAGTTCCAAATAGGCAAAAGAAACTGAAGGAACAGGAAGAAATTTCTCATTGCCGCCGAGAGACGCCAAGGCCACTTGTTTTTACTCTCAATTTCGTGAAATAACGAGTTTTTGTCATGATATTGAATGTTATAAGCGGAAACTCATATTTCCGCTGAAAATCGAGATTCTCCCATGACGTTTAATTTCTGCTAGGTAAAAGGAACTCAAGAAACGGGAAAAAAATCCTCACGACTCTGGAGAAAAGCCAAGACAACGTTTTTTCACTTCCAATTTCGTGAAAAAACGAGTATTTTCATGATATCGCATGATATAAGCAGAAATTCATGAAGTTGGGATTCTCCCATGATTTTCAATTTCAAATAGGCAAAAGGAACTCAAGAAACCGGAAAAACTTTCTCGTTGCCCTCGAGAGACGCGAAGCCAACGGCTTTTACTTCCAATTTCGTGAAAAAACGAGTTTTTATCATGAAATTGTATGTTATAAGGCGAAATTCATGTCTCCGTTGAAAATCGACCTTCCACCATGATCTTCAGTTCCAAATAGGCAAAAGAAACAAGGCCCCTTGTTTTCACTTTCAATTTCGTGAAATAACGAGTTTTTATCATGATATTGGATGTTATAAGCAGAAATTCATATCTCCGCTAAAACTCGGGATTCTCGAAAGATTTTCAATTTCAAATAGGGAAAAGGAACTCAAGAAACGGGAAAAAATCCTCACGGCCCTGGAGAAAAGCCAAGGCAATTTTTTTTCACTTCCAATTTCGTGAAAAAACGAGTTTTTATCATGAAATTGTATGTTATAAGGCACAATTCATGTCTCCACTGAAAATCGACCCTCCACCATGATCTCCAGTTTCAAATAGGCAAAAGAAACTGAAGAAACAGGGAGAAATTTCTCACTGCCCTCGAGAGACGCCAAGGCAACGAGTTTTCACTTCCAATTTCGTGAAATAACGAGTTTTTATCAAGATATTGAATGTTATAAGCGGAAACTCATATTTCCGCTGAAAAACGAGATTTTCCCATGATTTTCAATTTCAACTAGGCAAAAGGAACTCAAGAAACGGGAAAAAAATCCTCACGACTCTGGAGAGAAGCCAACACAACGTTTTTTCACTTCCAATTTCGTGAAAAAACCAGTATTTATCGTGATATCGCATGGTATAAGCAGAAATTCAGAAAGTTGGGATTCTCCCATGATTTTCAATTTCAAATAGGCAAAAGGAACTCAAGAAACGGGAGAAACTTTCTCGAAGCCCTCGAGAGACGCGAAGGCAACGGGTTTTTAATTCCAATTTCGTGAAAAACGAGTTTTTATCATGAAATTGTATGTTATAAGGCGAAATTCATGTCTCCGCTGAAAATCGACCTTCCACCATGATATTCAGTTCCAAATAGACAAAAAAAACTGAAGAAACAGGAAGAAATTTCTCATTGCCGCCGAGAGACGCCAAGGCCACTTGCTTTCACTTTCAATTTCGTGAAATAACGAGTTTGTATCATGATATTGGATGTTATAAGCAGAAATTCATATCTCCGCTAAAATTGAGGATTCTCGAAAGATTTTCAATTTCATATAGGGAAAAGGAACTCAAGAAACGGGATAAAAATCTTCACGACCCTGGAGAGAAACCAAGGCAACGTTTTTTCACTTCCAACTTCGTGAAATAACGAGTTTTTATCATGATATTGAATGTTATAAGCTGAAACTCATATTTCCGCTGAAAAACGAGATTTTTCCATGATTTTCAATTTAAACTAGGCAAAAGGAACTCAAGAAACGGGTAAAACTTTCTCATTGCCCTCGAGAGAAGCGAAGGCAACGTGTTTTTACTTCCAATTTCGTGGAAAAACGAGTTTTTATCGTGATATTGGATGTTATAAGCAGAAATTCATTTCTCCGCTAAAACTCGGGATTCTCGAAAGATTTTCCATTTCAAATAGGGAAAAGGAACTCAAGAAACGGGATAAAAATCTTCACGACCCTGGAGAGAATCCAAGGCAACGTTTTTTCACTTCCAATTTCGTGAAAAAACGAGTTTTCTTCTTGAAATTGTATGTTATAAGGCGAAATTCATGTCTACGCTAAAAATCGACCTTCCACCATGATATTCAGTTCCAAATAGACAAAAAAAACTGAAGAAACAGGAAGAAATTTCTCATTGCCGCCGAGAGACGCCAAGGCCACTTGCTTTCACTTTCAATTTCGTGAAATAACGAGTTTGTATCATGATATTGGATGTTATAAGCAGAAATTCATATCTCCGCTAAAATTGAGGATTCTCGAAAGATTTTCAATTTCATATAGGGAAAAGGAACTCAAGAAACGGGATAAAAATCTTCACGACCCTGGAGAGAAACCAAGGCAACGTTTTTTCACTTCCAACTTCGTGAAATAACGAGTTTTTATCATGATATTGAATGTTATAAGCTGAAACTCATATTTCCGCTGAAAATCGACCTTCCACCATGGACTTCAGTTCCAAATAGGCAAAAGAAACTGAAGAAGCAGGGAGAAATTTCTCACTGCCCTCGAGAGACGCCAAGGTAACGAGTTTTCACTTCCAATTTCGTGAAATAACGAGTTTCTATCATAATATTGAATGTTATAAGCGGAAACTCATATTTCCGCTGAAAATCGAGATTCTCCCATGACGTTTAATTTCTGCTAGGTAAAAGGAACTCAAGAAACGGGAAAAAAATCCTCACGACTCTGGAGAAAAGCCAAGACAACGTTTTTTCTCTTCCAAATTCGTGAAAAAACGAGTATTTTCATGATATCGCATGATATAAGCAGAAATTCATGAAGTTGGGATTCTCCCATGATTTTCAATTTCAAATAGGCAAAAGGAACTCAAGAAACCGGAAAAACTTTCTCGTTGCCCTCGAGAGACGCGAAGCCAACGGCTTTTTACTTCCAATTTCGTGAAAAAACGAGTTTTTATCATGAAATTGTATGATATAAGGCGAAATTCATGTCTCCGTTGAAAATCGACCTTCCACCATGATCTTCAGTTCCAAATAGGCAAAAGAAACTGCAGAAACAGGAAGAAATTTCTCATTGCCGCCGAGAGACGCCAAGGCCCCTTGTTTTCACTTTCAATTTCGTGAAATAACGAGTTTTTATCATGATATTGGATGTTATAAGCAGAAATTCATATCTCCGCTAAAACTCGGGATTCTCGAAAGATTTTCAATTTCAAATAGGGAAAAGGAACTCAAGAAACGGGAAAATATCCTCACGGCCCTGGAGAAAAGCCAAGGCAATTTTTTTTCACTTCCAATTTCGTGAAAAAACGAGTTTTTATCATGAAATTGTATGTTATAAGGCACAATTCATGTCTCCGCTGAAAATCGACCTTCCACCATGATCTCCAGTTTCAAATAGGCAAAAGAAACTGAAGAAACAGGGAGAAATTTCTCACTGCCCTCGAGAGACGCCAAGGCAACGAGTTTTCACTTCCAATTTCGTGAAATAACGAGTTTTTATCAAGATATTGAATGTTATAAGCGGAAACTCATATTTCCGCTGAAAAACGAGATTTTCCCATGATTTTCAATTTCAACTAGGCAAAAGGAACTCAAGAAACGGGAAAAAAATCCTCACGACTCTGGAGAGAAGCCAACACAACGTTTTTTCACTTCCAATTTCGTGAAAAAACCAGTATTTATCGTGATATCGCATGGTATAAGCAGAAATTCAGAAAGTTGGGATTCTCCCATGATTTTCAATTTCAAATAGGCAAGAGGAACTCAAGAAACGGGAGAAACTTTCTCGAAGCCCTCGAGAGACGCGAAGGCAACGGGTTTTTAATTCCAATTTCGTGAAAAACGAGTTTTTATCATGAAATTGTATCTTATAAGGCGAAATTCATGTCTCCGCTGAAAATCGACCTTCCACCATGATATTCAGTTCCAAATAGACAAAAAAAACTGAAGAAACAGGAAGAAATTTCTCATTGCCGCCGAGAGACGCCAAGGCCACTTGTTTTCACTTTCAATTTCGTGAAATAACGAGTTTGTATCATGATATTGGATGTTATAAGCAGAAATTCATATCTCCGCTAAAATTGGGGATTCTCGAAAGATTTTCAATTTCATATAGGGAAAAGGAACTCAAGAAACGGGATAAAAATCGTCACGACCCTGGAGAGAAACCAAGGCAACGTTTTTTCATTTCCAACTTCGTGAAATAACGAGTTTTTATCATGATATTGAATGTTATAAGCTGAAACTCATATTTCCGCTGAAAAACGAGATTTTTCCATGATTTTCAATTTAAAGTAGGCAAAAGGAACTCAAGAAACGGGAAAAAAATCCTCACGACTCTGGAGAGAAGCCAATACAACGTTTTTTCACTTCCAATTTCGTGAAAAAACCAGTATTTATCATGATATCGCATGTTATAAGCAGAAATTCATAAAGTTGGGATTCTCCCATGATTTTCAATTTCAAATTGGCAAAAGGAACTCAAGAAACGGGAAAAACTTTCTCATTGCCCTCGAGAGAAGCGAAGGCAACGTGTTTTTACTTCCAATTTCGTGGTAAAACGAGTTTTTATCATGTAATCGTATGTTATAAGGCGAATATCATGTCTCCGCTGAAAATCGACCTTCCACCATGATCTTCAGTTCCAAATAGGCAAAAGAAACTGAAGAAACAGGAAGAAATTTCTCATTGCCGCCGAGAGACGCCAAGGCCACTTTTTTTCACTTCCAATTTCGTGAAATAACGAGTTTTTATCATGATATTGAATGTTATAAGCGGAAACTCATATTTCCGCTGAAAATCGAGATTCTCCCATGACGTTTAATTTCTGCTAGGTAAAAGGAACTCAAGAAACGGGAAAAAAATCCTCACGACTCTGGAGAAAAGCCAAGATAACGTTTTTTCACTTCCAATTTCGTGAAAAAACGAGTATTTTCATGATATCGCATGATATAAGCAGAAATTCATGAAGTTGGGATTCTCCCATGATTTTCAATTTCAAATAGGCAAAAGGAACTCAAGAAACCGGAAAAACTTTCTCGTTGCCCTCGAGAGACGCGAAGCCAACGGCTTTTTACTTCCAATTTCGTGAAAAAAAGAGTTTTTATCATGAAATTGTATGTTATAAGGCGAAATTCATGTCTCCGTTGAAAATCAACCTTCCACCATGATCTTCAGTTCCAAATAGGCAAAACAAACTGCAGAAACAGGAAGAAATTTCTCATTGCCGCCGAGAGACGCCAAGGCCCCTTGTTTTCACTTTCAATTTCGTGAAATAACGAGTTTTTATCATGATATTGGATGTTATAAGCAGAAATTCATATCTCCGCTAAAACTCGGGATTCTCGAAAGATTTTCAATTTCAAATAAGGAAAAGGAACTCAAGAAACGGGAAAAAATCCTCACGGCCCTGGAGAAAAGCCAAGGCAATTTTTTTTCACTTCCAATTTCGTGAAAAAACGAGTTTTTATCATGAAATTGTATGTTATAAGGCACAATTCATGTCTCCGCTGATAATCGACCTTCCACCATGATCTCCAGTTTCAAATAGGCAAAAGAAACTGAAGAAACAGGGAGAAATTTCTCACTGCCCTCGAGAGACGCCAAGGCAACGATTTTTCACTTCCAATTTCGTGAAATAACCAGTTTTTATCAAGATATTGAATGTTATAAGCGGAAACTCATATTTCCGCTGAAAAACGAGATTTTCCCATGATTTTCAATTTCAACTAGGCAAAAGGAACTCAAAAAACGGGAAAAAAATCCTCACGACTCTGGAGAGAAGCCAACACAACGTTTTTTCACTTCCAATTTCGTGAAAAAACCAGTATTTATCATGATATCGCATGTTATAAGCAGAAATTCATAAAGTTGGGATTCTCCCATGATTTTCAATTTCAAATTGGCAAAAGGAACTCAAGAAACGGGAAAAACTTTCTCATTGCCCTCGAGAGAAGCGAAGGCAACGTGTTTTTACTTCCAATTTCGTGGAAAAACGAGTTTTTATCATGTAATCGTATGTTATAAGGCGAATATCATGTCTCCGCTGAAAATCGACCTTCCACCATGATCTTCAGTTCCAAATAGGCAAAAGAAAATGAAGAAACAGGAAGAAATTTCTCATTGCCGCCGAGAGACGCCAAGGCAACGAGTTTTCACTTCCAATTTCGTGAAATAACGAGTTTTTATCATGATATTGGATGTTATAAGCAGAAATTCATTTCTCCGCTAAAACTCGGGATTCTCGAAAGATTTTCAATTTCAAATAGGGAAGAGGAACTCAAGAAACGGGATAAAAATCTTCACGACCCTGGAGAGAAACCAAGGCAACTTTTCTTCACTTCCAACTTCGTGAAAAAACGAGTTTTTATCATGAAATTGTATGTTATAAGGCGAAATTCATGTCTCCGCTGAAAATCGACCTTCCACCATGGACTTCAGTTCCAAATAGGCAAAAGAAACTGAAGAAACGGGGAGAAATTTCTCACTGCCCTCGAGAGACGCCAAGGTAACGAGTTTTCACTTCCAATTTCGTGAAATAACGAGTTTTTATCATGATATTGAATGTTATAAGCGGAAACTCATATTTCCGCTGAAAATCGAGATTCTCCCATGACGTTTAATTCCTGCTAGGTAAAAGGAACTCAAGAAACGGGAAAAAAATCCTCACGACTCTGGAGAAAAGCCAAGACAACGTTTTTTCACTTCCAATTTCGTGAAAAAACGAGTATTTTCATGATATCGCATGATATAAGCAGAAATTCATGAAGTTGGGATTCTCCCATGATTTTCAATTTCAAATAGGCAAAAGGAACTCAAGAAACCGGAAAAACTTTCTCGTTGCCCTCGAGAGACGCGAAGCAAACGGCTATTTACTTCCAATTTCGTGAAAAAACGAGTTTTTATCATGAAATTGTATGTTATAAGGCGAAACTCATGTCTCCGCTGAAAATCGACCTTCCACCATGATCTTCAGTTCCAAATAGGCAAAAGAAACTGCAGAAACAGGAAGAAATTTCTCATTGCCGCCGAGAGACGCCAAGGCCACTTGTTTTCACTTTCAATTTCGTGAAATAACGAGTTTGTATCATGATATTGGATGTTATAAGCAGAAATTCATATCTCCGCTAAAATTGGGGATTCTCGAAAGATTTTCTATTTCATATAGGGAAAAGGAACTCAAGAAACGGGATAAAAATCTTCACGACCCTGGAGAGAAACCAAGGCAACGTTTTTTCACTTCCAACTTCGTGAAAAAACTAGTTTTTATCATGAAATTGTATGTTATAAGGCGAAATTCATGTCTCCGCTGAAAATCAACCTTCCACCATGGACTTCAGTTCCAAATAGGCAAAAGAAACTGAAGAAACAGGGAGAAATTTCTCACTGCCCTCGAGAGACGCCAAGGCAACGATTTTTCACTTCCAATTTCGTGAAATAACGAGTTTTTATCAAGATATTGAATGTTATAAGCGGGAACTGATATTTCCGCTGAAAAACGAGATTTTCCCATGATTTTCAATTTCAACTAGGCAAAAGGAACTCAAGAAACGGGAAAAAAATCCTCACGACTCTGGAGAGAAGCCAACACAACGTTTTTTCACTTCCAATTTCGTGAAAAAACCAGTATTTATCATGATATCGCACGTTATAAGCAGAAATTCATAAAGTTGGGATTCTCCCATGATTTTCAATTTCAAATTGGCAAAAAAAACTCAAGAAACGGGAAAAACTTTCTCATTGCCCTCGAGAGACGGAAGGCAACGTGTTTTTACTTCCAATTTCGTGGAAAAACGAGTTTTTATCATGTAATCGTATGTTATAAGGCGAATATCATGTCTCCGCTGAAAATCGACCTTCCACCATGATCTTCAGTTCCAAATAGGCAAAAGAAACTGAAGAAACAGGAAGAAATTTCTCGTTGCCGCCGAGAGACGCCAAGGCCACTTGTTTTCACTTCCAATTTCGTGAAATAACGAGTTTTTATCGTGATATTGGATGTTATAAGCAGAAATTCATTTCTCCGCTAAAACTCGGGATTCTCGAAAGATTTTCAATTTCAAATAGGGAAAAAGAACTCAAGAAACGGGATAAAAATCTTCACGACCCTGGAGAGAATTCAAGGCAACGTTTTTTCACTTCCAACTTCGTGAAATAACGAGTTTTTATCATGATATTGAATGTTATAAGCTGAAACTCATATTTCCGCTGAAAAACGAGATTTTCCCATGATTTTCAATTTCAACTAGGCAAAAGGAACTCAAGAAACGGGAAAAAAATCCTCACGACTCTGGAGAGAAGCCAAGACAACGTTAATTCACTTCCAATTTCGTGAAAAAACGAGTATTTATCATGATATCGCATGATATAAGCAGAAATTCATGAAGTTGGGATTCTCTCATGATTTTCAATTTCAAATAGGCAAAAGGAACTCAAGAAACCGGAAAAACTTTGTCATTGCCCTCGAGAGACGCGAAGGCTACGTGTTTTTACTTCCAATTTCGTGAAAAAACGAGTTTTCTTCTTGAAATTGTATGTTATAAGGCGAAATTCATGTCTACGCTAAAAATCGACCTTCCACCATGATCTTCAGTTCCAAATAGGCAAAAGAAACTGTAGAAACAGGATGAAATTTCTCACTGCCCTCGAGAGACGCCAAGGCAACGAGTTTTCACTTCCAATTTCGTGAAATAACAAGTTTTTATCATGATATTGGATGTTATAAGCAGAAATTCATTTCTCCGCTAAAACTCGGGATTCTCGAAAGATTTTCCATTTCAAATAGGGAAGAGGAACTCAAGAAATGGGATAAAAATCTTCACGACCCTAGAGAGAAACCAAGGCAACGTTTTTTCACTTCCAACTTCGTGAAAAAACGAGTTTTTATCATGAAATTGTATGTTATAAGGCGAAATTCATGTCTCCGCTGAAAATCGACCTTCCACCATGGACTTCATTTCCAAATAGGCAAAAGAAACTGAAGAAACAGGGAGAAATTTCTCACTGCCCTCGAGAAACGCCAAGGTAACGAGTTTTCACTTCCAATTTCGTGAAATAACGAGTTTTTATCATGATATCGCATGATATAAGCAGAAATTCATGAAGTTGGGATTCTCTCATGATTTTCAATTTCAAATAGGCAAAAGGAACTCAAGAAACCGGAAAAACTTTGTCATTGCCCTCGAGAGACGCGAAGGCTACGTGTTTTTACTTCCAATTTCGTGAAAAAACGAGTTTTCTTCTTGAAATTGTATGTTATAAGGCGAAATTCATGTCTACGCTAAAAATCGACCTTCCACCATGATCTTCAGTTCCAAATAGGCAAAAGAAACTGTAGAAACAGGATGAAATTTCTCACTGCCCTCGAGAGACGCCAAGGCAACGAGTTTTCACTTCCAATTTCGTGAAATAACGAGTTTTTATCATGATATTGGATGTTATAAGCAGAAATTCATTTCTCCGCTAAAACTCGGGATTCTCGAAAGATTTTCCATTTCAAATAGGGAAGAGGAACTCAAGAAATGGGATAAAAATCTTCACGACCCTGGAGAGAAACCAAGGCAACGTTTTTTCACTTCCAACTTCGTGAAAAAACGAGTTTTTATCATGAAATTGTATGTTATAAGGCGAAATTCATGTCTCCGCTGAAAATCGACCTTCCACCATGGACTTGATTTCCAAATAGGCAAAAGAAACTGAAGAAACAGGGAGAAATTTCTCACTGCCCTCGAGAGACGCCAAGGTAACGAGTTTTCACTTCCAATTTCGTGAAATAACGAGTTTTTATCATGATATTGAATGTTATAAGCGGAAACTCATATTTCCGCTGAAAATCGAGATTCTCCCATGACGTTTAATTTCTGCTAGGTAAAAGGAACTCAAGAAACGGGAAAAAAAATCCTCACGACTCTGGAGAGAAGCCAAGACAACGTTTTTTCACTTCCAATTTCGTGAAAAAACGAGTATTTATCATGATATCGCATGATATAAGCAGAAATTCATGAAGTTGGGATTCTCCCATGATTTTCAATTTCATATAGGCAAAAGGAACTCAAGAAACCGGAAAAACTTCCTCGTTGCCCTCGAGAGACGCGAAGCCAACGGCTTTTTACTTCCAATTTCGTGAAAAAACGAGTTTTCTTCTTGAAATTGTATGTTATAAGGCGAAATTCATGTCTCCGCTGAAAATCGACCTTCCACCATGGACTTCATTTCCAAATAGGCAAAAGAAACTGGAGAAACAGGGAGAAATTTCTCACTGCCCTCGAGAGACGCCAAGGTAACGAGTTTTCACTTCCAATTTCGTGAAATAACGAGTTTTTATCATGATATTGAATGTTATAAGCGGAAACTCATATTTCCGCTGAAAATCGAGATTCTCCCATGACGTTTAATTTCTGCTAGGTAAAAGGAACTCAAGAAACGGGAAAAAAATCCTCACGACTCTGGAGAGAAGCCAAGACAACGTTTTTTCACTTCCAATTTCGTGAAAAAACGAGTATTTATCATGATATCGCATGATATAAGCAGAAATTCATGAAGTTGGGATTCTCTCATGATTTTCAATTTCCAATAGGCAAAAGGAACTCAAGAAACCGGAAAAACTTTGTCATTGCCCTCGAGAGACGCGAAGGCTACGTGTTTTTACTTCCAATTTCGTGAAAAAACGAGTTTTCTTCTTGAAATTGTATGTTATAAAGCGAAATTCATGTCTACGCTAAAAATCGACCTTCCACCATGATCTTCAGTTCCAAATAGGCAAAAGAAACTGAAGAAACAGGATGAAATTTCTCACTGCCCTCGAGAGACGCCAAGGCAACGAGTTTTCACTTCCAATTTCGTGAAATAACGAGTTTTTATCATGATATTGGATGTTATAAGCAGAAATTCATATCTCCGCTAAAACTCGGGATTCTCGAAAGATTTTCAATTTCAAATAAGGAAAAGGAACTCAAGAAACGGGAAAAAATCCTCACGGCCCTGGAGAAAAGCCAAGGCAATTTTTTTTCACTTCCAATTTCGTGAAAAAACGAGTTTTTATCATGAAATTGTATGTTATAAGGCACAATTCATGTCTCCGCTGATAATCGACCTTCCACCATGATCTCCAGTTTCAAATAGGCAAAAGAAACTGAAGAAACAGGGAGAAATTTCTCACTGCCCTCGAGAGACGCCAAGGCAACGATTTTTCACTTCCAATTTCGTGAAATAACGAGTTTTTATCAAGATATTGAATGTTATAAGCGGAAACTCATATTTCCGCTGAAAAACGAGATTTTCCCATGATTTTCAATTTCAACTAGGCAAAAGGAACTCAAAAAACGGGAAAAAAATCCTCACGACTCTGGAGAGAAGCCAACACAACGTTTTTTCACTTCCAATTTCGTGAAAAAACCAGTATTTATCATGATATCGCATGTTATAAGCAGAAATTCATAAAGTTGGGATTCTCCCATGATTTTCAATTTCAAATTGGCAAAAGGAACTCAAGAAACGGGAAAAACTTTCTCATTGCCCTCGAGAGAAGCGAAGGCAACGTGTTTTTACTTCCAATTTCGTGGAAAAACGAGTTTTTATCATGTAATCGTATGTTATAAGGCGAATATCATGTCTCCGCTGAAAATCGACCTTCCACCATGATCTTCAGTTCCAAATAGGCAAAAGAAAATGAAGAAACAGGAAGAAATTTCTCATTGCCGCCGAGAGACGCCAAGGCAACGAGTTTTCACTTCCAATTTCGTGAAATAACGAGTTTTTATCATGATATTGGATGTTATAAGCAGAAATTCATTTCTCCGCTAAAACTCGGGATTCTCGAAAGATTTTCAATTTCAAATAGGGAAGAGGAACTCAAGAAACGGGATAAAAATCTTCACGACCCTGGAGAGAAACCAAGGCAACTTTTCTTCACTTCCAACTTCGTGAAAAAACGAGTTTTTATCATGAAATTGTATGTTATAAGGCGAAATTCATGTCTCCGCTGAAAATCGACCTTCCACCATGGACTTCAGTTCCAAATAGGCAAAAGAAACTGAAGAAACGGGGAGAAATTTCTCACTGCCCTCGAGAGACGCCAAGGTAACGAGTTTTCACTTCCAATTTCGTGAAATAACGAGTTTTTATCATGATATTGAATGTTATAAGCGGAAACTCATATTTCCGCTGAAAATCGAGATTCTCCCATGACGTTTAATTCCTGCTAGGTAAAAGGAACTCAAGAAACGGGAAAAAAATCCTCACGACTCTGGAGAAAAGCCAAGACAACGTTTTTTCACTTCCAATTTCGTGAAAAAACGAGTATTTTCATGATATCGCATGATATAAGCAGAAATTCATGAAGTTGGGATTCTCCCATGATTTTCAATTTCAAATAGGCAAAAGGAACTCAAGAAACCGGAAAAACTTTCTCGTTGCCCTCGAGAGACGCGAAGCAAACGGCTATTTACTTCCAATTTCGTGAAAAAACGAGTTTTTATCATGAAATTGTATGTTATAAGGCGAAACTCATGTCTCCGCTGAAAATCGACCTTCCACCATGATCTTCAGTTCCAAATAGGCAAAAGAAACTGCAGAAACAGGAAGAAATTTCTCATTGCCGCCGAGAGACGCCAAGGCCACTTGTTTTCACTTTCAATTTCGTGAAATAACGAGTTTGTATCATGATATTGGATGTTATAAGCAGAAATTCATATCTCCGCTAAAATTGGGGATTCTCGAAAGATTTTCTATTTCATATAGGGAAAAGGAACTCAAGAAACGGGATAAAAATCTTCACGACCCTGGAGAGAAACCAAGGCAACGTTTTTTCACTTCCAACTTCGTGAAAAAACTAGTTTTTATCATGAAATTGTATGTTATAAGGCGAAATTCATGTCTCCGCTGAAAATCAACCTTCCACCATGGACTTCAGTTCCAAATAGGCAACAGAAACTGAAGAAACAGGAAGAAATTTCTCACTGCCCTCGAGAGACGCCAAGGCAACGAGTTTTCTCTTCCAATTTTTTGAAATAACGAGTTTTCATCATGATATTGGATGTTATAAGCGGGAACTGATATTTCCGCTGAAAAACGAGATTTTCCCATGATTTTCAATTTCAACTAGGCAAAAGGAACTCAAGAAACGGGAAAAAAATCCTCACGACTCTGGAGAGAAGCCAACACAACGTTTTTTCACTTCCAATTTCGTGAAAAAACCAGTATTTATCATGATATCGCACGTTATAAGCAGAAATTCATAAAGTTGGGATTCTCCCATGATTTTCAATTTCAAATTGGCAAAAAAAACTCAAGAAACGGGAAAAACTTTCTCATTGCCCTCGAGAGACGGAAGGCAACGTGTTTTTACTTCCAATTTCGCGGAAAAACGAGTTTTTATCATGTAATCGTATGTTATAAGGCGAATATCATGTCTCCGCTGAAAATCGACCTTCCACCATGATCTTCAGTTCCAAATAGGCAAAAGAAACTGAAGAAACAGGAAGAAATTTCTCGTTGCCGCCGAGAGACGCCAAGGCCACTTGTTTTCACTTCCAATTTCGTGAAATAACGAGTTTTTATCGTGATATTGGATGTTATAAGCAGAAATTCATTTCTCCGCTAAAACTCGGGATTCTCGAAAGATTTTCAATTTCAAATAGGGAAAAAGAACTCAAGAAACGGGATAAAAATCTTCACGACCCTGGAGAGAATTCAAGGCAACGTTTTTTCACTTCCAACTTCGTGAAATAACGAGTTTTTATCATGATATTGAATGTTATAAGCTGAAACTCATATTTCCGCTGAAAAACGAGATTTTCCCATGATTTTCAATTTCAACTAGGCAAAAGGAACTCAAGAAACGGGAAAAAAATCCTCACGACTCTGGAGAGAAGCCAACACAACGTTTTTTCATTTCCAATTTCGTGAAAAAACCAGTATTTATCATCATATCGCATGTTATAAGCAGAAATTCATAAAGTTGGGATTCTCCCATGATTTTCAATTTCAAATTGGCAAAAGGAACTCAAGAAACGGGAAAAACTTTCTCATTGCCCTCGAGAGACGGAAGGCAACGTGTTTTTACTTCCAATTTCGTGAAAAAACGAGTTTTCTTCTTGAAATTGTATGTTATAAGGCGAAATTCATGTCTACGCTAAAAATCGACCTTCCACCATGATCTTCAGTTCCAAATAGGCAAAAGAAACTGAAGAAACAGGAAAAAATTTCTCACTGCCCTCGAGAGACGCCAAGGCAACGAGTTTTCACTTCCAATTTCGTGAAATAACGAGTTTTTATCATGATATTGGATGTTATAAGCAGAAATTCATTTCTCCGGTAAAACTCGGGATTCTCGAAAGATTTTCCATTTCAAATAGGGAAGAGGAACTCAAGAAACGGGATAAAAATCTTCACGACCCTGGAGAGAAACCAAGGCAACGTTTTTTCACTTCCAACTTCGTGAAAAGACGAGTTTTTATCATGAAATTGTATGTTATAAGGCGAAATTCATGTCTCCGCTGAAAATCGACCTTCCACCATGGACTTTAGTTCCAAGGAGGCAAAAGAAACTGAAGAAACGAGGAGAAATTTCTCTCTGCCCTCGAGAGACGCCAAGGCAACGAGTTTTTACTTCCAATTTCGTGAAATAACAAGTTTTTATCATGATATTGAATGTTATAAGCGGAAACTCATATTTCCGCTGAAAATCGAGATTCTCCCATGACGTTTAATTTGTGCTAGGTAAAAGGAACCTAAGAAACGGGAAAAAAATCCTCACGACTCTGGAGAGAAGCCAAGACAACGTTAATTCACTTCCAATTTCGTGAAAAAACGAGTATTTATCATGATATCGCATGATATAAGCAGAAATTCATGAAGTTGGGATTCTCTCATGATTTTCAATTTCAAATAGGCAAAAGGAACTCAAGAAACCGGAAAAACTTTGTCATTGCCCTCGAGAGACGCGAAGGCTACGTGTTTTTACTTCCAATTTCGTGAAAAAACGAGTTTTCTTCTTGAAATTGTATGTTATAAGGCGAAATTCATGTCTACGCTAAAAATCGACCTTCCACCATGATCTTCAGTTCCAAATAGGCAAAAGAAACTGTAGAAACAGGATGAAATTTCTCACTGCCCTCGAGAGACGCCAAGGCAACGAGTTTTCACTTCCAATTTCGTGAAATAACGAGTTTTTATCATGATATTGGATGTTATAAGCAGAAATTCATTTCTCCGCTAAAACTCGGGATTCTCGAAAGATTTTCCATTTCAAATAGGGAAGAGGAACTCAAGAAATGGGATAAAAATCTTCACGACCCTAGAGAGAAACCAAGGCAACGTTTTTTCACTTCCAACTTCGTGAAAAAACGAGTTTTTATCATGAAATTGTATGTTATAAGGCGAAATTCATGTCTCCGCTGAAAATCGACCTTCCACCATGGACTTCATTTCCAAATAGGCAAAAGAAACTGAAGAAACAGGGAGAAATTTCTCACTGCCCTCGAGAAACGCCAAGGTAACGAGTTTTCACTTCCAATTTCGTGAAATAACGAGTTTTTATCATGATATCGCATGATATAAGCAGAAATTCATGAAGTTGGGATTCTCTCATGATTTTCAATTTCAAATAGGCAAAAGGAACTCAAGAAACCGGAAAAACTTTGTCATTGCCCTCGAGAGACGCGAAGGCTACGTGTTTTTACTTCCAATTTCGTGAAAAAACGAGTTTTCTTCTTGAAATTGTATGTTATAAGGCGAAATTCATGTCTACGCTAAAAATCGACCTTCCACCATGATCTTCAGTTCCAAATAGGCAAAAGAAACTGTAGAAACAGGATGAAATTTCTCACTGCCCTCGAGAGACGCCAAGGCAACGAGTTTTCACTTCCAATTTCGTGAAATAACGAGTTTTTATCATGATATTGGATGTTATAAGCAGAAATTCATTTCTCCGCTAAAACTCGGGATTCTCGAAAGATTTTCCATTTCAAATAGGGAAGAGGAACTCAAGAAATGGGATAAAAATCTTCACGACCCTGGAGAGAAACCAAGGCAACGTTTTTTCACTTCCAACTTCGTGAAAAAACGAGTTTTTATCATGAAATTGTATGTTATAAGGCGAAATTCATGTCTCCGCTGAAAATCGACCTTCCACCATGGACTTGATTTCCAAATAGGCAAAAGAAACTGAAGAAACAGGGAGAAATTTCTCACTGCCCTCGAGAGACGCCAAGGTAACGAGTTTTCACTTCCAATTTCGTGAAATAACGAGTTTTTATCATGATATTGAATGTTATAAGCGGAAACTCATATTTCCGCTGAAAATCGAGATTCTCCCATGACGTTTAATTTCTGCTAGGTAAAAGGAACTCAAGAAACGGTAAAAAAATCCTCACGACTCTGGAGAGAAGCCAAGACAACGTTTTTTCACTTCCAATTTCGTGAAAAAACGAGTATTTATCATGATATCGCATGATATAAGCAGAAATTCATGAAGTTGGGATTCTCCCATGATTTCCAATTTCATATAGGCAAAAGGAACTCAAGAAACC
Organism: Venturia canescens; assembly: GCF_019457755.1. Lineage (NCBI taxonomy): Eukaryota > Metazoa > Arthropoda > Insecta > Hymenoptera > Ichneumonidae > Venturia > Venturia canescens. Next base: position 23,802,549 of record NC_057425.1, read on the forward strand.
GGAAAAACTTCCTCGTTGCCCTCGAGAGACGCGAAGCCAACGGCTTTTTACTTCCAATTTCGTGAAAAAACGAGTTTTCTTCTTGAAATTGTATGTTATAAGGCGAAATTCATGTCTCCGCTGAAAATCGACCTTCCACCATGGACTTCATTTCCAAATAGGCAAAAGAAACTGGAGAAACAGGGAGAAATTTCTCACTGCCCTCGAGAGACGCCAAGGTAACGAGTTTTCACTTCCAATTTCGTGAAATAACGAGTTTTTATCATGATATTGAATGTTATAAGCGGAAACTCATATTTCCGCTGAAAATCGAGATTCTCCCATGACGTTTAATTTCTGCTAGGTAAAAGGAACTCAAGAAACGGGAAAAAAATCCTCACGACTCTGGAGAGAAGCCAAGACAACGTTTTTTCACTTCCAATTTCGTGAAAAAACGAGTATTTATCATGATATCGCATGATATAAGCAGAAATTCATGAAGTTGGGATTCTCCCATGATTTTCAATTTCAAATAGGCAAAAGGAACTCAAGAAACCGGAAAAACTTCCTCGTTGCCCTCGAGAGACGCGAAGCCAACGGCTTTTTACTTCCAATTTCGTGAAAAACCGAGTTTTCTTCTTGAAATTGTATGTTATAAGGCGAAATTCATGTCTACGCTAAAAATCGACCTTCCACCATGATCTTCAGTTCCAAATAGGCAAAAGAAACTGAAGAAACAGGAATAAATTTCTCACTGCCCTCGAGAGACGCCAAGGCAACGAGTTTTCACTTCCAATTTCGTGAAATAACGAGTTTTTATCATGATATTGGATGTTATAAGCAGAAATTCATTTCTCCGCTAAAACTCGGGATTCTCGAAAGATTTTCCATTTCAAATAGGGAAGAGGAACTCAAGAAACGGGATAAAAATCTTCACGACCCTGGAGAGAAACCAAGGCAACGTTTTTTCACTTCCAACTTCGTGAAAAAACGAGTTTTTATCATGAAATTGTATGTTATAAGGCGAAATTCATGTCTCCGCTGAAAATCGACCTTCCACCATGGACTTTAGTTCCAAAGAGGCAAAAGAAACTGAAGAAACAGGGAGAAATTTCTCACTGCCCTCGAGAGACGCCAAGGCAACGAGTTTTCACTTCCAATTTCGTGAAATAACGAGTTTTTATCATGATATTGAATGTTATAAGCGGAAACTCATATTTCCGCTGAAAATCGAGATTCTCCCATGACGTTTAATTTCTGCTAGGTAAAAGGAACTCAAGAAACGGGAAAAAAATCCTCACGACTCTGGAGAGAAGCCAAGACAACGTTTTTTCACTTCCAATTTCGTGAAAAAACGAGTATTTATCATGATATCGCATGATATAAGCAGAAATTCATGAAGTTGGGATTCTCCCATGATTTTCAATTTCAAATAGGCAAAAGGAACTCAAGAAACCGGAAAAACTTCCTCGTTGCCCTCGAGAGACGCGAAGCCAACGGCTTTTTACTTTCAATTTCGTGAAAAAACGAGTTTTCTTCTTGAAATTGTATGTTATAAGGCGAAATTCATGTCTACGCTAAAAATCGACTTTCCACCATGATCTTCAGTTCCAAATAGGCAAAAGAAACTGAAGAAACAGGAAGAAATTTCTCACTGCCCTCGAGAGACGCCAAGGCAACGAGTTTTCACTTCCAATTTCGTGAAATAACGAGTTTTTATCATGATATTGGATGTTATAAGCAGAAATTCATTTCTCCGCTAAAACTGGGGATTCTCGAAAGATTTTCCATTTCAAATAGGGAAGAGGAACTCAATAAATGGGATAAAAATCTTCACGACCCTGGAGAGAAACCAAGGCAACGTTTTTTCACTTCCAACTTCGTGAAAAAATGAGTTTTTATCATGAAATTGTATGTTATAAGGCGAAATTCATGTCTCCGCTGAAAATCGACCTTCCACCATGGACTTCATTTCCAAATAGGCAAAAGAAACTGAAGAAACAGGGAGAAATTTCTCACTGCCCTCGAGAGACGCCAAGGTAACGAGTTTTCACTTCCAATTTCGTGAAATAACGAGTTTTTATCATGATATTGAATGTTATAAGCGGAAACTCATATTTCCGCTGAAAATCGAGATTCTCCCATGACGTTTAATTTGTGCTAGGTAAAAGGAACTCAAGAAACGGGAAAAAAATCCTCACGACTCTGGAGAGAAGCCAAGACAACGTTAATTCACTTCCAATTTCGTGAAAAAACGAGTATTTATCATGATATCGCATGATATAAGCAGAAATTCATGAAGTTGGGATTCTCTCATGATTTTCAATTTCCAATAGGCAAAAGGTACTCAAGAAACCGGAAAAACTTTGTCATTGCCCTCGAGAGACGCGAAGGCTACGTGTTTTTACTTCCAATTTCGTGAAAAAACGAGTTTTCTTCTTGAAATTGTATGTTATAAAGCGAAATTCATGTCTACGCTAAAAATCGACCTTCCACCATGATCTTCAGTTCCAAATAGGCAAAAGAAACTGAAGAAACAGGATGAAATTTCTCACTGCCCTCGAGAGACGCCAAGGCAACGAGTTTTCACTTCCAATTTCGTGAAATAACGAGTTTTTATCATGATATTGGATGTTATAAGCTGAAATTCATTTCTCCGCTAAAACTCGGGATTCTCGAAAGATTTTCCATTTCAAATAGGGAAGAGGAACTCAAGAAATGGGATAAAAATCTTCACGACCCTGGAGAGAAACCAAGGCAACGTTTTTTCACTTCCAACTTCGTGAAAAAACGAGTTTTTATCATGAAATTGGATGTTATAAGGCGAAATTCATGTCTCCGCTGAAAATCGACCTTCCACCATGGACTTCATTTCCAAATAGGCAAAATAAACTGAAGAAACAGGGAGAAATTTCTCACTGCCCTCGAGAGACGCCAAGGTAACGAGTTTTCACTTCCAATTTCGTGAAATAACGAGTTTTTATCATGATATTGAATGTTATAAGCGGAAACTCATATTTCCGCTGAAAATCGAGATTCTCCCATGACGTTTAATTTCTGCTAGGTAAAAGGAACTCAAGAAACGGGAAAAAAATCCTCACGACTCTGGAGAGAAGCCAAGACAACGTTTTTTCACTTCCAATTTCGTGAAAAAAAGAGTATTTATCATGATATCGCATGATATAAGCAGAAATTCATGAAGTTGGGATTCTCCCATGATTTTCAATTTCAAATAGGCAAACGGAACTCAAGAAACCGGAAAAACTTCCTCGTTGCCCTCGAGAGACGCGAAGCCAACGGCTTTTTACTTCCAATTTCGTGAAAAAACGAGTTTTCTTCTTGAAATTGTATGTTATAAGGCGAAATTCATGTCTACGCTAAAAATCGACTTTCCACCATGATCTTCAGTTCCAAATAGGCAAAAGAAACTGAAGAAACAGGAAGAAATTTCTCACTGCCCTCGAGAGACGCCAAGGCAACGAGTTTTCACTTCCAATTTCGTGAAATAACGAGTTTTTATCATGATATTGGATGTTATAAGCAGAAATTCATATTTCCGCTGAAAATCGAGATTCTCCCATGACGTTTAGTTTCTGCTAGGTAAAAGGAACTCAAGAAACGGGAAAAAAATCCTCACGACTCTGGAGAGAAGCCAAGACAACGTTTTTTCACTTCCAATTTCGTGAAAAAACGAGTATTTATCATGATATCGCATGATATAAGCAGAAATTCATGAAGTTGGGATTCTCCCATGATTTTCAATTTCAAATAGGCAAAAGGAACTCAAGAAACCGGAAAAACTTCCTCGTTGCCCTCGAGAGACGCGAAGCCAACGGCTTTTTACTTCCAATTTCGTGAAAAAACGAGTTTTCTTCTTGAAATTGTATGTTATAAGGCGAAATTCATGTCTACGCTAAAAATCGACCTTCCACCATGATCTTCAGTTCCAAATAGGCAAAAGAAACTGAAGAAACAGGAATAAATTTCTCACTGCCCTCGAGAGACGCCAAGGCAACGAGTTTTCACTTCCAATTTCGTGAAATAACGAGTTTTTATCATGATATTGGATGTTATAAGCAGAAATTCATTTCTCCGCTAAAACTCGGGATTCTCGAAAGATTTTCCATTTCAAATAGGGAAGAGGAACTCAAGAAACGGGATAAAAATCTTCACGACCCTGGAGAGAAACCAAGGCAACGTTTTTTCACTTCCAACTTCGTGAAAAAACGAGTTTTTATCATGAAATTGTATGTTATAAGGCGAAATTCATGTCTCCGCTGAAAATCGACCTTCCACCATGGACTTTAGTTCCAAAGAGGCAAAAGAAACTGAAGAAACAGGGAGAAATTTCTCACTGCCCTCGAGAGACGCCAAGGCAACGAGTTTTTACTTCCAATTTCGTGAAATAACAAGTTTTTATCATGATATTGAATGTTATAAGCGGAAACTCATATTTCCGCTAAAAATCGAGATTCTCCCATGACGTTTAATTTGTGCTAGGTAAAAGGAACTCAAGAAACGGGAAAAAAATCCTCACGACTCTGGAGAGAAGCCAAGACAACGTTAATTCACTTCCAATTTCGTGAAAAAACGAGTATTTATCATGATATCGCATGATATAAGCAGAAATTCATGAAGTTGGGATTCTCTCATGATTTTCAATTTCAAATAGGCAAAAGGAACTCAAGAAACCGGAAAAACTTTGTCATTGCCCTCGAGAGACGCGAAGGCTACGTGTTTCTACTTCCAATTTCGTGAAAAAACGAGTTTTCTTCTTGAAATTGTATGTTATAAGGCGAAATTCATGTCTCCGCTGAAAATCGACCTTCCACCATGGACTTCATTTCCAAATAGGCAAAAGAAACTGGAGAAACAGGGAGAAATTTCTCACTGCCCTCGAGAGACGCCAAGGTAACGAGTTTTCACTTCCAATTTCGTGAAATAACGAGTTTTTATCATGATATTGAATGTTATAAGCGGAAACTCATATTTCCGCTGAAAATCGAGATTCTCCCATGACGTTTAATTTGTGCTAGGTAAAAGGAACTCAAGAAACGGGAAAAAAATCCTCACGACTCTGGAGAGAAGCCAAGACAACGTTAATTCACTTCCAATTTCGTGAAAAAACGAGTATTTATCATGATATCGCATGATATAAGCAGAAATTCATGAAGTTGGGATTCTCTCATGATTTTCAATTTCAAATAGGCAAAAGGAACTCAAGAAACCGGAAAAACTTTGTCATTGCCCTCGAGAGACGCGAAGGCTACGTGTTTTTACTTCCAATTTCGTGAAAAAACGAGTTTTCTTCTTGAAAGTGTATGTTATAAAGCGAAATTCATGTCTACGCTAAAAATCGACCTTCCACCATGATCTTCAGTTCCAAATAGGCAAAAGAAACTGAAGAAACAGGATGAAATTTCTCACTGCCCTCGAGAGACGCCAAGGCAACGAGTTTTCACTTCCAATTTCGTGAAATAACGAGTTTTTATCATGATATTGGATGTTATAAGCTGAAATTCATTTCTCCGCTAAAACTCGGGATTCTCGAAAGATTTTCCATTTCAAATAGGGAAGAGGAACTCAAGAAATGGGATAAAAATCTTCACGACCCTGGAGAGAAACCAAGGCAACGTTTTTTCACTTCCAACTTCGTGAAAAAACGAGTTTTTATCATGAAATTGGATGTTATAAGGCGAAATTCATGTCTCCGCTGAAAATCGACCTTCCACCATGGACTTCATTTCCAAATAGGCAAAAGAAACTGAAGAAACAGGGAGAAATTTCTCACTGCCCTCGAGAGACGCCAAGGTAACGAGTTTTCACTTCCAATTTCGTGAAATAACGAGTTTTTATCATGATATTGAATGTTATAAGCGGAAACTCATATTTCCGCTGAAAATCGAGATTCTCCCATGACGTTTAATTTCTGCTAGGTAAAAGGAACTCAAGAAACGGGAAAAAAATCCTCACGACTCTGGAGAGAAGCCAAGACAACGTTTTTTCACTTCCAATTTCGTGAAAAAACGAGTATTTATCATGATATCGCATGATATAAGCAGAAATTCATGAAGTTGGGATTCTCCCATGATTTTCAATTTCAAATAGGCAAAAGGAACTCAAGAAACCGGAAAAACTTCCTCGTTGCCCTCGAGAGACGCGAAGCCAACGGCTTTTTACTTCCAATTTCGTGAAAAAACGAGTTTTCTTCTTGAAATTGTATGTTATAAGGCGAAATTCATGTCTACGCTAAAAATCGACCTTCCACCATGATCTTCAGTTCCAAATAGGCAAAAGAAACTGAAGAAACAGGAAGAAATTTCTCACTGCCCTCGAGAGACGCCAAGGCAACGAGTTTTCACTTCCAATTTCGTGAAATAACGAGTTTTTATCATGATATTGGATGTTATAAGCAGAAATTCATTTCTCCGCTAAAACTCGGGATTCTCGAAAGATTTTCAATTTCAAATAGGGAAGAGGAACTCAAGAAACGGGATAAAAATCTTCACGACCCTGGAAAGAAACCAAGGCAACTTTTCTTCACTTCCAACTTCGTGAAAAAACGAGTTTTTATCATGAAATTGTATGTTATAAGGCGAAATTCATGTCTCCGCTGAAAATCGACCTTCCACCATGGACTTCAGTTCCAAATAGGCAAAAGAAACTGAAGAAACGGGGAGAAATTTCTCACTGCCCTCGAGAGACGCCAAGGTAACGAGTTTTCACTTCCAATTTCGTGAAATAACGAGTTTTTATCATGATATTGAATGTTATAAGCGGAAACTCATATTTCCGCTGAAAATCGAGATTCTCCCATGACGTTTAATTCCTGCTAGGTAAACGGAACTCAAGAAACGGGAAAAAAATCCTCACGACTCTGGAGAAAAGCCAAGACAACGTTTTTTCACTTCCAATTTCGTGAAAAAACGAGTATTTTCATGATATCGCATGATATAAGCAGAAATTCATGAAGTTGGGATTCTCCCATGATTTTCAATTTCAAATAGGCAAAAGGAACTCAAGAAACCGGAAAAACTTTCTCATTGCCCTCGAGAGACGCGAAGGCTACGTGTTTTTACTTCCAATTTCGTGAAAAAACGAGTTTTCTTCTTGAAATTGTATGTTATAAGGCGAAATTCATGTCTACGCTAAAAATCGACCTTCCACCATGATCTTCAGTTCCAAATAGGCAAAACAAACTGAAGAAAGAGGGAGAAATTTCTCACTGCCCTCGAGAGACGCCAAGGTAACGAGTTTTCACTCTCAATTTCGTGAAATAACGAGTTTGTATCATGATATTGGATTTTATAAGCAGAAATTCATATCTCCGCTAAAATTGGGGATTCTCGAAAAATTTTAAATTTCATATAGGGAAAAGGAACTCAAGAAACGGGATAAAAATCTTCACGACCCTGGAGAGAAACCAAGGCAACGTTTTTTCACTTCCAACTTCGTGAAAAAACGAGTTTTTATCATGAAATTGTATGTTATAAGGCGAAATTCATGTCTCCGCTGAAAATCGACCTTCCACCATGGAATTCAGTTCCAAATAGGCAAAAGAAACTGAAGAAACATGAAGAAATTTCTCACTGCCCTCGAGAGACGCCAAGGCAACGAGTTTTCTCTTCCAATTTCATGAAATAACGAGTTTTTATCATGATATTGGATGTTATAAGCGGAAACTGATATTTCCGCTGAAAAACGAGATTTTCCCATGATTTTCAATTTTAACTAGGCAAAAGGAACTCAAAAAACGGGAAAAAAATCAACACGACTCTGGAGAGAAGCCAAGACAACGTTTTTTCACTTCCAATTTCGTGAAAAAACCAGTATTTATCATGATATCGCTTGTTATAAGCAGAAATTCATAAAGTTGGGATTCTCCCATGATTTTCAATTTCAAATTGGCAAAAGGAACTCAAGAAACGGAAAAAACTTTCTCATTGCCCTCGAGAGACGCGAAGGCAACGTGTTTTTACTTCCAATTTCGTGGAAAAACGAGTTTGTATCATGTAATCGTATGTTATAAGGCGAATATCATGTCTCCGCTGAAAATCGACCTTCCACCATGACCTTCATTTCCAAATAGGCAAAAGAAACTGAAGAAACAGGAAGAAATTTCTCATTGCCGCCGAGAGACGCCAAGGCCACTTGTTTTCACTTCCAATTTCGTGAAATAACGAGTTTTTATCGTGATATTGGATGTTATAAGCAGAAATTCATTTCTCCGCTAAAACTCGGGATTCTCGAAAGATTTTCAATTTCAAATAGGGAAAAGGAACTCAAGAAACGGGATAAAAATCTTCACGACCCTGGAGAGAATCCAAGGCAACGTTTTTTCACTTCCAACTTCGTGAAAAAACGAGTTTTTATCATGAAATTGTATGTTATAAGGCGAAATTCATGTCTCCGCTGAAAATCGACCTTCCACCATGGACTTTAGTTCGAAAGAGGCAAACGAAACTGAAGAAACAGGGAGAAATTTCTCACTGCCCTCGAGAGACGCCAAGGCAACGAGTTTTTACTTCCAATTTCGTGAAATAACGAGTTTTTATCATGATATTGAATGTTATAAGCGGAAACTCATATTTCCGCTGAAAATCGAGATTCTCCCATGACGTTTTATTTGTGCTAGGTAAAAGGAACTCAAGAAACGGGAAAAAAATCCTCACGACTCTGGAGAGAAGCCAAGACAACGTTAATTCACTTCCAATTTCGTGAAAAAACGAGTATTTATCATGATATCGCATGATATAAGCAGAAATTCATGAAGTTGGGATTCTCCCATGATTTTCAATTTCAAATAGGCAAAAGGAACTCAAGAAACCGGAAAAACTTTCTCATTGCCCTCGAGAGACGCGAAGGCAACGGGTGTTTACTTCCAACTTCGTGAAATAACGAGTTTTTATCATGTAATTGTATGTTATAAGGCGAATATCATGTCTCCGCTGAAAATCGACCTTCCACCATGACCTTCATTTCCAAATAGGCAAAAGAAACTGAAGAAACAGGAAGAAATTTCTCATTGCCGCCGAGAGACGCCAAGGCCACTTGTTTTCACTTCCAATTTCGTGAAATAACGAGTTTTTATCGTGATATTGGATGTTATAAGCAGAAATTCATTTCTCCGCTAAAACTCGGGATTCTCGAAAGATTTTCTATTTCAAATAGGGAAAAGAAACTCAAGAAACGGGATAAAAATCTTCACGACCCTGGAGAGAATCCAAGGCAACCTTTTTTCACTTCCAACTTCGTGAAAAAACGAGTTTTTATCATGAAATTGTATGTTATAAGGCGAAATTCATGTCTCCGCTGAAAATCGACCTTCCACCATGGACTTTAGTTCCAAAGAGGCAAAAGAAACTGAAGAAACAGGGAGAAATTTCTCACTGCCCTCGAGAGACGCCAAGGCAACGAGTTTTTACTTCCAATTTCGTGAAATAACAAGTTTTTATCATGATATTGAATGTTATAAGCGGAAACTCATATTTCCGCTGAAAATCGAGATTCTCCCATGACGTTTAATTTGTGCTAGGTAAAAGGAACTCAAGAAACGGGAAAAAAATCCTCACGACTCTGGAGAGAAGCCAAGACAACGTTAATTCACTTCCAATTTCGTGAAAAAACGAGTATTTATCATGATATCGCATGATATAAGCAAAAATTCATGAAGTTGGGATTCTCCCATGATTTTCAATTTCAAATAGGCAAAAGGAACTCAAGAAACCGGAAAAACTTTCTCATTGCCCTCGAGAGACGCGAAAGCTACGTGTTTTTACTTCCAATTTCGTGAAAAAACGAGTTTTCTTCTTGAAATTGTATGTTATAAGGCGAAATTCATGTCTACGCTAAAAATCGACCTTCCACCATGATCTTCAGTTCCAAATAGGCAAAACAAACTGAAGAAAGAGGGAGAAATTTCTCACTGCCCTCGAGAGACGCCAAGGTAACGAGTTTTCACTCTCAATTTCGTGAAATAACGAGTTTGTATCATGATATTGGATTTTATAAGCAGAAATTCATATCTCCGCTAAAATTGGGGATTCTCGAAAAATTTTCAATTTCATATAGGGAAAAGGAACTCAAGAAACGGGATAAAAATCTTCACGACCCTGGAGAGAAACCAAGGCAACGTTTTTTCACTTCCAACTTCGTGAAAAAACGAGTTTTTATCATGAAATTGTATGTTATAAGGCGAAATTCATGTCTCCGCTGAAAATCGACCTTCCACCATGGAATTCAGTTCCAAATAGGCAAAAGAAACTGAAGAAACATGAAGAAATTTCTCACTGCCCTCGAGAGACGCCAAGGCAACGAGTTTTCTCTTCCAATTTCATGAAATAACGAGTTTTTATCATGATATTGGATGTTATAAGCGGAAACTGATATTTCCGCTGAAAAACGAGATTTTCCCATGATTTTCAATTTCAACTAGGCAAAAGGAACTCAAAAAACGGGAAAAAAATCAACACGACTCTGGAGAGAAGCCAAGACAACGTTTTTTCACTTCCAATTTCGTGAAAAAACCAGTATTCATCATAATATCGCATGTTATAAGCAGAAATTCATAAAGATGGGATTCTCCCATGATTTTCAATTTCAAATAGGCAAAAGGAACTCAAGAAACGGGAAAAACTTTCTCGAAGCCCTCGAGAGACGCGAAGGCAACGGGTGTTTACTTCCAATTTCGTGGAAAAACGAGTTTTTATCATGTAATTGTATGTTATAAGGCGAATATCATGTCTCCGCTGAAAATCGACCTTCCACCATGACCTTCATTTCCAAATAGGCAAAAGAAACTGAAGAAACAGGAAGAAATTTCTCATTGCCGCCGAGAGACGCCAAGGCCACTTGTTTTCACTTCCAATTTCGTGAAATAACGAGTTTTTATCGTGATATTGGATGTTATAAGCAGAAATTCATTTCTCCGCTAAAACTCGGGATTCTCGAAAGATTTTCAATTTCAAATAGGGAAAAGGAACTCAAGAAACGGGATAAAAATCTTCACGACCCTGGAGAGAATCCAAGGCAACGTTTTTTCACTTCCAACTTCGTGAAAAAACGAGTTTTTATCATGAAATTGTATGTTATAAGGCGAAATTCATGTCTCCGCTGAAAATCGACCTTCCACCATGGACTTTAGTTCCAAAGAGGCAAACGAAACTGAAGAAACAGGGAGAAATTTCTCACTGCCCTCGAGAGACGCCAAGGCAACGAGTTTTTACTTCCAATTTCGTGAAATAACAAGTTTTTATCATGATATTGAATGTTATAAGCGGAAACTCATATTTCCGCTGAAAATCGAGATTCTCCCATGACGTTTTATTTGTGCTAGGTAAAAGGAACCCAAGAAACGGAAAAAAAATCCTCACGACTCTGGAGAGAAGCCAAGACAACGTTAATTCACTTCCAATTTCGTGAAAAAACGAGTATTTATCATGATATCGCATGATATAAGCAGAAATTCATGAAGTTGGGATTCTCCCATGATTTTCAATTTCAAATAGGCAAAAGGAACTCAAGAAACGGGAAAAACTTTCTCATTGCCCTCGAGAGACGCGAAGGCAACGTGTTTTTACTTCCAATTCCGTGGAAAAACGAGTTTTTATCATGTAATCGTATGTTATAAGGCGAATATCATGTCTCCTCTGAAAATCGACCTTCCACCATGATCTTCAGTTCCAAATAGGCAAAAGAAACTGAAGGAACAGGAAGAAATTTCTCATTGCCGCCGAGAGACGCCAAGGCCACTTGTTTTCATTTCCAATTTCGTGAAATAACGAGTTTTTATCATCATATTGGATGTTATAAGCAGAAATTCATTTCTCCGCTAAAACTCGGGATTCTCGAAAGATTTTCAATTTCAAATAGGGAAAAGGAACTCAAGAAACGGGATAAAAATCTTCACGACCCTGGAGAGAATCCAAGGCAACGTTTTTTCACTTCCAACTTCGTGAAATAACGAGTTTTTATCATGTAATTGTATGTTATAAGGCGAATATCATGTCTCCGCTGAAAATCGACCTTCCACCATGATCTTCAGTTCCAAATAGGCAAAAGAAACTGAAGGAACAGGAAGAAATTTCTCATTGCCGCCGAGAGACGCCAAGGCAACGAGTTTTCTCTTCCAATTTCGTGAAATAACGAGTTTTTATCATGATATTGGATGTTATAAGCGGAAACTGATATTTCCGCTGAAAAACGAGATTTTCCCATGATTTTCAATTTCAACTAGGCAAAAGGAACTCAAAAAACGGGAAAAAAATCAACACGACTCTGGAGAGAAGCCGAGACAACTTTTTTTCACTTCCAATTTCGTGAAAAAACCAGTATTTATCATGATATCGCATGTTATAAGCAGAAATTCATAAAGATGGGATTCTCCCATGATTTTCAATTTCAAATTGGCAAAAGGAACTCAAGAAACGGAAAAAACTTTCTCATTGCCCTCGAGAGACGCGAAGGCAACGTGTTTTTACTTCCAATTTCGTGGAAAAACGAGTTTGTATCATGTAATCGTATGTTATAAGGCGAATATCATGTCTCCGCTGAAAATCGACCTTCCACCATGACCTTCATTTCCAAATAGGCAAAAGAAACTGAAGAAACAGGAAGAAATTTCTCATTGCCGCCGAGAGACGCCAAGGCCACTTGTTTTCACTTCCAATTTCGTGAAATAACGAGTTTTTATCGTGATATTGGATGTTATAAGCAGAAATTCATTTCTCCGCTAAAACTCGGGATTCTCGAAAGATTTTCAATTTCAAATAGGGAAAAGGAACTCAAGAAACGGGATAAAAATCTTCACGACCCTGGAGAGAATCCAAGGCAACGTTTTTTCACTTCCAACTTCGTGAAAAAACGAGTTTTTATCATGAAATTGTATGTTATAAGGCGAAATTCATGTCTCCGCTGAAAATCGACCTTCCACCATGGACTTTAGTTCCAAAGAGGCAAACGAAACTGAAGAAACAGGGAGAAATTTCTCACTGCCCTCGAGAGACGCCAAGGCAACGAGTTTTTACTTCCAATTTCGTGAAATAACAAGTTTTTATCATGATATTGAATGTTATAAGCGGAAACTCATATTTCCGCTGAAAATCGAGATTCTCCCATGACGTTTTATTTGTGCTAGGTAAAAGGAACTCAAGAAACGGAAAAAAAATCCACACGACTCTGGAGAGAAGCCAAGACAACGTTAATTCACTTCCAATTTCGTGAAAAAACGAGTATTTATCATGATATCGCATGATATAAGCAGAAATTCATGAAGTTGGGATTCTCCCATGATTTTCAATTTCAAATAGGCAAAAGGAACTCAAGAAACCGGAAAAACTTTCTCATTGCCCTCGAGAGACGCGAAGGCAACGGGTGTTTACTTCCAATTTCGTGGAAAAACGAGTTTTTATCATGTAATTCTATGTTATAAGGCGAATATCATGTCTCCTCTGAAAATCGACCTTCCACCATGATCTTCAGTTCCAAATAGGCAAAAGAAACTGAAGGAACAGGAAGAAATTTCTCATTGCCGCCGAGAGACGCCAAGGCCACTTGTTTTCATTTCCAATTTCGTGAAATAACGAGTTTTTATCATCATATTGGATGTTATAAGCAGAAATTCATTTCTCCGCTAAAACTCGGGATTCTCGAAAGATTTTCAATTTCAAATAGGGAAAAGGAACTCAAGAAACGGGATAAAAATCTTCACGACCCTGGAGAGAATCCAAGGCAACGTTTTTTCACTTCCAACTTCGTGAAATAACGAGTTTTTATCATGTAATTGTATGTTATAAGGCGAATATCATGTCTCCGCTGAAAATCGACCTTCCACCATGATCTTCAGTTCCAAATAGGCAAAAGAAACTGAAGGAACAGAAAGAAATTTCTCATTGCCGCCGAGAGACGCCAAGGCAACGAGTTTTCTCTTCCAATTTCGTAAAATAACGAGTTTTTATCATGATATTGGATGTTATAAGCGGAAACTGATATTTCCGCTGAAAAACGAGATTTTCCCATGATTTTCAATTTCAACTAGGCAAAAGGAACTCAAAAAACGGGAAAAAAATCAACACGACTCTGGAGAGAAGCCAAGACAACGTTTTTTCACTTCCAATTTCGTGAAAAAACCAGTATTCATCATGATATCGCATGTTATAAGCAGAAATTCATAAAGATGGGATTCTCCCATGATTTTCAATTTCAAATTGGCAAAAGGAACTCAAGAAACGGGAAAAACTTTCTCATTGCCCTCGAGAGACGCGAAGGCAACGTGTTTTTACATCCAATTTCGTGGAAAAACGAGTTTTTATCATGTAATCGTATGTTATAAGGCGAATATCATGTCTCCGCTGAAAATCGACCTTCCACCATGACCTTCATTTCCAAATAGGCAAAAGAAACTGAAGAAACACGAAGAAATTTCTCATTGCCGCCGAGAGACGCCAAGGCAACGAGTTTTCTCTTCCAATTTCGTGAAATAACGAGTTTTTATCATGATATTGGATGTTATAAGCGGAAACTGATATTTCCGCTGAAAAACGAAATTTTCCCATGATTTTCAATTTCAACTAGGCAAAAGGAACTCAAAAAACGGGAAAAAAATCAACACGACTCTGGAGAGAAGCCGAGACAACTTTTTTCACTTCCAATTTCGTGAAAAAACCAGTATTTATCATGATATCGCATGTTATAAGCAGAAATTCATAAAGATGGGATTCTCCCATGATTTTCAATTTCAAATTGGCAAAAGGAACTCAAGAAACGGGAAAAACTTTCTCATTGCCCTCGAGAGACGCGAAGGCAACGTGTTTTTACTTCCAATTCCGTGGAAAAACGAGTTTTTATCATGTAATCGTATGTTATAAGGCGAATATCATGTCTCCGCTGAAAATCGACCTTCCACCCATGACCTTCATTTCCAAATAGGCAAAAGAAACTGAAGAAACAGGAAGAAATTTCTCATTGCCGCCGAGAGACGCCAAGGCCACTTGTTTTCACTTCCAATTTCGTGAAATAACGAGTTTTTATCGTGATATTGGATGTTATAAGCAGAAATTCATTTCTCCGCTAAAACTCGGGATTCTCGAAAGATTTTCAATTTCAAATAGGGAAAAGGAACTCAAGAAACGGGATAAAAATCTTCACGACCCTGGAGAGAATCCAAGGCAACGTTTTTTCACTTCCAACTTCGTGAAATAACGAGTTTTTATCATGATATTGGATGTTATAAGCGGAAACTGATATTTCCGCTGAAAAACGAGATTTTCCCATGATTTTCAATTTCAACTAGGCAAAAGGAACTCAAAAAACGGGAAAAAAATCAACACGACTCTGGAGAGAAGCCGAGACAACTTTTTTTCACTTCCAATTTCGTGAAAAAACCAGTATTTATCATGATATCGCATGTTATAAGCAGAAATTCATAAAGATGGGATTCTCCCATGATTTTCAATTTCAAATTGGCAAAAGGAACTCAAGAAACGGGAAAAACTTTCTCATTGCCCTCGAGAGACGCGAAGGCAACGTGTTTTTACTTCCAATTTCGTGGAAAAACGAGTTTTTATCATGTAATCGTATGTTATAAGGCGAATATCATGTCTGCGCTGAAAATCAACCTTCCACCCATGACCTTCATTTCCAAATAGGCAAAAGAAACTGAAGAAACAGGAAGAAATTTCTCATTGCCGCCGAGAGACGCCAAGGCCACTTGTTTTGACTTCCAATTTCGTGAAATAACGAGTTTTTATCATCATATTGGATGTTATAAGCAGAAATTCATTTCTCCGCTAAAACTCGGGATTCTCGAAAGATTTTCAATTTTAAATAGGGAAAAGGATCTCAAGAAACGGGATAAAAATCTTCACGACCCTTGAGAGAAACCAAGGCAACGTTTTTTCACTTCCAACTTCGTGAAATAACGAGTTTTTATCATGATATTGAATGTTATAAGCGGAAACTCATATTTCCGCTGAAAATCGAGATTCTCCCATGACGTTTAATTTGTGCTAGGTAAAAGGAACTCAAGAAACGGGAAAAAAATCCTCACGACTCTGGAGAGAAGCCGAGACAACTTTTTTTCACTTCCAATTTCGTGAAAAAACCAGTATTTATCATGATATCGCATGTTATAAGCAGAAATTCATAAAGATGGGATTCTCCCATGATTTTCAATTTCAAATTGGCAAAAGGAACTCAAGAAACGGGAAAAACTTTCTCATTGCCCTCGAGAGACGCGAAGGCAACGTGTTTTTACTTCCAATTTCGTGGAAAAACGAGTTTTTATCATGTAATCGTATGTTATAAGGCGAATATCATGTCTGCGCTGAAAATCAACCTTCCACCCATGACCTTCATTTCCAAATAGGCAAAAGAAACTGAAGAAACAGGAAGAAATTTCTCATTGCCGCCGAGAGACGCCAAGGCCACTTGTTTTGACTTCCAATTTCGTGAAATAACGAGTTTTTATCATCATATTGGATGTTATAAGCAGAAATTCATTTCTCCGCTAAAACTCGGGATTCTCGAAAGATTTTCAATTTCAAATAGGGAAAAGGAACTCAAGAAACGGGATAAAAATCTTCACGACCCTGGAGAGAATCCAAGGCAACATTTTTTCACTTCCAACTTCGTGAAAAAACGAGTTTTTATCATGAAATTGTATGTTATAAGGCGAAATTCATGTCTCCGCTGAAAATCGACCTTCCACCATGGACTTTAGTTCCAAAGAGGCAAAAGAAACTGAAGAAACAGGGAGAAATTTCTCACTGCCCTCGAGAGACGCCAAGGCAACGAGTTTTTACTTCCAATTTCGTGAAATAACGAGTTTTTATCATGATATTGAATGTTATAAGCGGAAACTCATATTTCCGCTGAAAATCGAGATTCTCCCATGACGTTTTATTTGTGCTAGGTAAAAGGAACTCAAGAAACGGGAAAAAAATCCTCACGACTCTGGAGAGAAGCCAAGACAACGTTAATTCACTTCCAATTTCGTGAAAAAACGAGTATTTATCATGATATCGCATGATATAAGCAGAAATTCATGAAGTTGGGATTCTCCCATGATTTTCAATTTCAAATAGGCAAAAGGAACTCAAGAAACCGGAAAAACTTTCTCATTGCCCTCGAGAGACGCGAAGGCAACGGGTGTTTACTTCCAACTTCGTGAAATAACGAGTTTTTATCATGTAATTGTATGTTATAAGGCGAATATCATGTCTCCGCTGAAAATCGACCTTCCACCATGATCTTCAGTTCCAAATAGGCAAAAGAAACTGAAGGAACAGGAAGAAATTTCTCATTGCCGCCGAGAGACGCCAAGGCAACGAGTTTTCTCTTCCAATTTCGTGAAATAACGAGTTTTTATCATGATATTGGATGTTATAAGCGGAAACTGATATTTCCGCTGAAAAACGAGATTTTCCCATGATTTTCAATTTCAACTAGGCAAAAGGAACTCAAAAAACGGGAAAAAAATCAACACGACTCTGGAGACAAGCCGAGACAACTTTTTTTCACTTCCAATTTCGTGAAAAAACCAGTATTTATCATGATATCGCATGTTATAAGCAGAAATTCATAAAGATGGGATTCTCCCATGATTTTCAATTTCAAATTGGCAAAAGGAACTCAAGAAACGGGAAAAACTTTCTCATTGCCCTCGAGAGACGCGAAGGCAACGTGTTTTTACTTCCAATTTCGTGGAAAAACGAGTTTTTATCATGTAATCGTATGTTATAAGGCGAATATCATGTCTCCGCTGAAAATCGACCTTCCACCATGACCTTTATTTCCAAATAGGCAAAAGAAACTGAAGAAACAGGAAGAAATTTCTCATTGCCGCCGAGAGACGCCAAGGCCACTTGTTTTCACTTCCAATTTCGTGAAATAACGAGTTTTTATCGTGATATTGGATGTTATAAGCAGAAATTCATTTCTCCGCTAAAACTCGGGATTCTCGAAAGATTTTCTATTTCAAATAGGGAAAAGAAACTCAAGAAACGGGATAAAAATCTTCACGACCCTGGAGAGAATCCAAGGCAACCTTTTTTCACTTCCAACTTCGTGAAAAAACGAGTTTTTATCATGAAATTGTATGTTATAAGGCGAAATTCATGTCTCCGCTGAAAATCGACCTTCCACCATGGACTTTAGTTCCAAAGAGGCAAAAGAAACTGAAGAAACAGGGAGAAATTTCTCACTGCCCTCGAGAGACGCCAAGGCAACGAGTTTTTACTTCCAATTTCGTGAAATAACAAGTTTTTATCATGATATTGAATGTTATAAGCGGAAACTCATATTTCCGCTGAAAATCGAGATTCTCCCATGACGTTTAATTTGTGCTAGGTAAAAGGAACTCAAGAAACGGGAAAAAAATCCTCACGACTCTGGAGAGAAGCCAAGACAACGTTAATTCACTTCCAATTTCGTGAAAAAACGAGTATTTATCATGATATCGCATGATATAAGCAAAAATTCATGAAGTTGGGATTCTCCCATGATTTTCAATTTCAAATAGGCAAAAGGAACTCAAGAAACCGGAAAAACTTTCTCATTGCCCTCGAGAGACGCGAAGGCTACGTGTTTTTACTTCCAATTTCGTGAAAAAACGAGTTTTCTTCTTGAAATTGTATGTTATAAGGCGAAATTCATGTCTACGCTAAAAATCGACCTTCCACCATGATCTTCAGTTCCAAATAGGCAAAACAAACTGAAGAAAGAGGGAGAAATTTCTCACTGCCCTCGAGAGACGCCAAGGTAACGAGTTTTCACTCTCAATTTCGTGAAATAACGAGTTTGTATCATGATATTGGATTTTATAAGCAGAAATTCATATCTCCGCTAAAATTGGGGATTCTCGAAAAATTTTCAATTTCATATAGGGAAAAGGAACTCAAGAAACGGGATAAAAATCTTCACGACCCTGGAGAGAAACCAAGGCAACGTTTTTTCACTTCCAACTTCGTGAAAAAACGAGTTTTTATCATGAAATTGTATGTTATAAGGCGAAATTCATGTCTCCGCTGAAAATCGACCTTCCACCATGGAATTCAGTTCCAAATAGGCAAAAGAAACTGAAGAAACATGAAGAAATTTCTCACTGCCCTCGAGAGACGCCAAGGCAACGAGTTTTCTCTTCCAATTTCATGAAATAACGAGTTTTTATCATGATATTGGATGTTATAAGCGGAAACTGATATTTCCGCTGAAAAACGAGATTTTCCCATGATTTTCAATTTCAACTAGGCAAAAGGAACTCAAAAAACGGGAAAAAAATCAACACGACTCTGGAGAGAAGCCAAGACAACGTTTTTTCACTTCCAATTTCGTGAAAAAACCAGTATTCATCATAATATCGCATGTTATAAGCAGAAATTCATAAAGATGGGATTCTCCCATGATTTTCAATTTCAAATAGGCAAAAGGAACTCAAGAAACGGGAAAAACTTTCTCGAAGCCCTCGAGAGACGCGAAGGCAACGGGTGTTTACTTCCAATTTCGTGGAAAAACGAGTTTTTATCATGTAATTGTATGTTATAAGGCGAATATCATGTCTCCGCTGAAAATCGACCTTCCACCATGACCTTCATTTCCAAATAGGCAAAAGAAACTGAAGAAACAGGAAGAAATTTCTCATTGCCGCCGAGAGACGCCAAGGCCACTTGTTTTCACTTCCAATTTCGTGAAATAACGAGTTTTTATCGTGATATTGGATGTTATAAGCAGAAATTCATTTCTCCGCTAAAACTCGGGATTCTCGAAAGATTTTCAATTTCAAATAGGGAAAAGGAACTCAAGAAACGGGATAAAAATCTTCACGACCCTGGAGAGAATCCAAGGCAACGTTTTTTCACTTCCAACTTCGTGAAAAAACGAGTTTTTATCATGAAATTGTATGTTATAAGGCGAAATTCATGTCTCCGCTGAAAATCGACCTTCCACCATGGACTTTAGTTCCAAAGAGGCAAACGAAACTGAAGAAACAGGGAGAAATTTCTCACTGCCCTCGAGAGACGCCAAGGCAACGAGTTTTTACTTCCAATTTCGTGAAATAACAAGTTTTTATCATGATATTGAATGTTATAAGCGGAAACTCATATTTCCGCTGAAAATCGAGATTCTCCCATGACGTTTTATTTGTGCTAGGTAAAAGGAACTCAAGAAACGGAAAAAAAATCCTCACGACTCTGGAGAGAAGCCAAGACAACGTTAATTCACTTCCAATTTCGTGAAAAAACGAGTATTTATCATGATATCGCATGATATAAGCAGAAATTCATGAAGTTGGGATTCTCCCATGATTTTCAATTTCAAATAGGCAAAAGGAACTCAAGAAACGGGAAAAACTTTCTCATTGCCCTCGAGAGACGCGAAGGCAACGTGTTTTTACTTCCAATTCCGTGGAAAAACGAGTTTTTATCATGTAATCGTATGTTATAAGGCGAATATCATGTCTCCTCTGAAAATCGACCTTCCACCATGATCTTCAGTTCCAAATAGGCAAAAGAAACTGAAGGAACAGGAAGAAATTTCTCATTGCCGCCGAGAGACGCCAAGGCCACTTGTTTTCATTTCCAATTTCGTGAAATAACGAGTTTTTATCATCATATTGGATGTTATAAGCAGAAATTCATTTCTCCGCTAAAACTCGGGATTCTCGAAAGATTTTCAATTTCAAATAGGGAAAAGGAACTCAAGAAACGGGATAAAAATCTTCACGACCCTGGAGAGAATCCAAGGCAACGTTTTTTCACTTCCAACTTCGTGAAATAACGAGTTTTTATCATGTAATTGTATGTTATAAGGCGAATATCATGTCTCCGCTGAAAATCGACCTTCCACCATGATCTTCAGTTCCAAATAGGCAAAAGAAACTGAAGGAACAGGAAGAAATTTCTCATTGCCGCCGAGAGACGCCAAGGCAACGAGTTTTCTCTTCCAATTTCGTGAAATAACGAGTTTTTATCATGATATTGGATGTTATAAGCGGAAACTGATATTTCCGCTGAAAAACGAGATTTTCCCATGATTTTCAATTTCAACTAGGCAAAAGGAACTCAAAAAACGGGAAAAAAATCAACACGACTCTGGAGAGAAGCCGAGACAACTTTTTTTCACTTCCAATTTCGTGAAAAAACCAGTCTTTATCATGATATCGCATGTTATAAGCAGAAATTCATAAAGATGGGATTCTCCCATGATTTTCAATTTCAAATTGGCAAAAGGAACTCAAGAAACGGAAAAAACTTTCTCATTGCCCTCGAGAGACGCGAAGGCAACGTGTTTTTACTTCCAATTTCGTGGAAAAACGAGTTTGTATCATGTAATCGTATGTTATAAGGCGAATATCATGTCTCCGCTGAAAATCGACCTTCCACCATGACCTTCATTTCCAAATAGGCAAAAGAAACTGAAGAAACAGGAAGAAATTTCTCATTGCCGCCGAGAGACGCCAAGGCCACTTGTTTTCACTTCCAATTTCGTGAAATAACGAGTTTTTATCGTGATATTGGATGTTATAAGCAGAAATTCATTTCTCCGCTAAAACTCGGGATTCTCGAAAGATTTTCAATTTCAAATAGGGAAAAGGAACTCAAGAAACGGGATAAAAATCTTCACGACCCTGGAGAGAATCCAAGGCAACGTTTTTTCACTTCCAACTTCGTGAAAAAAACGAGTTTTTATCATGAAATTGTATGTTATAAGGCGAAATTCATGTCTCCGCTGAAAATCGACCTTCCACCATGGACTTTAGTTCCAAAGAGGCAAACGAAACTGAAGAAACAGGGAGAAATTTCTCACTGCCCTCGAGAGACGCCAAGGCAACGAGTTTTTACTTCCAATTTCGTGAAATAACAAGTTTTTATCATGATATTGAATGTTATAAGCGGAAACTCATATTTCCGCTGAAAATCGAGATTCTCCCATGACGTTTTATTTGTGCTAGGTAAAAGGAACTCAAGAAACGGAAAAAAAATCCTCACGACTCTGGAGAGAAGCCAAGACAACGTTAATTCACTTCCAATTTCGTGAAAAAACGAGTATTTATCATGATATCGCATGATATAAGCAGAAATTCATGAAGTTGGGATTCTCCCATGATTTTCAATTTCAAATAGGCAAAAGGAACTCAAGAAACCGGAAAAACTTTCTCATTGCCCTCGAGAGACGCGAAGGCAACGGGTGTTTACTTCCAATTTCGTGGAAAAACGAGTTTTTATCATGTAATTCTATGTTATAAGGCGAATATCATGTCTCCTCTGAAAATCGACCTTCCACCATGATCTTCAGTTCCAAATAGGCAAAAGAAACTGAAGGAACAGGAAGAAATTTCTCATTGCCGCCGAGAGACGCCAAGGCCACTTGTTTTCATTTCCAATTTCGTGAAATAACGAGTTTTTATCATCATATTGGATGTTATAAGCAGAAATTCATTTCTCCGCTAAAACTCGGGATTCTCGAAAGATTTTCAATTTCAAATAGGGAAAAGGAACTCAAGAAACGGGATAAAAATCTTCACGACCCTGGAGAGAATCCAAGGCAACGTTTTTTCACTTCCAACTTCGTGAAATAACGAGTTTTTATCATGTAATTATATGTTATAAGGCGAATATCATGTCTCCGCTGAAAATCGACCTTCCACCATGATCTTCAGTTCCAAATAGGCAAAAGAAACTGAAGGAACAGAAAGAAATTTCTCATTGCCGCCGAGAGACGCCAAGGCAACGAGTTTTCTCTTCCAATTTCGTGAAATAACGAGTTTTTATCATGATATTGGATGTTATAAGCGGAAACTGATATTTCCGCTGAAAAACGAGATTTTCCCATGATTTTCAATTTCAACTAGGCTAAAGGAACTCAAAAAACGGGAAAAAAATCAACACGACTCTGGAGAGAAGCCAAGACAACGTTTTTTCACTTCCAATTTCGTGAAAAAACCAGTATTCATCATGATATCGCATGTTATAAGCAGAAATTCATAAAGATGGGATTCTCCCATGATTTTCAATTTCAAATTGGCAAAAGGAACTCAAGAAACGGGAAAAACTTTCTCATTGCCCTCGAGAGACGCGAAGGCAACGTGTTTTTACATCCAATATCGTGGAAAAACGAGTTTTTATCATGTAATCGTATGTTATAAGGCGAATATCATGTCTCCGCTGAAAATCGACCTTCCACCATGACCTTCATTTCCAAATAGGCAAAAGAAACTGAAGAAACAGGAAGAAATTTCTCATTGCCGCCGAGAGACGCCAAGGCAACGAGTTTTCTCTTCCAATTTCGTGAAATAACGAGTTTTTATCATGATATTGGATGTTATAAGCGGAAACTGATATTTCCGCTGAAAAACGAAATTTTCCCATGATTTTCAATTTCAACTAGGCAAAAGGAACTCAAAAAACGGGAAAAAAATCAACACGACTCTGGAGAGAAGCCGAGACAACTTTTTTTCACTTCCAATTTCGTGAAAAAACCAGTATTTATCATGATATCGCATGTTATAAGCAGAAATTCATAAAGATGGGATTCTCCCATGATTTTCAATTTCAAATTGGCAAAAGGAACTCAAGAAACGGGAAAAACTTTCTCATTGCCCTCGAGAGACGCGAAGGCAACGTGTTTTTACTTCCAATTCCGTGGAAAAACGAGTTTTTATCATGTAATCGTATGTTATAAGGCGAATATCATGTCTCCGCTGAAAATCGACCTTCCACCCATGACCTTCATTTCCAAATAGGCAAAAGAAACTGAAGAAACAGGAAGAAATTTCTCATTGCCGCCGAGAGACGCCAAGGCCACTTGTTTTCACTTCCAATTTCGTGAAATAACGAGTTTTTATCGTGATATTGGATGTTATAAGCAGAAATTCATTTCTCCGCTAAAACTCGGGATTCTCGAAAGATTTTCAATTTCAAATAGGGAAAAGGAACTCAAGAAACGGGATAAAAATCTTCACGACCCTGGAGAGAATCCAAGGCAACGTTTTTTCACTTCCAACTTCGTGAAATAACGAGTTTTTATCATGATATTGGATGTTATAAGCGGAAACTGATATTTCCGCTGAAAAACGAGATTTTCCCATGATTTTCAATTTCAACTAGGCAAAAGGAACTCAAAAAACGGGAAAAAAATCAACACGACTCTGGAGAGAAGCCGAGACAACTTTTTTTCACTTCCAATTTCGTGAAAAAACCAGTATTTATCATGATATCGCATGTTATAAGCAGAAATTCATAAAGATGGGATTCTCCCATGATTTTCAATTTCAAATTGGCAAAAGGAACTCAAGAAACGGGAAAAACTTTCTCATTGCCCTCGAGAGACGCGAAGGCAACGTGTTTTTACTTCCAATTTCGTGGAAAAACGAGTTTTTATCATGTAATCGTATGTTATAAGGCGAATATCATGTCTGCGCTGAAAATCAACCTTCCACCCATGACCTTCATTTCCAAATAGGCAAAAGAAACTGAAGAAACAGGAAGAAATTTCTCATTGCCGCCGAGAGACGCCAAGGCCACTTGTTTTGACTTCCAATTTCGTGAAATAACGAGTTTTTATCATCATATTGGATGTTATAAGCAGAAATTCATTTCTCCGCTAAAACTCGGGATTCTCGAAAGATTTTCAATTTTAAATAGGGAAAAGGATCTCAAGAAACGGGATAAAAATCTTCACGACCCTTGAGAGAAACCAAGGCAACGTTTTTTCACTTCCAACTTCGTGAAATAACGAGTTTTTATCATGATATTGAATGTTATAAGCGGAAACTCATATTTCCGCTGAAAATCGAGATTCTCCCATGACGTTTAATTTGTGCTAGGTAAAAGGAACTCAAGAAACGGGAAAAAAATCCTCACGACTCTGGAGAGAAGCCAAGACAACGTTGATTCACTTCCAATTTCGTGAAAAAACGAGTATTTATCATGATATCGCATGATATAAGCAGAAATTCATGAAGTTGGGATTCTCCCATGATTTTCAATTTCAAATAGGCAAAAGGAACTCAAGAAACCGGAAAAACTTTCTCATTGCCCTCGAGAGACGCGAAGGCAACGGGTGTTTACTTCCAATTTCGTGGAAAAACGAGTTTTTATCATGTAATTGTATGTTATAAGGCGAATATCATGTCTCCTCTGAAAATCGACCTTCCACCATGATCTTCAGTTCCAAATAGGCAAAAGAAACTGAAGGAACAGGAAGAAATTTCTCATTGCCGCCGAGAGACGCCAAGGCCACTTGTTTTCATTTCCAATTTCGTGAAATAACGAGTTTTTATCATTATATTGGATGTTATAAGCAGAAATTCATTTCTCCGCTAAAACTCGGGATTCTCGAAAGATTTTCAATTTCAAATAGGGAAAAGGAACTCAAGAAACGGGATAAAAATCTTCACGACCCTGGAGAGAATCCAAGGCAACGTTTTTTCACTTCCAACTTCGTGAAATAACGAGTTTTTATCATGTAATTGTATGTTATAAGGCGAATATCATGTCTCCGCTGAAAATCGACCTTCCACCATGATCTTCAGTTCCAAATAGGCAAAAGAAACTGAAGAAACAGGAAGAAATTTCTCATTGCCGCCGAGAGACGCCAAGGCCACTTGTTTTCTCTTCCAATTTCGTGAAATAACGAGTTTTTATCATGATATTGGATGTTATAAGCGGAAACTGATATTTCCGCTGAAAAACGAGATTTTCCCATGATTTTCAATTTCAACTAGGCAAAAGGAACTCAAAAAACGGGAAAAAAATCAACACGACTCTGGAGAGAAGCCGAGACAACTTTTTTTCACTTCCAATTTCGTGAAAAAACGAGTATTTATCATGATATCGCATGATATAAGCAGAAATTCATGAAGTTGGGATTCTCCCATGATTTTCAATTTCAAATAGGCAAAAGGAACTCATGAAACGGGAAAAACTTTCTCGAAGCCCTCGAGAGACGCGAAGGCAACGGGTTTTTACTTCCAATTTCGTGGAAAAACGAGTTTTTATCATGTAATTGTATGTTATAAGGCGAATATGATGTCTCCGCTGAAAATCGACCTTCCACCATGATCTTCAGTTCCAAATAGGCAAAAGAAACTGAAGAAACAGGAAGAAATTTCTCATTGCCGCCGAGAGACGCCAAGGCCACTTGTTTTGACTTCCAATTTCGTGAAATAACGAGTTTTTATCATCATATTGGATGTTATAAGCAGAAATTCATTTCTCCGCTAAAACTCGGGATTCTCGCAAGATTTTCAATTTTAAATAGGGAAAAGGATCTCAAGAAACGGGATAAAAATCTTCACGACCCTTGAGAGAAACCAAGGCAACGTTTTTTCACTTCCAACTTCGTGAAATAACGAGTTTTTATCATGATATTGAATGTTATAAGCTGAAACTCATATTTCCACTGAAAAACGAGATTTTCCCATGATTTTCAATTTCAACTAGGCAAAAGGAACTCAAGAAACGGGAAAAAAAATCCTCACGACTCTGGAGAGAAGCCAACAAAACGTTAATTCACTTCCAATTTCGTGAAAAAACGAGTATTTATCATGATATCGCATGATATAAGCAGAAATTCATGAAGTTGGGATTCTCCCATGATTTTCAATTTCAAATAGGCAAAAGGAACTCAAGAAACCGGAAAAACTTTCTCATTGCCCTCGAGAGACGCGAAGGCAACGGGTGTTTACTTCCAATTTCGTGGAAAAACGAGTTTTTATCATGTAATTCTATGTTATAAGGCGAATATCATGTCTCCTCTGAAAATCGACCTTCCACCATGATCTTCAGTTCCAAATAGGCAAAAGAAACTGAAGGAACAGGAAGAAATTTCTCATTGCCGCCGAGAGACGCCAAGGCCACTTGTTTTCATTTCCAATTTCGTGAAATAACGAGTTTTTATCATCATATTGGATGTTATAAGCAGAAATTCATTTCTCCGCTAAAACTCGGGATTCTCGAAAGATTTTCAATTTCAAATAGGGAAAAGGAACTCAAGAAACGGGATAAAAATCTTCACGACCCTGGAGAGAATCCAAGGCAACGTTTTTTCACTTCCAACTTCGTGAAATAACGAGTTTTTATCATGTAATTATATGTTATAAGGCGAATATCATGTCTCCGCTGAAAATCGACCTTCCACCATGATCTTCAGTTCCAAATAGGCAAAAGAAACTGAAGGAACAGAAAGAAATTTCTCATTGCCGCCGAGAGACGCCAAGGCAACGAGTTTTCTCTTCCAATTTCGTGAAATAACGAGTTTTTATCATGATATTGGATGTTATAAGCGGAAACTGATATTTCCGCTGAAAAACGAGATTTTCCCATGATTTTCAATTTCAACTAGGCTAAAGGAACTCAAAAAACGGGAAAAAAATCAACACGACTCTGGAGAGAAGCCAAGACAACGTTTTTTCACTTCCAATTTCGTGAAAAAACCAGTATTCATCATGATATCGCATGTTATAAGCAGAAATTCATAAAGATGGGATTCTCCCATGATTTTCAATTTCAAATTGGCAAAAGGAACTCAAGAAACGGGAAAAACTTTCTCATTGCCCTCGAGAGACGCGAAGGCAACGTGTTTTTACATCCAATATCGTGGAAAAACGAGTTTTTATCATGTAATCGTATGTTATAAGGCGAATATCATGTCTCCGCTGAAAATCGACCTTCCACCATGACCTTCATTTCCAAATAGGCAAAAGAAACTGAAGAAACAGGAAGAAATTTCTCATTGCCGCCGAGAGACGCCAAGGCAACGAGTTTTCTCTTCCAATTTCGTGAAATAACGAGTTTTTATCATGATATTGGATGTTATAAGCGGAAACTGATATTTCCGCTGAAAAACGAAATTTTCCCATGATTTTCAATTTCAACTAGGCAAAAGGAACTCAAAAAACGGGAAAAAAATCAACACGACTCTGGAGAGAAGCCGAGACAACTTTTTTTCACTTCCAATTTCGTGAAAAAACCAGTATTTATCATGATATCGCATGTTATAAGCAGAAATTCATAAAGATGGGATTCTCCCATGATTTTCAATTTCAAATTGGCAAAAGGAACTCAAGAAACGGGAAAAACTTTCTCATTGCCCTCGAGAGACGCGAAGGCAACGTGTTTTTACTTCCAATTCCGTGGAAAAACGAGTTTTTATCATGTAATCGTATGTTATAAGGCGAATATCATGTCTCCGCTGAAAATCGACCTTCCACCCATGACCTTCATTTCCAAATAGGCAAAAGAAACTGAAGAAACAGGAAGAAATTTCTCATTGCCGCCGAGAGACGCCAAGGCCACTTGTTTTCACTTCCAATTTCGTGAAATAACGAGTTTTTATCGTGATATTGGATGTTATAAGCAGAAATTCATTTCTCCGCTAAAACTCGGGATTCTCGAAAGATTTTCAATTTCAAATAGGGAAAAGGAACTCAAGAAACGGGATAAAAATCTTCACGACCCTGGAGAGAATCCAAGGCAACGTTTTTTCACTTCCAACTTCGTGAAATAACGAGTTTTTATCATGATATTGGATGTTATAAGCGGAAACTGATATTTCCGCTGAAAAACGAGATTTTCCCATGATTTTCAATTTCAACTAGGCAAAAGGAACTCAAAAAACGGGAAAAAAATCAACACGACTCTGGAGAGAAGCCGAGACAACTTTTTTTCACTTCCAATTTCGTGAAAAAACCAGTATTTATCATGATATCGCATGTTATAAGCAGAAATTCATAAAGATGGGATTCTCCCATGATTTTCAATTTCAAATTGGCAAAAGGAACTCAAGAAACGGGAAAAACTTTCTCATTGCCCTCGAGAGACGCGAAGGCAACGTGTTTTTACTTCCAATTTCGTGGAAAAACGAGTTTTTATCATGTAATCGTATGTTATAAGGCGAATATCATGTCTGCGCTGAAAATCAACCTTCCACCCATGACCTTCATTTCCAAATAGGCAAAAGAAACTGAAGAAACAGGAAGAAATTTCTCATTGCCGCCGAGAGACGCCAAGGCCACTTGTTTTGACTTCCAATTTCGTGAAATAACGAGTTTTTATCATCATATTGGATGTTATAAGCAGAAATTCATTTCTCCGCTAAAACTCGGGATTCTCGAAAGATTTTCAATTTTAAATAGGGAAAAGGATCTCAAGAAACGGGATAAAAATCTTCACGACCCTTGAGAGAAACCAAGGCAACGTTTTTTCACTTCCAACTTCGTGAAATAACGAGTTTTTATCATGATATTGAATGTTATAAGCGGAAACTCATATTTCCGCTGAAAATCGAGATTCTCCCATGACGTTTAATTTGTGCTAGGTAAAAGGAACTCAAGAAACGGGAAAAAAATCCTCACGACTCTGGAGAGAAGCCAAGACAACGTTGATTCACTTCCAATTTCGTGAAAAAACGAGTATTTATCATGATATCGCATGATATAAGCAGAAATTCATGAAGTTGGGATTCTCCCATGATTTTCAATTTCAAATAGGCAAAAGGAACTCAAGAAACCGGAAAAACTTTCTCATTGCCCTCGAGAGACGCGAAGGCAACGGGTGTTTACTTCCAATTTCGTGGAAAAACGAGTTTTTATCATGTAATTGTATGTTATAAGGCGAATATCATGTCTCCTCTGAAAATCGACCTTCCACCATGATCTTCAGTTCCAAATAGGCAAAAGAAACTGAAGGAACAGGAAGAAATTTCTCATTGCCGCCGAGAGACGCCAAGGCCACTTGTTTTCATTTCCAATTTCGTGAAATAACGAGTTTTTATCATTATATTGGATGTTATAAGCAGAAATTCATTTCTCCGCTAAAACTCGGGATTCTCGAAAGATTTTCAATTTCAAATAGGGAAAAGGAACTCAAGAAACGGGATAAAAATCTTCACGACCCTGGAGAGAATCCAAGGCAACGTTTTTTCACTTCCAACTTCGTGAAATAACGAGTTTTTATCATGTAATTGTATGTTATAAGGCGAATATCATGTCTCCGCTGAAAATCGACCTTCCACCATGATCTTCAGTTCCAAATAGGCAAAAGAAACTGAAGAAACAGGAAGAAATTTCTCATTGCCGCCGAGAGACGCCAAGGCCACTTGTTTTCTCTTCCAATTTCGTGAAATAACGAGTTTTTATCATGATATTGGATGTTATAAGCGGAAACTGATATTTCCGCTGAAAAACGAGATTTTCCCATGATTTTCAATTTCAACTAGGCAAAAGGAACTCAAAAAACGGGAAAAAAATCAACACGACTCTGGAGAGAAGCCAAGACAACGTTTTTTCACTTCCAATTTCGTGAAAAAACCAGTATTCATCATGATATCGCATGTTATAAACAGAAATTCATAAAGATGGGATTCTCCCATGATTTTCAATTTCAAATAGGCAAAAGGAACTCAAGAAACGGGAAAAACTTTCTCGAAGCCCTCGAGAGACGCGAAGGCAACGGGTGTTTACTTCCAATTTCGTGGAAAAACGAGTTTTTATCATGTAATTGTATGTTATAAGGCGAATATCATGTCTCCTCTGAAAATCGACCTTCCACCATGATCTTCAGTTCCAAATAGGCAAAAGAAACTGAAGGAACAGGAAGAAATTTCTCATTGCCGCCGAGAGACGCCAAGGCAACGAGTTTTCTCTTCCAATTTCGTGAAATAACGAGTTTTTATCATGATATTGGATGTTATAAGCGGAAACTGATATTTCCGCTGAAAAACGAGATTTTCCCATGATTTTCAATTTCAACTAGGCAAAAGGAACTCAAAAAACGGGAAAAAAATCAACACGACTCTGGAGAGAAGCCGAGACAACTTTTTTTCACTTCCAATTTCGTGAAAAAACGAGTATTTATCATGATATCGCATGATATAAGCAGAAATTCATGAAGTTGGGATTCTCCCATGATTTTCAATTTCAAATAGGCAAAAGGAACTCATGAAACGGGAAAAACTTTCTCGAAGCCCTCGAGAGACGCGAAGGCAACGGGTTTTTACTTCCAATTTCGTGGAAAAACGAGTTTTTATCATGTAATTGTATGTTATAAGGCGAATATGATGTCTCCGCTGAAAATCGACCTTCCACCATGATCTTCAGTTCCAAATAGGCAAAAGAAACTGAAGAAACAGGAAGAAATTTCTCATTGCCGCCGAGAGACGCCAAGGCCACTTGTTTTGACTTCCAATTTCGTGAAATAACGAGTTTTTATCATCATATTGGATGTTATAAGCAGAAATTCATTTCTCCGCTAAAACTCGGGATTCTCGCAAGATTTTCAATTTTAAATAGGGAAAAGGATCTCAAGAAACGGGATAAAAATCTTCACGACCCTTGAGAGAAACCAAGGCAACGTTTTTTCACTTCCAACTTCGTGAAATAACGAGTTTTTATCATGATATTGAATGTTATAAGCTGAAACTCATATTTCCACTGAAAAACGAGATTTTCCCATGATTTTCAATTTCAACTAGGCAAAAGGAACTCAAGAAACGGGAAAAAAAATCCTCACGACTCTGGAGAGAAGCCAACAAAACGTTTTTTCACTTCCAATTTCGTGAAAAAACTAGTATTTATCATGATATCGCATGTTATAAGCAGAAATTCATAAAGTTGGGATTCTCCCATGATTTTCAATTTCAAATTGGCAAAAGGAACTCAAGAAACGGGAAAAACTTTCTCATTGCCCTCAAGAGACGCGAAGGCAACGTGGTTTTACTTCCAATTTCGTGGAAAAACGAGTTTTTATCATGTAATCGTATGTTATTAGGCGAATATCATGTCTCCGCTGATAATCGACCTTCACCATGACCTTCATTTCCAAATAGGCAAAAGAAACTGAAGAAACAGGAAGAAATTTCTCATTGCCGCCGAGAGACGCCAAGGCCATTTGTTTTCACTTCCAATTTCGTGAAATAACGAGTTTTTATCGTGATATTGGATGTTATAAGCAGAAATTCATTTCTCCGCTAAAACTCGGGATTCTCGAAAGATTTTCAATTTCAAATAGGGAAAAGGAACACAAGAAACGGGATAAAAATCTTCACGACCCTGGAGAGAATCCAAGGCAACGTTTTTTCACTTCCAACTTCGTGAAAAAACGAGTTTTTATCATGAAATTGTATGTTAAAAGGCGAAATTCATGTCTCCGCTGAAAATCGACCTTCCACCATGGACTTTAGTTCCAAAGAGGCAAAAGAAACTGAAGAAACAGGGAGAAATTTCTCACTGCCCTCGAGAGACGCCAAGGCAACGAGTTTTTACTTCCAATTTCGTGAAATAACAAGTTTTTATTATGATATTGGATGTTATAAGCGAAAACTGATATTTCCGCTGAAAAACGAGATTTTCCCATGATTTTCAATTTCAACTAGGCAAAAGGAACTCAAAAAACGGGAAAAAAATCAACACGACTCTGGAGAGAAGCCAAGACAACGTTTTTTCACTTCCAATATCGTGAAAAAACCAGTATTTATCATGATATCGCATGTTATAAGCAGAAATTCATAAAGATGGGATTCTCCCATGATTTTCAATTTCAAATAGGCAAAAGGAACTCATGAAACGGGAAAAACTTTCTCGAAGCCCTCGAGAGACGCGAAGGCAACGGGTTTTTACTTCCAATTTCGTGGAAAAACGAGTTTTTATCATGTAATTGTATGTTATAAGGCGAATATGATGTCTCCGCTGAAAATCGACCTTCCACCATGATCTTCAGTTCCAAATAGGCAAAAGAAACTGAAGAAACAGGAAGAAATTTCTCATTGCCGCCGAGAGACGCCAAGGCCACTTGTTTTGACTTCCAATTTCGTGAAATAACGAGTTTTTATCATCATATTGGATGTTATAAGCAGAAATTCATTTCTCCGCTAAAACTCGGGATTCTCGAAAGATTTTCAATTTTAAATAGGGAAAAGGATCTCAAGAAACGGGATAAAAATCTTCACGACCCTTGAGAGAAACCAAGGCAACGTTTTTTCACTTCCAACTTCGTGAAATAACGAGTTTTTATCATGATATTGAATGTTATAAGCTGAAACTCATATTTCCGCTGAAAAACGAGATTTTCCCATGATTTTCAATTTCAACTAGGCAAAAGGAACTCAAGAAACGGGAAAAAAAATCCTCACGACTCTGGAGAGAAGCCAACACAACGTTTTTTCACTTCCAATTTCGTGAAAAAACCAGTATTTATCATGATATCGCATGTTATAAGCAGAAATTCATAAAGTTGGGATTCTCCCATGATTTTCAATTTCAAATTGGCAAAAGGAACTCAAGAAACGGAAAAAACTTTCTCATTGCCCTCGAGAGACGCGAAGGCAACGTGTTTTTACTTCCAATTTCGTGGAAAAACGAGTTTGTATCATGTAATCGTATGTTATAAGGCGAATATCATGTCTCCGCTGAAAATCGACCTTCCACCATGACCTTCATTTCCAAATAGGCAAAAGAAACTGAAGAAACAGGAAGAAATTTCTCATTGCCGCCGAGAGACGCCAAGGCCACTTGTTTTCACTTCCAATTTCGTGAAATAACGAGTTTTTATCGTGATATTGGATGTTATAAGCAGAAATTCATTTCTCCGCTAAAACTCGGGATTCTCGAAAGATTTTCCATTTCAAATAGGGAAAAGGAACTCAAGAAACGGGATAAAAATCTTCACGACCCTGGAGAGAATCCAAGGCAACGTTTTTTCACTTCCAACTTCGTGAAAAAACGAGTTTTTATCATGAAATTGTATGTTATAAGGCGAAATTCATGTCTCCGCTGAAAATCGACCTTCCACCATGGACTTTAGTTCCAAAGAGGCAAAAGAAACTGAAGAAACAGGGAGAAATTTCTCACTGCCCTCGAGAGACGCCAAGGCAACGAGTTTTTACTTCCAATTTCGTGAAATAACAAGTTTTTATCATGATATTGAATGTTATAAGCGGAAACTCATATTTCCGCTGAAAATCGAGATTCTCCCATGACGTTTAATTTGTGCTAGGTAAAAGGAACTCAAGAAACGGGAAAAAAATCCTCACGACTCTGGAGAGAAGCCAAGACAACGTCATTCACTTCCAATTTCGTGAAAAAACGAGTATTTATCATGATATCGCATGATATAAGCAGAAATTCATGAAGTTGGG
Organism: Venturia canescens; assembly: GCF_019457755.1. NCBI lineage: Eukaryota > Metazoa > Arthropoda > Insecta > Hymenoptera > Ichneumonidae > Venturia > Venturia canescens. Next base: position 23,836,656 of record NC_057425.1, read on the forward strand.
ATTCTCCCATGATTTTCAATTTCAAATAGGCAAAAGGAACTCAAGAAACCGGAAAAACTTTCTCATTGCCCTCGAGAGACGCGAAGGCTACGTGTTTTTACTTCCAATTTCGTGAAAAAACGAGTTTTCTTCTTGAAATTGTATGTTATAAGGCGAAATTCATGTCTACGCTAAAAATCGACCTTCCACCATGATCTTCAGTTCCAAATAGGCAAAACAAACTGAAGAAAGAGGGAGAAATTTCTCACTGCCCTCGAGAGACGCCAAGGTAACGAGTTTTCACTTCCAATTTCGTGAAATAACGAGTTTTTATCGTGATATTGAATGTTATAAGCGGAAACTCATATTTCCGCTGAAAATCGAGATTCTCCCATGACGTTTAATTTCTGCTAGGAAAAAGTAACTCAAGAAACGGGAAAAAAATCCTCACGACTCTGGAGAGAAGCCAACACAACGTTTTTTCACTTCCAATTTCGTGAAAAAACCAGTATTTATCGTGATATCGCATGGTATAAGCAGAAATTCAGAAAGTTGGGATTCTCCCATGATTTTCAATTTCAAATAGGCAAAAGGAACTCAAGGAACTGGAAAAACTTTCTCGAAGCCCTCGAGAGACGCGAAGGCAACGGGTTTTTACTTCCAATTTCGTGAAAAACGAGTTTTTATCATGAAATTGTATGTTATAAGGCGAAATTCATGTCTCCGCTGAAAATCGACCTTCCACCATGATATTCAGTTCCAAATAGACAAAAAAATTGCATAAAAAAAATTATTCCATAAAAAAAATAATTCTATAAAAAAAATTCCATAGAAAAAACTATTCCAGAAAATTTTCAACACAACAATTAAGAAAAAAATTTATAAATCAGGAAATTATATAACAATAAAAATCCACCATAAAACAAAATTCCATAGAAAAAATTATTCCATAAAAAAAAATAATTCTATAAAAAAAATTCCATAGAAAAAACTATTCCATAAAAAAATGATTTCAACACAACAATTGAGAAAAAAAATTACAAATCAGGAAATTATATTACAATAGAAATCCATAATTAAAAAAAATTATTCAAATGAAACGTGATCAAATACGCCACTCAAAAATGTGGTTAATGTAACAAATAATGAAATCTCGTTAGAAAACATTTTAAACATCGATCCGACATTTTTCTCATCTTATTCTAAAAAAGAAATAACTAAATGAATTGAATAAGTTTCCATCTGAGATACGTACAGCATTAAAATTTATGATATCAATTCGAGGCCAAGTATTTATTGACAATTCGGAATACTAATTCCTACGGAACATAACAGGAACTTGGGAAAAATTTCGTGAATCAAAAAATTTACCATTTAAGTTATGTACAGTTGTAAAATTTATGATATCAATTAGTGGACAAGTATTTTATTAGAAATTCGCAATTTAACATTATAACATTATGGTTAATATTCTAAACCAGTAGTGTAATAGTATTAGAATAATTAATTTTAATACGCATTAATAATACTCGTCCAGCTCAATTCATTTTATGGAAATTAGAAGAACAATCAGTAACTATAAAAAATCTTGAGATCTTGCTTTCTAACAATTAGAACGATGCCAACTCATTTTTTTAATAATCAGAACATATACAAATAATCAGAACATATACAATTTTGTTTGAATGCGAGTTGAAAATACTCTTCCAGCCCAAGCAACGATGAAGTTAGAAGTTAGTTTCCGACAGCAGAAACTTATATGGAAACCGAAGCCTTCCTGTCCATGACTTTTTGGTAAAATGCTTAATCCAAAAAAATCACATTAAAGGTAAAGCCATTTATTATTCTTTGACGGTAGAGACTGCTAAGAAAATCGATTCTTCTCTGACTTTCAGGACTCCCATGGTATTATTTACTACATTCGACGTCGATTGGATCGGTACAGATTTTGTTTAAATACGTGTTAAAAGTACTTGTCCGGCCCATCACTTTTCATTCAAATTGCTCATTCAAATAAAAATCAGGGCTCTCCTCTAGAAATGATCGATCACAAGTTACATACAGAGAGAAATGAGATTAATCTCAGGTAATTTTAACTCGACTGCACTGATTTAAAGAGAAATAGAAAAGAATTTTTTGTAAAATACAAGGGAATGTATTGTTTACTCAGTAAAAAAATACACTTTGTATAATAAAAGTTTTCGAGCATCTAAGATAATCCCCCAGTTGATATTGTAATGACAATAATTTGTACTTTTCTCTTTATTTAGCGAACCAATTCTATTCGGTATAAGAACTATCTATTCGGTATAAGAACTATAACCTATACTATTGCTGAGACCATTAAGCTGATAATAAAACGCATTTTAATAAATTTGCAAGCGGATTCGGCCATACAATCCCATTTGGTTATGATCATGTACACAATTGTAACTCGTTAAATTATACGTCAAAAGATAAGTACACCACAAGGGTACCCTAGAACTCTGAGAGAAGTAAATTCTAGTGAACACTCTGTCTTGAAAAAGATATTTCGATAGTGAACACTCTGTCTTGAAAAAGATATTTCGATAGTGAACACTCTGTCTTGAAAAAGATATTTCGATATATCGAAACTACCACGAATCGTTTTATTCAGAGATAATATAGTCTCGGCAAGAGCCTTGGGCCAGCAGACGAACAGGGCTGTCAATATACTTGCCCCGAGACGCTACCGAGTCTCTTGATGTAGAGCCTTTATGTGTTGCCGTGAATCGTTACCACGGAGCAGCTGTCAGATGTCCGAAGTAAAGTGAGCGCGCAGCGTCAGTGTTTGTGCTCTTCTTTGATTTTTATTTGAATGAGCAATTTGAATGAAAAGTGATGGGCCGGACAAGTACTTTTAACACGTATTTAAACAAAATCTGTACCGATCCAATCGACGTCGAATGTAGTAAATAATACCATGGGAGTCCTGAAAGTCAGAGAAGAATCGATTTTCTTAGCAGTCTCTACCGTCAAAGAATAATAAATGGCTTTACCTTTAATGTGATTTTTTTGGATTAAGCATTTTACCAAAAAGTCATGGACAGGAAGGCTTCGGTTTCCATATAAGTTTCTGCTGTCGGAAACTAACTTCTAACTTCATCGTTGCTTGGGCTGGAAGAGTATTTTCAACTCGCATTCAAACAAAATTGTATATGTTCTGATTATTTGTATATGTTCTGATTATTAAAAAAATGAGTTGGCATCGTTCTAATTGTTAGAAAGCAAGATCTCAAGATTTTTTATAGTTACTGATTGTTCTTCTAATTTCCATAAAATGAATTGAGCTGGACGAGTATTATTAATGCGTATTAAAATTAATTATTCTAATACTATTACACTACTGGTTTAGAATATTAACCATAATGTTATAATGTTAAATTGCGAATTTCTAATAAAATACTTGTCCACTAATTGATATCATAAATTTTACAACTGTACATAACTTAAATGGTAAATTTTTTGATTCACGAAATTTTTCCCAAGTTCCTGTTATGTTCCGTAGGAATTAGTATTCCGAATTGTCAATAAATACTTGGCCTCGAATTGATATCATAAATTTTAATGCTGTACGTATCTCAGATGGAAACTTATTCAATTCATTTAGTTATTTCTTTTTTAGAATAAGATGAGAAAAATGTCGGATCGATGTTTAAAATGTTTTCTAACGAGATTTCATTATTTGTTACATTAACCACATTTTTGAGTGGCGTATTTGATCACGTTTCATTTGAATAATTTTTTTTAATTATGGATTTCTATTGTAATATAATTTCCTGATTTGTAATTTTTTTTCTCAATTGTTGTGTTGAAATCATTTTTTTATGGAATAGTTTTTTCTATGGAATTTTTTTTATAGAATTATTTTTTTTTATGGAATAATTTTTTCTATGGAATTTTGTTTTATGGTGGATTTTTATTGTTATATAATTTCCTGATTTATAAATTTTTTTCTTAATTGTTGTGTTGAAAATTTTCTGGAATAGTTTTTTCTATGGAATTTTTTTTATAGAATTATTTTTTTTATGGAATAATTTTTTTTATGCAATTTTTTTTTATGGAATTATTCTTTTTTTATAATGTCATCAACAAACAAGGAACCATCAATGTACTTGTCCCAACCTTTTTTTCCCTAGGGGAAGTTTATGGTTTGATATCACGTCTTTTTTCTCATAAGTTTCTCATTTATGTTGTGATAGCTGTAGGATTTTGATTTCAATTTCTATGAATTATTTTGATAGTACATTTTTATAGATCTCATGCTCATACAAATATAAGCAACGTTAAAATTTTATTCTGCGAACTCTTTTCCGCACCACCACAGGGGTAAAGTTCCAGGCGCGTTTTTTTTAACGTGGTTTCCCCGAGAGGCCTAATCCACATCTCATCGCTTGTAAACTCGTTGCTTATTCTACCGTAGTAGGACCATCTCTCTGCACGTTGATACGAGTAACGACTAGTGTCACCAATAAGATTTGAGTTGACATGCTACAAAAAACAATGAAAACTAAAGATGAATCTTGATGCTGGCTAGAGTATCAGCAGTTTTTAAAAATCGTATTTACCTAGCTACCACATCTGGAGTTGTATTTCATCAAATGAGTGAGTTGGTGAACTTTAAGCACAATTTATCGTCCAATGAGAAACGTGGCTCTGCAATTCAAGGCTAAATTGGTCAGTGACTTTCTTCCTTATCCCTGTACCAAACACTTCAACTGATAAGTGTTCTAGTGAACTGAAAATGTAAAAAGGAGAACCTGCGCAGTTGAATGTGGTTATGCGTTGTACAATGGAAGTATAGGCCTTATATTTGTACGTTAGTAAAAAGAAAATATATAAAACGTACTAGCAATTATTTTCCGAACGATTTGTTTAATTTACTCTCTCATCAAAAAAAATATATAAGAATCTTTGGCATTAACAGGCCATGTTCTCTTTTTAATTATTGCATCATCAACGTTTATCCAAGATGAACGGCCATGTCTGATCATGCAGGTATAGTGGCCTGTGGTGACATGTTCACCATGATGAAGTATCGCGCTCATAACTTTAAATGTATGTCCGCATAGTTTTATCTTAGAGCTAGGGACAGCCTTGATTTTGCACTGTTTTTTTGTTATTTTACCCGTTTTTTCATTAACTACCGGTAACGCTAATACAATTACCAATATCTTTGACACTGAGCTCAAAGAGTATCGTACACTCCTTGTCATTGCAGAACAATTGTCGCAAGGAATATCAGCTGATTTCCATTCTGCTAAATTTCGATCAATTACTTCCTGGAGCGTTAATGTTGTTTTCGTGTTAATAAACACATCTATGGTTAAAAAATTTCTAAATTCCTCCGTTAAAGTTTTCGTATACCCGCAGGATTTGCAAACAACTTTTTTCAAAAGTTTACATTGAACAAAGTTTTTGACCGATGGCACGACTTGACATAGAGCATCAAAGAAATCTGATGCATCTTGTTGAATGGGTTGAACGAATTTGTCACCAATAAACTTTCGCACTTCATTTAAAGCGAATGGGGGGTTATTCTTTGTTTTATTAATCTCTAATGCAATCGACAGAGGTCGACAATCGTTCGCTTTCTGAACCGATTTCACAATGGGGTCACAGCTGAAAATACATTGAATGACAGTATTAGCATAACAAGATATGCCATCAGAGTTCAAAAATCCGGTAATGGAAGAATTTTCCTGCCGATGACATGTTTCGCTGTCTTGTATTTGCACATCGGTCATTCCTTTAGGCACGGCCCAAATAACATCACGTGTTTTAGGTCCCCGAGTATCTGGAACCTTTAGGTCGCCAAGATCGGGTCGATACAAATTCCTCAACCTATTGTACTCATCAATACATAAACGATTAGCATGAACCGAATATGGGTCGAAGTTTATTAAATGCAAGCCATTAAGAGACGTAACTCGCGACAAACCTACATAAATTTGGCCACAGCTGAATATCGTGTTCCCACAATCCATGACAACACATTTTAAACTCAATCCTTGACTTTTGTGGAATGAAATGGCATAACTAACACACAAAGGAAATTGTTTCCTAATTACGTATACACCGTCAATCACTTCGAATTTAACGCTCACACGCTCTATATCGTATTGCGCACCATTTGCGAGTTTAATTGTGACTTTCTCAATTAAATTCTTATTCAATGACTCGGAAACTGAAAGTACCTCGCCGATTGTTCCATTTACGAGACCTACTGTTACATCGATATTCCGCCGAAGCATAACTTTGGCACCGATTTTTACGGGGATCACCCTAGCGAGCCCTGCAGTTTGACTTATGTCATCTTCCCACCGTTGTAAAATCTTTGTCACCCTAGTCTTGACTGATGGTTTATCGATTAAATCTTCAGCTATTAAGTTAATTTCTGTTGACGGAATCCGATCTAACATTGCCTCATTTAACACATCACACATTCGATTTGTGGGCATCAAGCAAACTACATCGGTTGCTAATGTACTTATATAATCGCACAATTCTCTAATTCTATCAGGAATATTTGAAGATAGCAATTCAATTTTTCTAGACTCCAACATTTGTATACTTTCGGTATCTATATAACCCAAGCGTATTTTTGAGAGCATTTCTCGATAAGATGAATCATTTTTTTGACGCATGTTGATTGATAGTTCGTCATATTTGAATAAATTACCCCACAAATTTGTGCTGCACAATGAACCAATCAATTTTTCAACCTTCTCTTTCGAAAGTTTCATGAACACTGGCTCTTCTCGAACAGGTGGTAATTGTAAAAGATCGCCAAAAACTATGATATGTTTTTTACCAAACCAACCATCTTCAACATCAGTGGTGTTAAAAATTTCTGTTAGTCTCAGATGAATGTACATTAAAGTGATATTTGAGACCATGGATATTTCGTCAATAATTATAAGATCAACGTTCTTCAAATTAACTCTAATGACCTCTAAAGCTGCATCGGACAGCTCCTTATATTTTGGTGTTTTATTATGTTCAACGGGCAATTGGAACAACCTATGTAAAGTTAATCCATCTATGTTAAAAGCAGCAATCCCAGTGGGAGCGGTAACAGCCGAATCCTTACCTTTTATTTGCTTGAGCCAACAGGTTATGGTTTTTATTAAGAAACTTTTGCCCGTTCCGCCCTCTCCGCTCACGTACAAACGTAATATTTCATCAGAATCCATCGTGCTGGTAACCAAATCAAACACACGTTTCTGGTCTTCGTTCAATTCTGCAATCATTTCTGTAATATTGAGATCTTTATGAGCTTCATTTGCGCCTAAATTGACGAAATCTTTCATCGCTTCATCTGCTTCGATGGGATCACATCCTCGTGGAATATTATCAGAAACGGGATGATTTTCTTGGTCTTTTTCCATTTCATCAATTTTTTGCTGTATCAATTCTTTCATTTCCTTCGTGTTTTTGGCAATTTCCGCTAAACGCTCGTGATATTCTGCGGCCATTGGCAATTTAGCATGTACTGAAAAATACGACGCAGTATATGTCTCTTCACCGTTTTTAAGCTCGGCCACACATCGCCATGGCTGGAATAATAACAACAACGAGTGAAAGTAATTTTCAGGGTTGGTCATGGGATCATAATGATAATGATTAATCAAATATCCGCGTTCGCGTTTCCGTAGATACGAGCCTGGTTTAAGTTTATAAAATACAACGTCTTTCCGTTGAGGCATGGCTTTTACAATGTCATACCACTTTGCGTAATCGTAAAGACATACATCGTTCAATTCAGTTGGTCTATTTGGATAATTTTCAATCAAACCTTCGTAGAAAATATCCGTAGATTCTGCGTCCATGGTCTCTATTACTTTGCGGGGTTTCACCCGCCTACTTCTGACAATATTGATATCAACCCACCTTATTACAGTTTCTGGATCCGTCATGAACAACGGATACCCCAATAATCTATCGGCTGCTTCGAGTGCACCACATTCTCGATGGTTCAATGCACGTATTCCAATATTCCATAGCTTACTGGCTACAGATTTCGTACTGTTAATTTGTTCAAAAGTTTCCCCGACATGCGTTTTTTCTGATTTCGACAAATACTTGGTAAGATACCAAGCCAGCGCCGACGATTTTTCTCCTACAAATGAAATATCCATATTACCCTCCCAGGCTGTCAAAACAGCAGGGTTGTAGTTGTTTATATTAACTTCGTCAAGACTACGAGGATTATCATACAATTGGCATTTAGACTTTAATTTTCGCCGTCCAGCAATGGATGTTTGAACATCTCTGATAATCCACTCGTTAGTGACCGGTTTCGGAAATGCAAATCGACAAACTTTACGACTACTACCCTTATCTTTTACTCCTACTGATTTGCTACGCATACAGTAGGAATTGTGATGATGATATTGATGGGTAGTAACTCTACGATACAACATAGGTGAAACATCACGATTCGGTATTCTGCAAGTCACATACGTTTTGATGAATTCAGAGACTTCTTCTTTCGAGTTTTTTCCGAGAACAGGGGCACCCTCTATCCATATAAGAAAATGGAAATGTACCATACCTCTTCCCTGATATTCTCTCCTTATAACAAAATGTATAATTTTTCCGATGGGATGGTCATCTGATTCGAGGAATTTTACCATTGCTTTGAATTCATTATCAATGAATATTGCAGCTGATATGGGATCGGCAGCTATGAGTTCGCTCACTGATTTTCCGCTTCCAACTGAGGGATTCCTTTCTCGTAAAAATTCGGAAAGTCTATCCCATTGCCATTCACTCGGGCTCAATGTAAAAAACCACGTTGGAGGTCCATAATAAAATAGCATGCAATTCAAATCACTACGCGGTTTTTTCCAATACTGTTCGGTATTCGCAAGTTTAGAAAATATTGTTGATAAATTTCCTTCCAGCTCCCCTTTTCTCAATTGATCCAAGTAAGAAGCAGAAGTATATCGCACGCGTCCATCGGTAACGTTAAGCTTATGATATATACCACTCGATAATTGTCGAATAGTTTGAGCGTTTAAAAGAAAAAATAGGTATTGTTGATTCAACCGAAATTGATTATTTCGTGACAGAATTCGGAGTTTAGCATACTCAAATGATGAAAGATGGACAGGCCTTTCTTGATATTCTCCATTAATACCATCAGGATATTCGCACGGAAAACATAATAAATCCAACAACTTATATCGATTATCTAATGGTTCAGCGTGAACCTTCAACATCTGATAAAGTTCTGTGGCAGTTTTATTCTCCTTCGGAGCGTGCATTCTCTGAATAGTGTACTGTTCATAATAACAATCAGATGGTGTCATTTGCGTCAACAAAGCCGCTGCGCGGCCATCGATTTGCTTGTTTACACCTACTTTTTGAACACCGTCTCCTTGTTCGTTTTGTTTTTCTCGTCTAGCAAGCTTGATATCTGGGTCATCAACATCTTCATCACTGTCACATTCTTGGGATATTTGGAATTCCGTTTCACGTAAATCCGTGTCCAGCAAATCCGAATATCGCTCTGGTAAATTTATTTCACCGTATAGGATATTGCGTTCTTTCAGAGTCAAAAGGGCGCGAAATACTTTTTGTTTGTTCACAATCGATTCCCAAACTTTTTTACTCTTAGTTGGAACGCCACGTACTAACATGTATAGTTCATGATCTGAATTAATTGCTTTGGTCGGAGGACAAATTTTTTCCAATGTTCTTTCTAACGGTAAAGGCAAATGGAAAGCTCGCCCCTGAGCTTTAACCAACATTTTTCGGTGTGGTATATTTTTTTTATGTACAGTACCCATCTTCACTACTGTTTGAAATACTTTTGCTCTCTGTATCAAAATTTTTTCAAATTCATTCAAATCTTTAAGTGGAGCAGGTGTAGGTCGAACGTATAAATTATTAAGAACGCATGTGGGAGGTATAACACCAGCTCGGAGCTTGGTTAAACAATACTGACAAATATAATCTGAATCACAGTCTTTATGACTAGCAATGAACAGCTTCAAATCTTCCCAAATCTTCCCAACTGGAACGACGCGTAAGTTATCAAGTTTCCTGACATCGGTCAAGCAACAAAGCTTTTGACACGAAAGGCAAGGAAAATGTGCAAGATTAAAAGCTTTTTTCTGAAAAGATCGGAATGCGTCTGCATACTTGTGAAGTATGGCATCTTCGTCTAAAAGTATTTCGTCGGTATGTTGGAAATGTGTTGCATTTTCTTTTGCTTCTTCCGCAAATTTTTGCAAGCTTGCAACATCCGTCGTATTCAATACAATATCAATCTGCATCACTTTTTGCAGCAATGCTGATACGGTATAAAATAATCGCTTCACCAGCCTCACTAGTGGAAAATGCGGTGATAAGAATTCTAAAGATAACAACAACGATTCGCATAGGGAAGGCTGCATATAACATGCTTGGCTATGTCCCAACATGTTATCAGTGTGTTTTACTGTACATTTGCGGATTTTAGGTAAGACTGTATTCAATCTACGTACGGATATATCACGCATGATAGTCAGAAACTTCTCAAACTTGTTCAAAACAATCTCGTCTGGAACTCTGCAATGCTCAGAACAATTCCACGCTCGAAAACCACGGCGAGTTTTTTTTGTAACAATTAACGGAAAAACATTCGTTGCTTTAGATTTGATATCCAAAGCAATAGGTTCGGTGATTTTTCTGGGATGAACGTAAGCAGTTTCTTCATAGTAAGGTTCAGACCGTGCTGTATGCTTCCTATTCGAGCCACATAGAGCAGCTATTCTACTATTAATATCACAGTTCGATACCGCTGATTGGAGCGTTAAACAAATTTCAGCTCTACGTTTTAGCTTTTGCAGCGCTTGCTTGAGGGCGAAAATCTTTTTACCTCTAAGTTTTAAATTCCATTTAATAATACGCTCAGCTTCGAAAAGACATTGATCCAACGAAAGCGAACGTAATTTTTTCATTAATAGATTAACGTACTCTCTCCTAGTATTCGACAATTTTATAGTATCATTGGTTTCGCGAATTCGGCAATACTTCCGGGATAATTGTTTTGCCTTCTGTAACTTAATTTTAATGTCGATGAACTGTTGAAAATTCCGGTGATTTTTGTCATTTGCACGAAATGTAATGCAATTTTGAGCTATAAGTTTTGGGCGTTTTGGAGAGTGCGGAAGCGCCGGACTATTGAACATTGAAAACTTTCGCTTTTTACATTGTTCCGTTATATTTTTTTTTATAATATACGAGGAACAAACCGAAGGCAAGACTTTTGATATTTGCTGATGATTATTGAGTTGTTTATCAATGGAAGTTAGATTCCTACACTTTTCGCTACGATCACTCAAGTTATTTTCGTCTATTATGAGTAAAGGGCTATTGGTAGAACATTTCGGAAGTTCTTGATGATTTCCAACTACAGAATCTATTAAACTTGAGTCCTTACGCTCATTCCTGTCACTAGAGTGATTAATCACGAGTTGAACAGTAGGGTTTTTTACTACGGTGACTAAAACTGTTTTACCATTCATATTATCGAAGTTTTCACCGTTTTTAACAATTTCCGGATCAGTTATGATCGTTTTAATCGACTCATAAGGTATTGTCTCAGGAGAAGTCACGGGCTGCAAACTGGAAACTTCACAATTTTTCGCTACTAGTGCAGAATTAAGTTTGCGAGGAATGTGGTTTATAACGCCTATAATAGTCGGCTCTTGGTTCATTGCATTCCCGTTGACACAATCATGAACTTTAGTTGTGTTAATTTCTTGAGAATGCTTACACATTTGTCGCCGATTTCGTTTTCCCAATCTGTTTTGCCTCTGTTTTCTCAACTGTTCCAAAGTGCATATTTTGACAGGATCGCCTTTCCTAACTATGCGCGGAAAATGACACAGGCTTCCTGTGTCAAATATGTCTAACAAATGTTGACGCATATTTCTCACATCGTACTCAATTTTTTCCGGTTTCACACCAAAAAAAAGCGATGTTGCGAAAGCAATAGCAAATACTCCACAGTCAACCGAATTGGGTTGATTTGTCACGACTGGAAATTTAACGGGACGCTGATCAAACGAATAGTTCGGAAACAAACGCTGGAGATATAACTTGTGATGTGGATGTAACTTCTTTTGGTTCATAGAATCAAATATGGAAATGTTGTGGGTATCGTAATAAGCGCACACCCAATGACCCCCTTTATTGTTGATTCCTTCTGAACTATGCAAAATTTGAATAAATTTACGATCAGCTCTCTCTTCAGTAATATTATGGGGTATCTGCACCTTCCATGTTTCTTGCATCACAAATTCAAATGCAGAGTGTTCCGCTAAAAGCCGGCCAAAGGTGTCGATATGATCTCCAGTGAGCCACTCGCCTCTAGATATAATCGTTCGATCCTCGATTTTTAATTTGTTCATATTCATAATTGGAATAGACAATCTATACTATTATTAACAGCCAATAGTAATAAATTTCAATCGCCAGTATAAACTTTCGTTATAGCGGACGTGACAGCTTTTGATATAGCGCACAAAGCAACTTTTGATATAGCGTACGTAGCTGCTGTTAATGTAGCGCACGTAGCAGCTTTAACTATAGCGCTTATAGCAGCTTTCGATATAGCGCACGAAGCAGCTTTTGATATAGCGCACGAAGCAGCTTTTGATATAGCGCACGAAGCAGCTTTTGATATAGCGCACGTAGCAGCTATTGAAAGAAGGTAAAGAAACAGGAGGTAGGAAAGAGAGAAGGTAACGAAAGGGGAAAAAATGTCTCCAAGGAATGTCTCCAGACGTGGGGAAAATCTGCAAAGAAAAAAATTAAAGCTGTCAGAGATAGGTACAACAAAATGCAAAATACAGTGTTCTTGTATTCTTTCTTTTGTTGAACCGAAATCGTGACGTATACGCTACCACTACTTATAGAAAATGGCCGGGGGAATCGGTAAACTTATCTCGGAGTCATTTTCTTGGTGTTATATACGAGGTGATCCATGTCACTTCAGCCAGTAACATTCCCGAAAAAAATTAATTAAGATGTTATTGATCAAGTCGAACGTCCGTTTCAGGGCAAAATATGCAAAAATCGTTTTTTCCTCAAGAAAAGGCACTCGTTATGTTATTTTTCAAAATTTCCCAAATTTGGGAAAACAATTTTTTTTTGGTTTATATAATGGGATTCTTAAACATCGTGTAGTGGGAGCTATTTTTTTTCCGTTTGAAGAGTGTGGAGCACTTATAATACGTTACCAGATTTTTACGATACGAATGATATATGCCATGCTAATCAAATATAAATAAAATAAAAAAAAATACCAAAAATTCGTTTTTTGAATTCACGATTTGAGGAAATTAAAAAAAAAATAACAAGTGTTTTTTCTTAAGAAAAAAAGCTTTTGCATATTTTGCCCTGAAACGGTCATGCTCAATATAATCTAAAATATTTTTTTGTAAGGCCATAAAAAGACGCACATTTTCGTTTTTTTTTTACAAATGTAAATACGTCTAATGCTGCCAAAGATACAGCTATTTGAATGGAAACATTTCAAAAAATATCGATCGTAGACAATAAAGGCATGAAGCAAAATTGTAGAGAGATGAACTTCCTTCAAGTTTATTGTCATTGATCTATGTGCTATACATAAAATTAAAAGTGATGCTGCTGTTATTCCATTTCGCCGATTTTTCATTCTGAATTATGTATAACAATATTGACCGATAAAGTGTATGGAGAACTATTGTGAAGATTTGCATTTCCAACAAAGTTGTATTCCCGCTATCATGTGCTAAAAATGATTTTTTCGGCCCGCTGCGCGGGTCGCATTCCGTCTGCGTCAGACAGAAAAATCGTATACACTTCACGGGAGTGAAATTGGACCACCTCAAACCGCGTGCTTCTCACCCTCGCCTTCCGCTCGGGTGACAATTCTGCCCGCGGTTTGAAGTAGTCTATTTTCACTCCCTAGGTGTGTAATATACTATTTCTTGCTCCCCTAGCCAAAAGTACGCACTTTCCGGCCGCATTTCAGGCCGGGAAGAGCATTTTTCGTGGCCGGCTGACTCGGCTAACTTCAGTGCGCTCTGACGATATTTTTGCGGCTGGTGGTGGTGAAGCCTGTATTCGTTGCCATGATTTTGTTTATTCGTTGCCAAGCATCATTATTTGCTTCAAGCGGGCGCGTATAGCGTAGCTTTCATCATTCATGTTATGCGCTATACTGCCATGAACCCGGACGAATAACATACATTTGTTCGTCCAGATGCAAAAACAGAAAATAATGTGACCGGACTAATAAAATGAATATGGTCGTCCGGAATAATGTTGTATTTCCAGGTTCCAGGTTCATAGGAAAGCAGCACACATTCATATAAATTGTCAAGTATAGCGGGAAATATTCATATAGAAATTGTTAACTATCATGGGACTTTAAATCAGACATTTATCAGCGAATTTTTTATTTGTTCTAATAATATTGTTGTATTATTGTGTGATATTGTCGTGTGTGTTTTTTACTTTTTGTTTATGTTTTTAATGCCCGCCCCGACCAGTAAAACCTCGGCTTCGCCTCGGTCCTGCAAAAGTCGGGCGGGCGCCCCCCCCCCCTCTCCCCCTCACGATTGCTAGTAATTATTGAACGTACTTTCGGCTACGGGATCAAGAAAAATAGTATACAACCCACGGCCCAAATGTTAGATGCCAGGAAATCCAACTTTCGGGTCTAGGGTCGTAATATACTATATTTTAGAAAATTATGCTTTTTTAATTCCGGTTATTTTTTGTTCAGATACATCTTGAAAAATATTAACCCCGACGATTCAGCACGGAATGCGGAATTATGAGAAATTGAATACCAAACGCGTTCGTTCTCATCAACTTATGCGCTGAAAGTGACATTGTAAATCACGTAGTTTTTCCATTGTAATCTTTCTCGGATATACCCCGAAAATTTTCGTCCAAACGTCGAAGTATATGAGGCAAAATTGTGGAGAATTCTGACTTTCTAACCTAAAACGAAATTGCCAGCAATAATATTTAAACCAATCGAAGAAAACCGAAACTGGTCTGAGTGAGGCTCGATCCCAGAATTCGAGCCTAGAGCGCTATCGACTGCGCTACCAGACATTCTATAAATAATAACTGAGACAACCAAACTATTTACATTATAGAATACCTGGTAGCGCAGTAGAGTTCCGAATTCAAACTGCGAGAGGCAAGAGATCGAACCACTTTTTTCCTATCTTATTCCGGTTTACTAATTCTACACCCGTTGGTTACAAGAAATAGAAATAACTAGACCGGTTTAGTTGGGTGTTATGTACTTCTTCTTCTTCTTCTTCTTCTTCTTCTCTTCCTAAATGGCTATTTCCCACTGAGGGCATGTGCTACCAATGTGTTATGTCTGTTTCCACGCATTTTAACATCGGATTTTACTACATCCGCTGTTACTAAATTGGAATAAAAGCGCCATGTAAACGTAGTCATTGAATGAAGTTGAAAAAATACAGATACAGATAAATACATCAGTTCATGGGAAGGCCCTGTTGCTAGCGGAACAGATGCGGTCGTAATTCACCGCTGCGAGTCCACCAATATTCGCCTCTATCCGTAACTTTTGGTGGCTTTTTTTTTCAAAATTTGTTCGGATTTTTTATTCACAAGATTATTTGTTCAGTTGATCAATTTATCTTAATTGTTTCAATTTGAAAATTTAATTCAATCACGTTTTTTTCGTTGTTTTTGGTAAAAACTTTCGATAACAGTAAATTAAATATATTTTAATCACTGTACGAAAAAAGTTTTTTCCATTATAGAAATAATAAACAAGTGTTGTTAATAATTCATTTACAGTTATCAATGAAAAATATCTGTATAAAAATAGATGTCACATATTTTATTTTTTATATCTTTGGTTGATATGAAAAAATGAAAAAAGTTGATTTTTTTCTATTATACCCTCATCTTATAACATATGTATAATAAACAACATATCACAAGATTATTTGTTCAGTTGATCAATTTATCTTAATTGTTTCAATTTGAAAAATCAATTCAATCACGTTTTTTTCGTTGATTTTTGGTAAAAAGTTTCGATAACAATAAATTAAATATATTTTAATCAATGTACGAAAAAAGTTTTTTTCCATTATAGAAATAATACCCTAGGAAAAAAAAGGTTGGGACAAGTACATTGATGGTCCCTCGTTTGCTAATAAATCCATCCATAAAAAAACTTTAAAAAAAATTTTCTTTAAAAATTGTCAAAAAAATTATTTTATAAAAAAAAATACAGTACAATTCGAAAAAAATTTCACAAATCTAGAAAAAACATTATGTTTAAAAAAAAAATATTCTGTATCTATTTTTTAAAGTTCAAAAAAATCAAATAACAAGTAAAATATAAAAAACCGAAAAATCGCGTTTGAAATCATTATGCAAACCGATGCCTCATCCTTCTTATTTGATTCGAACAGCTAAATCAATTGAAAAAAATTCCATCTAATTTACGTGCAGCATTAAAATTTATTATATCAATTCGAGGCCAAGTATTTTCTAATGAATTGAAAAAAGTTACCACTTGAATTACGTACAGCACTAAAATTTATGATATCAATCAGTGGACAAGTATTTTATTAGTAACTCCAAATTTTGACATTATTAAAATGTTCTAAGAAGCTTTTAAATCCAAAAAAAATTACATGAAAGCTAGTCATTCGTTACTCTATGGTGGCAAAGACTTATAAGAAAATCGATTTTTCTCAGACTTTCAGGATCCTTTGGTATTATTCACAAAATTCAACGTCGATTGGATCGATACAAATTATGTTTAAATATGTGTTAAAAGTACTTGTCCGGCCCATCACTTTCCGTTTAAATTGTTTATCCAAATAAAAATCAGGGCTTGTCTAGAACTGATGGTTCACAAGTCACAAGTATTCATGCAGAGGGAATTGAGAGAATTATCTTCACGTAATTTTTACTTAGTTGCACTAATTTAATAAAAAACGGAAACAAATTATTCTGCAATATACAAGGGATTTTATTCTGCATCGATAAATGAAACAAATTGTACATAATATATATGTTCAAGCTTCCAAAATAACTCTCCAGTTTATATTCAATGATGTCAATTTTTACTTCCTACTTATTCTTCCAGCGAACGAATTCCATACGGACTAAGAACTAACCTCTACTATTATTAAAAGCATTAAACTAATAATGAATCGCATTTCAACAAATTTTTAACCAGATTCTGCCGTACAATTTCATTTTTTTATGATTGATTTTTTATTGAATGAATAGTGATGGGCCGGACAAGTACTTTTAACACATATTTAAACATAATTTGTATCGATCCAATCGACGTTGAATTTTGTGAATAATACCAAAGGATCCTGAAAGTCTGAGAAAAATCGATTTTCTTATAAGTCTTTGCCACCATAGAGTAACGAATGACTAGCTTTCATGTAATTTTTTTTGGATTTAAAAGCTTCTTAGAACATTTTAATAATGTCAAAATTTGGAGTTACTAATAAAATACTTGTCCACTGATTGATATCATAAATTTTAGTGCTGTACGTAATTCAAGTGGTAACTTTTTTCAATTCATTAGAAAATACTTGGCCTCGAATTGATATAATAAATTTTAATGCTGCACGTAAATTAGATGGAATTTTTTTCAATTGATTTAGCTGTTCGAATCAAATAAGAAGGATGAGGCATCGGTTTGCATAATGATTTCAAACGCGATTTTTCGGTTTTTTATATTTTACTTGTTATTTGATTTTTTTGAACTTTAAAAAATAGATACAGAATATTTTTTTTTTAAACATAATGTTTTTTCTAGATTTGTGAAATTTTTTTCGAATTGTACTGTATTTTTTTTTATAAAATAATTTTTTTGACAATTTTTAAAGAAAATTTTTTTTAAAGTTTTTTTATGGATGGATTTATTAGCAAACGAGGGACCATCAATGTACTTGTCCCAACCTTTTTTTTCCTAGGGGAAGTTTATGGTTTGATATCACGTATTTTTTCTCTAAAGTTCCTTATTTATGTTCAGTTGACTATAGGATTTTAGTTTAAATTTCTACGAATTATTTATGATTTTCAGCTTATAACGTTGGTTTTCACGAAAAAAGACCTATTTTTCGTCAAAATAGTACTGAAAATATTTCGTCACAGGTCTGTCCTTGGACTTTGAGGATTTTTTTCCATGTACTCTAATATGTTTTGTCAATTAGGAACCCAAGAGCACGGTGGAAAGCAGGTTGGAGGCCGAGATATGTTTTTCGGCTTGTAACTTTGGTTTCCACGAAAATAGACCTATTTTTCGTAAAAATTGTATTGGAACTATTTCGATAGAGGTTTGTTCTTGGACTTTGGTGATTTTTCTCCTTGTCTTCTAATATGTTTCGTCCATTGGGAACTCAAGAGCATGGAGCAATGCGTGTTGCGGCCCGAGATGTGATTTTCAGCTTATAACGTTAGAAAAAAGAAAGGAAAAGAGGAAAGATAGATCAAATTCAAGACTCAACAAATCCAACAGAATTGGCCATTTTTAAATGTCGCTTTTGCATTCTGCATCTAGACATTTTCGTGTCTTCCAAAACGTACCCCCGACGAAATATATTTCCAAAGTTTGCAAGTGGCCGCTGCGATCCAATTATCTACAGTTTGATAGTTGCCGAAAAAAGGCACCTGGAAACATTTATTATGTTAGAACTCAAAGAAGCAAAAAAAACTGAGCGTACTTAATTCAACAGAGCAACGGAATTCAAAGACGTTTAAGGTACCTGCATTGGTTGTGGAGGTAAACAATTTAATTTCAGGATAATTTAGAAATAAATTTAGAAATTCAGAAATTCAGCATAGAATTTAGAAAAAGGAAAATTAAGTTAATTAGTAAAGCTGAAGACTTTTGGGATGAATTTTTGAGATTATATGTTACGGTTGGAGTAAAAAATTTAAATGATGGGCACACATGCTGCGACACAAACATATGAAAGTTTGCAGGTATTCGCTCCATACCGCCGTATTGGCACACATGCTGCACCACAAAAATATGAAAGTTTGAAGGTTTTCGCTCCATACCACAGTAATACATTTTCAATACTATTTGAAAAGAAACACCTTAAAACTTGCTGAACCAAGTTCCATTACATATTACCATAATCAAAGATAAGGGGTGATCCGTAGCATATATATCTATCCACAGAAATTTCAGAGTTCGCAGGTATCTGCTGCGGTTCAATGTATCTGCGCAATGAGCTTCGAAGACAGCAATTTCAAATCTATCCATAAATGAGCAACTGAAGACTTTTATAATCAATTTTTTACTTCATATATATGTTACGGTTAGAGTCAAAATGTAAAATGAATGGCACAGTATATAAATTGTATAGTTTGCAGATTTTCGCTGTATTTCAATGATCCGAATCTACAGCATTGTCAAAAGTCATGATGTCCCATTAAAATGACATAGCGCACATTGCATTCAGAAATTCTGTAAGTTTCTGGGGATGTTGGTAGGCATTATATTTGATCACATCCAAAACTGAGCAACTGTAGACTTATCGGAATGAATTTTTTTTATAATAATTCCATATTTGTAGTTAGTTTCCAAATTTATCACTCGACAGACCTAATGGGAAAAGAATAACTACCCAGTATACCAAGACCAGAAAATTTTTTGAAAATCTGATTTACAAAATGTGCAATTCAAGATTATGGTTAGAAACCTCTCGAATCATGTTACCACAATCATCATGAAGAAGGAGTAGAAAATCATAGGACACATATTAGGGAACGAATTAATAATATGAATCGATCCGCTGCAAACTGATGGGGTGGAAACAAGGATCGGAGAGGGCAGAGCCAAACTGAATATCAAGCAAAATATGGGAATGTATATATATAATGTTGACACAAGAAATAAATTAGAAAACATTTATTCAAGTAAAGTTTCTAATATCATTCTAACAGTTCCGTGTTTTTGTTCTATTTATTCGTATGTATAACCTATTTACACATGATATATAACCACGCCAGTGACGATATATTCGCACTGGACAATATTTTGTAATCTGGTTTAATTGAAGGATTATTTCAGTCAACACTTATTTCCAATCGAACGAAATAATGAAATCTTGAAAAGTTTCGTTGACATATGCATCGCGCATTTTTTATATTCTTTTTCACACACACATCACAGACTACATTTACGCGGCCGCTTTGATACCGGTTTAATATATCATAAATTTTAACAAAATAAATAGTTATATGCACTTCTTTAGATGACGAAAATTATTTTTTTATTGATCCCGCACGCACTTCGTAATGTCGAAACTCTGTTCATGCGATCAAAAACTGACACACGGTTTGTATATATATATGTATATCGATCGAATTTATGACTGCTGTTACCAGCTGTGCTGCGTCGTGTGCTACGTTATGAAGTTGACGTCAGATTTCCAATCATCAACAACTAATTTCAACAACCAATCACAACGTCTAAAAATGGATGTCGTCAGATCCAACCAATCAGAAACTCGATAGCATCAAAGTGCCTTTGATGGTGTTATACTATAATATACAGACACATAAATTTTTGAATGTGTTGGTAACTTTTGCATAATCTTGAGCCCGTGCAAAGTTTTTTCTCAGCAATTACGCCACCAATAATGCTGATTTTGGGCTCATTCGATAGAGAATTTCTCAATTAGCTGAAAGTTCAATTTACAAAGTCGTACATAACTCATAGGCTTCGCAATTAAAGAAAATCACATGCCAATTTTACCCCCACCACCGCGAATCGTTTTATTCAGAGAAAGTATAGTCTCGGCGAGAGCTTCGGGCCAGCAGACGACAAGGCTGTCAATGTACTTGTCCCGAGACTCTACCGAGTCTCTTGATAAACAAGTTTTGTTAATAATTCATTTATACGGTCAGTTATCAATGAAAAATATCTGTATAAAAATAGATGTCACATTTTTTATTTTTTATATCTTTGGTTGATATGAAAAAATGAAAAAAGTTGATTTTTTTCAATTATACCCTCATCTTATAACATATGTATAATAAACAACATATATATCATAAAAAATAAGGAATAAAGTCCAATAATGATTAACGTCATGTAAATGAACAACTTGCAAAGTATAATACAAGATATGAAGAAGTTAGTGTAAATTGCAAAAATCAGCTTACACCGAACAGCAATTACACCGGTTGTAACAAAAAACCGAACAGAAACGTATATATCATAATAAAATAAGATAAGAAATAAAGTCCAACAATGATTAAGTAAATGAACAAACTTGCAAAGTACAACACAAGATATGAAGAAGTTAGTGGAATGTTGCTAAACAAACTCACACCGAACAGCAATTGCACCGGTTGTAACAAAAATATAACTTAACATAGAAAATTAGCTTCTGAAAAGCAAATTATCACTTTTTGTCAGGCTATCTCAGAACAGTCCTGTGTTTATTCTATTCTTTAAAATAAGAAATTCCACCGTCAAGTTCATGATAATCCTCAGTGCTCTCAGAAAACTTGGTCGACTGGCTTCAATTTGACAAATTTGACAAATTAACAAACACAGATATTCCGGAATACCAAAAGTTTCACTGGTTGACCGATCAAAATGCAAATTTGGCTCAACAAAACTATACTGAATGTTGTTGATAAACATATGATCTACCGAATATTTTCCTATTATATGACCTATTTATTATATGGCACACCAGGGTTGAGCAGATTTGTTTAACAACTCATGTATTGTTCTGACTTGAATGTATTTTGAGTAACACTGTCGCGAAGTTGATTTTTTAATGTAACTATGGCGAAACTAGGAATTCGAACAAATCTGTGTGTAAAAATTTCAGTTATTGTTTGTGAGTCGCAGCGAACACTATTTTGTCAAAACAGAATCTTTCTCCGATTATCAAAGAAAAGTAAGGTTTTGACTTCTATTTAAATTTATTGAAATTAAATTTCACTCATATTTATTTGTTGCAATAGTATTTTGAGCATATGAATTTTCAGTCACCCTCAATGAATAAAATGTGGGTGTGAAAACTTTTACTGATACTGAAAGACAGCGACAAAACTTTTTTTAATATTCATCTAAAAAACTGATACTGAAAAACATCGATAGAACTTTTTTTTATATTCATCTAACATCGATAGAACTTTTTTTTATATTCATCTAAAATACTGATACCGAAAGACAGCGATAGAACTTTTTTTGATATTCATCTAAAATAAAAGTGTGGCTGCGTTTTATTTCCTCCTTTACTATGTGTTTATCATGCTCAATGAAAAAAATATCACAACTAGAGAAACTGAACCGCAGTTCATTCTGGAAAAAAGCGAAAGTATTGTCTATTGAGAACCGCAAAAGAAAATCATAAGTGATTACTTCTATAAATGCAACCTTTTTTGACAGCAGAGGCTGAAATGCAGTGAAAATATACCTGACCGTAGACTCTATTTATGTTGATAAATCATGCACTCTTGCTCGAATTGAAAGGCAGCAATACAAGACTCATTATTTTCATCTCTCTGGCAACCAACAATGAAGCATTCTTGAAATATAAAATCAGTTCTCAAAATAAAGTATAATATGAGGATTTTTATTACCTTTGGATTGGAAAGGAGTAAATTACATTGAGTGTTGACGGACGATTTGAACACATTCAAAATATTTCCTTCGCTGATTTGTTACCATCGAGGTATAGATGAAGTCAGATCACCTGCGAATGAGTAATGTTATTTCCTACATATTCCGCTATAAACGAAACAACCTCGAATATTATAAAAAAACCCCATATAAATATATTTTCACAAATCAATTTTACTGTCAACTTGAACAGTGCGTGCAAATTCCTTTTTTTAATTACATTTTTTTGATATAACGGAACACTTTCCATACTTTTCCATGCTAAATTAACTTTGATATAAAAAATAAAAATTAACATGCTCTGTGCTTAATCATGGTATCATTATGAAAAAACGAACAATGTCCATGTATTATTCTTCTACTTCATGAATATCAAAGAAAATGTTCCTATGAATCCCTTGATTCATAAAAATTATTACTTCGTACCCAATTATGTATTCGGACACCATTCGATTAAGAAAAAGAAGAGAGAAATATGATAAATACTCACGAATTATCCATCCAAAACCGTACACATCATCAGATATACATAGCCTTACGACGAACTGAAGTTAATAAAAACGAAAACACTTATCACTTCTGACTGATCTCTGTGTATGAATCGATGAGTTTCAAAAGTTCCAATGAGGAAAAGATTGATTTTTAACGAAAATAAGGAATTATTCACAGAAATAAGGAAAATGTTTACAACGAACTGTTAACACTGTATCAAGAGTGTTATATATAACGGTTATAACAAACAAATTAGCCATGGCATAAAACTTCTATTGAGCGACTCTTCATATTGTAGTTCAGACTTCTGCCGACAGGTCGCTACCTATCGAAATATACAACTAGTATCGGTTTGAAACAACTGACTCGTGATAAAGACAGCTATTCAAAAGCTTTTTGAAATAATTGAATAATAAAATTTGGAAGAAAATATGTTTTGTCGTTTTTTATGCTGTGGTACCGGTGAATTACGATTGAGTTTGAGCGCCCTCTGCACTATAATTGGGTAGCCAGACAGTTCAACTTCGGCGCCCTATTCCAACTTTTTATGCCCGTTTTCTCCAACGTTAATCTGAGTTTAAACTCGGTTCATCCTACCTCGAAACTATATTAAAAAAATTGAACTGAGTTTAAACTGCGTCGGAGAAAACGGCCATAAAAAATGACCGATTTGTGACCGATTCATTAAAATGGCCGCCGTTTGTTTCTCGTAGAATTTCGAGTTTGTAACAACGGTTTGTTTAAACAAAGACTAAAAAAGTAAATGAAAGAAATAATAGAAAAATTGACACGAGAATATAATTAAATTTTTTATTATATTGGCATAAAATATGTGCGTGTGTAAGTTTTCAATAAGAAAATGTATTGAATACAGAAATATAATATAAAAAAACTGACAATTGTTTACATGTATATGCACTAGTCGAGATGGCTTTTATGAGAGTGAGATCATTACAATTAACAAAAAAAAACGAAAAACATGTATAAAATATGTCAAACAAATTTGATATTGAATAATAAAAATTTAATTATTACGTTAATCTTGTGTTGTGACGCGCGACTGAAATAAAAACATGCCCAAATAAAATTATAATCAAAACAGTTAGCAAAATTTGTGACCAATTCGTGACCATTCAAAAAATGACGGTCATTTTGCAACTATGTAGACGAATTCCGTCATTTGACGCAGTCAATTGACGTTAAACAAAAAGACGGTCATTTTGACTTTGAAAAAACGCTTTAAAAAAAATGACGTCGCAAGACCGTCAAATGACGGTCATTGTAGTGTCATTTGACCAGACATGAAAATGACCGTCCTTTCGCAACTCTAGGACCGTGCTGTTGTCTTTCAACGGGAGTATAAGTGCTCATCATGCGGAATGCCATTTCGTGATTTTTTGGTATACCTGAAAAACTGAGAAATCTAATTTGAATTTTTCTTTTTTTCGAATTCTACTGTTCCTCTAGCGCGTACCAGCGTGAGTAGAATAATTTTTTAAAATGTACCAGGTGATTTATAAAAACAATATAAAATTTAATTATTACGTTAATCTTGTGTTGTGACGCGCGACTGAAATAAAAACATGCCCAAATAAAATTATAATCAAAACAATTAGCAAAATTTGTGACCAATTCGTAACCATTCAAAAAATGACGGTCATTTTGCAACTATGTAGACGAATTCCGTCATTTGACGCAGTCAATTGACGTTAAACAAAAAGACGGTCATTTTGACTTTGAAAAAACGCTTTAAAAAAAATGACGTCGCAAGACCGTCAAATGACGGTCATTTTAGTGTCATTTGACCAGACATGAAAATGACCGTCCTTTGGCAACTCTAGGACCGTGCTGTTGTCTTTCAACGGGAGTATAAGTGCTCATCATGCGGAATGCCATTTCGTGATTTTTTGGTATACCTGAAAAACTGAGAAATCTAATTTGAATTTTTCTTTTTTTCGAATTCTACTGTTCCTCTAGCGCGTACCAGCGTGAGTAGAATAATTTTTTAAAATGTACCAGGTGATTTATAAAAACAATATAAAATTTAATTATTACGTTAATCTTGTGTTGTGACGCGCGACTGAAATAAAAACATGCCCAAATAAAATTATAATCAAAACAATTAGCAAAATTTGTGACCAATTCGTAACCATTCAAAAAATGACGGTCATTTTGCAACTATGTAGACGAATTCCGTCATTTGACGCAGTCAATTGACGTTAAACAAAAAGACGGTCATTTTGACTTTGAAAAAACGCTTTAAAAAAAATGACGTCACAAGACCGTCAAATGACGGTCATTTTAGTGTCATTTGACCAGACATGAAAATGACCGTCCTTTTGCAACTCTAGGACCGTGCTGTTGTCTTTCAACGGGAGTATTAGTGCTCATCATGCGGAACGCCATTTCGTGATTTTTTGGTATACCTGAAAAACTGAGAAATCTAATTTGAATTTTTCTTTTTTTCGAATTTTCCTCTAGCGCGTACCAGCGTGAGTAGAATAATTTTTTAAAATGTACCAGGTGATTTACAAAAACAATATATATTGAAAAATGTGCACAAATTTGTTTACATCCTTCTTGATGTTATATCATCTCAGCCACGCCTCCATGAAAAATCTTAATTCCCAATAAACAATGAAAATGAAAAAAATTCAAACACTATACCACTATAGTAAAAAGAAGAAAACATAGAAACCTTCTGCTACGGCACGTATCAGAATCGCTGCTGACGCACTAAGCTTCTTTGCGGAACTGTATCAGAATTATAAACAAGATCGTCATCGTTTCTGTTAAACACTTCTTTATATAAATGATAAAAATAATGGGAAATCAATGTAAACATTTCGTTTATTTTAAAACTATAAAGCTTTATTTATTGATCTTTAACGGTCTAACGAGAATGTGTACCACGTACCACTTCCGGTGAAGTGAAAATTGTACAACGCCATCTGGTTTTTTATTCATACCCCAATCTTAAAAGAAGTACTTCCGCGGTTTCACTTTCTCGTAATCACTGGACCACTTAAGACGTAAGTAGCCTTTGTTGATAATAATCCGAATTGAGTAGCATATATTATATCCGAATTGAGTAGCATATATTATATATATATGATTTTCACAACGAATAATAATTGTTATTCTTTTCTAGATTGTTGGAACGAGCAAAATGGTCCATGATATGGTAGTGGATAACGAACCGAGCGGCAAGGGCGAGGCACATTCTGGAGCTGGAGCTCCGCCACCACAGCAGCCTGCTGGAGTTCCACCACCACAGCAGCCTGCTGGAGCTCCGCCACCACAGCAGCCAGCTGAGGAGCAACCCCTGCAACATCCTGGGGAGCAGCGAGAAGGCGAGCAGCTTGAGGAGAAAAAAAAACGTAAGTGAAAAGAAAGTTGAAAATAAAAATCTAATTCCTTATTCCTTTTCCTTATAAAAAAGTTCTTCGATTTTAGTACACAGTAAAGCACAGTGCAACACAATACCGATGTAAGAAGTGAGCACTGTATTGCACTGTGCCAAGTGTGCTTCGATTGATTAGAATGCACCCAAGGTATTAGTCCCAGCGTTGTCATGATAAACCGTGCTTTCGAATAAAAACAAAACCAGACCTGGTTGCCTACTTATTTACAATCAAGACTGCGGTTCAGTCTGGCTCTCTATTTTGTTGGGAAGCAGCCTCTGTTAAAATAGGATACACCCAACGCAATGGAACATAGTACTCACCACTTCCAGTTCATTTTGTGTTGCATTTCCTTTGTATTTGAACTAAGTGGAGAAACTTCCATTTGTAAACTTGGCGTAAACTCTCTCATGCTATTTCCATGATGAACCTCAAATAGCAAACTTTGGTTCTCCATTTCAGGCACTGCGATACACTATTCGGTATGAATTTTTAACTGCGAAGACCCTCTACAAGGTGTACGCTGTACCCAAAATGAGAAACCAAGGTGCTTATCCATTTTTACAGGGCACATTTGATACAATACAACACAGTACTTGCTATGTTAGCATTGTGTTTAATTGTACACCAAGCAGGGGAACTTCAAGTTTTCTATATATTAGATTTGGTGTAACTGACCCATCATGTGGCTATGCGGAACCTGAAATATAAAATCTTGGTTTTCTATGCGTTAGATAGTTTTTATTATATTCATTGGGCAGTTTATGCCAGGATATGAAGGCAGATTTTTCTCAAAATTACTTCTGTTTCCCGTCGAAAATCCTTAAAACAATTTATTTGTCAATTTTAGATCGAGGCACGAGAGCGGGCTGGCGGGTCCGCCAGCAAATGAAAATAAACTTTGTCGCCCAGCTCAACGAGCGGGTGGGGACGATAATGGCCGAAAGGTACCGCGGTCATCAGCGACGTGGTCGTGGCGGCCGGGGACGAGGTAAGGAAAATTTACATAATTGAACACATATGTAGACAATTAACATTTTATTTTCAAAAAAAAAAATCATTCGCACAGTATTCTCATTGTTTTTCATTTTTATCTGTTTTAGGCTCATCATGATGTCCCGGTGTTTTTTTTTTTTTAATTTCAAAATAAATAATAAATTGATATAAAGTTATAAATCTTTCGTTTTCATAATTTTCTTAATCTCCTATCATGATGTCCCGGTGTTTTTTTTTTTTAATTTCAAAATAAATAATAAATTGATATAAAGTTATAAATCTTTCGTTTTCATAATTTTCTTAATCTCCTAATTCCGTGTTGTCTTTTTTCTCAATTTTCGTATATAATTATTAAGAAGTCTTATTCTGTGAGAATGATCTACGCGAGAAAATAATCTATCTATCCGAGAAAATGACAGTTGGATAAATGTTGAAAATTCGGAACATTTGCGATTGTTGAGCGATGCTGGCATTCAGAAATTTTAACGGAAATAATTGATAATCAATAAATAGAACGTATATGACAGTGAAAGAATTTGGCTGGGGGAATCCCAGCCAAATCCCACTACCTTTACTGAACATCAGTGAATTATCGGCCGTCGGTAACTTTTAAAAATTATCATCAAATTTTTTGATCAAACTTATTTTCCGTTCTGTAATCTGTAATAATAAAGAACATAATTGAACTCACTTTAAAATTATACAAAACTTGACTGGGACTCGCAGCAAAAATGAGACTATAAACGGATGTAAAGGAAACAAATCAACAGAGTGTGGAATGCGAAATTGGAACAGTGGTTGATCTGTCGTAAAATACTCCGTGAATAATGCTCTTTAATGTATGCTGGATCTCGATGTCCAAACTCCCAAGACCATCGTTCGGCATGTACGTCGCCATGAAACGATGGATAACACCCAGATGCGCTAGTAGCGGCTGGTTCAATTCTAACTTACGAATTCGAAACTCGACCAACTAGAAATTAAAAAAATCTTAGTTCATTTGCCTTTACGTGTTGTCCTTTTGATAGTGAATTTTTACAAATACAATTGAAACGTTCAAAACATTTGAAGCACTTTCGACAACAAAAGTATTTAAGCAAATTCTACTTACATCTCTCACAATTTACCACTTCGGTTCGTTTTTCGGAAACTGAAAACCGAATAGCTTGCCTTGCTACGCCAGACTTATCAGCACGACCAGCAACAGGACCGCGAAGCATATCCTATTTTTCACCATTTTTCCCATCATCGTAACCAGAGGATCTAAGAAAATGCGGAAAGAATAATTATGTTTTTGATTAATCATCGAGAAAAAAAGCTTATTGCTAATTCACGAGCTGAATTGCTACTTTGAATGATTCGAAATGTATATTTTCAATCACTTTTGACTAAAATATCCTGACAAATGAATAAAATTATATCTCAAGTTACTTATGATAAGAGAATAGATAAATTCTCACCCAAATATTTGTTGACACCGAGAATATTGAGGATTCGAAGATACCAATAAGTACAATCGATGCAATACATGCCACGTGCAATGTCGAAAGTACCCGATCACAACCGTAATATGAGACCGATTTGGAATAATATTATTGCCGCTGCGTCGCAAGGATTCCCCATTTTCCACGCCCAGACGCTGAACTTGTGCGATAATTTGGCGGGTTCGAATGTCGCGATTTCTCGTACTTTTTCACAACCGAGTGTGCATATGTATGCAATCTCATAAATTTCAGCCCATGATGGACAATCGGCCATGCGGATGAGAATGCAATACGAGAAGAGTAGTATCATATAACCAATCTGTAATTAAATAAAATTATTTTTCACCACAAAATAACAGCACACAGTTTTGTGATGAATAATGGCTATTAATCTCAGTTTGAAGCTTAATTTACTGCGTTGACTTCCGTGCTCATATCGCTTAGTCAATTCCATCTAAAGTGAGCTCGAATATTAGTTTTCCAACTTTATTCTTCAAAAACGTGACAAAATTTATTTTATTATGACTCTTTTCAAAATCAAGTCATCTTTCGATCCTATTAACTTCGAAATCACTCTTTTCAAAATCGAGTCATCCTTCTATCCTAACAACTTCGAAAATTCGTCGTTCGCCACAGAATAAAACAAATGTTTCAACTCACAGCATTGGCCCAAAATTTGGTGATTTGTAATATTCAGAAAAGAATTCATACGCCCGATGAAGATTATCGTCGTTATCGGTTGGTATTCTTTCGTTTTCCTTAACAATTTTTTCTTTCACGATAGCTGGATTGTGGTCGCTGCCAATGAGAGCCTGTGGGAAAAGAGTGCATTACGAGACAGAAAAAAGCAAGTAAAAAAGAACGGGGAAATAGTGTCCAGTGTTGAAACACCAGTTTTATTTATATCAATTGGTTAGAAAATTTCGTACGCTCGGTTAGTCGATTCCGTTAACACCAACAAAAGTCAAAATGTTACAGACAATCGTGAATTTGACGTTGCAAACAACCATCATGAGTATTAGACAATTTCAAATATTGTATTTTATCAATTTTTTCAACCTTTCCTTGTTTAACCAGCTCGATACGAAAATTCGGGAGAATCGAAGGGTATAGCTCAACATCCGGTCCCGGGGAAATCCCCTGTTTCGAGTCGCTCGCCTCATTCTCATCCTCCAAAGCAATGAGATTTCTGAATCTGTGGCATGAGTTGGAGTTCCTCCCGAGTCTTGAACTGGAGCCTCGTTATGTTATAAGCCCGAGCACAACCTGCAATTTTCGGTTCCAGAAAAAATCAACTTTTTTGTTAGAAAAGTAACTAACTAAAAACGAAACACAACGTGACAAAGAAATTTTGTTTTTTTTCAATATGACGAAACAAAAATCTAACAATTCCAAAGCTGTAAATAAAAAAATGCTTCTTTGAACCTGATTTTAACCCATATGTATTAGAATCAATAATTAATAAAATATTTCGTTTCCTATAGTCAAATGCAATCATTTTATTTTTTCGGTTCAACTGTAAATAAAGCTCAATCAAAGGACAATCAAATGTCCGATCAAATATTATTGAAACTTCATAGTGATAATCACTGAAATATAAGATGATTCTTTTCTATGTTGTTTCCGATATATGTACTTCTACTCGATTTCACAATAAATAAATTTGATTCAAAAATCACATTATTGTTGTGG
Source organism: Venturia canescens (assembly GCF_019457755.1). Lineage (NCBI taxonomy): Eukaryota > Metazoa > Arthropoda > Insecta > Hymenoptera > Ichneumonidae > Venturia > Venturia canescens. The sequence goes on from NC_057425.1 coordinate 23,867,396, forward strand.
AATACATAAGGCAAAGATCACTTTCGTAATATATTAGCAATACAGTCTCATCAATGGTTTCTTTCCATTCTCTGTCTTATAAACACACCTGAATTATCGATGAAGTATATTCCACACTCACTGATAGTTTTGAAATTGTGATAAAATATTTCGCATATAAAATCATTTCCTAATAGTCAAATGCAATCATTTTATTTTTTCGGTTCAACTGTAAATAAAGCTCAATCAAAGGACAATCAAATGTCCGATCAAATATTATTGAAACTTCATAGTGATAATCACTGAAATATAAGATGATTCTTTTCTATGTTGTTTTATGTACTTCTACTCGATTTCACAATAAATAAATTTGATTCAAAAATCATATTATTGTTGTGGAATACATAAGGCAAAGATCACTTTCGTAATACATTAGCAATACAGTCTCATCAATAGTTTCTTTCCATTCTCTGTCTAATAAACATACCTGAATTATCGATGAAGTATATTCCACACTCATCGATAGTTTTGGAATTGTGAATTTAAAAAAATACTTACCCAATATTATGTTTGCTGATATTCTCAGTGACCCTATAGATGGTAATTCATGTCCATGAGCCTTATCGTGCCTCAGATTGACGATCCATTCAGGAATTTTCAATTGCTTGGCAATTTGAAACATGGATATTTTGTTTTGTGTGTCCAATGTTTGAAATTTGATCCAAAATCTCATTATCCAAAATCTCATTATCGTTGTGAAATACATAATGCAGAGATCATTTTTGTTGTACATTGACTATACAGCCTTATCACTGTGTTCTTCCCAGTCTCTGTCTCGTAAACACACTTGAATTATTGATAAAGTATTTTTCACACTCACCGGTAGTTTTGGAATTGTGAATTTAAAAAAATACTTACCCAATATTATGTTTGCCGCTATTCTCAGTGACCCTATAGATGGTAATTCATGTCCATCTTTTGGTTTTTGTGTATCTATTGGTTTTTCATGTATAATTACGGATTTTCATCTCAACAGATACAGACACCAAATTTTCGAAAACGTTCGAAATATTAATTTTCCTTGTTTGCATGTAAATTAACCAAGCTCACCGTAAATTATTATCTTCGAGTCCATCGCAAAGTGCAGATGCTGAAAACAATTTACCCCGAGATTTGGGGGTTATGATAACATTCTTCCTTTTTCTTTCATCTATTTTTATGTCAATGAAAAATACACACGGTTAAAGGAATAAGGTGAAACAAAAGGGAGCGATAATGAAAATCCTCGAAATGCCCCTTTTTTGACAACTGTAAAATAATAAAGATGGAAAAATAATGTTAGAGCACGTCGTTTGACGTTCTCAACGAATTCAGACTGTCCTAACGGCATACTAACGGGTCCGACCGTTCCGAGAGAGAAGTACATCTATGCTAACGTCTTTTTCTATTTGATTTGTGCGCACGCGCATTTTTTGACAATCGCTCTACCGTTGTAAGGGTTGTAAGGAGCTATATAAAATTAGCCCCTCGATTTTGACTTTTACCATTGTTTTTTTATTCATTCTGATTGTTTGGCGTTAGTTTGTGAATGGTTGATTCATTTAAACGTTTGTTTGACAATATTTGTTGACAAACAAACGAAACAAAAAATAGCGTTAAATTAGCCGCTACTGTTTTAAAATTGATTTTTTCACACGCCAATCGATTCGGAATCGTTTGTTTGAAACAAATAATATTGTTTGAACGTTTGTTTGATCATTGTTTATCCGAGAAATGGATAAATCAAATGTTGTCAAAATCATCCCGTTGTGGCGCTTAGCGACGAACGTAACCTATATATAATTCATGTTGTGAGTGTGACAAGACCAGACAAAACCCAGGAATCGAAGAATTTTTAGAGGACACATGGTCATGGAGAAAATCACCACTCCATAATATTCTCGGATCGATCAATAACACTCTGGCTCATGAATACAACGGCATCAAAATGTGAGTTTTAAATGTATTCAAATATTTCCGACTATAGACATGCCACTATAGTTCGCAGTTTTGTAATTGCGTCACTTTTGGTATTACAGTATCGACGAGGACGGAATCAACAATGTGAAATCCACAAAACTCGTTGAGTGAATTAACTCTCGAAGCTCGCTTGAAGCACTTTCGATATCGAAGAATACGCGAAGGCCTATCTGACCTCGAAGATCGGAGAAGTCTGAATATTTTGACGTCCACGTAACGATGGTTGCTAATCCGGAGAACTTGACCGTTCAACGTTTCGAATCTAAGTAAGGATGAATTGAAAGGTGACAATTTTTCACTTTCCTAGTCAAATTATTGCCGGAGCTGATGACTCTTTGAGACTGCGAAAAGTATTTTTAGTGCAAATCGATATATCATTTTATTTTATTCATTCAAATTTTATTCAACAATTTCATCTCGATTTTTTGATGTTCATTGAAATTATTTTGTTCATTCAAATTTTATTCAACAATTTCATCTTGATTTTTTGATATTCATTGAAATACCGATTTTTCGTTTTCTCTAAAATTTAATTTTGATTTTGAACTCCAAATGTATATAAATTAAAAATAATTCAAGATTATAAACTTCTATTTTGCTCAAATTTGATTTTTATGTGTAGAATTTGATGGTGAAACTTTGGAAAGTTTGTCAGGATTTGAAAGATTCACATCTCCCTCTCGACTCGGTCAGAGAGGGTCGACTTTAAACTGCGAAACGTAACAATGATGGTTTTTGGTATCGGTGAGTAACGTGACAGAATAAAAACCCAGAAAAAATTCTCAGTGCACCGATAAGTTAGTTTCAAATCTCGGAATATCGTTCCATGTGAATTCAGCTCGAGTTTTGCAATGTTTATTGAGTTTTTTTTATTTTTCTCTTTCCAGTGGCTACGTGCTTAACGTAACTGACAAGCAAGTGTCCATGGTTTACTTGCCGTACAATGGTTTGCTTGAGGATGTATCGTAACAATTCCGTTTGAAGTTTGAGGAGCTCCAGATTATTTGTTTTAAAGAGCAAGGCAGAAATCGAAGTTTGACAGCTTTCCATCGAACCATCAAGTTGCTTACAACCAAGAAAATTGAAAGTAAGTACAACTATTTTCCTTATTTACCCATTTATCACTATGCATTTTTTTCTTGTAACAAGTCAGAAGAGTAGCCACCAAGTATAGGTAGAATATATTCGAAAAGCCTTAGAGAAAAATATTTAAATTTCAATCCATTCAAGAATGCAAATAATTATGACGGAACAAATGTTTTTAAAAGATTTTTAATTTTACGAAAATACATATCTTAACATTGTTCATTTTATCAATCGGAATTAATATCGTTACAGTTTTGGAGTGATAAAAAAACTTCTACGAGTAGTTAATTCTTCTACTAATTATAGAATAAAGTCAAAGTTTATTAGAAAGAATATTGCTAATTTTTCATGGGAACGACTCAATTACATTTTATTTTTTGTTCATATAAAAATCCCAATGTTATCAATGATATTTTCTCCACAGACACACTTGACATTCGGCAAAGACTTCAGTCAGGCGATTGAATTGGAGCAAGTAGCACAGCAAGACGCAGAAAAAGATCGTTTCCTGGTAGAAAGAGAGCAGAACAGCAAAAGAGAGCGTCGATTATCAGCGCCGAGGGTGACGCCCAGGCGGCCAGTTTATTGGCAATATTGCCCGGAGACGCGGATGATGGTCTCGTCGAATTGAGAAGAATCGAAGCCAATTATTGCGGTCAAGAAATGTCGCTTATTTGCCTTCGAGCCAAAATGTCCTGCTCAATCTTCAACAGTTGATGACTAAAAATATGATGCAATGAAGAAAACTGAATGCGACTGAAAATCATGTGCAGGAAACAAAGCATTTGTCGCAGCTTTTTTTCTATGTAAACGTCTTCTTAACAATTCGAAAAGAAGAATACGCGAGTACAGTATTTTAAGCGTTCGCAATTTGAATTTCGCGAGATTCAAGTTCGAAATTATTTTGTAGATTCACGTACTTTGTTTTACATTTTTTTGTTTTCTAACTTTTTTCTTTACCAATGTGCGATGATAAATGAAAAGTCCAAAGCTTCGGGTTTTTTCCTCGCGATTTTTACTCAAATTTTTCAGCACACCTAGGAAATAAGAAGGACAGAAAAAGAAAGGGTTCAATAAACTAATAAATTGATCTCATTAAGGTTTCATTTCTTCTCCAAAAATGTTTGCAAGTTTATCTTTTTCTTGTAGCGTAGTTTTTCATGTTTGTCAATGAAAGTTTTTTTTATCGTTTAATACCAATGATCTGTGAAATAAAATTTGGCTGAAGTATGACAAGTTCTTTTTATTTCAATCTGTTGGTCATTCTAGCACCCATATCGATATGGTCTCTAAAATTACAAATACTTGAACATTGATTTGCGTGTATAACTTTTTTTCACTTAAAAACTCAAATTTTTCACAATGAAGGATATTGTTTAGCTCCGTTATTATTTTTGGTTATTATGATTGTTGGAAATAGAATGTCTTATTATACCCTCCCATCCGGCGTCAATTAGAGATTTCTTCAGTTGGTTATATCGAAGAGTTTGACGCGTTTGAGAATGTAGTTTTCGATCGAGTAGTGCACGTACTTGTAATATATTGGAGTGAATACAAAGCTTCTCGACATATCTTTTGTTGAATTCTTGGATGTTTTTTTTTGTGTACGCTCCGTTTAAGTGGAAGGTGATTGATTTATAAGATTTTAAATTATCGGAGTTAAAACATTTCGCGAAGCGTATTGCATTTGGAGGTTTTCCAGATACGAAAATGATGGTAAATCTAAACATTGAGATACAACTCTTGAGGAAAAATTACAATGCAATATTACTTACATATTTTCGTAGAAAATTAGATTCCTTACACAAAAGAACCTTACGGGCAATACGTTCAGAAAAAGCGTTCAATTGGATGGAAGAAAAATTGGTGGAATTCTAATGAAAGAAACTCTATTTGATATATGCGTCATGATTTTATTTTAGTACTGCATAATAAAATCCATTATCTTCAATCTATCTGACTACGGAACAAGCCAATAAGTCAGAAGAGAAAAGCTGTTTTCTACACCATAAGAATCGTGGAACAACAGAGACACCCCTGTGGTTTTAAATATATCGTGGAAGAATGATATTCATATCTATACGATGAGCAATCTGATATGATTTTTATAATCGTTTTGTGAAACTTTGATCCAATTCCATGGCTATTTTCTATTCTTTATTTGTTATGATTTGATCATATGCATCCATCATGATGATCACGATGCTTAATTCTATAGCGAAACTCGTAACCAAAATGGCTCTGAAATTTGAGTCATATTTTGAAAATCTAAATTCTACTGTTTCACTTCATTTTTTAATCATAAAAATTAATAGAGTAAAGCAACGCAATGTGGCTGAATAAAAGAGAAACCCAAACAAATATGTAAATTGAAACGTTTCGAAAAATAGACATAAAAATGGATTTTTTTCAATTGATTTGCAAAACTAAGTTTATTCATGAATGAAGGAATCTGGGAAATCAGAGAAATTACAAAACCATTTGCGTTAAAATTTTTTTTCATAACATTTACAAAAATAATGTAGAAATAAATCTGTATAAGGCTCACACCAGACAGTTGGCAACTTTTTAAATTTTTTCCTTCACCTTCGAGAATTGTTATTGATTCTCACAATTATTCCCCATTTTTAAGACACTCGAAATAATGATAGTTCGATGGAACGCTGTCAAACTTCGATTTCTTCGATTTCTGTCTTACTCTTTGAAACAAATAATCTGGAGCTCTTCAAATTTCAAACGGAATTGTTACGATACATCCTCGAGCAAAACATTACAGCAAGTAAACCGTGGACACTTGCTTGCCGTTTACGTTAAGCACGCAGCCACTGAAAAGAGAAAAATAAAAAAACTCGTTAAATGCAAGACTCGAGCTGAATTCGCATTGAACGATATTCCGAGATTTAAAACTAACTTATCGGTGCACTGAGAATTTTTTCTGGGTTTTTATTCTGTCGCATTACTCACCGATACCAAAAACCATCATCGTTGTGTTTCGCAGCGTAAAATCGACCCTCTCTGACCGAGTCGAGAGGGGGATGCGAGTCTTTCAAATCCTGACAAACTTTCTGAAGTTTCACCATCAAATTCTGCACATAAAAATCAAATTTGAGTAAAATAGGAGTTCATAATCTTGAATTATTTTTCATTTATATACATTTGGAGTTCAAAATCAAAATCAAATTTTAGAGAAAACGAAAAATCGGTATTTCAATGAATATCAAAAAATCAAGATGAAATCGTTGAATAAAATTTGAATGAATAAAGAAAATGACAAATCGAAATAAAATTTGCACTAAAAATGCTTTTCGCAGTTTCAAAGAGTCATCAGCTCCGGCAATAATTTGACCAGGAAAGTGAAAAATTGTCACCTTCAATTCATTCTTATTTAGATTCGAGATGTTGAACGGTCAAGTTCTCCGAATTAGCAATCATCGTTACGTGGACGTTAAAAATACCCAAAGTGACGCAATTACAAAACTGCAAACTAGTGGCATGTATAGTCTGAAATATTTGAACATTCAATAATTTTTAAAACGTACATTTTGATCCCATTGTATTAAAATGAGCCAGAATGTTATTGATTGATCCGAGAATATTATCGAGTGGTTTATTTTTTGAAAAGTTTGACAATAGACAACGAGCCATTGACGCTGGGCTTGTGGATTTAAAAAAAAATGAGAGTCAGATACCATTTCTCTCTGGGAATCCAGCCGGGATGTTCGACATTTTCTCCAGCCGTAAAACGTTCTCCATATCGACTACAATTGTCCAGTCAAAATCTACGACAAACATATTCAACGGACGGCGATTGTTTTCTCCGAGAAACCTCATTCTCACAAACTTCAATTTGGAAAAACAGAAAATTATTTAATTACATGTCGAAATGATATAACTAAATAAAGGGATACAATATATATTTACCACAAACTTATTTCTCTTGGCTCGGCCTCGTGTGGTACCCAACACAAACTCGATTCGTTGTTTGCTGTCATCCGAATGAGACAGTTTAGTCATGTAAAAATTTTCAGAGTTTTCAAGGAAAGAAATTGAAGCTGGCAGAGTCGGACTTCTATCTTTATGAGATTTATCAATTTCTAGTAAAATTTTCGCCTGTTTGGCCACTTGATTTTTATTCATAGTTGGATTAAATTTTTGCTTGAGGAAATAAACCTTGAATAGATTTGATGATCCAGGACTTTCTGAAAAATCATAATTTTTTTCCTTGTTTTTATACAACATAATCGATTCTGTTTCATGGGAAGTTGTCGCATCTGATTTTTGGTGACCATACTGTTTATTCTCGTTTATACTTTAACTTTCTGAAAAATCATAATTTTTTTCCTTGTTTTTATACAACATAATCGATTCTGTTTCATGGGAAGTTGTCGCATCTGATTTTTGGTGACCATACTGTTTATTCTCGTTTATACTTTATTATCTGGAATGGATAAATTTTGCATTTCAACTTCAGAGCTAATTTCAGGATTTCATCATACATTCCATCTGCCAGCTTGATAGAAAGATGTTTGGCCTTATTTTTGTTGATGGCTCTACATTCCTGTAAGAAATCTGTATCCGGTGAACGCAAATTCATTATTTTTTTAATTACATGTCGAAATGATGATTCTATAAAAATACCGATACTCGAAATGTGCCGGGTGTATTTATTCCAAATAAAATATCGGGAGCAACTTTGACCGTGCTTGAACTTTTTCATTACCACCATTTTATTAAAAAAATAATCACCTCATTGATATAAAATGAAATAATCACGTCATTGTTGATTAATCCTTCCACTTTTCATTTATTTACAATCCGCACGCAAACAGCACTCTGAGGATCATAACCTCAAACGTCAACATACAATCCGCACGCAAACAGCACTCTGAGGATCATAACCTCAAACGTCAACATAACATGAAATTTCGGCTAGTGACTTTCGATCTCTCGGTCCTTCCACAGCTGCTTTCCGCCAACTTCCCTGAATTTATTGTTGAATGTGATTGGCCTAGAAATTTTCTCACCTCTCATTGGTTGCAACCAAAATTCTCTCACCGGGGATTGGTGATCGTGGGGGCCAAGGAGCCTATGTTTGTAGCGGTCAGAGTACGCGTATACAGATACGAAAATCATGAATGTGTTAGTAATTTTATGCATAATCTTAAGCCCGTGCAAAGTTTTTTCTCAGCAATTGCGACACCGATCATGCTGATTTTGGGCTCATTCGATAGAGAACTTCTTAATTAGCTGAAAGTTCAATTTTCAAAGCCGTACATAACTCATGAGCTTCGTAATTAAAGAAAATCACATGCGAATTTTACCCCCACCACGTCGAATCGTTTTATTCAGAGAAAGTATAGTCTCGGCGAGAGCCTCAGGCCAGCAGACGACAGGGCTGTCAATGTACTTGTCCCGAGACTCTACCGAGTCTCTTGAAAAACTGAAGAAACAGGAAGAAATTTCTCATTGCCGCCGAGAGACGCCAAGGCCACTTGTTTTCACTCTCAATTTCGTGAAATAACGAGTTTGTATCATGATATTGGATGTTATAAGCAGAAATTCATATCTCCGCTAAAATTGGGGATTCTCGAAAGATTTTCAATTTCATATAGGGAAAAGGAACTCAAGAAACGGGATAAAAATCTTCACGACCCTGGAGAGAATCCAAGGCAACTTTTTTTCACTTCCAACTTCGTGAAAAAACGAGTTTTTATCATGAAATTGTATGTTAAAAGGCGAAATTCATGTCTCCGCTGAAAATCGACCCTCCACCATGGACTTCAGTTCCAAATAGGCAAAAGAAACTGAAGAAACATGAAGAAATTTCTCACTGCCCTCGAGAGACGCCAAGGCAACGAGTTTTCTCTTCCAATTTCGTGAAATAACGAGTTTTTATCATGATATTGGATGTTATAAGCGGAAACTGATATTTCCGCTGAAAAACGAGATTTTCCCATGATTTTCAATTTCAACTAGGCAAAAGGAACTCAAAAAACGGGAAAAAAATCAACACGACTCTGGAGAGAAGCCAAGACAACGTTTTTTCACTTCCAATTTCGTGAAAAAACCAGTATCCACCCATAAAAAAAACTTTAAAAAAAAATACAGAACAATTCGAAAAAAATTTTACAAATCTTGAAAAAACATTATCTTTAAAAAAAAAGTAATCTGTATCTATTTTTCTAAGTGTCAAAAGAATCAAATAACAAGTAAAAAATAAAAAATCGAAAAATCGGTCTTGACATCATTTTGGAAACCGATGCCTCATTCTTCTTATTAGATTCGGACAGCTAAATCAACTGAAAAAAATTCCATCTAATTTACGTGCGGCATTAAAATTTATTATATTAATTCGAGGCCAAGTATTTTCTAATGAATTGAAAAAAGTTACCACTTGAATTACGTGCAGCATTAAAATTTATGATATCAATCGGTGGACAAGTATTTTATTAGTAACTCCAAATTTTGACATTATTAAATTCTTTTAAGAAGCTTTCAAATCCAAAAAAATCACATAAAAGCTAGTCATATGTTACTCTATGGTGGCAGAGACTTATAAGAAAATCGACTCTTCTCAGACTTTCAGGATCCTCTGGTATTATTCACAAAATTCGACGTCGATTGGATCGATACAAATTATGTTTAAATATGTGTTAAAAGTACTTGTCCGGCCCATCACTATTCATTCAATAAAGAATCAATCATAAAAAAACGAAATGGCACGGCAGAATCTCGTTAAAAGTTTGTTGAAATGCGATTCATTATTAATTTAATGTTCTTAATAATATTATAGGTTAGTTCTTATTCCGAATGGAACTCGTTCGCTGGAAGAATAAGTGGGAAGTAAAAATTGCCGTCATCGAATGTAAACTGCAGAGTTATTTTGGAAGCTTGAACATATACATTATGTACAATTTTTTTCATTTATCGATGCACAATAATATCCCTTCTATATTGCGGAATAATTTGTTTCCGTTTTTTATTAAATTAGTGCAATTAAGTAGAAATTACTTGAAGATAATTCTCTCAATTCCCTCTGCATGAATACTTGTGATCCATCAGTTCTAGACAAGCCCTGACTTTTATTTGGATAAACAATTTAAACGGAAAGTGATGGGCCGGACAAGTACTTTTAACACATATTTAAACATAATTTGTATCGATCCAATCGACGTCGAATTTTGTGAATAATACCAGAGGATCCTGAAAGTCTGAGAAGAGTCGATTTTCTTATAAGTCTCTGCCACCATAGAGTAACATATGACTAGCTTTTATGTGATTTTTTTGGATTTGAAAGCTTCTTAAAAGAATTTAATAATGTCAAAATTTGGAGTTACTAATAAAATACTTGTCCACCGATTGATATCATAAATTTTAATGCTGCACGTAATTCAAGTGGTAACTTTTTTCAATTCATTAGAAAATACTTGGCCTCGAATTAATATAATAAATTTTAATGCCGCACGTAAATTAGATGGAATTTTTTTCAGTTGATTTAGCTGTCCGAATCTAATAAGAAGAATGAGGCATCGGTTTCCAAAATGATGTCAAGACCGATTTTTCGATTTTTTATTTTTTACTTGTTATTTGATTCTTTTGACACTTAGAAAAATAGATACAGATTACTTTTTTTTTAAAGATAATGTTTTTTCAAGATTTGTAAAATTTTTTTCGAATTGTTCTGTATTTTTTTTTAAAGTTTTTTTTATGGGTGGAATTATCAGCAAACGAGGGACCATCAATGTACTTGTCCCAACCTTTTTTTTCCCTAGGGGAAGTTTATGGTTTGATATCACGTCTTTTTTCTCAAAAGATCCTTATTTATGTTCAGTTGACTGTAAGATTTTAGTTTAAATTTCTATGAATTGTTTATAATTTTTAGCGTATAACGTTGGTTTTCACGAAAAAAGACCTATTTTTCGTCGAAATTGTACTGAAAATATTTCGATAGAGGTTTAGTCTTGGACTTTTGTGATTTTTCTCCTTGTCTTCTAATATGTTTCGTCCATTGGGAACTCAAGAGCATGGAGCAATGCGTGTTGCGGGCCGAGATATGATTTTCGGTTGATAACGTTCGGAAAAAGAAAGGAAAAGAGGAAAGATAGATCAAATTCAAGACACAACAAATCCAACAGAATTGGCCCTTTTTAAATGTTGCTTTTGCATTCTGAATCTAGACATTTTCGTGTCATTCAAAACGTGTCCCTGACGAAATATATTTCCAAAGTTTGCAAGTGGCCGCTGAGATCCAATTATCCAGTTTGATAGTTGCTGAAAAAAGGCACCCGGAAACATTTATTATGTCAGAACTCAAAGAAGCAAAAAAAACTGAGCGTACTTAATTCAACAGAGCAACCGAATTCAAAGACGTTTAAGGTATCTGCATTTGTTTTGGCGAAAAACAATTTCAGGAGAATTCATTAATGAATTTAAAAGTTTAAAAACTCAGAATGAAATAGAAAACGGAAAATTTAGGAATTTAGAGAAGCTGAAGACGTTTGTGATGAATTTTTGAGATTACATGTTACGGTTGGAGTAAAGAATTTAAATGATTGGCACACATGCTGCGACACAAAAATATGAAAGTTTGGAGGTATTCGCTTCATACCGCAGTAATACAAACTTCAATAGTATTTAAAAAGAAATACTTTAAAACTTACTAAACCAAGTTCTATTACTCATTCTCATAATCAAAGATAGGGGGTGATACTTAACACACATATTTATGCACAGAAATTTCAGAGTTCGCAGGTATCTGCTGCGATTCAATGTATCTGCGCAATAAATTTTGAAGACAGCAATTTAAAATCTATCCATAAATGAGCAGCTGAAGACTTCTGTGATGAGTGTTTACTTCATATATATGTTACAGTTAGTTTTAAAAAGTAAAATGCGTGACACAGTATATCAATTTTAGAATTCGCAGATTTTTGCTGTATTTCAATAATCCAAATCTATAGTATTATAGAGAGAAGTTGGTAAAAGTCATGATGTTATGTTGAAATTACATAGCGAACATTGGATTCAGAAATTCTGTATGTTCCCATGGATGTTAGCAGGCATTATATTTGATCGCATCCAAAACTGAGCAACTGTAGACTTAGCGTAATGAATCTTTTCACTAATAATTCCACATTTGTAGTTTGCAAAGTGAGAATACTCAATATTACCATAATTAAAGATAGGAGGTGATACTTAGCACATATATTTATCCACAGAAATTTTAAAGTTCGCAGCTATCTGCTGCAATTCAATGTATCTGCGCAATGAGTTTGGAAAACAGCAATTTCAAATCAAATTTCAAAGCATAAATGAGCAACTGAAGACTTTTCTAATGAATTTTTCACTTCATATTTATGTTGCAGTGAGAGTCAAAAAGTAAAATGAATGGCAAAGTATATAAATTTTATAGTTTGCAGATTTTTGCTGTATTTCAATGATCCAAATCTATATAGTATTATAGTGAAAAGTTGTTCAAAGTCATGATGTTCCATTAAAATGACATAGCGCATATAACATTTAGAAATTCTGTAGGTTTCCATGATGTTGGCAGGCATTATACTCAATCGCATCCAAAACTGAGCAACTGTAGACTTATCGTAATGAATGTTTTCACCAATAATTCCCCATTTGCAGTTTGCAGAATAGGAATACTCAACATACGAGTTATTTCATAAGTATTGTTGTCAAAATTTGTGTTTGCCTACCGCATTCCGAAGATTCAACTTTTCATACTATCAGCAAAAAAAACATCCAAAGACTTTTTGGAACAAGTTTCAAAATTTATTACTCGACAGACCAGGTGGAAAAAGTATAACTGCACTTATATCAACACCAGAAACTGTTTTGAGAATCAGATATACAAAATGTGCGATTGATGATCATAGTCGGAAACCACTTGAATTACGTTACCACAATCAGCATGAAGAAATATTAGACAATCATAGGACACATATTAGGAAACCAATTAATAATATGTATCCATCCGCTGCAAACCGATGGAGTCAAAACAAGGATCGGATAGAGCAGAGCCAAACTCAATAGGAAGCAAAATATGGGAATATTCAAAAATAATGATGACACAAGAAATAAATTAGAAAACATTTATTCAATTGAAGTTTCTAACATCATACTAACAGTTCCGTGTGTTTTTGTTTTATTAATTATTTATCAACCATGTCATTTCAGATCAAAAAGAAAATTTGAGGTTATAGGTTGACACACGTTTTTCCTCACAACTTTGAACTTTTAGAACTCTTTTCGATTAACTGATTTGACTTAGAAAGTTTATATTATTTACCAACTATACGGACGTTCGTTACATTTGTCGCGCCTTCGTAACGTCAAACGCCGGCTGATTCGTTAACACACAACTATCAAAGCGAACTCGTATACATAATCTAATTACACACATGACATATAACCATGCTTTAACTGACGATATATTTACACTGGACAATATCCCTCGCACACTGGTTCAATTGAAGGAATTAATACTTATTTCCAATCGAACGAAACAATAAAATCTGCATCACCCAAAAACACACGGATCACAGACTAGATTTACGCGGCCGCTTTTATACCGGTTTAATTCACTAAAAGACCGGTTTTCTTAATATTATGACACCACATCACTATTTTTACTAAAATAATAAATATTATGCACTCTACTAAACAACAAACATTTTTTAAAATTGAATTTAGACCGCACTTTATTATGTCGAAACTACGTTTGTTCATGATGCTATCAAAAACTGACAGATGGTTGTACATATATACGTTGACGAAGTCTGAGCGTGGTTACGTTCATGGAGTGTGACCGTGGATACGTTTATGGAGTTTAAACGTGGTCTGTCAGATGGAGTGAGCCAATCAGAATGCGTTGAGATACAACTCTACTACCACTAACTCACGTCAAAACGCGTATACGTATACGTCGAACTCGTAATGTGTCAGTAACTTTTGCATAATCTTGAGCCCGTGCAAAGTTTTTTCTCAACAATTACGCCACCGATCATGCTCATTTTGGGCGGAATCGAAAGAGAATTTATTAATTAATCTCCAGTTCAATTTTCAAAGTCTCAGATGACTTATGAGTTTCGTATTTGAATAATATGACATGCCAATTTTACCCCCACCACGGCGAATCGTTTTATTCAGAGAAAGTATACTCGGCGAGAGCCTCAGGCCAGCAGACGACAGAGCTGTCAATGTACTTGTCCCGAGACTCTACCGAGTCTCTTGAACCAATTTTCACTAACCATTTTCATTTATTAATTAGAGTCCGCACACAACAGCACTTTGGGGATCATAACCTCACCTGTCAAAATGACGTTCAGTATGAAAACAAGTCTCGGGTGGTTTCGGATGTGCGTATCGATGTATTGATATCTTATAACCTATATTCACAAATGATATAAATGATAAACTTATTTTCAGTCAAACGAATTAATGAAATCTTAAAAAGTTTCGTTGACATGCACCGCGTATTTTTTTATTTTATTCTTTTTCACACACCAGACTACATTTACGCGCCTGCTTTTATACGGGTTTAGTTTAGCATTCCACAGGTTTTAGTACTATGCACTTCGTTAGATGACGAAAGTTTTTTTTATATATTCCACACAGTGTTAGACGGCCTAAAATGGCGAACAGGCATTCTGTATAACGCATATATAGATATACAGAATGCCGGTTCGCTATTTTAGGCCTTCTAACACTTGAGCCTCACCCGCGGTCGGCCTAGCAGCTGAAGGAGCCGACATCGTTGAGCCAATCAGAATGCGTAGAGGCAACAACTCTACTACCACTAACTACGTCAAAACGCGTATACGTATACGTCGAACTCGTGATGTGTCAGTAACTTTTGCATAATCTTGAGCCCGTGCAAAGTTTTTTCTCAGCAATTACGCCACCGATCGTGTTGATTTTGGGCGCAATCTAAAGAGAATTTCTTAATTAGCTGAAAGTTCGATTTTCAAAGCCTCAGATGACTCATAACTTCGGTAATTCAAAAAAATCACTTGCCAATTTTACCCCCACCACGGCGAATCGTTTTATTCAGAGAAAGTATACTCGGCGAGAGCCTCGGGCCAGCAGACGACAGGGCTGTCAATGTACTTGTCCCGAGACTCTACCGAGTCTCTTGATTTATCATGATATCGCATGTTATAAGCAGAAATTCATAAAGATGGGATTCTCCCATGATTTTCAATTTCAAATAGGCAAAAGGAACTCAAGAAACGGGAAAAACTTTCTCGAAGCCCTCGAGAGACGCGAAGGCAACGGGTTTTTACTTCCAATTTCGTGGAAAAACGAGTTTTTATCATGTAATTGTATGTTATAAGGCGAATATGATGTCTCCGCTGAAAATCGACCTTCCACCATGATCTTCAGTTCCAAATAGGCAAAAGAAACTGAAGAAACAGGAAGAAATTTCTCATTGCCGCCGAGAGACGCCAAGGCCACTTGTTTTCATTTCCAATTTCGTGAAATAACGAGTTTTTATCATCATATCAAGAGACTCGGTAGAGTCTCGGGACAAGTACATTGACAGCCCTGTCGTCTGCTGGCCCGAGGCTCTCGCCGAGACTATACTTTCTCTGAATAAAACGATTCGCGGTGGTGGGGGTAAAATTGGCATGTGATTTTCTTTAATTGCGAAGCCTATGAGTTATGTACGACTTTGTAAATTGAACTTTCAGCTAATTGAGAAATTCTCTATCGAATGAGCCCAAAATCAGCATTATTGGTGGCGTAATTGCTGAGAAAAAACTTTGCACGGGCTCAAGATTATGCAAAAGTTACGAACACATTCAAAAATTTATGTGTCTGTATATTATAGTATAACACCATCAAAGGCACTTTGATGCTATCGAGTTTCTGATTGGTTGGATCTGACGACATCCATTTTTAGACGTTGTGATTGGTTGTTGAAATTAGTTGTTGATGATTGGAAATCTGACGTCAACTTCATAACGTAGCACACGACGCAGCACAGCTGGTAACAGCAGTCATAAATTCGATCGATATACATATATATATACAAACCGTGTGTCAGTTTTTGATCGCATGAACAGAGTTTCGACATTACGAAGTGCGTGCGGGATAAATAAAAAAATAATTTTCGTCATCTAAAGAAGTGCATATAACTATTTATTTTGTTAAAATTTATGATATATTAAATCGGTATCAAAGCGGCCGCGTAAATGTAGTCTGTGATGTGTGTGTGAAAAAGAATATAAAAAATGCGCGATGCATATGTCAATGAAACTTTTCAAGATTTCATTATTTCGTTCGATTGGAAATAAGTGTTGACTGAAATAATCCTTCAATTAAACCAGATTACAAAATATTGTCCAGTGCGAATATATCGTCACTGGCGTGGTTATATATCATGTGTAAATAGGTTATACATACGAATAAATAGAACAAAAACACACGGAACTGTTAGAATGATATTAGAAACTTTACTTGAATAAATGTTTTCTAATTTATTTCTTGTGTCAACATTATATATAAACATTCCCATATTTTGCTTGATATTCAGTTTGGCTCTGCCCTCTCCGATCCTTGTTTTCACCCCATCAGTTTGCAGAGGATCGATACATATTATTAATTCGTTCCCTAATATGTGTCCTATGATTTTCTACTCTTTCTTCATGATGATAGTGGTAACATGATTCGAGAGGTTTCTAACCATAATCTTGAATTGCACATTTTGTAAATCAGATTTTCAAAAAAATTTCTGGTCTTGGTATACTGGGTAGTTATTCTTTTCCCATTAGGTCTGTCGAGTGATAAATTTGGAAACTAACTATAAATATGGAATTATTATAAAAAAAATTCATTCCAATAAGTCTACAGTTGCTCAGTTTTGGATGTGATCAAATATAATGCCTACCAACATCCCCAGAAACTTACAGAATTTCTGAATGCAATGTGCGCTATGTCATTTTAATGGGACATCATGACTTTTGACAACTTTTCATTATAATGCTGTAGATTCGGATCATTGAAATACAGCGAAAATCTGCAAACTATACAATTTATATACTGTGCCATTCATTTTACATTTTGACTCTAACCGTAACATATATATGAAGTAAAAAATTGATTATAAAAGTCTTCAGTTGCTCATTTATGGATAGATTTGAAATTGCTGTCTTCGAAGCTCATTGCGCAGATACATTGAACCGCAGCAGATACCTGCGAACTCTGACATTTCTGTGGATAGATATATATGCTACGGATCATCCCTTATCTTTGATTGAGGTAATATGTAATGGAACTTGGTTCAGCAAGTTTTAAGGTGTTTCTTTTCAAATAGTATTGAAAATGTATTACTGTGGTATGGAGCGAAAACCTTCAAACTTTCATATTTTTGTGGCGCAGCATGTGTGCCAATACTGCGGTATGGAGCGAATACCTGCAAACTTTCATATGTTTGTGTCGCAGCATGTGTGCCCATCATTTAAATTTTTTACTCCAACCGTAACATATAATCTCAAAAATTCATCCCAAAAGTCTTCAGCTTTACTAATTAACTTAATTTTCCTTTTTCTAAATTCTATGCTGAATTTCTGAATTTCTAAATTTATTTCTAAATTATCCTGAAATTAAATTGTTTACCTCCACAACCAATGCAGGTACCTTAAACGTCTTTGAATTCCGTTGCTCTGTTGAATTAAGTACGCTCAGTTTTTTTTGCTTCTTTGAGTTCTAACATAATAAATGTTTCCAGGTGCCTTTTTTCGGCAACTATCAAACTGTAGATAATTGGATCTCCGCGGCCACTTGCAAACTTTGAAAATATATTTCATCGGGGGCATGTTTTGGATGACACGAAAATGTCTAGATTCAGAATGCAAAAACGACATTTAAAAATGGCCAATTCTGTTGTATTCGTTGTGTCTTGAATTTGATCTATCTTTTCTCTTTTCCTTTCTTTTCACTAACGTTATAAGCCGGAAATCATATCTCAGCCCGCAACACGCATTGCTACATGCTCTTGAGTTTCCAATGGACAAAACATATTAGAAGACAAGGAGAAAAATCACCAAAGTCCAAGAACAAACCTCTATCGAAATATTTCCAGTACAATTTTGACGAAATTTAGGTCTTTTTTTGTGGAAACCAATGTTATAAGCCGAAAATCATGTCACGACCTACAACCTGCTTTTCACCGTGCTCTTTGGTTCCTAATTGACAAAACATATTAGAGTACAAGGAAATAAATCGCCAAAGTCCAAGGAGAGACCTGTGACGAAATATTTTCAGTAAAATTTGGATGAAAAATAGGTCTTTTTTCCTAGAAACCAACGTTATAAGCCGAAAATCATATCGCAGCCTCCAACCCGCTTTCGACCGTGCTCTTTGATTCCTAATTGATAAAACACATTAGAGTACATGGAAAAAAATCCTCAAAGTCCAAGGACAGACCTGTGACGAAATATTTTGAGTACTATTTTGACGAAAAATAGGTCTTTTTTCGTGAAAACCAACGTTATAAGCCGAAAATCATAAATAATTCGTAGAAATTTAAACTAAAATCCTATAGTCAACTGAACATAAATAAGGAACTTTAGAGAAAAAATACGTGATATCAAACCATAAACTTCCCCTAGGAAAAAAAAGGTTGGGACAAGTACATTGATGGTCCCTCGTTTGCTAATAAATCCATCCATAAAAAAACTTTAAAAAAAATTTTCTTTAAAAATTGTCAAAAAAATTATTTTATAAAAAAAAATACAGTACAATTCGAAAAAAAATTCACAAATCTAGAAAAAACATTATGTTTAAAAAAAAAATATTCTGTATCTATTTTTTAAAGTTCAAAAAAATCAAATAACAAGTAAAAAATAAAAAACCGAAAAATCGCGTTTGAAATCATTATGCAAACCGATGCCTCATCCTTCTTATTTGATTCGAACAGCTAAATCAATTGAAAAGAATTCCATCTAATTTACGTGCAGGATTAAAATTTATTATATCAATTCGAGGCCAAGTATTTTCTAATGAATTGAAAAAAGTTACCACTTGAGTTACGTACAGCACTAAAATTTATGATATCAATCAGTGGACAAGTATTTTATTAGTAACTCCAAATTTTGACATTATTAAAATGTTCTAAGAAGCTTTTAAATCCAAAAAAAATCACATGAAAGCTAGTCATTCGTTACTCTATGGTGGCAAAGACTTATAAGAAAATCGATTTTTCTCAGACTTTCAGGATCCTTTGGTATTATTCACAAAATTCAACGTCGATTGGATCGATACAAATTATGTTTAAATATGTGTTAAAAGTACTTGTCCGGCCCATCACTATTCATTCAATAAAAAATCAATCATAAAAAAACGAAATTGTACGGCAGAATCTGGTTAAAAATTTGTTGAAATGCGATTCATTATTAGTTTAATGCTTTTAATAATAGTAGAGGTTAGTTCTTAGTCCGTATGGAATTCGTTCGCTGGAAGAATAAGTAGGAAGTAAGAATTGACATCATTGAATATAAACTGGAGAGTTATTTTGGAAGCATGAACATATATATTATGTACAATTTGTTTCATTTATCGATGCAGAATGAAATCCCTTGTATATTGCGGAATAATTTGTTTCCGTTTTTTATTAAATTAGTGCAACTAAGTAAAAATTACGTAAAGATAATTTTCTCAATTCCCTCTGCATGAATACTTGTGACTTGTGAACCATCAGTTCTAGACAAGCCCTGATTTTTATTTGGATAAACAATTTAAACGGAAAGTGATGGGCCGGACAAGTACTTTTAACACATATTTAAACATAATTTGTATCGATCCAATCGACGTTGAATTTTGTGAATAATACCAAAGGATCCTGAAAGTCTGAGAAAAATCGATTTTCTTATAAGTCTTTGCCACCATAGAGTAACGAATGACTAGCTTTCATGTGATTTTTTTTGGATTTAAAAGCTTCTTAGAACATTTTAATAATGTCAAAATTTGGAGTTACTAATAAAATACTTGTCCACTGATTGATATCATAAATTTTAGTGCTGTACGTAACTCAAGTGGTAACTTTTTTCAATTCATTAGAAAATACTTGGCCTCGAATTGATATAATAAATTTTAATCCTGCACGTAAATTAGATGGAATTCTTTTCAATTGATTTAGCTGTTCGAATCAAATAAGAAGGATGAGGCATCGGTTTGCATAATGATTTCAAACGCGATTTTTCGGTTTTTTATTTTTTACTTGTTATTTGATTTTTTTGAACTTTAAAAAATAGATACAGAATATTTTTTTTTTAAACATAATGTTTTTTCTAGATTTGTGAATTTTTTTTCGAATTGTACTGTATTTTTTTTTATAAAATAATTTTTTTGACAATTTTTAAAGAAAATTTTTTTTAAAGTTTTTTTATGGATGTTGGATGTTATAAGCAGAAATTCATTTCTCCGCTAAAACTCGGGATTCTCGAAAGATTTTCAATTTCAAATAGGGAAAAGGAACTCAAGAAACGGGATAAAAATCTTCACGACCCTGAAGAGACCAAGGCAACGTTTTTTCACTTCCAACTTCGTGGAAAAACGAGTTTTTATCATGTAATTGTATGTTATAAGGCGAATATCATGTCTCCGCTGAAAATCGACCTTCCACCATGGACTTCAGTTCCAAATAGGCAAAAGAAACTGAAGAAACAGGAAGAAATTTCTCACTGCCCTCGAGAGACGCCAAGGCAACGAGTTTTCTCTTCCAATTTCGTGAAATAACGAGTTTTTATCATGATATTGGATGTTATAAGCGGAAACTGATATTTCCGCTGAAAAACGAGATTTTCCCATGATTTTCAATTTCAACTAGGCAAAAGGAACTCAAAAAACGGGAAAAAAATCAACACGACTCTGGAGAGAAGCCGAGACAACTTTTTTTCACTTCCAATTTCGTGAAAAAACTAGTATTTATCATGATATCGCATGTTATAAGCATAAATTCATAAAGTTGAGATTCTCCCATGATTTTCAATTTCAAATAGGCAAAAGGAACTCATGAAACGGGAAAACCTTTCTCATTGCCCTCGAGAGACGCCAAGGCAACGTGTTTTTACTTCCAATTTCGTGAAAAAACGAGTTTTTATCATGAAATTGTATGTTATGAGGCTAGAATATTTATCCAACAAATCGGAAACTTTAATTGAAATTTATGATAATTATTTTCAAGAAAAAATTTAATGAAAAAAAGTCATAACGGAAGTTACGTGCAGTACTAAAATGTATTATATCAATTCGAGGTCAAGTATTTATCAGTTATTCGAAATATAATCTCCGGCGACAAATGAGCGTTGAGAATCCTTGTCGGGCTCACAACGTTTTATCAAAATTACTAAAAAATGAATGAAAATAAAATCATTAAAAATTCACATGAAAATCATTCGTTACTTCAATAAGGTACACACTTTAAAGAATCGATTCCCCTCCGACTTTCAGGATCTCCTGGTATTATTCATAACATTCAACTTCGATTGGATCGGTACAAATATGTTCAAATACGTCTTAAACGTACTTGTCCGGCCCATCACTTTTTATTGAAATTGCTTCAAACAATATGCAAAAAAATGAAAATTGGTGATCACCAATACACTTTTGTGTGAATAGATACAATTTAGCAACATTCCCTGACATTTCGAAAACAGCAGCTTTCCGACGGGCGATTCGAGATCATACCTTACATTCGAGTGATGTCGTTTCCGAACGTTCATAAAAGTGTAAATAGGACATCACCGATACACTTTTGTGTGAATCGACACAAATTAACCAGATTCACTGACATTTCGTTCTGAATCGCTTTCCGATGTGCGAATCGAGATCATAACTTACAATCGAGTGATGTCGTTTCCGAACCATCATAAACGTGAAAATTGGAGATCACCGATACACTTTTGTGTGAATCGATAGAAATTAACAAGATTCACTGAAATTTCGAACTGAACAGCTTTCCGACGGGCGATTCGAGATCATACCTTACATTCGAGTGATGTCGTTTCCGAACGTTCATATACATGAAAATTGGTGTTCACCGATACACTTTTGTATGAATCGATAGAAATTAACAAGATTCACTGACATTTCGAACAGAACAGCTTTCCGACGTGCGATCCGAGATCATAACTTACAATGGAGTGATGTCGTTTCCGAACGTTCATAAACATGAAGAACGGTGATCACCGATAGATTTTTGTGAGACTCGAAACAAATCAAGAAGATTCACTGACATTTCGAACAAAATTAGATTCCGCCGTGCGATTCGAGATCAAAACATACAATCGAGTGGTGTAGTTTCCGAACGTACATAAACGTGAAACTTGGAGATCACCGATACACTTTTGTGTGAATCGACTCAAATTAACCAGATTCACTGACATTTCGTTCTGAATCGCTTTCCGATGTGCGAATCGCGATCACAGCTTACAATCGAGTGATGTCGTTTCCGAACGTTCATAAACGTGAAAATTGGTGATCACCGATACACTTTTGTGTGAATCAATACAATTTAATAACATTCACTGACATTTCGACCAGCATCGCTTTCCGACGTGCGATTCGAGATTATTACACGTCGGAAAGCGATTCGGAACGAAATGTCAGTGTACCTTGTTAATTTGTATCGATTCACACAAAAGTGTGTTACGTCGTGTGGTTTAATGCCCGGATTTTTAGAGAGAGACAAATTATCTAACGAAATACTGACAATACGATTCACGGCTACGGACAGTAAGAGAGAAACTTTTTAGGGCAGCCCGGTTGGTATGACAGGGATTTACCCTGATCGCGGTTGGTTAATTTACCGACTGCTGGAAATGTGGAACTCTACTTGACCGATTGAATTGATACAGACTGAATTACCGTCAGCAGTATGCTCGATGGTCGGTAACCGGAAGAATTTATTTGTCCAGAAAAATGATACACGGGGTACGACGCGTAGACTTATTTTAGATCTCGTATTTGAGAAGGTGAGATTTTCCCCCTCAGGACCGAAACCTATGCTCGTGAGATATTTACCGGATGACCTTTTCAGAATAAAAATAAAATAAAACTCACTTACCGTTTAGTTATTCTTCGACGGATGAGTTAATCGATTGTTATTACTTCGATGTCGATTGGTGTTGATGGTCGGGAAACGGTCGATGCCTCCGAGATGTTTTCACAATCAGGATGGTATTCTTCCCGTTGAGGGAAGATCGATGAGCCGACCAAACGTCCCAATGAGTATGGCGAATTAGCGTCGATAATGAAGATGCTCTTCCGAATGATAACGTCGGAAACGACGCGAATTTTACTCGGACCCGATTTTAACACCAAATTATAAATAATATCGTTCGGATATTCGACACCAGAGTTTTCAGATAGCTGTGAGTGATGAGTGGCTTTGCACAATGTTTTCACCCACGATTTATTATTACCGCGGTTTAGAGCGGGTCTGTTACAGGCACGTGCGATAGCCCGGCGGATTTGAAATTTAACGCCTCCTCGACGTCTAGGCATAATAAGAGAATTTCATAATTAAATTTATATTTCGATAATTAATTCAAGTTTGTTTAAAGGATAGAAAAGAGAAAGAAATCTCGTTGACGTGCCAAATTCTCCAGCACGGAACAATGAGGAGGAGAGAGAGAGATAGAAATCTCGTTGGCGTGCCAAATTCTCCAGCACAGAGCAACGAGAAAGAGAGAGAGAGAGAGAGAGAGAAATATGTATCGGCGTGCCAAATTCTCCAGTACCGAACGATACAAATGAAGGAATTTAAAATACGATCTAACGTGCCTGAGTCTAGCACAAAAAGAATCGTATGCAAAAACTTGAATTAATTATTCAACGGCGAGATTGAATGAAAGAAATATGCCAGATTATAAAAGAAATGAATCAGCAGGATTATCGCTGAATTAAGGCACGAAAAAGAAATTAAATAATGCCACGTTTCAAATAATTTACGATGTTAGATAAAAGAGAGATTGAAATTAATAAATTCGTTCAGTAATGAACACGAGTTTTGTAAAACATGACGTTGAGACTCTAGTTAATCTCGATGAAAATAACTCGTGAAAATTTATAATTCGAGAAAAATAATTAGACTCGATTTTATTGAATTAAGAAATATTAATTCTCGAGGAAAAGAATGGAAAAATCACTCGAGGAAAATTGATGATAATAATTCGCGAGTTTCGGTGAAAAATACTCGAACGAAAGAAATGATTTCGAATTATCGCGAGTTTCGGTGGAAATTACTCAACGGAAATAAATTATTAATTAATCGCGAGAGTCGGTGGAAATTACTCAACGGAAGTTTTAAGGATGATTTAAATAATTATTTTAAAACACTTTTCACCCTTTTTACACTTATGTATTGTTACAAACTTTTAAATTGCGATGTTACAAAATTAAAATAAACTTGTACGATTAACTTGTACGAAAAAGAACTTTAAAAACTTATTAAAAACTTTTCGATTTTCAGCTGCTCTGCGGGAGTATCCGTGCTCGCTCTCGGCCGGAGTTCGACTGGCTAGCTGTGGAGAGATTCGAGAACTGATGAGTGCGGCGCGCCTGCGCTCTTAAATAGCAGCGTCCCGTTGGAGTATCGGTGAGGCCGGGCGTCTTGGTGTTGGTTGGCGCACACAAACAAAGTGAGTATCCGTGACTCTTATATACCGTTCTTATATACTTTACAATTTCGTTTAACTCGTAATTATTGATTATTTAAACCCAGTTTAATTAATCATTAATATTACATTTATTTTCAGCTTAATTTTAGGTAAGTACATTTTCATTATATTTTATTTATCAATAATTAATTAACTTCGGTTAAGTAATTATTGATTTTACATTCTTATTTGCTACTTATTGTAAGATTATTATCTCCTTATTCTTTTTAGGTTTTCTCTGGACCCAACGGATAGGTAAGTATATTTAATATTCCTTTTATAACAATTAATTCGTCGTTTATTAATTAATTACGAATCGACGTTTATTTTATTAATTAATTTCCGTTTTCTATTTGAGGGTTTTTCTGGATTCGACGGTGATAACATTTCGGGTTTGGTAAGTACAATAATTGTTTATTTAATTAATTATTTTGTTATTTTATAAATATTATTTTGCTCGCAGGATCTCTACGGGTGTTTACAATGATTTGGACGGAGGGCAGCGAAGTTTTATCGGTAAGTGTACGTATTCTACATACTTTCTTTTATTGTTTAACATTTAACAATTAATTTTCCTGTGCGTTTTTCAGGAAATTTTGTACAGCGTTTTGACGAGGACTGTCACATCTGGCACGTGCGTGACTTCGCCTAAGAGACTCTTGAGAAGTTTTTTTCTAGAGTCCTTTCTTTTCGCTGGGAAAAACCCTCGAAAAAATTGGAAAGAAAGGGTCATAAAAAAGGACTCGAGTGAAGGGTCAGGGTTGACGAGTGTCGACGTATGAATTTTGGTAAGTTTGGAAAGAAAAATTATTTAGTGTTGTTTGTGCGTGAATCCGCGTAATTAATTCTTTTGATAGGATTTTCTGATGACAATAATCAATACGAGATTTATCCTCTGCGAGTGGGTGAATTATTATTATTTTATTTGTGTAAAAATATGCTTTCAGACCGGATATGCATTTGCAGTTTCCTTGTAAATAAGTGTTCCAGAGATCCGCCTATGTGAATTTATTTGTTAGCCTAAGCATTATATAAGGAGCGTTTTAGCGAGTCTATGTACATACACATCCTTACGTATCTACATATATTTTAAGGATATATTGCACAGGCGATACAATGTTGCCATGCTAAACCATGCTAAAAACATAAAAAAATTCAAAATGATCAGAATTTTATAAAATTTGGTGAACATATTCTTTAGTGCCAAATTTGACAATACAAATTTTTTAAGATTTTTCTTCTGTACAGTTATCGAGTAATTGATCACTAAAGTTCACGTGTATAAGCATAGCGTTTCCATATATATAAGTATACATTCCAGGCATAAGAAATCTGCTTTAATGCGTAATTACTCGATAACTAAACAGAAGAAAATTTTGAAAAAATTTGTGTTTTCGCACTTGATGTTGAAGAACATTATCACCAAATTTCATCAATTTCTAATTATTTCGACTTTTGTATCATTCACCCTTAACTTATGTATAAAGCTTATATACTCATATACCTCGATGGAAGTAGCGAAATAAGCGGTTCTGTTCCCCATACACATATATTTGTATTCCTTGATTGAAAATAAAGATAATTTATTTGTAGCGGAATTTGTTTATTTATTAACAATTATTGTTTATACGCTTAAAAATGTGTCAATCGCTTTTGAACTGGGTCCTTTGTCGCTTTGCTATGAAATCCCATTAATTTTCTGAGTTTTTGATTTATTTTGAGTGATCCGCGGTTTTCCGCGGTTTTTCGCGGTTAACCCGCGAATTGATATATCAGCGAAATATTTGTGTAAAGTGGTCGAGTTTGTAATCATTTTAAAGGGCATTGAATTCCCTATCGTTTGAGAGTAACAGAGACAATTTATCCACATAATTGTTAATTAATGAAATTAAATATTGTTAAATTTTTATGTTTCGAAAAAGTTGTAAAAAGCGCCCAAGTTACTTATTATGGTCTTTGCTACTGAATCTAATCGTTTGGAACTCGATTTTTGACGTTTTCGGACGATTCGCGGCCATTCGCGGTTTTTCGCGGTTTTTCCGCGAATTGATAACTCACAGAAGAATTATTGCAAAATGGTCGTGCGAGTATTCGTTTGAAAGGGATTTTGATCCAGAACACGCTCGTAGCGTTAAAATTTAAATAACTGTAAAATTGTTAGTTAATGAAATTTCAAATTGTTAACTTTTGATATTTGGTAAAAATGATTAAAAAGTACCCGTGTGAGGTATCAAAATAAAGCTCTTTTTATAAGAAACACGTTGCAATTGTTAAAAATGCTCTAACTCGATTATAGTTAGTTAATGAAAATTGAAATTTCGAGAGCGCTGAGTGATGACTCATCGGGCGCTCGGGCTCCGTGAGGCAGGTCAGTTGCGCGCGGGGCTTGCTAGTCTACATACTATAGCGTTTACTGAACTATAGCACTCCTTAAAAGTTATTTTCGCTTTTCCATGTTGGTCACTATTATTTCAAATAATAAATTTTATTTTTTTAAGCTGGAATTTTAAATATATTTTCTTTATGTTACAGATACATACCAGCCAACACGATGGTGGAGACCCTAGGACGTAACAAGTGTATCGGTGATCACCAATTTTCATGTTTATGAACGTTCGAAAACGACATCACTCGATTGTAAGGTATGTTCTCGAATCGCACGTCGGAAAGCGATGCTGGTCGAAATGTGAGTGAATCTCGTCGAATTGTTACAAATCTCGCAAAAGTCTATCGGTGTTCACCGTTTTTCACGTTTATGAACGTTCGGAAACGACATCACTCGATTGTAAGTTATGATCTCGAATCGCACGTCGGAAAGCTGTTCTGTTCGAAATGTCGGTGAATGTTGTTAAATTGTATCGATTCACACAAAAGTGCATCGGTGATCACCAATTTTCACGTTTATGAACGTTCGGAAACGACATCACACGATTGTAAGGTGTGATCGCGATACGCACATAGGAAAGCGATTCAGAACGAAATGTCAGTGAATCTGGTTGATTTGTGTGGATTCACACAAAAGTGTATAGGTGATCTCCTATTTTCACGTTTATGAACGTTCGGAATCGACATCACTCGATTGTAATGTATGCTCTCGATTCGCACATCGGAAAGCGATTCAGAACGAAATGTCAGTGAATCTTGTTAATTTGTGTCGATTCACACAAAAGTGTATCTGTGATCACCAATTTTCATGTTTGTGAACGTTCGGAAACGACATCACTCGATTGTAAGGTATGATCTCGAATCGCACGTCGGAAAGCGATGCTAGTCGAAACGTCAGTGAATCTTGTCGATTTGTTACGAATCTTGCAAAAGTCTATCGGTGTTCACCGTTTTTCACGTTTATGAACGTTCGGAAACGACATCACTCGATTGTAAGGTGTGATCGCGATTCGTACATCGGAAAGCGATTCAGAACGAAATGTCAGTGAATCTTGTCGATTTGTTACGAATCTTGCAAAAGTCTAAAGGTGTTCACCGTTTTTCACGTTTATGAACGTTCGGAAACGACATCACTCGATTGTAAGTTATGATCTCGAATCGCAGGTCGAAATGTCAGTGAATGTTGTTAATTTCTATCGATTCATACAAAAGTGTATCGGTGATCACCAATTTTCATGTTTATGCACGTTCGGATACGACATAACTCGATTGTAAGTTATGATCTCGAATCGCACGTCGGAAAGCTGCTCTTTTCGAAATGTCAGTGAATGTTGTTAAATTGTATCGATTCACACAAAAGTGTATCGGTGATCTCCAATTTTCACGTTTATGATGGTTCGGAAACGACATCACTCGATTGTAAGTTATGATCTCGATTCGCATATCGGAAAGCAATTCAGAACGAAATGTCAGTGAATCTGGTTAATTTGTGTCGATTCACACAAAAGTGTATCGGTGATCTCCAATTTTCACGTTTATGAACGTTCGGAAACGACATCACTCGTTTGTAAGTTATGATCTCGAATCGCACGTCGGAAAGCTGTTCTGTTCGAAATGTCAGTGAATGTTGTTAATTTCTATCGATTCATACAAAAGTGTATCGGTAATCTCCAATTTTCACGATTATGAACGTTCGGAAACGACATCACTCGTTTGTAAGTTATGATCTCGAATCGCACATCGGAAAGCGATTCTGTTCGAATTGTCAGTGAATCTTGATAATTTGTAACGATTCTCACAAAAGTTTATTTGTAATCACCAATTTTCATATTTGTGAACGTTCAGGAACGACATCGTTCGAATGTCAGTTCCGGTCTCGAATCGCATTTCGGATTGCGATTCTGATAGAAATGTCGAAAAAAATTGTTGATTCGTAACGATTAACACACAAGATTATCGCTGATTACCTACTTTCATGTTTATGAAAGGTTGGAAACGTTCATCGATAAACGTCACATATCACCAATTTTACAGACATTTGGTATCGCAATCCGAAGGGCCATTTGAGATCTGAACTGACAATCGAGCGATGAAAACGTTTCCGAACGTTCATAAACATGCAGATTGGTGATCACCAATAAAATTTTTGTACAATTCATGACAAATTAACAATAT
Organism: Venturia canescens; assembly: GCF_019457755.1. NCBI lineage: Eukaryota > Metazoa > Arthropoda > Insecta > Hymenoptera > Ichneumonidae > Venturia > Venturia canescens. The sequence continues at coordinate 23,896,714 of NC_057425.1, forward strand.
CCAACGTCATTTCGATTCGAGATCATAATTTACAATCGAGTGATGTCTCCCGAACGTTCATAAACATGAACATTGGTGATCACCGATACACTTTTGTGTGAATCGATAAAATTAACAAGATTCATTGACATTTCGAACTGAACAGCTTTCCCACGTGCGATCCGAGATCATAACTTACAATCGAGTGATGTCATTTCCGAACGTTCATAAACGTGAAAATTGGTGATCACCGATACACTTTTGTGTGAATCGAAACAATTTAACAACATTCACTGACATTTCGAACTGAACAGCTTTCCGACGTGTGATCGGAGATCATAACTTACAATCGAGTGATGTCGTTTCCGAACGTTCATAAACATGAAGAACGGTGATCACCGATAGATTTTTGTGAGAATCGCAACAAATCAAGAAGATTCACTGACATTTCGAACAAAATTAGATTCCGCCGTGCGATTCGAGATCATAACTTACAATCGAGTGGTGTAGTTTCCGAACGTTCATAAACGTGAAAATTGAAGATCACAGATACACTTTTGAGTGAGTCGATACAATTTAACAACATTCACTGACATTTCGAACAGAACAGCTTTCCGACGTGCGATCCGAGATCATAACTTACAATCGGGTGATGTCGTTTCCGAACGTTCATAAACGTGAAAATTGGTGATCACCGATACACTTTTGTGTGAATCGACTCAAATTGACCAGATACTGACATTTCGTTCTGAATCGCTCTCCGATGTGCGAATCGCGATCACAGCTTACAATCGAGTGATGTCGTTTCCGAACCATCATAAACGTGAAAATTGGTGATCACCGATACACTTTTGTATGAATCGATAGAAATTAACAAGAATCACTGACATTTCGAACTCAACAGCTTTCCGACGTGCGATTCGAGATCATACCTTACATTCGAGTGATGTCGTTTCCGAACGTTCATAAACGTGAAAATTGAAGATCACCGATATACTTTTGTGTGAATCGACACAAATTAACCAGATTCACTGATATTTCGTTCTGAATCGCTTTCCGATGTACGAATCGCGATCACACCTTACAATCGAGTGATGACGTTTCCGAACGCTCATAAACGTGAAAATTGGTTATCACCGATACACTTTTGTGTGAATTGTTACGTCCTAGGGTCTCCACCATCGTGTTGGCTGGTATGTATCTGTAACATAAAGAAAATATATTTAAAATTCCCGCTTAAAAAATAAAATTTATTATTCGAAATAATAGTGACCAACATAGAAAGGCGAAAATAACTTTTAAGGAGCGCTATAGTTCAGTAAACGCTATAGTATGTAGACTAGCAAGCCCCGCGCGCAACTGACCTGCCTCACGGAGCCCGAGCGCCCGATGAGTCATCACTCAGCGCTCTCGAAATTTCAATTTTCATTAACTAACAATAATCGACTTAGAGCATTTTTAACAATTGGAACGTGTTTCTTATGAAAAGAGCTTTATTTTGATACCTCACACGGGTACCTTTTAATCATTTTTACCAAAGATCAAAAGTTAACAATTTCAAATTTCATTAACTAACAATTTTACAGTTATCTAAATTTTAACGCTACGAGGGTGTTCTAGATCAAAATCCCTTTCAAATGAATACTCGCACGACCATTTTGCAATAATTCTTCTGTGAGTTATCAATTCGCGGAAAAACCGCGAAAAACCGCGAATTACCGCGAATCGTCCAAAAACGTCGAAAATCAAGTTCCAAACGATTAGATTCAATAGCAAAGACCGTAATAAGTAACTTGGGTGCTTTTTACAACTTTTCCGAAACATAAAAATTTAACAATATTTAATTTCATTAATTAACAATTATGTGGATAAATTATCTCTGTTACTCTCAAACGATAGGGAATTCAATGCCCTTTAAAATGATTACAAACTCGACCACTTTACACAAATATTTCGCTGATATATCAATTCGCGGGTTAACCGCGAAAAACCGCGGAAAACCGCGGATCACCCAAAACACATCAAAAACTCAGGAAATCAATGGGATTTCATAGCAAGGCGACATAGGACACAGTTCAAAAGCGATTGACACATTTTTAAGCATATAAACAATAATTGTTAATAAATAAACAAATTTCGTTACAAACAAATTATCTTTATTTTCAATCAAGAAACACAAATATATGTATATGGGGAACAGAAACGCTTATTTCGCTATTTCTATCGAGGTATATGAGTATATAAGGTTTATACATAAGTTAAAGTATATATAGATACGTATGGACATGTATGTACATAGACTCACTAAAACGCTTCTTATATAATACTTAGGCTACGAAATAAATTCACATAGGTGAATCTCTGGAACACTTATTTACAAAAACTGCAAATGCATTTCCGGTCCGAAAGCATATTTTTATACAAATAAAATAATAATAATTCACCCACTCGCAGAGGATAAATCTCGTATTGATTATTGTCATCAGAAAATCCGCGAGGTGAAACCCGATATCTTCATCCGGCGTAGCGCGATAGTACAGCCTATCAAAAGAATTAATTACGCGAATTCACGCACAAACAAAACTAAATAATTCTTCTTTCCAAACTTACCAAAATTCATACGTCGACACTCGTCAACCCTGACCCTTCACTCGAGTCCTTTTTTATGACCCTTTCTTTCCAATTTTTTCGAGGGTTTTTCCCAGCGAAAAGAAAGGACTCTAGAAAAACTTCTCAAGAGTCTCTTAGGCGAAGTCACGCACGTGCCAGATGTGACAGTCCTCGTCAAAACGCTGTACAAAACTTCCTGGAAAACGCACAGAAAAATAAATTGTTAAATGTTAAACAATAAAAGAAAGTATGTAGAAAACGTACACTTACCGATGAAACTTCGCTGCGCTCCGTCCAAATCGTTGTAAACACCCGTAGAGATCCTGCGAGCAAAATAATATTTATAAAATAACGAAATAATTAATTAAATAAGCAATAATTGTACTTACCAAACCCGAAATGTTATCACCGTCGAATCCAGAAGAATCTGAAAATAGAAAATGGCAATCAATCAATAAAATAAACATCGATTCGTAATCAATTAATAAACAACCAATTAATTGTTATGAGAAGAAATTAAATATACTTACACACCCGTTGTATCCAGAGAAAACCTAGAAACAATAATGAGATAATAATCTTACAATGAATAGTAAATAAGAATGTGAAATCAATAATTATTTAACTGAAGTTAATTAATTATTGATAAATAAAATATAACGAAATGTACTTACCTTAAAATTAAGCTGAAAATAAATGTAAAATTAATGATTAATTAAACTGGTTTTAAATAATCAATAATTACGAGTTAAACGAATTTATAAAGTATATAGAAACAGTATATAAGAGTCACGGATACTCACTTTATTTGTGTGCGCCAACCAACACCGAGACGCCCGGCCTCACCGATACTCCAACGGGACGCTGCTATTTAAGAGCGCAGGCGCGCCGCACTCACCAGTTCTCGAATCTCTCCACAGCTAGCCAGTCGAATTCCGGCCGAGAGCGAGCACGGATACTCCCGCGGAGCAGCTGAAAATCGAATAGTTTTAATAAGTTTTTAAAGTTCTCGAATCTCTCCACAGCTAGCCAGTCGAACTCCGGCCGAGAGCGAGCACGGATACTCCCGCGGAGCAGCTGAAAATCGAATAGTTTTAATAAGTTTTTAAAGTTCTCGAATCTCTCCACAGCTAGCCAGTCGAACTCCGGCCGAGAGCGAGCACGGATACTCCCGCAGAGCAGCTGAAAATCGAAAAGTTTTTAATAAGTTTTTAAAGTTCTCGAATCTCTCCACAGCTAGCCAGTCGAACTCCGGCCGAGAGCGAGCACGGATACTCCCGCAGAGCAGCTGAAAATCGAAAAGTTTTTAATAAGTTTTAAAGTTCTTTTTTCGTACAAGTTAATCGTACGAGTTTATTTTAATTTTGTAACATCGCAACTTAAAAGTTTGTAACAATACATAAGTGTAAAAAGGGTGAAAAGTGTTTAAAATAATTATTCAAATCATCCTTAAACCCTCGTTGAGTAATTTCCACCGAATCTCGCGATTAATTAACAATTTATTTCCGTTGAGTAATTTCCACCGAAACTCGCGATAATTCGAAATCATTTCTTTCGTTCGAGTATTTTTCACCGAAACTCGCGAATTATTATCATTAATTTTCTTCGAGTGACTTTTCCATTCTTTTCCTCGAGAATTAATATTTCTTAATTCGATAAAATCGAGTCTAATTATTTTTCTCGAATTATAAATTTTCACGAGTTATTTTCATCAAGATTAACTAGAGTCTCAATTTCATGTTTTACAAAAACTCGTGTTCATTACTGAACGAATTTACTAATTTCATTCTCTCTTTTATCTAACACCGTAAATTCTTTAAAACGTGGCATTATTTAATTTCATTTTCGTGCCTTAATTCAGCGATAAACCTGCGGATTCATTTCTTTTATAATCTGGCATACTTCTTTCATTTAATCTCGCAGTTGAATAATTAATTCAAGTTTTTGCATACGATTCTTTTTGTGCTAGACTCAGGCACGTTAGATCGTATTTTAATTCTTTTATTTGTATCGTTCTGTGCTGGAGAATTTGGCACGCCGATACCTATTTCTATCTCTCTCTCTCTCTCTCTCATTGTTCTGTGCTGGAGAATTTGGCACGCCAACGAGATTTCTATCTCTCTCTCTCTTTCTCATTGTTCTGTGCTGGAGAATTTGGCACGTCAACGAGATTTCTTTCTCTTTTCTATCCTTTAAAAAAACTTGAATTAATTATCGAAATATAAATTTAATTATGAAATTCTCTTATTATGCCTAGACGTCGAGGAGGCGTTAAATTTCAAATCCGCCGGGCCATCGCACGTGCCTGTAATAGACCCGCTCTAAACCGTGGTAATAATAAATCGTGGGTGAAAACGTTGTGCAAAGCCACTCAACACTCACAAGTATCTGAAAACTCCGGTGTCGAATATCCGAACGATATTATCTATAATTTGGTGTCAAAATCGGGCCCGAGTAAAATTCGCGTCGTTTCCGACGTTATCGTTCGGAAGAGCATCTTCATTATCGACGCTAATTCGCCATACTCATTGGGACGTTTGGTCGGTTCATCGATCTTCACTCAACGAGAAGAATACCATCCCGATTGTGGAAACATCTCGGAGGCATCGACCGTTTCCCGACCATCAACACCAATCGACATCGAAGTAATAACAATCGATTAACTCATCCGTCGAAGAATAACTAAACGGTAAGTGAGTTTTATTTTATTTTTATTCTGTAAAGGTCATCCGGTAAATATTTCACGAGCATAGGTTTCGGTCCTGAGGGGGAAAATCTCACCTTCTCAAATACGAGATCTAAAATAAGTCTACGCGTCGTACCCCGTGCATCATTTTCCTGGACAAATAAATTCTTCCGGTTGCCGACCATCGAGCATACTGCTGACGGTAATCCAGTCTGTATCAATCCAATCCGTCAAGTAGAGTTCCACATTTCCAGCAGTCGGTAAACTAACCAACCGCGACCAGGGTAAATCCCTGTCGTACCAAGCGGGCTGCTCTAAAAAGTTTCTCTCTTACCGTCCGTAGCCGTGAATCGTATTGTCAGTATTTCGTTAGATAATTTGTCTCTCTCTAAAAATCCGGGCATTAAACCACACGACGTAACAGGTTTATATATTTTTTGGTGGCAGCGGTGGGATACCGTCGTGAAATAAAGTACTGGTGGCCTTTCTTTTATTTTTTTTTTGTAATTATCATTGGTTAATTTTCGCAATCGAGTAAAGCGAGGAAACTCGTAACCTCAATTGTGATAAATTCATTCAAATTTCAGAGAATATCGTCACTATTCTGTCGAATTTCAAATTAAAATCAAATTATTGATCGCTAAATTTGATTATTTCTCAAATTTATTCGTATAACAAACCATTATCGACTTCGTTACTCGAATACCAAAGCATTTCTCGTCAATTTAAAAATTGGACAAATTTTCCTTCATCAATATTTTTTGAATTTCTACCTACCAAATCTCAGTAACAAACCGTACCGAACATAAATAAACGGAGAAAAATCATATTGGAAACGATTTAACGCAACATTTCCGTAATATAAAAATTTTGTAAAATTGGACAAATTTTGCAATTTCAAAATATCATCTCTTCTATACGCTAACAATCAATTTTTAACTTCAAGGAGTATAAATATTCGGAAAATATTAAGTTCCAAACGTCTACACTCGGGATTTTCGAAATAAATCATATTTGAAAAATTGGACAAATTTCTCGACTTTAAAATTTTTATTTGAATTTTTCGGAGTTCAACTCAAATAACAAACTACACCGAATTAAAAACAGCAGAGAACAGTCCGTTTCCAATCGTTTGAATATTTAATTTTGCCATTTTCAATATTTTTTGGAATTGGACAAATTTTTCGAAAATTTTCCTGTTCTCAATTTTCATATAACAAACGCAATCAAGCCGTTACATTCGAAGTACAAACAATTTCAAAACTTTTTATTAATATTTTTCAATAAAATACAATTTTCGTAATTGGACAAATTTTTCAAAACTCCCCCTACTTGCAGATTTCCAAATAACAAACGTTACTATACCATTATTTACAAAATACAATTAATTTCCAAACGTTTTAAATAAAACTTTCCAATAAAATCAAAATTTTAAATTTTGGACAAAATTTTTATACGTCCCCATTTCTCAACTTTTGGGCAAGTTTATAGTGTCACTCTTAACAGCGTAGCTCATTTAACTTAAAATCATCTAAATTCGTCAAATCATTCAAAATGGATCCGTCATTTGAGCTAGAATCTAGAGCTCTCGCCGAACGTCTAGAGGCTAAACGTCGAAAATTGGAAAATGAAAAGCTTCGACTAGATAGGGAGCGTCGAGAGCTGACTAAACGGGCCGAAGAATTGCGAACAAGGGAGGAATATCTAGATAACCCATTTACGCGGATACGCGACATGATGAATTTTATGGAGGAACAAGCAAATGAGATGAACCTCTTGAAGGGCAAGGTGCACTCGCTCTTTACCGAATTGAGCCTCGTTAGAAGCGATATAGTCCGGTCTTTTAAAAAATTCCTAAACCGAGCATTGGACCAAGGTTCGAGCGATTCAACCGGGGTCGGAGAACCTTCCCACACGCCAACTTTAGAGGCGGAAACCCTTGAAACTCGGGCAGCTCCTGCCTCTCGGCCTCAAACGCACGATCCGGGTATTGAAGCTACGCGTCGGGGGCGTCAACTTAATTATTTCCCGAGGGAAGTCTCGGATTTGCTCATGGTGTCCGACAGCATAAAAAACGCGCTTAGGGATACAAACAGAAACAAACGGCGAATGAAGCGACAATTAACCAAATTTTCCAGCCGTATTCCGATCGTTCGGAATTCGGTATTCAAAACCGCGTCGCAAAGGACCACGGTTCCGGAGCGCGCGGCGGAAAGCGAAACACCAATAACCGAACTACTCGAAGGTTGTTCGATCCAGTCAACATCTAACTCTTAACTTGTGTTTCCTTCGCAAGTCCCCCTCTCTCTTCTTTCTTGAGTTTTCTGTCCTATCAATTTTCATCCTAATTCTATGGGGGAAGTGAAAAACCCCGACGGCGAGAAATACCCGTCATACTGTAATTTTCCTTTTTCATTCTAATTCTACGGGGGAAGTGAAAAACCCCGACGGCGAGAAATACCCGTCATTTCTGTTATTTTCCGTTCTGTCTTATTTCTCTACAGGAGAGGGAAAACATCGGCGGTGAAGACATTACCGTCGTTGTTTCGCTCCCATTCAACCATAACTTCGAACGGTTGATTTCCTCCCCTTTTTAACGGACAAAGTTTCCGTAAATTTTTTGGAGTATGTGTGACTCCCCTTTTAACGGACAAAGTTTCCGTAAATTTTTTTGGAGTATGTGTGACTCCCTTTTTAACGGACAAAGTTTCCGTAAATTTTTTTTGGAGTATGTGTGACTCCCTTTTTAACGGACAAAATTTCCGTAAATTTTTTTGGAGTATGTGTGACTCCCTTCTCAACGGACAAAGTCTCCGCAAAATTTTGGGGTATGCGTGACTCCTTTTTCACGGACAGAATCCGACTCCACAGAAAATATTTTTAGTCCGCCAGCCCACTTTAAAATGAAAAATATAGAGCAAAAAGGCTCAAGTAACATAAACGAGGAGACACAAACTCGTAAAAGGAAAAGAAAGACCGGAATTTCTCCAGGTGAAGAAGGATCACAAGACGACCCTATCGACGAGTCGATGTTGGGAAGCTTGCCCTTCGACCCTGGGCCCCCCGGCGAATTAAACGTTCCGAGTGACGGACGATTATTCTGTGAAAATATAGTTGAACCACAGGGATCACGGGTCGAAATTAATGCTCCTGGTAATCGCGTTGATGTCAACATATACGGTGAAAGACCCGAAGACATCAGCGTTGAGCCAGATCTGCCAATCGATATCTTAAATGATAACCCGCCCCTCGAATTCGACGATTTCTTTGAGGGCTACGGGGCGAATATGGAAGAAAATAATTTGTTAGAGGAAACTACATTGTCGGACGAAAACGAGTCTGAAGAGGAAACGGATCTTTTGTTGGACCCTGGGGAATGCGGTAGAGGTCCCTCAAACGATCCAGCTTATTCAATCGAAGGTGCTTTATCGATACGAGAAGTTCGCGATAATTTGTCAATGCAAAAGGGAGCGAAAATTATTTTTATTACGAGACAAGGGCGACCCCTCGATGACGGAGCCAAGGAATTAGATACTCTCAAAAAGATGCCTCAATATGAGAATATTAATATTTTTAGGGCCAAAGTTGCCAGGGAAAAGGGATGTGCAATGATAGCACTACCAGTCGTTTTTCATCTGAGAGAGAATATTTCCTTGGACGATCTAGGGGACACGTTCGAGTCGTTAAGAGATGTTATTCGCGAAGAAAATATCACCTCAATTAGTATCGCTAAGACAAATTCAATCGGAGGTCTAAATTGGGCCGAAATTAAAAAACTTTTAATACAAATTCTGAGGGATCAAATGATCGCTCTCACCATCTGTCAGCAGCCGATTCGTTTCCCGACGGAGCAAGAGCGCCTCGAAATTATTGCCGAGAAGCACGCCTCCGCGGTCGGTGGCCATAAGGGCGTAAATAAAACTTACAAGCGGATCAGAGAACACTTTTTCTGGGAAAATATGAAGACCCACATTCAAGATTATATAGCGAGATGCAGAAATTGCCAATTAAAAAAATTAGTCCGGGTCAAGACTAAACAGCCCATGGTTATAACCGACACGCCGGGGCGATCTTTCGACAAGATTTCGATGGACGTCGTCGGCCCCCTTCCTACCACTAGTAGCGGAAATTCGTATATCTTGACTATGCAAGACCTGTTAACAAAATGGTCAATCGCTGTCCCGCTGGCTAGGACGACGGCCGTCGACATCGCTGACGCGTTTATAGAACATTTTGTCTGTCAATTTAGTGCTCCGAAGGCAATTCTCACAGATCAGGGGCGAAATTTTCTCTCGAGCTTAATAAGGGCAATCGCAAAAATCTGGCGGATCAAATTATACCAGACAACCGCCTTCCATCCGCAAAGTAACGGATCGATCGAGCGATCGCATCACGTATTGGCGGAATATATAAAACAATATATTGACAAAAATAATGAATGGGACAAATTACTCCGTAGATGTATGTTCTCATATAATACTAGCCAACACGAGGGGACGAAATACACCCCCTTCGAATTAGTTTACGGACACCTGGCTAGGCTCCCATCGGCTCATCAACACATCGAAGAGGACCTGGATCCGACGTACGCGGACTACCTCGAAAATCTGTTTATCACGATCGATCAGCTTCAAAACCTTGCCCGCGAAAATCTAATCGCGGCGAAAGAGAGATCAAAACAATATTACGATCGAAAAATCAACCCACAACAGTTTGACGTTGGTGACGTCGTTCTTATGCTGAAGGAACCGAGTAAAGGGAAATTCAGTGACCAGTACACGGAACCCTGTGAAATTATTGAAATTCTTTCCGGGGGAAATTTAAAAATCTTGTATAAAGGGAAATCGCGAATCGTTCACGCGAATAAACTTAGAGGTACCCGCCTCCCACTTGATTAATAATCGGGTATCCTCTCACTTTCAGGAAGACCATGGTACGATTACTACTTGGCTTCCTTCTCTTGCAAGAGGCTTCCGCGCTGTTGGGATACGACTGTGCGGGGCCAAACCTCAACATTACAACTATTTCGCTTAACAACGTAGGAGAATGCAATGTTCCGATCAACGCGCCTATTCCAAAGGAAACATACATTCAACTGCTCCAATTATCAGACTTTTCCCACGCCGAAGTCGTGCAGTGCCGCGTGGAAATAGACCGCACCATTTACTACTGTGGGATGAGTTCGCACGTTTCGATAGTTCAGAACGGACGCCAAATTTACCTCCACGAACTCGACGAACGTGGGTGTCGAAAACTTCAGGAAACTGGGATATTACAACTCAGCCCATCCAGCATCATAACCGGGTTAAGGAAGAACAGCACAACCGATCGCGCTATTTTATTAGGCGGTTCCCTCACCAACAGTGGAAGCTGCCAAGGGACACAGTACAGCGACGCGTTTGGAAACTGGAACGGGGTCGTAATCCAAGCAACAGTAAAAATCACGCTGACAAACTACATGGCCGAAGTGAACTTGGTCAATAATAAAATTATCCTTCAGTCAGGTACGCAGTGCTATCTTTCCGATGGTACTTGTTTGGACGTCGAAGGGAATTCAGCCTTCTGGATAACTGAACCAGCAGACTCGTGTCAGTTCAATCGATACGATGTCCTCTTCGAAGGCATTGCCCATAAACAACAAAATCCAGACTCAGCGACCAACAATCCTGACGTATTCTCACTAACAACGCACGAAACGACGTTCGCGTTAGCAGCCAAATCAATGAAGCATATCTGCGGTTACAATCTCGTTCGTACGGAGCACCCAAAACTCTACATTCTGGAAACACAAAAGGGAAGGACGTTCGCGCAAAAAAAACAAATTCCCGTCAACAACCTCGACATTTTTTTATACATGAACTCCAAATTTATTTACGTTGAAAAACACATCCGTACACAGATACAAAACCTTTACAGAGATGTCGTACTACGGAGGTGTAATCTCGAGCGTCAGGTAATCCAAAACGCATTAAACACAGCCCCTTTGTTCCCGGAAAAATTCGCCACAACAATCATGAAGGCTCACGGATATATGGCCGTAGTATTGGGAGAAGTTGCCCACATCATAAAATGTACACCTGTCGACTGTAGCATCCGCCGGACCAAGGAATGTTACAACGAACTTCCAGTAACGTATCGGAACGAGTCCCGTTATTTATCGCCAATCTCGAAGGTTCTTCTCAAAGCAGGGACCCAAATCGAGTGCGATCCACTTCTTCCAGCATTGTACAACATCGATAATAACTGGTATCGGTTCAGCCCGCAAGGAGTCCCAGCTCAAACCCCTCAAGAACTTCACCCGACTGCACATCCATCGTGGAATTACAATCCGATCGGAGACTTAGCAGTTTCTGGAATATACACAGTAGAAGAAATTAATCAATTAAGAGATCGCATCATGTTTCCAGCTGAAAGAGCCGCTCTCCTCAACACTATCGCTCGCGGTTCTGCCGGTTATCCAGTGGCAGGAGGAACAATTGCAATACAAAATTTATTAAGTACCGAGGCAATTGAACAACTCGCGGAAGGTACAATTAACAAAATTTGGCATGGTTTGGAAAAATTCGGAATAGTAAGCTCCGGGTTCTTCGCCATAGCGTTTATCTTCAGCATCGTAAAAGCAGTGATCGACATCATCATACAGGGTTACACCCTTCATTCTCTCTACGGTTGGAGCGTCGCATTAATTGGCGCAATTTGGAATTCTATAACTTATCTTTTAATCACACGCCACTACAAGAAAAACAGCCAACGGGAAAATTCATATGAGATCCCGCGTGAAACAGAACTTTCGGAGGTCGTCTCACAGGAGCCGAAACCGTCCCCATCGAAAAGAAGACTTTCTGGCGTAGACCCTGTACTTTTGGGTCGTCTTACAGCCGGTTCTCAGCCTAAGTAAACCATCGGCTTCGAACTTCTCCGGGGAGGTGTTACGTCCTAGGGTCTCCACCATCGTGTTGGCTGGTATGTATCTGTAACATAAAGAAAATATATTTAAAATTCCCGCTTAAAAAATAAAATTTATTATTCGAAATAATAGTGACCAACATAGAAAGGCGAAAATAACTTTTAAGGAGCGCTATAGTTCAGTAAACGCTATAGTATGTAGACTAGCAAGCCCCGCGCGCAACTGACCTGCCTCACGGAGCCCGAGCGCCCGATGAGTCATCACTCAGCGCTCTCGAAATTTCGATTTTCATTAACTAACAATAATCGACTTAGAGCATTTTTAACAATTGGAACGTGTTTCTTATGAAAAGAGCTTTATTTTGATACCTCACACGGGTACCTTTTAATCATTTTTACCAAAGATCAAAAGTTAACAATTTCAAATTTCATTAACTAACAATTTTACAGTTATCTAAATTTTAACGCTACGAGCGTGTTCTAGATCAAAATCCCTTTCAAATGAATACTCGCACGACCATTTTGCAATAATTCTTCTGTGAGTTATCAATTCGCGGAAAAACCGCGAAAAACCGCGAATTACCGCGAATCGTCCAAAAACGTCGAAAATCAAGTTCCAAACGATTAGATTCAATAGCAAAGACCGTAATAAGTAACTTGGGTGCTTTTTACAACTTTTCCGAAACATAAAAATTTAACAATATTTAATTTCATTAATTAACAATTATGTGGATAAATTATCTCTGTTACTCTCAAACGATAGGGAATTCAATGCCCTTTAAAATGATTACAAACTCGACCACTTTACACAAATATTTCGCTGATATATCAATTCGCGGGTTAACCGCGAAAAACCGCGGAAAACCGCGGATCACCCAAAACACATCAAAAACTCAGGAAATCAATGGGATTTCATAGCAAGGCGACATAGGACACAGTTCAAAAGCGATTGACACATTTTTAAGCATATAAACAATAATTGTTAATGAATAAACAAATTTCGTTACAAACAAATTATCTTTATTTTCAATCAAGAAACACAAATATGGGGAACAGAAACGCTTATTTCGCTATTTCTATCGAGGTATATGAGTATATAAGGTTTATACATAAGTTAAAGTATATATAGATACGTATGGACATGTATGTACTGTGACGATTTTTTTATTTTGACTAAAGAAGATGAACGAAAATTAAGAGATGACACAAATGTCCTCCCGTCCGTTTCGTTCGATGCTTCGGCCACGCGACGATTCCGCAAAGATTTCTGTGGGACCTTGTTAAGAGAAAAAGAATATTTGATTTATTTGTCGATTTAATTATTCCATGTAAATCGGGAGAGTCGAATTCGAATTAGGAGGAAGGCCAATCATCGTTGACAATGTACTTCGAGCAGGGCTCGTACACAACACATGGACACTCTCACATACATCACACGCACACCAACTCGCACAAAAACCGTCGTCGTATGTTCTCGAAGTCTCGAGAATATTCGAAACTTGGAATTTTGGAAAATCAGCGACGTCGTACATCGAAAAACTCAGGGGAGTCCCGTCAAGAGGGGCGTCTGATCCTTAGAAAATATAAAAATCATCAGCAGTATCGTGATTCGTAATATGAAAAATCTCTTCTCCTCCCGTCATAAAAATATCCATCGTCGTAATAATCGGGCCAGGGGTTAATTCACATCATAAAGAAACAACTAATTGTTCCCACGAAAATTCGGGGCCCCGTCTAACGCCCCACGAGCATAATTCATGTCACGCACCTGTCATAGGGCGAACATAGATCGAGAAAAGGGGAGAGAGAAGAGCGGTAACGTACTGCGTGACGGTGATCGATTTCGGGAGATTTTCGTGGAGTATCGAGCGAACTGGACGTGCGATCTCGGGAATTAGTCTCACACGCCGTAAGTCCAACCTTTCGTTGTTCGTTTCGGGCGATGGACTCTTTAAGTAATTATTCCCGTGGATTATTATGGCATAATTCATTTCATGTTATTGTGAAATTTCGCTCGGTCTAATTAGTTTGAATATCGAGAAAATGTGTCACGGCGGCGGCTCTGTCCCGTAGAAAGTCGGCTTTTGATTTCCTTGTTGCCCGCGTTCCGTAAAGTTCGGGGTAGAAAAATAAAGTCGAATAAATTTTCAGTTGCGTGGCCGACGCGAAAATCTCAAATTTTGTTTAGTAATCGTTTGTTTCTTGTAAAGCTGAGAGGAAAGGTCGGGAATATTCGTGAGAGAGTTTGAGTGAGAAAGAGTGTGTGGATCGGGATTGCGAACGCGTGTGACGGGTAATAGCTCGGCTGAGTAACCGAATATCGGGGGCTCAGTAATTTTATTCATCACGTAATTATTTGTCATCGTATTCCATCTTTAACGAGTTTCTGACCACGAGTAGAACCGTGACAGAAAATACGAGCTCGTGATAGATTGTAGTGAGTGTAGGCTCCCGATCGATTGTGTGTGAAGATTGTAGTGTGAGTTCGCGACTTTTTCTCCCGTCTTTACTTTACGGTCCTCCCGGTAAATTCTCATCGAGATTTGATTATTGTTTGATTAAATATGATTTAGTTGATTAATATGATTTGATTAAATAATAATTAAGATATCATCCATTTAACAATTGTTGGTTTTGCCAGTTATTCTCCCGTTCACCCCGCCCATTCCGCTGCAAGCCAAGCCGGCAAATCATCATTTCCCTCCGATCATACTATGTCACTTCGGTGGCTGGCGCCCACGAGAATAAGAACTGTTCTCGAAAACATAAAATGGTATGAGCGGAAGAATTTGATTTTGTGGCACTTGAAAAATCGGTCACAGTACATAGACTCACTAAAACGCTTCTTATATAATGCTTAGGCTACGAAATAAATTCACATAGGTGAATCTCTGGAACACTTATTTACAAAAACTGCAAATGCATTTCCGGTCCGAAAGCATATTTTTATACAAATAAAATAATAATAATTCACCCACTCGCAGAGGATAAATCTCGTATTGATTATTGTCATCAGAAAATCCGCGAGGTGAAACCCGATATCTTCATCCGGCGTAGCGCGACAGTACAGCCTATCAAAAGAATTAATTACGCGAATTCACGCACAAACAAAACTAAATAATCATTCTTTCCAACCTTACCAAAATTCATACGTCGACACTCGTCAACCCTGACCCTTCACTCGAGTCCTTTTTTATGACCCTTTCTTTCCAATTTTTTCGAGGGTTTTTCCCAGCGAAAAGAAAGGACTCTAGAAAAACTTCTCAAGAGTCTCTTAGGCGAAGTCACGCACGTGCCAGATGTGACAGTCCTCGTCAAAACGCTGTACAAAACTTCCTGGAAAACGCACAGAAAAATAAATTGTTAAATGTTAAACAATAAAAGAAAGTATGTAGAAAACGTACACTTACCGATGAAACTTCGCTGCGCTCCGTCCAAATCGTTGTAAACACCCGTAGAGATCCTGCGAGCAAAATAATATTTATAAAATAACGAAATAATTAATTAAATAAGCAATAATTGTACTTACCAAACCCGAAATGTTATCACCGTCGAATCCAGAAGAATCTGAAAATAGAAAATGGCAATCAATCAATAAAATAAACATCGATTCGTAATCAATTAATAAACAACCAATTAATTGTTATAAGAAGAAATTAAATATACTTACACACCCGTTGTATCCAGAGAAAACCTAGAAACAATAATGAGATAATAATCTTACAATGAATAGTAAATAAGAATGTGAAATCAATAATTATTTAACTGAAGTTAATTAATTATTGATAAATAAAATATAACGAAATGTACTTACCTTAAAATTAAGCTGAAAATAAATGTAAAATTAATGATTAATTAAACTGGTTTTAAATAATCAATAATTACGAGTTAAACGAATTTATAAAGTATATAGAAACAGTATATAAGAGTCACGGATACTCACTTTATTTGTGTGCGCCAACCAACACCGAGACGCCCGGCCTCACCGATACTCCAACGGGACGCTGCTATTTAAGAGCGCAGGCGCGCCGCACTCACCAGTTCTCGAATCTCTCCACAGCTAGCCAGTCGAACTCCGGCCGAGAGCGAGCACGGATACTCCCGCGGAGCAGCTGAAAATCGAATAGTTTTAATAAGTTTTTAAAGTTCTCGAATCTCTCCACAGCTAGCCAGTCGAACTCCGGCCGAGAGCGAGCACGGATACTCCCGCAGAGCAGCTGAAAATCGAAAAGTTTTTACTAAGTTTTTAAAGTTCTTTTTTCGTACAAGTTAATCGTACGAGTTTATTTTAATTTTGTAACATCGCAACTTAAAAGTTTGTAACAATACATAAGTGTAAAAAGGGTGAAAAGTGTTTAAAATAATTATTCAAATCATCCTTAAACCCTCGTTGAGTAATTTCCACCGAATCTCGCGATTAATTAACAATTTATTTCCGTTGAGTAATTTCCACCGAATCTCGCGATTAATTAACAATTTATTTCCGTTGAGTAATTTCCACCGAAACTCGCGATAATTCGAAATCATTTCTTTCGTTCGAGTATTTTTCACCGAAACTCGCGAATTATTATCATCAATTTTCTTCGAGTGACTTTTCCATTCTTTTCCTCGAGAATTAATATTTCTTAATTCGATAAAATCGAGTCTAATTATTTTTCTCGAATTATAAATTTTCACGAGTTATTTTCATCAAGATTAACTAGAGTCTCAATTTCATGTTTTACAAAAACTCGTGTTCATTACTGAACGAATTTACTAATTTCATTCTCTCTTTTATCTAACACCGTAAATTCTTTAAAACGTGGCATTATTTAATTTCATTTTCGTGCCTTAATTCAGCGATAAACCTGCGGATTCATTTCTTTTATAATCTGGCATACTTCTTTCATTTAATCTCGCAGTTGAATAATTAATTCAAGTTTTTCCATACGATTCTTTTTGTGCTAGACTCAGGCACGTTAGATCGTATTTTAATTCTTTTATTTGTATCGTTCTGTGCTGGAGAATTTGGCACGCCGATACCTATTTCCATCTCTCTCTCTCTCTCTCTCATTGTTCTGTGCTGGAGAATTTGGCACGCCAACGAGATTTCTATCTCTCTCTCTCTTTCTCATCAAGAGACTCGGTAGAGTCTCGGGACAAGTACATTGACAGCCTTGTCGTCTGCTGGCCCGAGGCTCTCGCCGAGACTATACTTTCTCTGAATAAAACGATTCGCGGTGGTGGGGGTAAAATTGGCATGTGATTTTCTTTAATTGCGAAGCCTATGAGTTATGTACGACTTTGTAAATTGAACTTTCAGCTAATCGAGAAATTCTCTATCGAATGAGCCCAAAATCAGCATTATTGGTGGCGTAATTGCTGAGAAAAAACTTTGCACGGGCTCAAGATTATGCAAAAGTTACCAACACATTCAAAAATTTATGTGTCTGTATATTATAGTATAACACCATCAAAGGCACTTTGATGCTATCGAGTTTCTGATTGGTTGGATCTGACGACATCCATTTTTAGACGTTGTGATTGGTTGTTGAAATTAGTTGTTGATGATTGGAAATCTGACGTCAACTTCATAACGTAGCACACGACGCAGCACAGCTGGTAACAGCAGTCATAAATTCGATCGATATACATATATATATACAAACCGTGTGTCAGTTTTTGATCGCATGAACAGAGTTTCGACATTACGAAGTGCGTGCGGGATCAATAAAAAAATAATTTTCGTCATCTAAAGAAGTGCATATAACTATTTATTTTGTTAAAATTTATGATATATTAAACCGGTATCAAAGCGGCCGCGTAAATGTAGTCTGTGATGTGTGTGTGAAAAAGAATATAAAAAATGCGCGATGCATATGTCAACGAAACTTTTCAAGATTTCATTATTTCGTTCGATTGGAAATAAGTGTTGACTGAAATAATACTTCAATTAAACCAGATTACAAAATATTGTCCAGTGCGAATATATCGTCACTGGCGTGGTTATATATCATGTGTAAATAGGTTATACATACGAATAAATAGAACAAAAACACGGAACTGTTAGAATGATATTAGAAACTTTACTTGAATAAATGTTTTCTAATTTATTTCTTGTGTCAACATTACATATATACATTCCCATATTTTGCTTGATATTCAGTTTGGCTCTGCCCTCTCCGATCCTTGTTTCCACCCCATCAGTTTGCAGCGGATCGATTCATATTATTAATTCGTTCCCTAATATGTGTCCTATGATTTTCTACTCCTTCTTCATGATGATTGTGGTAACATGATTCGAGAGGTTTCTAACCATAATCTTGAATTGCACATTTTGTAAATCAGATTTTCAAAAAATTTTCTGGTCTTGGTATACTGGGTAGTTATTCTTTTCCCATTAGGTCTGTCGAGTGATAAATTTGGAAACTAACTACAAATATGGAATTATTATAAAAAAAATTCATTCCGATAAGTCTACAGTTGCTCAGTTTTGGATGTGATCAAATATAATGCCTACCAACATCCCCAGAAACTTACAGAATTTCTGAATGCAATGTGCGCTATGTCATTTTAATGGGACATCATGACTTTTGACAATGCTGTAGATTCGGATCATTGAAATACAGCGAAAATCTGCAAACTATACAATTTATATACTGTGCCATTCATTTTACATTTTGACTCTAACCGTAACATATATATGAAGTAAAAAATTGATTATAAAAGTCTTCACTTGCTCATTTATGGATAGATTTGAAATTGCTGTTTTCGAAGCTCATTGCGCAGATACATTGAACCGCAGCAGATACCTGCGAACTCTGAAATTTCTGTGGATAGATATATATGCTACGGATCACCCCTTATCTTTGATTATGGTAATATGTAATGGAACTTGGTTCAGCAAGTTTTAAGGTGTTTCTTTTCAAATAGTATTGAAAATGTATTACTGTGGTATGGAGCGAAAACCTTCAAACTTTCATATTTTTGTGGCGCAGCATGTGTGCCAATACTGCGGTATGGAGCGAATACCTGCAAACTTTCATATGTTTGTGTCGCAGCATGTGTGCCCATCATTTAAATTTTTTACTCCAACCGTAACATATAATCTCAAAAATTCATCCCAAAAGTCTTCAGCTTTACTAATTAACTTAATTTTCCTTTTTCTAAATTCTATGCTGAATTTCTGAATTTCTAAATTTATTTCTAAATTATCCTGAAATTAAATTGTTTACCTCCACAACCAATGCAGGTACCTTAAACGTCTTTGAATTCCGTTGCTCTGTTGAATTAAGTACGCTCAGTTTTTTTTGCTTCTTTGAGTTCTAACATAATAAATGTTTCCAGGTGCCTTTTTTCGGCAACTATCAAACTGTAGATAATAGGATCGCAGCGGCCACTTGCAAACTTTGGAAATATATTTCGTCGGGGGTACGTTTTGGAAGACACGAAAATGTCTAGATGCAGAATGCAAAAGCGACATTTAAAAATGGCCAATTCTGTTGGATTTGTTGAGTCTTGAATTTGATCTATCTTTCCTCTTTTCCTTTCTTTTTTCTAACGTTATAAGCTGAAAATCACATCTCGGGCCGCAACACGCATTGCTCCATGCTCTTGAGTTCCCAATGGACGAAACATATTAGAAGACAAGGAGAAAAATCACCAAAGTCCAAGAACAAACCTCTATCGAAATAGTTCCAATACAATTTTTACGAAAAATAGGTCTATTTTCGTGGAAACCAAAGTTACAAGCCGAAAAACATCTCGGCCTCCAACCTGCTTTCCACCGTGCTCTTGGGTTCCTAATTGACAAAACATATTAGAGTTAAAGAAAAAAAATTGCCAAAGTCCAAGAACAGACCTGTGACGAAATATTTGCAGTACATTTTTGACGAAAAATAGGTCTTTTTTTTTGTGGAAACTAACGATATAA
This sequence comes from Venturia canescens, assembly GCF_019457755.1. NCBI lineage: Eukaryota > Metazoa > Arthropoda > Insecta > Hymenoptera > Ichneumonidae > Venturia > Venturia canescens. The sequence continues at coordinate 23,916,807 of NC_057425.1, forward strand.
GCCGAAAATCATATCGCAGCCTCCAACCCGCTTTCGACCGTGCTCTTTGATTCCTAATTGATAAAACACATTAGAGTACATGGAAAAAAATCCTCAAAGTCCAAGGACAGACCTGTGACGAAATATTTTCAGTACTATTTTGACGAAAAATAGGTCTTTTTTCGTGAAAACCAACGTTATAAGCTGAAAATCATAAATAATTCGTAGAAGTTTAAACTAAAATCCTATAGTCAACTGAACATAAATAAGGAACTTTAGAGAAAAAATACGTGATATCAAACCATAAACTTCCCCTAGGAAAAAAAAGGTTGGGACAAGTACATTGATGGTCCCTCGTTTGCTAATAAATCCATCCATAAAAAAACTTTAAAAAAAATTTTCTTTAAAAATTGTCAAAAAAATTATTTTATAAAAAAAAATACAGTACAATTCGAAAAAAATTTCACAAATCTAGAAAAAACATTATGTTTAAAAAAAAAATATCCTGTATCTATTTTTTAAAGTTCAAAAAAATCAAATAACAAGTAAAATATAAAAAACCGAAAAATCGCGTTTGAAATCATTATGCAAACCGATGCCTCATCCTTCTTATTTGATTCGAACAGCTAAATCAATTGAAAAAAATTCCATCTAATTTACGTGCAGCATTAAAATTTATTATATCAATTCGAGGCCAAGTATTTTCTAATGAATTGAAAAAAGTTACCACTTGAATTACGTACAGCACTAAAATTTATGATATCAATCAGTGGACAAGTATTTTATTAGTAACTCCAAATTTTGACATTATTAAAATGTTCTAAGAAGCTTTTAAATCCAAAAAAAATTACATGAAAGCTAGTCATTCGTTACTCTATGGTGGCAAAGACTTATAAGAAAATCGATTTTTCTCAGACTTTCAGGATCCTTTGGTATTATTCACAAAATTCAACGTCGATTGGATCGATACAAATTATGTTTAAATATGTGTTAAAAGTACTTGTCCGGCCCATCACTATTCATTCAATAAAAAATCAATCATAAAAAAATGAAATTGTACGGCAGAATCTGGTTAAAAATTTGTTGAAATGCGATTCATTATTAGTTTAATGCTTTTAATAACAGTAGAGGTTAGTTCTTAGTCCGTATGGAATTCGTTCGCTGGAAGAATAAGTAGGAAGTAAAAATTGACATCATTGAATATAAACTGGAGAGTTATTTTGGAAGCTTGAACATATATATTATATACAATTTGTTTCATTTATCGATGCAGAATAAAATCCCTTGTATATTGCAGAATAATTTGTTTCCGTTTTTTATTAAATTAGTGCAACTAAGTAAAAATTACGTGAAGATAATTCTCTCAATTCCCTCTGCATGAATACTTGTGACTTGTGAACCATCAGTTCTAGACAAGCCCTGATTTTTATTTGGATAAACAATTTAAACGGAAAGTGATGGGCCGGACAAGTACTTTTAACACATATTTAAACATAATTTGTATCGATCCAATCGACGTTGAATTTTGTGAATAATACCAAAGGATCCTGAAAGTCTGAGAAAAATCGATTTTCTTATAAGTCTTTGCCACCATAGAGTAACGAATGACTAGCTTTCATGTAATTTTTTTTGGATTTAAAAGCTTCTTAGAACATTTTAATAATGTCAAAATTTGGAGTTACTAATAAAATACTTGTCCACTGATTGATATCATAAATTTTAGTGCTGTACGTAATTCAAGTGGTAACTTTTTTCAATTCATTAGAAAATACTTGGCCTCGAATTGATATAATAAATTTTAATGCTGCACGTAAATTAGATGGAATTTTTTTCAATTGATTTAGCTGTTCGAATCAAATAAGAAGGATGAGGCATCGGTTTGCATAATGATTTCAAACGCGATTTTTCGGTTTTTTATATTTTACTTGTTATTTGATTTTTTTGAACTTTAAAAAATAGATACAGGATATTTTTTTTTTAAACATAATGTTTTTTCTAGATTTGTGAAATTTTTTTCGAATTGTACTGTATTTTTTTTTATAAAATAATTTTTTTGACAATTTTTAAAGAAAATTTTTTTTAAAGTTTTTTTATGGATGGATTTATTAGCAAACGAGGGACCATCAATGTACTTGTCCCAACCTTTTTTTTCCTAGGGGTTGTTCTGTGCTGGAGAATTTGGCACGTCAACGAGATTTCTTTCTCTTTTCTATCCTTTAAACAAACTTGAATTAATTATCGAAATATAAATTTAATTATGAAATTCTCTTATTATGCCTAGACGTCGAGGAGGCGTTAAATTTCAAATCCGCCGGGCCATCGCACGTGCCTGTAATAGACCCGCTCTAAACCGTGGTAATAATAAATCGTGGGTGAAAACGTTGTGCAAAGCCACTCAACACTCACAGGTATCTGAAAACTCCGGTGTCGAATATCCGAACGATATTATCTATAATTTGGTGTCAAAATCGGGCCCGAGTAAAATTCGCGTCGTTTCCGACGTTATCGTTCGGAAGAGCATCTTCATTATCGACGCTAATTCGCCATACTCATTGGGACGTTTGGTCGGTTCATCGATCTTCACTCAACGAGAAGAATACCATCCCGATTGTGGAAACATCTCTGAGGCATGGACCGTTTCCCGACCATCAACACCAATCGACATCGAAGTAATAACAATCGATTAACTCATCCGTCGAAGAATAACTAAACGGTAAGTGAGTTTTATTTTATTTTTATTCTGTAAAGGTCATCCGGTAAATATTTCACGAGCATAGGTTTCGGTCCTGAGGGGGAAAATCTCACCTTCTCAAATACGAGATCTAAAATAAGTCTACGCGTCGTACCCCGTGCATCATTTTCCTGGACAAATAAATTCTTCCAATTGCCGACCATCGAGCATACTGCTGACGGTAATCCAGTCTGTATCAATCCAATCGGTCAAGTAGAGTTCCACATTTCCAGCAGTCGGTAAACTAACCAACCGCGACCAGGGTAAATCCCTGTCGTACCAAGCGGGCTGCTCTAAAAAGTTTCTCTCTTACCGTCCGTAGCCGTGAATCGTATTGTCAGTATTTCGTTAGATAATTTGTCTCGCTCTAAAAATCCGGGCATTAAACCACACGACGTAACAGAATCAATACAATTTAACAACATTCACTGACATTTCGACCAGCATCGCTTTCCGACGTGCGATTCGAGATTATTACACGTCGCAAAGCGTTTCAGAACGAAATGTCAGTGTACCTTGTTAATTTGTATCGATTCACCCAAAAGTGTATCGGTGATCACCAATTTTCACGTTTATGAACGTTCCGAAACGACATCACTCGATTGTATGTTATGATCTCGACTTGCACGTCGGAAAGCTGTTATGTTCGAAATGTCTGTGAATGTTGTTAAATTGTATCGATTCACACAAAAGTGCATCGGTGATCTCCAATTTTCACGTCTCTGAACGTTCGGAAACGACATCACACGATTGTAAGGTGTGATCGCGATTCGCACATAGGAAAGCGATTCAGAACGAAATGTCAGTGAATCTGGTTAATTTGTTTCGATTCACACAAAAGTGTATCGGTGATCTCCAATTTTCACGTTTATGATGGTTCGGAAACGACATCACTCGATTGTAAGTTATGATCTCGATTCGCACATCGGAAAGCGATTCAGAACGAAATGTCAGTGAATCTGGTTAATTTGTGTCGATTCACACAAAAGTGTATCGGTGATGTCCTATTTACACTTTTATGAACGTTCGGAATCGACATCACTCGATTGTGAGTTATGATCTCGAATCGCACTTCGGAAAATTGTTCTGTTCGAAATGTCAGTGAATGTTGTTAATTTCTATCGATTCATACAAAAGTGTATCGGTGATCACCAATTTTCACGTTTATGAACGTTCGGAAACGACATCACCCGATTGTAAGTTATGATCTCGGATGTTCTGTTCGAAATCTCAGTGAATGTTGTTAAATTGTATCGATTCACACAAAAGTGTATCGGTGATCTCCAATTTACACGTTTATGATGGTTCGGGAACGACATCACTCGATTGTAAGTTATGATCTCGATTCGCACATCGGAAAGCGATTCAGAACGAAATGTGTCAGTGAATCTGGTTAATTTGTGACGATTCACATAAAAGTGTATCGGTGATCTCCAATTTTCACGTTTATGAACGTTCGGAAACGACATCACTCGTTTGTAAGTTATGATCTCGAATCGCACGTCGGAAAGCTGTTCTGTTCGAAATGTCAGTGAATGTTGTTAAATTGTATCGATTCACACAAAAGTGCATCGGTGATCACCAATTTTCACGTTTATGAACGTTCGGAAACGACATCACCCGATTGTAAGTTATGATCTCGGATCGCACGTCGGAAAGCTGTTCTGTTCGAAATGTCTGTGAATGTTGTTAAATTGTATCGATTCACACAAAAGTGCATCGGTTATCTCCAATTTTCACGTCTCTGAACGTTAGGAAACGACATCACACGATTGTAAGGTGTGATCGCGATTCGCACATAGGAAAGCGATTCAGAACGAAATGTCAGTGAATCTGGTTAATTTGTGTCGATTCACACGAAAGTGTATCGGTGATCTCCAATTTTCACGTTTATGAACGTTCGGAATCGACATCACTCGATGGTAATGTATGCTCTCGATTCGCACATCGGAAAGCGATTCAGAACGAAATGTCAGTGAAACTTGTTAATTTGTGTCGATTCACACAAAAGTGTATCTGTGATCACCAATTTTCATGTTTGTGAACGTTCGGAAACGACATCACTCGATTGTAAGGTATGATCTCGAATCGCACGTCGGAAAGCTGTTCTGTTCGAAATGTCAGTGAATGTTGTTAAATTGTATCGATTCACACAAAAGTGCATCGGTGATCACCAATTTTCACGTTTATGAACGTTCGGAAACGACATCACCCGATTGTAAGTTATGATCTCGGATGTTGTGTTCGAAATCTCACAAGGAACATCACTTTGGTGTCCCCCTCCGATTTTCTTGAAACTGCTGTATGTGAAAGAGCATTCGAAAGTAAGAGACACGTATTTTTTTTTATCGGCGGAAAAACGGTTTTAAGGGGTGAAACCACCCTTGAAAGTAAGGCATGTCAGGGGGTGATTTTGCAGTTTCACCAGCAAGCACTCAACTGATTTTGATAAAACCAAAACCAAAATGTTTCTTATCTGAAGTGATGAAAAGTTCACCCTGTGCACGAAAAAAAAAAAAAAAAACAGGGGGTTAACCACCCTTACATTCTTATATATCTCACGCCACAATAAAAAGGAACGAATATGAAGGAATGAAACGGGTTCTATTTCCATGAAAACATGAAAATAAAGTTCACGTGTTTTTGCATTTTTGCAAAATAGCAGTCTTAAGGGGGTGAACTACCCCTTTTTTGAATTTTCGTACCGTAGGTGGTTTATTTCTGTTTTACATGTTTTTGCTGATTCGAAATATTATAATAGTTTCGAATCAAGATTTTCTGACGTATCGAAGTCAATACAAGACTCTGAATGGGTGAATCTCCCCCACTCGATTTTCCTCTTTATTCGCTATTTCAAAATTTCTCCCTGCATTTCGTTCAATTTGGTTGCTCTGCATCGAAATTACAAATTTAATAATTTTAGGAACATATAAAACTCGTATTGACCTGGATGGTGTCGGTTTGGCGGGGGGGGGGGGAAGTTCTCACAACTACTTTTTCGGTGATCATAGAAAGCTTGTAAACTGCACGTAAATGAATAGGTACCATGCTACAGATAAAAATGCCTCTATAAAACACTTTCATAACTTTGGCGGAAAAATAGAGGCGTAGACATATGATCCCGGTGTTTGTGCTAGATAAAAATGTTATCAAGTAGTTATGATCACCTGATATTTTTGGCATTCTCACACACCGAATAACATTAGTCATTCCGAATATTCTTGAGTCATGCATCAGATAAAAACGTTATCAGGCATCGTGAGATTAATAAATATTTTTTTCTTTCGATACTTATTTTCGAAGGCGGTAACCATTAGCATTGTACTAGTGCATTTTTGAGTGAGCTCCAAATCGTGCGTGCTTTTTCTGTGCTTTTGGTGTATTGTGCCTACTACTTTTACCAGCATGAAAGTCAACCCAATCAACGTTATCAAATTGTTACTGGCTACATTTGAAGCTATGAACATTGCACAAACTCCTGTTAATAATGCAGAAATAGAGATGAAGGAGAATTTCGAAAAAATTTTAATCGATTCTATGCAAGATTACAACGGGATTGAGATGATACAGGAAGAAACTCTTGATTTTCAAGAACCATTTAAAGAGTTCGAAGCAATTGCTGTTGAAGATATGATATGGCAAAAGGATGATGATGTCGATTCCGACGCTTGTTCTGGTGACGATGAGCTGAGCTATGATTATAAAAAAAAAGCTGTTGAATATTGGAGATCTGGTAAAAAAAAGAATTACAGTGTTGAAACCGTCAAACAAAAATACAAATCTGTAAAATCCATACGGCAGTTACGACGCTGGGCACAACAACTGAACAAGGGTGGTACATATAAAGAAAAACTTGCTCGAATTTCTGAATACACATTACGGAATATGAAAACTGCTGTAGACGCGGGTGTCATTGTTCATGATATTGACCTTCGAAAGTGGGCTCTACAGGCACAGAAAGAAATAGGCCATGAAGATATACGATTCAAAGCTTCTCATAACTGGCTATGGAAATTTAAGAAATCGCATCGCATTGTTTCCAGAAAAATTAATAAATTTATAACGAGAAAAACTGTGGAGGAAGAAGCGCTTCTGCAAACAAATGCGGACAAATTTGTTCAAGATGTTAAATTACTAATAGAAAAGTATGGGTCAAGTAATGTATATAATTCGGACCAAAGCGGTTTTCAACTGGAAATCCATTCAGCACGAACTTTAGCGATGGAAGGATCGAAAAAAGTTGAATGCGTTGTACAATCAGTGTCTTCAACGACCCATAGCTACACGATTCAGCCAACAATAAATGCCAACGGGAAACTACTTTCTCCACTTTTCATAGTATTAAAGGAGGCAAAAGGTGAATTTGGACCGAGAGTAACGAACGAATTGTTTAAGCCAGATAACGTCATAGTAACAGCATCGAAATCTGGGAAACTTACTTCCGGTGCGTATTATCGTTAAGGGTGCATCAACTTTTTCCAAAATATAGTTATAAATATATAATTTGTTATATGTTTACAGATCATTTTAAAATTTGGATGGAAAAAGTTTTTTTTCCGAATGTTGGAAGTGACAATGTATTACTGATTGATTCCTGGAGTGGACACTGCCCCAAAGTTGTACGTGAAGCCACCCCTCATGATAAAAAAATCATCACAATGATTATCCCAAAAGGTACAACTGGAAAAATTCAACCGCTTGATGTATTTGGATTCAGGATATGGAAAAATTTTGTACGACATTTTTCAGATAGTGTTCTATTAGTGGATGCTGATATAAATTTACATTTGAGGAATAATATAATCAAACTGCAATCTTTGGCCCACAATCAATTGTCATCTCCACGCTATATCAATCTTTTCAAATATTCATGGTTTAAAAGTAATTATATTACGGAAAAACCGGAATATTTCGAAAATCCTGTTGATTTTGGGTTCGGTCAATCAAAAACACACTGTGAAATACCTGGTTGCAATAATATAGCGATTATAAAATGTGCATGGTGCAAAAAATCTTTGTGTTTGAAACATTTTTTTGATGAATATCATTATTGTACAACGTATGAGCCATAATTGCTGGAAATGATAGGTTTTATTATATTTTATTTCGATATATGTACTTATCTAATAAAATCCGATTCTATACTATGAGACGGTTAATGAATTGTTAATGTGTATTGAAGTTTCATTTAAAAAATGTTCGTTAGTAAACAAGATCAACAGCATAGACTTATTCAGACTTCAAAGTTGAATCGTAGTAAATATCAAATGGCTCCCCTCCTCCTTCCCTTGCCCGCCAAGATTGAGGTCAATACGATCATTATACGTTCCTAAAATTATTGAATTCGTAATTTCGATGCAGAGCAACCAAATTGAACGAAATGCAGGGAGAAATTTTGAAATAGCGAATAAAGAGGAAAATCGAGTGGGGGAGATTCACACTTTCAGAGTCTTGTATTGACTTTGATACCTCAGAAAATCTTGATTCGAAATTATTATAATATTTCGAATCAGCAAAAACATGTAAAACAGAAATAAGCCACATACAGTACGAAAATTCAAAAAAGGGGTAGTTTACCCCCTTAAGACTGCTATTTTGCAAAAATGCAAAAACATGTGAACTTTATTTTCATGTTTTCATGGAAATAGAACCCGTTTCATTCCATCATATTCGTTCCTTTTCATTGTGGCGTGAGAAATATAAGAATGTAAGGGTGGTTAACCCCCTGTTTTTTTTTTTTTTTTTCGTGCACAGGGTGAACTTTTCATCACTTCAGATAAGAAGCATTTTGGTTTTGGTTTTATCAAAATCTGTTGAGTGCTTGCTGGTGAAACTGCAAAATCACCCCCTGACATGCCTTACTTTCAAGGGTGGTTTCACCCCTTAAAACCGTTTTTCCGCCGATAAAAAAAAATACGTGTCTCTTACTTTCGAATGCTCTTTCACATACAGCAGTTTCAAGAAAATCGGAGGGGGACACCAAAGTGATGTTCCTTGTCAGTGAATGTTGTTAAATTGACTCACTCAAAAGTGTATCTGTGATCTTCAATTTTCACGTTTATGATGGTTCGGAAACGACATCACTCGACTGTAAGTTATGATCTCGATTCCCACATCGGAAAGCGATTCTGTTCGAATTGTCAGTGAATCTTGATAATTTGTAACGATTCTCACAAAAGTTTATTTGTGATCACCAATTTTCATATTTGTGAACGTTCAGAAACGACATCGTTCGAATGTCAGTTCCGGTCTCGAATCGCATTTCGGATTGTGATTCTGATAGAAATGTCGGAAAAAATTGTTGATTCGTAACGATTAACACACAAGATTATCGCTGATTACTTACTTTCATGTTTATGAAAGCTTGGAAACGTTCACCGATAAACGTCACATATCAACAATTTTACAGACATTTAGTATCGCAATCCGAAGGGCCATTTGAGATCTGAACTGACAATCGAGCGATGAAAACGTTCCCGAACTTTCATAAACATGAAGATTGGTGATCACCAATAAAATTTTTGTTCAATTCATGACAAATTAACAATATCCAATGACATTTCGATTCGAGATCATAAATTACAATCGAGTGATATCATTTCCGAACGTTCATAAACATGAAAATTGGTGATCACCGATACACTTTTGTGTGAATTGATAAAAATTAACAAGATTCACTGACATTTCGAACAGAACAGCTTTCCCACGTGCGATCCGAGATCATAACTTACAATCGAGTGATGTCATTTCCGAACGTTCATAAACGTGAAAATTGGTGGTCACCGATACACTTTTGTGTGAATCGAAACAATTTAACAACATTCACTGACATTTCGAACAGAACAGCTTTCCGACGTGTGATCGGAGATCATAACTTACAATCGAGTGATGTCGTTTCCGAACGTTTATAAACATGAAGAACGGTGATCACCGATAGATTTTTGTGAGAATCGCAACAAATCAAGAAGATTCACTGACATTTCGAACAAAATTAGATTCCGCCGTGCGATTCGAGATCATAACTTACAATCGAGTGGTGTAGTTTCCGAACGTTCATTAACGTGAAAAACGGTGAACACCGATAGACTTTGGCGAGATGCGTAACAAATCGACAAGATTCACTGACATTTCGACTAGCATCGCTTTCCGACGTGCGATTCGAGATCATACCTTACAATCGAGTGATGTCGTTTCCGAACGTTCACAAACATGAAAATTGGTGATCACAGATACACTTTTGTGTGAATCGACACAAATTAACAAGTTTCACTGACATTTCGTTCTGAATCGCTTTCCGATGTGCGAATCGAGAGCATACATTACCATCGAGTGATGTCGATTCCGAACGTTCATAAACGTGAAAATTGGAGATCACCGATACACTTTTGTGTGAATCGACACAAATTAACCAGATTCACTGACATTTCGTTCTGAATCGCTTTCCTATGTGCGAATCGCGATCACACCTTACAGTCGTGTGATGTCGTTTCCTAACGTTCAGAGACGTGAAAATTGGAGATAACCGATGCACTTTTGTGTGAATCGATACAATTTAACAACATTCACAGACATTTCGAACAGAACAGCTTTCCGACGTGCGATCCGAGATCATAACTTACAATCGGGTGATGTCGTTTCCGAACGTTCATAAACGTGAAAATTGGTGATCACCGATGCACTTTTGTGTGAATCGATACAATTTAACAACATTCACTGACATTTCGAACAGAACAGCTTTCCGACGTGCGATTCGAGTTCATAACTTACAAACGAGTGGTGTCGTTTCCGAACGTTCATAAACGTGAAAATTGGAGATCACCGATACACTTTTATGTGAATCGACACAAATTAACCAGATTCACTGACACATTTCGTTCTGAATCGCATTCCGATGTGCGAATCGAGATCATAACTTACAATCGAGTGATGTCGTTTCCGAACCTTCATAAACGTGTAAATTGGAGATCACCGATACACTTTTGTGTGAATCGATACAATTTAACAACATTCACTGACATTTCGAAAAGTGCAGCTTACCGACGTACGATTCGAGATCATTACTTACAATCGAGTTATGTCGTATCCGAACGTGCATAAACATGAAAATTGGTGATCACCGATACACTTTTGTATGAATCGATACAATTTACCAACATTCACTGAAATTTCGAACAGAACAGCTTTCCGACGTGCGATTCGAGATCATAACTTACAAACGAGTGATGTCGTTTCCGAACGTTCATAAACGTGAAAATTGGAGATTACCGATACACTTTTGTGTGAATCGACACAAATTAACCAGATTCACTGACATTTCGTTCTGAATCGCTTTCCGATGTGCGAATCGAGGCCATAACTTACAATCGAGTGATGTCGTTTCCGAACCATCATAAACGTGTAAATTGGAGATCACAGATACACTTTTGAGTGAGTCGATCAAGAGACTCGGTAGAGTCTCGGGACAAGTACATTGACAGCCCTGTCGTCTGCTGGCCCGAGGCTCTCGCCGAGACTATACTTTCTCTGAATAAAACGATTCGCGGTGGTGGGGGTAAAATTGGCATGTGATTTTCTTTAATTGCGAAGCCTATGAGTTATGTACGACTTTGTAAATTGAACTTTCAGCTAATTGAGAAATTCTCTATCGAATGAGCCCAAAATCAGCATTATTGGTGGCGTAATTGCTGAGAAAAAACTTTGCACGGGCTCAAGATTATGCAAAAGTTACCAACACATTCAAAAATTTATGTGTCTGTATATTATAGTATAACACCATCAAAGGCACTTTGATGCTATCGAGTTTCTGATTGGTTGGATCTGACGACATCCATTTTTAGACGTTGTGATTGGTTGTTGAAATTAGTTGTTGATGATTGGAAATCTGACGTCAACTTCATAACGTAGCACACGACGCAGCACAGCTGGTAACAGCAGTCATAAATTCGATCGATATACATATATATATACAAACCGTGTGTCAGTTTTTGATCGCATGAACAGAGTTTCGACATTACGAAGTGCGTGCGGGATAAATAAAAAAATAATTTTCGTCATCTAAAGAAGTGCATATAACTATTTATTTTGTTAAAATTTGTGATATATTAAACCGGTATCAAAGCGGCCGCGTAAATGTAGTCTGTGATGTGTGTGTGAAAAAGAATATAAAAAATGCGCGATGCATATGTCAACGAAACTTTTCAAGATTTCATTATTTCGTTCGATTGGAAATAAGTGTTGACTGAAATAATCCTTCAATTAAACCAGATTACAAAATATTGTCCAGTGCGAATATATCGTCACTGGCGTGGTTATATATCATGTGTAAATACATTATACATTAGAAACTTTACTTGAATAAATGTTTTCTAATTTATTTCTTGTGTCAACATTATATATAAACATTCCCATATTTTGCTTGATATTCAGTTTGGCTCTGCCCTCTCCGATCCTTGTTTTCACTCCATCAGTTTGCAGAGGATCAGTACATATTATTAATTCGTTCCCTAATATGTGTCCTATGATTTTCTACTCCTTCTTCATGATGATTGTGGTAACATGATTCGAGAGGTTTCTAACCATAATCTTGAATTGCACATTTTGTAAATCAGATTTTCAAAAAAATTTCTGTTCTTGGTATACTGGGTAGTTATTCTTTTCCCATTAGGTCTGTCGAGTGATAAATTTGGAAACTAACTACAAATAAGGAATTATTATAAAAAAAATTCATTCCGATAAGTCTACAGTTGCTCAGTTTTGGATGTGATCAAATATAGTGCCTACCAACATCCCCAGAAACTTACAGAATTTCTGAATGCAATGTGCGCTATGTCATTTTAATGGGACATCATGACTTTTGACAACTTTTCACTATAATGCTGTAGATTCGGATCATTGAAATACAGCGAAAATCTGCAAACTATACAATTTATATACTGTGCCATTCATTTTATTTTTTGACTCCCACCGTAACATGAATATGAAGTGAAAAATTCATTACAAAAGTCTTCAGTTGCTCATTTATGAATGGATTTGAAACTGCTGTCTTCCAAACTCATTGCGCAGATACATTGAATTGCAGCCGATACCTGCGAATTTGGAAATTTCTGTGGATAAGTATATGTACTAAGTATCACCCCCTATCTTTGATTATGGTAATATGTAATGGAACTTTGTTCAGCAAGTTTTAAAGTGTTTCTTTTCAAATAGTATTGAAAATGTATTACTGTGGTATGGAGCGAAAACCTTCAAACTTTCATATTTTTGTGGCGCAGCATGTGTGCCAATACTGCGGTATGGAGCGAATACCTGCAAACTTTCATATGTTTGTGTCGCAGCATGTGTGCCCATCATTTAAATTTTTTACTCCAACCGTAACATATAATCTCAAAAATTCATCCCAAAAGTCTTCAGCTTTACTAATTAACTTAATTTTCCTTTTTCTAAATTCTATGCTGAATTTCTGAATTTCTAAATTTATTTCTAAATTATCCTGAAATTAAATTGTTTACCTCCACAACCAATGCAGGTACCTTAAACGTCTTTGAATTCCGTTGCTCTGTTGAATTAAGTACGCTCAGTTTTTTTTGCTTCTTTGAGTTCTAACATAATAAATGTTTCCAGGTGCCTTTTTTCGGCAACTATCAAATTGTAGATAATTGGATCGCAGCGGCGACTTGCAAACTTTGGAAATATATTTCGTCGAGGGTACGTTTTGGAAGACACGAAAATGTCTAGATGCAGAATGCAAAAGCGACATTTAAAAATGGCCAATTCTGTTGGATTTGTTGAGTCTTGAATTTGATCTATCTTTCCTCTTTTCTTTTCTTTTTTCTAACGTTATAAGCTGAAAATCACATCTCGGGCCGCAACACGCATTGCTCCATACTCTTGAGTTCCCAATGGACGAAACATATTAGAAGACAAGGAGAAAAATCACCAAAGTCCAAGAACAAACCTCTATCGAAATAGTTCCAATACAATTTTTACGAAAAATAGGTCTATTTTCGTGGAAACCAAAGTTACAAGCCGAAAAACATATCTCGGCCTCCAACCTACTTTCCACCGTGCTCTTGGGTTCCTAATTGACAAAACATATTAGAGTTAAAGGAAAAAAATTGCCAAAGTCCAAGAACAGACCTGTGACGAAATATTTGCAGTACATTTTTGACGAAAAATAGGTCTTTTTTCGTGAAAACCAACGTTATAAGCCGAAAATCATAAATAATTCGTAGAAATTTAAACTAAAATCCTATAGTCAACTGAACATAAATAAGGAACTTTAGAGAAAAAATACGTGATATGAAACCATAAACTTCCCCTAGGAAAAAAAAGGTTGGGACAAGTACATTGATGGTCCCTCGTTTGCTAATAAATCCATAAAAAATTTTCTTTAAAAATCGTCAAAAAAATTATTTTATAAAAAAAAATACAGTACAATTCGAAAAAAATTTCACAAATCTAGAAAAAACATTATGTTTAAAAAAAAAATATTCTGTATCTATTTTTTAAAGTTCAAAAAAATCAAATAACAAGTAAAATATAAAAAACCGAAAAATCGCGTTTGAAATCATTATGCAAACCGATGCCTCATCCTTCTTATTTGATTCGAACAGCTAAATCAATTGAAAAAAATTCCATCTAATTTACGTGCAGCATTAAAATTTATTATATCAATTCGAGGCCAAGTATTTTCTAATGAATTGAAAAAAGTTACCACTTGAGTTACGTACAGCACTAAAATTTATGATATCAATCAGTGGACAAGTATTTTATTAGTAACTCCAAATTTTGACATTATTAAAATGTTCTAAGAAGCTTTTAAATCCAAAAAAAATCACATGAAAGCTAGTCATTCGTTACTCTATGGTGGCAAAGACTTATAAGAAAATCGATTTTTCTCAGACTTTCAGGATCCTTTGGTATTATTCACAAAATTCAACGTCGATTGGATCGATACAAATTATGTTTAAATATGTGTTAAAAGTACTTGTCCGGCCCATCACTATTCATTCAATAAAAAATCAATCATAAAAAAATGAAATTGTACGGCAGAATCTGGTTAAAAATTTGTTGAAATGCGATTCATTATTAGTTTAATGCTTTTAATAATAGTAGAGGTTAGTTCTTAGTCCGTATGGAATTCGTTCGCTGGAAGAATAAGTAGGAAGTAAAAATTGACATCATTGAATATAAACTGGAGAGTTATTTTGGAAGCTTGAACATATATATTATGTACAATTTGTTTCATTTATCGATGCAGAATAAAATCCCTTGTATATTGCGGAATAATTTGTTTCCGTTTTTTATTAAATTAGTGCAACTAAGTAAAAATTACGTGAAGATAATTCTCTCAATTCCCTCTGCATGAATACTTGTGACTTGTGAACCATCAGTTCTAGACAAGCCCTGATTTTTATTTGGATAAACAATTTAAACGGAAAGTGATGGGCCGGACAAGTACTTTTAACACATATTTAAACATAATTTGTATCGATCCAATCGACGTTGAATTTTGTGAATAATACCAAAGGATCCTGAAAGTCTGAGAAAAATCGATTTTCTTATAAGTCTTTGCCACCATAGAGTAACGAATGACTAGCTTTCATGTGATTTTTTTTGGATTTAAAAGCTTCTTAGAACATTTTAATAATGTCAAAATTTGGAGTTACTAATAAAATACTTGTCCACTGATTGATATCATAAATTTTAGTGCTGTACGTAACTCAAGTGGTAACTTTTTTCAATTCATTAGAAAATACTTGGCCTCGAATTGATATAATAAATTTTAATGCTGCACGTAAATTAGATGGAATTTTTTTCAATTGATTTAGCTGTTCGAATCAAATAAGAAGGATGAGGCATCGGTTTGCATAATGATTTCAAACGCGATTTTTCGGTTTTTTATATTTTACTTGTTATTTGATTTTTTTGAACTTTAAAAAATAGATACAGAATATTTTTTTTTTAAACATAATGTTTTTTCTAGATTTGTGAAATTTTTTTCGAATTGTACTGTATTTTTTTTTATAAAATAATTTTTTTGACGATACAATTTAACAACATTCACTGAGATTTCGAACAGAACATCCGAGATCATAACTTACAATCGGGTGATGTCGTTTCCGAACGTTCATAAACGTGAAAATTGGTGATCACCGATGCACTTTTGTGTGAATCGATACAATTTAACAACATTCACTGACATTTCGAACAGAACAGCTTTCCGACGTGCGATTCGAGATCATACCTTACAATCGAGTGATGTCGTTTCCGAACGTTCACAAACATGAAAATTGGTGATCACAGATACACTTTTGTGTGAATCGACACAAATTAACAAGTTTCACTGACATTTCGTTCTGAATCGCTTTCCGATGTGCGAATCGAGAGCATACATTACCATCGAGTGATGTCGATTCCGAACGTTCATAAACGTGAAAATTGGAGATCACCGATACACTTTCGTGTGAATCGACACAAATTAACCAGATTCACTGACATTTCGTTCTGAATCGCTTTCCTATGTGCGAATCGCGATCACACCTTACAATCGTGTGATGTCGTTTCCTAACGTTCAGAGACGTGAAAATTGGAGATAACCGATGCACTTTTGTGTGAATCGATACAATTTAACAACATTCACAGACATTTCGAACAGAACAGCTTTCCGACGTGCGATCCGAGATCATAACTTACAATCGGGTGATGTCGTTTCCGAACGTTCATAAACGTGAAAATTGGTGATCACCGATGCACTTTTGTGTGAATCGATACAAATTAACAACATTCACTGACATTTCGAACAGAACAGCTTTCCGACGTGCGATTCGAGATCATAACTTACAAACGAGTGATGTCGTTTCCGAACGTTCATAAACGTGAAAATTGGAGATCACCGATACACTTTTATGTGAATCGTCACAAATTAACCAGATTCACTGACACATTTCGTTCTGAATCGCTTTCCGATGTGCGAATCGAGATCATAACTTACAATCGAGTGATGTCGTTTCCGAACCATCATTAACGTGTAAATTGGAGATCACCGATACACTTTTGTGTGAATCGATACAATTTAACAACATTCACTGACATTTCGAACTGAACAGCTTTCCGACGTGCGATTCGAGATCATACCTTACATTCGAGTGATATCGTTTCCGAACGTTCATAAACGTGAAAATTGGAGATCACCGATATACTTTTGTGTGAATCGACACAAATTAACCAGATTCACTGACATTTCGTTCTGAATCGCTTTCCGATGTGCGAATCGCGGTCTCACCTTACAATCGAGTGATGTCGTTTCCGAACCATCATAAACGTGAAAATTGGTGATCACCGATCCACTTTTGTGTGAATCGATACAATTTAACACCATTCACTGACATTTCGAACAGCACAGCTTTCCGACGTGCGATCCGAGATCATAACTTACAATCGAGTGATGTAGTTTCCGAACGTTCACAAACATGAAAATTGGAGATCACCGATACACTTTTGTGTGAATCGACACAAATTAACCAGATTCACTGATATTTCGTTCTGAACCGCGTTCCGATGTACGAATCGCGATCACACCTTACAATCAAGTGATGACGTTTCCGAACGTTCATAAACGTGAAAATTGGTTATCACCGATCAAGAGACTCGGTAGAGTCTCGGGACAAGTACATTGACAGCCCTGTCGTCTGCTGGCCCAAGGCTCTCGCCGAGACTATATTTTCTCTGAATAAAACGATTCGCGGTGGTGGGGGTAAAATTGGCATGTGACTTTCTTTAATTGCAAAGCTCATGAGTTATGTACGGCTTTGAAAATTGAACTTTTAGCTAATTAAGAAGTTCTCTGTCGAATGAGTCCAAAATCAGCATGCTCGGTGTCATAATTTCTGAGAAAAAACTTTGCACGGGCTTAAGATTATGCAAAAATTTACTACCCATTCATGGTTTTCGTATCTGTATACGCATACTCCAACCGCTACAAACATAGGCCTCTTGGCCCCCATGATCACCAATCTCCGGTGAGAGAATTTTTATTGCAACCAATGAAGGATGAGAGAATTACTGGGCCAATGACATTCAAAATAAAAAGAGTAGGGAAGATGGGTGGAAAGCTGAGGAGCTCGAGAGGTCGAAATTCACCAGCCGAAGTCAACACCAAACGTCATGTTGACGTTTGAGGTTATGATCCTCAGAGTGCTGTTGTTGCGTGCGAAGTGTGAATAATAAATAATGAAAAGTGGAACAAGTCAGTATTATTAATGACGTGATTAATCACTATTTAATAATAATAATAATGATGATGGTAATGAAAAACACACAGGAAACTGTTAGTATGATGTCAAAATCTTTGATTGAATAAATGTTTTCTAATTCTATTTTTTGTGTCATCGTTATTTTTGAACATTCCTATCATAAATTTTGCTTCATATTCATTTTGGTTCTGCCCTCTCCGATTCTTGTTTTCAGTCCATCGGTTTGCAATAGATCGACACATATATATTATAATTCGTTGCCCCGTATATGTCCTATGGTTTTCTACTATACTTCTTCAAGCTCATTGTAGTCACATGATTTGAAAGGCTTCTAACCATGATCTTCAAATAGACTTTTTGCACATCAGACTTTCAAAAAAATTTCTGAACTTTGTATAAGTGTAGTTGTCTTTTTTCCATTTGCTCTGTTGCGTGATAAATTTGGAAACTATATAGTTCCAGAAAGCCTCTGGATGCTTTTTTTGCCGATTACATAAAAATATGCTGATCTTTGAAATGTGGTGAATTTAGACATCAGAATTTATGAAATGACATAGATGTTGAATATTCCTTTGCAAACTGCAAATATGGAATCAGTAGTGAAAAGATTCATTACGATAAGTCTACAGTTGCTCAGTTTTGGAAGCGATCAAATATAGTGCCTGCCAACAACCATGGGAACATACAGAATTTCTGAATTTCACAGAAGGCAATGTGCACTATGTCATTTCAATGTAACATAATGATCTTTGACAACTTGTTTGAGAAATTTTTTGACTCTTTCACTCTAATAGTATAAAAATTGGATCACTGGAATACAGCGAAAATCTGCAAACTTTAAAATTTCTGTACTGTGTGCCAATCATTGTACTTTTTTACTGTAACTGTAACATATATATGAACTGAAAAATTCATTATAAAACTCTTCAGCTGCTTTTGTATGGATTTGAAATTGCTGTCTTCGAAACTCAATACACAGATACAGTGAATCGCATCGGATACCTGTGGACTTTGAAATTTCTGTGCATCACCATGTGCGCTAAGTATCATCCCCTATCTTCGAATATGGTAATATGTAATGAAACTTGGTTCAGCAAATTTTAAAGTGATTTTTTTTTTAATAGTAATGAAGTTTGTATTATTGGTATGCAGCGAGTACCTCCAAACTTTGATATTTCTGTGTCGCAGCATGTTTGCCAATCATTTAAATTTATTATTCCAACCGTAACATGAAATCTGGATAATTCATCATAAAAGTCTTTAGCTTTTCCAAATTTCTACATTTTGTTTTTTCTAAATTCTACTCAAAATTTCTAAATTTCTAAACTCATTTCTAAATTGTCCTGAAATTGTTTTCCTCTAAAAGCAATGCACAGATACCTTGAACCCTTTTGAATTCTGTTGGGATTTGAGTACGCTCAGTTTTTTTTGTTTCTTTTTAGTTCTGGCATAATAAATGTTAGGATGGACCTCAGCGGCCACATGCAAACTTTGAAAATTTTGTTCATCGGAGGCACGTTTTGGATGACATGAGAATCTCTAACTTCAGAATGTAAAAGCTGCATCTGAAAATGGCCAATTCTGTTGGATTGTATGCATTGTATGTTTTCTATCTCTGACTTGACTCACTCTGACTGACTCACTATCTCTGAACTTTTTTATCTCTCCTTTTTTTCCTGGCAGTATCGGAAAATTTATCGTAGAAATCCAACGAATTTCCCATTTTTTGAAAATTTTGACGATTTATATATATGATAGAAAAAAAATTTCAAACCTTAGTGAATCATTTTAATAGAATTTTGAAAAAAGTATAAATTATGAAACAAAATTAATGAACCTTATTGCAAACGATATGGATCGTAAAGAAGGGGTGAAAATATTCAAAAACATCCATAAATTGCAAACCTTAGTGAATCATTTCAATAAAATTTTGAAAAAAGTATAAATCATGAAACAAAATTAATGAACCTTATTGGAAACGATATGGATCGCAAAGAAGGCCCTAGCGGATTGTACGACCAGGCATCGGTCAAAAAAAGTACAAAAACGACTGAAATTGGTCGAAAACAATCGAAAATCGACCAACTTCGGTCGTTTTTGTACTTTTTTCGACCGATGTCTGGTCGTACAATCCGCTAGGGGGGGGGGGGGGGTAAAAATATTCAAAAACATCCATAAATTGGCAGAATGATTTCAAAATGTTTTCAGATATTTAAAATCGTTATGAAATGTACGAAACTGGACGGAAATCATTGGAATTTTTTCAACTTCATGTAAAAATATTTTCAAAACTTTGAAGAACCATATTGAAAATCATTTTCTACCATTCAAAACTAACATATATGAAAGATTTCAAATGAAAACATAAAAATCTATTTTCGGGAAAAAAAATTCGGAAAAGTATATTGACGATCGCCTGGTTTCGCATTATATCACAATAATTGTGAAAAATAATTCAAATGCACCACTTAAAAGCATTACGTTCCTATAACATCTAGGAACCTTGCTTGAAAACATTTTAAAACTGATGCCCTATCCTTCTCATTTTTTTTTCACGGTTTACAGTTACATAATAAATCAAGCCAAGATTGAGGAACTCCTGAGAAAAAAGATGTGATATCAAACCAAAAAATTCCCCTAGGGAAAAAAGGTTGGGACAAGTACAATGATGGTCCCTTGTTTCCATGAGATAAAATTCCATAAAAAAAAAAATGAAAAAAAATTTCATAAAAAAAATTTAATCGTAACCAGAAAAAATAATATAAAAAAACCATGGGGGAAGAAAATACTTTGAAACATTATGAAACAAATATATACGAAAATAAAAAGAAGTGACCATCTAGCTTATTGCATACGGCACCAAAATTTATGATATCAATTTGAGGCCAAGTATAATCGGAATAACACGTCTTTACTCTGAAGATATATCAACATTCACACGTGCTCAATCGTTAACTTAACCTCACAAAAAGTTGTTAAATAAATGAAACCTATGGAAAGCATAAATAGTTAAATACATCCCCGAAAGTAGCCCCACAAAAAGTTGTTAAATGAAATAAACCGATGAAGAAATATAAATATTTAATAATAATCAAATACATTAAACTTATTAACCTTGAATGAATATTTTTTAAATTAATTGAAAGTATAGTTGTTCTACACAAAAAAACATTTTTGACTGTAAAAAAATTGAAAAGAAAAAAATTGACCGAAGTACTTGGCGAGTGTTTGTTCATATAATTTTTATTAAAATGTATTGATTATTACCACAAACTCGCCAAGTACTTCGGTCAATTTTTTTCTTTTCAATTTTTTTACAGTCAAAAATGTTTTTTTGTGTAGAACAACTATACTTTCAATTAATTTAAAAAATATTCATTCAAGGTTAATAAGTTTAATGTATTTGATTATTATTAAATATTTATATTTCTTCATCGGTTTATTTCATTTAACAACTTTTTGTGGGGCTACTTTCGGAAATTTATTTAACAACTTATTATGAGGCTACTTTCGGGGATGTATTTAACTATTTATGCTTTCCATAGGTTTCATTTATTTAACAACTTTTTGTGAGGTTAAGTTAACGATTGAGCACGTGTGAATGTTGATATATCTTCAGAGTAAAGACGTGTTATTCCGATTATACTTGGCCTCAAATTGATATCATAAATTTTGGTGCCGTATGCAATAAGCTAGATGGTCACTTCTTTTTATTTTCGTATATATTTGTTTCATAATGTTTCAAAGTATTTTCTTCCCCCATGGTTTTTTTATATTATTTTTTCTGGTTACGATTAAATTTTTTTTATGAAATTTTTTTTCATTTTTTTTTTTATGGAATTTTATCTCATGGAAACAAGGGACCATCATTGTACTTGTCCCAACCTTTTTTCCCTAGGGGAATTTTTTGGTTTACACTTTTGTGTGAATCAATACAATTTAACAACATTCACTGACATTTCGACCAGTGTTACGTCCTCGGGTTAAAAAGACGCCCATAAAAATTTTGTAATCAACGGAAATCTACTCAATCATTTTTATCATTCTACACTATTAAAAAAATATTGCAAATCTACTTACCAATGACGTGTTATCCACAACCGGTGAAAAAACCTGTGAACGGAAAATGGAAAATATCAATAATTTGGGAGTAATTATAGTTGTCAAATCATAGAACACTAAAATTATGGGAAATATCATCTGATCATAAGCTTATAAAATACAAAAAATGGTAAAACTTGACTAATGGACTTTCTTGTATCGCTCAAAGTAAGGCTCTTCTTAAGGACAATAAAACGTAAAATTCGAAACGTCAAAATCAAGGTTCGAAAGTTGAAAACCAATTAACAAACGAAAATATAAATCAAAAACAGAAAAACTTGACTAACAAATAGGAATAGATAACTTACAAACAACACCAAACGAAATAGAACATTTTCGTCACTAAAGGATTTCTAGATGGTACCAAACAATAATATCACAGGATCATAATCAACTAACGACTACAGCCATGTTCCACCTAAAATTATTCACCTCCAAACGTAAATAAACATTTTAGACTTAAAAACGGTACCGAACGAAAACGTCACGTGACCGTAACCAACAAACAGCTCAGAACATATTTTATAAGTATAAACAATCTCCGATCAATATTCAGAGTTTTTGTGAAAAGTTCTCCCTCTTCTAATGAGTACCAAATGTCGCCAATACCAAATTGTTAATCGCTAAACAATATAAAGCAACTTTGATGCGAGTCTAATTTAAATTTTCTAAAAACATTAAATTGCATTAATTCCAACATAATCAAACTTGAATTGTTCATTAAACAACATATTATTACGTTAGAAGTCACCACGAACAATAAAATTACCATTCATAACCAATTAACGAATAACAGACGAAAACCGAATAATTACGAATTAAAAGAGGTAATTGTTAATTAACAAATCCAAACAAACCGTATGCACACTTCGAATATCAAAAACACTTATATAAAACCAGTTAACAATTATGGAGAAAATTAAAATTTAGTATCATCATTGCAAAACGTTATTAAAAATTGTTGTAACAAGAGGTCTCATAATTATCAATTTATACGATAAATAAGCATTAAAAGCAATATTGTTAATCAACTTCGAAAATAAGAGATAATTGTAATTAATTTTAATAAAGGACCATTAAACATGAATATACCTATATAAAAAGGTCAATCTTACATGGAAAAACCCGTATATTGAATAAATTAATAAATTAGCATTGAAACGACATATATTCATTAGTACACAAAGGTAAATTCATCTTTGAGAAGTCCTGTAGTATTAATTATGGGGGTCCATATTCCCCCACGTCTGGAGTCGGTCTAGACCTGACTCAGGTCTAGACGTCTAGACACCCCCACTACACACTGCCCATCTACTGCTGCAAGCCTGGACCCCTATATAAAGCCAGGCAGGACGGGCAGCTCTTCAGTTCTCGATCTCACCTGCTACTGTGCACGTCGCCTACAACTATACCATCAACAGGTCATCATTAAAATCGAATAACATCAATCTTCGCGGTTTACACTATTGACTATAAAGTGTTATACAGTTTTCCAAGTTGTGTCTTGAATAATTATTGTTTTTTGCGAGTTAGTTCCGGGCCATAGTCAGAGCCAAAAGTGCATATTCGGGTCCCGTGTTTAACTTCGAAGTCTTTGTGGAAATTCACCAACTGGTATAACAGTACGCATTTTATTGTTATGTTTATAAATCTTTATGTAACCACGTTTAAATAATTTTGTAACAATATATAACACCAGTGCGACAGTGCCAAATTTTTCGTTTGATTTATCGCATCTATTCACGTACCCCATATTCACGTAGAAATCACTCACTTTAACAAACATCAACTTCACATCTCGTAGAGTTTTCTTGTATCATCGTTTTCATTCAACGACTAAAATCCCATCAATCATCTACAGTCGGGTATTAATTAATTAACTCATAAATTAACAATTCACTTTTGACGTGATCTTATGCCCTTGAATTTCTTTCTCATACCTTAGCGCTGCCTACACGCCGGCACCTTATCGGAATTGGGAAACCTATTCAAGGCTTTTAGTTGTTTCATAATTTCATACCCTTGAATCTCTTCTTCATACCTTAGCGCTGCCTACACGCTGGCACCTTATCGGAATTGAAGAACCCTTTCAAGGCTTTTTATTTAGCTTTTTACTTGAACTTACGCCACTTGCTACTGCGTTGCCTACACGCCGGCACCAGTGTGTTTCGTGAGGTACATTCAAGCCAAACAATACTTTTGCACTACCATATTTCTAGAGTGTCAACTCAATTTTTACACGTCATAATTTCACATACAATTTGAACTAGCTTTGCATACCGCTGCGTTGCCTACACGCTGGCACCCTTGTGTTTTGTGTGGCGTGTTCAAATTGTCTTTCTGTCATTTTTTCTCGGTTTTTGGTATTAGTTTGGATTAACCCCACTTGCTTTTGCGTTGCCTACACGCCGGCACCTTAGGGTTTTGTCGGGCGTACCCAAACAAAATATCAAGTAACCAATTAGTAATTGTATTATGAATCATGATTGACATTCTCTAGAAATTCGCGATAACAATTCAGTAAACAAAATTTGAATGATTGGGCATCTTATATTTATTGGCGACTTTACCCAACCCATTATTTGGATCAAATGCTTTTGGCTTCGATATCCACTACTTCATTAGTGATTCACCATTCATCGTTTCATTTATTAACCCACTTTTATTCATTCATTTCTCATTAGGTTTTATTATTTCCTTTCTTTCACTACTGAAGTCTTTTATTACTTTTCTCTACTTTAATTCTCCATCATAAATACCAACGGTCGTGCCGGAGAAATCGTTCCCGACGTGTGAGTTAATTGTGATTCGAATTCTAAAAGAAACGTTTACATAATTCTGCACCGACGACATTACTTTCATCTTTACTTTCATCAACCACCCGGGCATCACCTGGAGGTTCACCTCTAAACCCTCTACGTTTCACCGCCTCAGCTACATAAAAAGGGTAAGTAATATTTTGCCATTTTTATTACCCTATTTTAGCTTTTTCCTACCAAATTCTCTTGCCTCAAATCCAAATCCGTGACACACCGGTTCCAATCCCGGAGGGCAAATCTCCCCCTCTAAACAAGGGACCGATAGTTTATCTGTTGCGTGGGTCCAGTTCAAATTAGAGCGCGTCAATATTTGTCGAACTAAAACAATCAGGACGTAACAGGTTAAACTATTTTTCTGGTGGCAGCGGTGGGATTACGTGTCACTAATTTGGATATTTAGTTTCAAAAATTTCATTCGTCAGCTTCAATCATGTCTGAGTTATCCGAAAGTGATCCGCACACTTTTGCCGAACAATTAGTTGCTAAAGAAAAAGAACTTCAAAATAAAGAAAAAATATTAGCCATAAGAGAAGAAACAATAAATAAAAGGGAAAATCTTTTGGACGAGAAACGGCAACAATTAGACGGACGATCAGAAAATCTACTGTTACGTCGTGTGGTTTAATGCCCGGATTTTTAGAGAGAGACAAATTATCTAACGAAATACTGACAATACGATTCACGGCTACGGACGGTAAGAGAGAAACTTTTTAGAGCAGCCCGCTTGGTACGACAGGGATTTACCCTGGTCGCGGTTGGTTAGTTTACCGACTGCTGGAAATGTGGAACTCTACTTGACGGATTGGATTGATACAGACTGGATTACCGTCAGCAGTATGCTCGATGGTCGGCAACCGGAAGAATTTATTTGTCCAGGAAAATGATACACGGGGTACGACGCGTAGACTTATTTTAGATCTCGTATTTGAGAAGGTGAGATTTTCCCCCTCAGGACCGAAACCTATGCTCGTGAAATATTTACCGGATGACCTTTACAGAATAAAAATAAAATAAAACTCACTTACCGTTTAGTTATTTTTTGACGGATGAGTTAATCGATTGTTATTACTTCGATGTCGATTGGTGTTGATGGTCGGGAAACGGTCGATGCCTCAGAGATGTTTCCACAATCGGGATGGTATTCTTCTCGTTGAGTGAAGATCGATGAACCGACCAAACGTCCCAATGAGTATGGCGAATTAGCGTCGATAATGAAGATGCTCTTCCGAACGATAACGTCGGAAACGACGCGAATTTTACTCGGGCCCGATTTTGAAACCAAATTATAGATAATATCGTTCGGATATTCGACACCGGAGTTTTCAGATACCTGTGAGTGTTGAGTGGCCTTGCACAATGTTTTCACCCACGATTTATTATTTCCACGGTTTAGAGCGGGTCTATTACAGGCACGTGCGATGGCCCGGCGGATCTGAAATTTAACGCCTCCTCGACGTCTAGGCATAATAAGAGAATTTCATAATTAAATTTATATTTCGATAATTAATTCAAGTTTGTTTAAAGGATAGAAAAGAGAAAGAAATCTCGTTGACGTGCCAAATTCTCCCGCACAGAACAATGAGAAAGAGAGAGAGAGAGATAGAAATCTCGTTGGCGTGCCAAATTCTCCAGCACAGAACAATGAGAGAGAGTGAGAGAGATAGAAATAGGTATCGGCGTGCCAAATTCTCCAGCACAGAACGATACAAATAAAAGAATTAAAATACGATCTAACGTGCCTGAGTCTAGCACAAAAAGAATCGTATGGAAAAACTTGAATTAATTATTCAACTGCGAGATTAAATGAAAGAAGTATGCCAGATTATAAAAGAAATGAATCCGCAGGTTTATCGCTGAATTAAGGCACGAAAATGAAATTAAATAATGCCACGTTTTAAAGAATTTACGGTGTTAGATAAAAGAGAGAATGAAATTAGTAAATTCGTTTAGTAATGAACACGAGTTTTTGTAAAACATGAAATTGAGACTCTAGTTAATCTTGATGAAAATAACTCGTGAAAATTTATAATTCGAGAAAAATAATTAGACTCGATTTTATCGAATTAAGAAATATTAATTCTCGAGGAAAAGAATGGAAAAATCACTCGAAGAAAATTGATGATAATAATTCGCGAGTTTCGGTGAAAAATACTCGAACGAAAGAAATGATTTCGAATTATCGCGAGTTTCGGTGGAAATTACTCAACGGAAATAAATTGTTAATTAATCGCGAGATTCGGTGGAAATTACTCAACGGAAATAAATTGTTAATTAATCGCGAGATTCGGTGGAAATTACTCAACGAGGGTTTAAGGATGATTTGAATAATTATTTTAAACACTTTTCACCCTTTTTACACTTATGTATTGTTACAAACTTTTAAGTTGCGATGTTACAAAATGAAAATAAACTTGTACGATTAACTTGTACGAAAAAAGAACTTTAAAACTTATTAAAAACTTTTCGATTTTCAGCTGCTCTGCGGGAGTATCCGTGCTCGCTCTCGGCCGGAGTTCGACTGGCTAGCTGTGGAGAGATTCGAGAACTTTAAAAACTTATTAAAAACTGTTTGATTTTCAGCTGCTCCGCGGGAGTATCCGTGCTCGCTCTCGGCCGGAGTTCGACTGGCTAGCTGTGGAGAGATTCGAGAACTTTAAAAACTTATTAAAAACTGTTCGATTTTCAGCTGCTCCGCGGGAGTATCCGTGCTCGCTCTCGGCCGGAGTTCGACTGACTAGCTGTGGAGAGATTCGAGAACTTTAAAAACTTATTAAAAACTATTCGATTTTCAGCTGCTCCGCGGGAGTATCCGTGCTCGCTCTCGGCCGGAGTTCGACTGGCTAGCTGTGGAGAGATTCGAGAACTGGTGAGTGCGGCGCGCCTGCGCTCTTAAATAGCAGCGTCCCGTTGGAGTATCGGTGAGGCCGGGCGTCTCGGTGTTGGTTGGCGCACACAAATAAAGTGAGTATCCGTGACTCTTATATACTGTTTCTATATACTTTATAAATTCGTTTAACTCGTAATTATTGATTATTTAAAACCAGTTTAATTAATCATTAATTTTACATTTATTTTCAGCTTAATTTTAAGGTAAGTACATTTCGTTATATTTTATTTATCAATAATTAATTAACTTCAGTTAAATAATTATTGATTTCACATTCTTATTTACTATTCATTGTAAGATTATTATCTCATTATTGTTTCTAGGTTTTCTCTGGATACAACGGGTATGTAAGTATATTTAATTTCTTCTTATAACAATTAATTGGTTGTTTATTAATTGATTACGAATCGATGTTTATTTTATTGATTGATTGCCATTTTCCATTTTCAGGTTCTTCTGGATTCGACGGTGATAACATTTCGAGTTTGGTAAGTACAATTATTGCTTATTTAATTAATTATTTCGTTATTTTATAAATATTATTTTGCTCGCAGGATCTCTACGGGTGTTTACAACGATTTGGACGGAGCGCAGCGAAGTTTCATCGGTAAGTGTACGTTTTCTACATACTTTCTTTTATTGTTTAACATTTAACAATTTATTTTTCTGTGCGTTTTCCAGGAAGTTTTGTACAGCGTTTTGACGAGGACTGTCACATCTGGCACGTGCGTGACTTCGCCTAAGAGACTCTTGAGAAGTTTTTCTAGAGTCCTTTCTTTTCGCTGGGAAAAACCCTCGAAAAAATTGGAAAGAAAGGGTCATAAAAAAGGACTCGAGTGAAGGGTCAGGGTTGACGAGTGTCGACGTATGAATTTTGGTAAGTTTGGAAAGAAGAATTATTTAGTTTTGTTTGTGCGTGAATTCGCGTAATTAATTCTTTTGATAGGCTGTACTGTCGCGCTACGCCGGATGAAGATATCGGGTTTCACCTCGCGGATTTTCTGATGACAATAATCAATACGAGATTTATCCTCTGCGAGTGGGTGAATTATTATTATTTTATTTGTATAAAAATATGCTTTCGGACCGGAAATGCATTTGCAGTTTTTGTAAATAAGTGTTCCAGAGATTCACCTATGTGAATTTATTTCGTAGCCTAAGCATTATATAAGAAGCGTTTTAGTGAGTCTATGTACATACATGTCCATACGTATCTATATATACTTTAACTTATGTATAAACCTTATATACTCATATACCTCGATAGAAATAGCGAAATAAGCGTTTCTGTTCCCCATATACATATATTTGTGTTTCTTGATTGAAAATAAAGATAATTTGTTTGTAACGAAATTTGTTTATTTATTAACAATTATTGTTTATATGCTTAAAAATGTGTCAATCGCTTTTGAACTGTGTCCTATGTCGCCTTGCTATGAAATCCCATTGATTTCCTGAGTTTTTGATGTGTTTTGGGTGATCCGCGGTTTTCCGCGGTTTTTCGCGGTTAACCCGCGAATTGATATATCAGCGAAATATTTGTGTAAAGTGGTCGAGTTTGTAATCATTTTAAAGGGCATTGAATTCCCTATCGTTTGAGAGTAACAGAGATAATTTATCCACATAATTGTTAATTAATGAAATTAAATATTGTTAAATTTTTATGTTTCGGAAAAGTTGTAAAAAGCACCCAAGTTACTTATTACGGTCTTTGCTATTGAATCTAATCGTTTGGAACTTGATTTTCGACGTTTTTGGACGATTCGCGGTAATTCGCGGTTTTTCGCGGTTTTTCCGCGAATTGATAACTCACAGAAGAATTATTGCAAAATGGTCGTGCGAGTATTCATTTGAAAGGGATTTTGATCTAGAACACGCTCGTAGCGTTAAAATTTAGATAACTGTAAAATTGTTAGTTAATGAAATTTGAAATTGTTAACTTTTGATCTTTGGTAAAAATGATTAAAAGGTACCCGTGTGAGGTATCAAAATAAAGCTCTTTTCATAAGAAACACGTTCCAATTGTTAAAAATGCTCTAAGTCGATTATTGTTAGTTAATGAAAATCGAAATTTCGAGAGCGCTGAGTGATGACTCATCGGGCGCTCGGGCTCCGTGAGGCAGGTCAGTTGCGCGCGGGGCTTGCTAGTCTACATACTATAGCGTTTACTGAACTATAGCGCTCCTTAAAAGTTATTTTCGCCTTTCTATGTTGGTCACTATTATTTCGAATAATAAATTTTATTTTTTAAGCGGGAATTTTAAATATATTTTCTTTATGTTACAGATACATACCAGCCAACACGATGGTGGAGACCCTAGGACGTAACACTACAAATTAAAAGAGAATATTTATATGATCCCACAGGTACCACGAACCTCTTGTCATCCTCAGTTCACGCTCTCCGTGAACCAGCGGGAATTATAAGAGATCACGCAGACGAACACACAATTTTGAAAAATAAAGTAGAACTTATTTTCGCGGAATTAGACCTATTGAAAAACGATTTATTTCAGACGTCAATGCAGCTTGTGAACAAAGCATTAAACCAAAATCTCAGTCATTTTGGCTCAACCAGAAACCTTTCATCGTTTCCATGTCAGAATAAAATTGCAACATCAGGTAGTCACAAAAACCGTTGGACATCCAACAGACCATGCTCGCATTGCCAAAAACTCGGGCACCTTTCGAACGAATGTTGGTGGAAATATCCCGAGAAACGCTCACGATTCAGTTGCAACTTTTGCAATTACCTTGGTCACACTGAAGGGTACTGCTTTAAAAAATTGTCATCCAGGACCACTAGTCCTCATCTAATTGCTCCGAGCTCAACGCCCGAAATTTCATCGCAGGAACTCGAATTCTTTGCACCATCCGAAAACTAAACCACCGGTCTCGGTACTACTTTCTCTTTATCTTCTTTTCTTCATTTTCAAGTTTAATCTTCTTACTTCTTGTTACCTTTTCTAATTTCTTCCTCTAAAAACTGTTTTTCCGGGAAACAAGAAAAGCTCGAACAATACAAAATATTCCGTTCTATCCTTTCAGCGGGATGCATTTCCCGTCTTTTTGTGTTATTTCCTTTTTGGGGGAATAAAAACCCCGACGGAGAGAGATACCCGTCACTTTCTATTAAGGGGAACGAGAAAAACCCCATCGCCAAATGAGATATTCCGTTTTATTCTCTGGCGGGATGTATTCCCGCCCCTTTTTTGTTTTTGTTACTGCGAAGGGGAACAAAACCCCGACGGATCATGAGATGCTCCGTGCAGTTTCTTTCAGGGGAAGAATTACCCCTTCATTGATTATTGTTGTATAATGGGGATCAAGAAGACCCCAACGGAGCATGCGAAGCTCTGCTCAGTTTTAACGGGAAGAATTGCCCCGTTCATTGATTATTGTTGTTTAATGGGGAACGAGAAAACCCCAACGGAAAATGGATATTCCGTGTTGTTTTTTTTTCAGGGTATAACGAAACCCTGCATTTGCCGGTTTAAATTTTCTTTTACGGGATGTGTTTCCCCGTCGTTTTTCTTTTTTTGGGGAGAATAAATTACTCCAAGAACCGTCTAATGGGAACGTGATTCTCAATTAATTCCTTTTTCTTTCTGCCCAAAAAAGAACGGAAAATATTAGTTTTCCTTTCTTTAGTGGGACTCTTCATAAAACAAATGTACCTTGGCTCACGAAGTTTCACGAGAATCCGCATAACTAAGGACTCGCCTTAATGACCCAAGGATATTCACATACAAAGTTAAATCAGACAATCGATTAAAATAAAATAATATATAAAAAAATAACCAAACAAGAAAAGTCCAATAAAAATTAGGTAGGATAATGAAAAATACCATTTGTCAAATTCTAAAGCCAGAAAATCTGGTAGATTAAAACAAACCCGTATTAGTAAAATAATTCAAACTTCTTTTAAAAATGGATTTCATTCATACAGTTTCTTCTTATCTATCAAAACTTTTCGGGATAACCGTAGATTATCCTTACTGCATTATATAGAATCCTTTTGAACATTTGCCGCTAGTCGAGCGCGTACCGTATTATATTACTAAACTTGACGATTGTATTATGCATTGTGAGAGGCAAAACACACTCCCCACGATTAGTCTTTTGGAATTCATCGAACGATATCGGACGACGCGACTAGACGCAACACATCCCGATTCTTGGAACATCTACATATACATACGTGACTAGCTAATTCTGGTGCGGAGTTCTCTATCTTTAAACATAAAACCGAAACAGTAATAACATCATTTCGAGGAAAGGCGGAAACCAGTGTATCGAATTCTGCCGAATTTTGCAACATTTCAACTACGGAAAATTAAGAGACAAACTCAATTAACAACGTCATCTGCAAGTGCTCAAATACTTCTTCGTCACAGCGACGCTTTCCCCGAGAAAGTTTGTCAATGCTGTCATTAAATCATCGCAAATACGAAAATCATCGAATACACCCCGGTAGAATGTACGCTCTGTAAAACAGCAGAACGCTTCAACAAACTTCCGGTCAGCTTGTTCTTTTTTCTAATACCAACAAGGGCGCAGTTCCACTTCGAATCTCTACAAGGAGCAAATTCATTCCGGCTCATGCAGAGTATCAACAGGCCCTCACCATCAATGGAATTCAACAAAGCTCAATATCAATTGAATTATATCTATTCTATCAAAGCTATCAAGCTATCTATCAGAGCTATCAAATCATCGAAAACTTGAAAATTTTGGGTCCTTTAAATTTCTGCTACACAACGAGTCCGAGTGAATCTTACGAGGACTTCTATACCATATTCTTTCGAATCATCGAAGCTGTTCTCAACGTGAACGGCCAAAAATCATACATCATTATTCTGCCAACGAGCACAGTGTCAATCCACGTGGAATCTATTTCTCTCAAATCACATCATGCGAACATCAAAATTATTGACGACTTCAAAACCAGAAAATTAATATCATGTCACATTCAACCATCATCAGCAAAACGGGATGCATCAGGATATCAACCCTCGACTTCTGGAGCGCCCAATAGGCGGTCTTCAGCCTAGCAGGAGCACGGCTTCAGACTAAAAGGGGGGAGGTGTTACGTCCTCGGGTTAAAAAGACGCCCATAAAAATTTTGTAATCAACGGAAATCTACTCAATCATTTTTATCATTCTACACTATTAAAAAAATATTGCAAATCTACTTACCAATGACGTGTTATCCACAACCGGTGAAAAAACCTATGAACAGAAAATGGAAAATATCAATAATTTGGGAGTAATTATAGTTGTCAAATCATAGAACACTAAAATTATGGGAAATATCATCTGTTCATAAGCTTATAAAATACAAAAAATGGTAAAACTTGACTAATGGACTTTCTTGTATCGCTCAAAGTAAGGCTCTTCTTAAGGACAATAAAACGTAAAATTCGAAACGTCAAAATCAAGGTTCGAAAGTTGAAAACCAATTAACAAACGAAAATATAAATCAAAAACAGAAAAACTTGACTAACAAATAGGAATAGATAACTTACAAACAACACCAAACGAAATAGAACATTTTCGTCACTAAAGGATTTCTAGATGGTACCAAACAATAATATCACAGGATCATAATCAACTAACGACTACAGCCATGTTCCACCTAAAATTATTCACCTCCAAACGTAAATAAACATTTTAGACTTACAAACGGTACCGAACGAAAATGTCACGTGACCGTAACCAACAAACAGCTCAGAACATATTTTATAAGTATAAACAATCTCCGATCAATATTCAGAGTTTTTGTGAAAAGTTCTCCCTCTTCTAATGAGTACCAAATGTCGCCAATACCAAATTGTTAATCGCTAAACAATATAAAGCAACTTTGATGCGAGTCTAATTTAAATTTTCTAAAAACATTAAATTGCATTAATTCCAACATAATCAAACTTGAATTGTTCATTAAACAACATATTATTACGTTAGAAGTCACCACGAACAATAAAATTACCATTCATAACCAATTAACAAATAACAGACGAAAACCGAATAATTACGAATTAAAAGAGGTAATTGTTAATTAACAAATCCAAACAAACCGTATGCACACTTCGAATATCAAAAACACTTATATAAAACCAGTTAACAATTATGGAGAAAATTAAAATTTAGTATCATCATTGCAAAACGTTATTAAAAATTGTTGTAACAAGAGGTCTCATAATTATCAATTTATACGATAAATAAGCATTAAAAGCAATATTGTTAATCAACTTCGAAAATAAGAGATAATTGTAATTAATTTTAATAAAGGACCATTAAACATGAATATACCTATATAAAAAGGTCAATCTTACATGGAAAAACCCGTATATTGAATAAATTAATAAATTAGCATTGAAACGACATATATTCATTAGTACACAAAGGTAAATTCATCTTTGAGAAGTCCTGTAGTATTAATTATGGGGGTCCATATTCCCCCACGTCTGGAGTCGGTCTAGACCTGACTCAGGTCTAGACGTCTAGACACCCCCACTACACACTGCCCATCTACTGCTGCAAGCCTGGACCCCTATATAAAGCCAGGCAGGACGGGCAGCTCTTCAGTTCTCGATCTCACCTGCTACTGTGCACGTCGCCTACAACTATACCATCAACAGGTCATCATTAAAATCGAATAACATCAATCTTCGCGGTTTACACTATTGACTATAAAGTGTTAACATAGAAAAAAGACTCAGAACCAGGAAAAAAATTCTATAGAAATAATAAACGAAAAATTGAAAAGTTCAAAAAAATTCAACAAAAATAAAAAATAATCGAAAAAAATTCTGTAAAGAAAAATAAAAAATTTTCAAAAAATTCATAAATATTGGACAAATGGAAAAATGTACTATCCAAGTTACATGCAGTATAAAAATGTATGATATCAATTGGAGGCCAAGTTTTTATTGATAATTTGGAATATTTATCCAACAAATCGGAAACTTTAATTGAAATTTATGATAATTATTTTCAAGAAAAAAGTTAATGAAAAAAAGTCATAACGGAAGTTACGTGCAGTACTAAAATGTATTATATCAATTCGAGGTCAAGTATTTATCAGTTATTCGAAATATAATCTCCGGCGACAAATGAGCGTTGAGAATCCTTGTCGGGCTCACAACGTTTTATCAAAATTACTAAAAAATGAATGAAAATAAAATCATTAAAAATTCACATGAAAATCATTCGTTACTTCAATAAGGTACTGTTCAGAAAAGGGCATGGTTCGCCGTTCTCTCGCGTGGGGCCCTCAGTGCACGGTTGGTCTCTCGCTTGAGCTCGGCGGTGCCGTGCTCTCTGCGCGCGCTCCCCTCCCTCGTGCTATACTTGCCGGTAGCTCACCGGCGCCTGCTACGCCCTTCTTCCACGGATTTCGGTACGCGACGGATCGATTGTGATCCTCGTGCTTCGGGCTTTTAACGGATTCTCTTCCAAATCTTCTAATTTTTCAACCGTTCTACTAGTGTTCTTTCTTAAATTTCTTGAAGTGCCCGGTTTGATTTCGCGATTTACGCCCGCGTAATTGAAGCGTTCACTTTGAGCAATTGTCGGTTTTCCTAACGTGGTTTTCGGTTCTATAACATCGGAATTATTTCTCTAACGGCTCTCTTCGATTGTTTCGCCGCCATTTTGGCAACCTGCGGAATCTTCGAGAAAACATTGTGAACTCTTCAAGGAATAAAATCTGTGATATTTTTGTTAACTTTTTTACACGAAATTCCTTCGCTTTCAAGTTATTTATTTTTCTTCACCCGGCAATACAATTCCATCCACGATCCCAACTCACACACCAGGAGATATCCCTTCAAAAAATTACATGGTCCTTCGAGCCGGATAGTGAGTTGGATTTCGTGGAGGTTTTTGTATTTTTTCCGGCATAATTTTCACGGTGAGTCGGACTTCAGTGCATAAAAAATTCGGTGCCTTCAAGGGATTCAGTGCAGTGAAAAATCTCGTGGCTGCGGGACACGTGGTCGCGCGCGCGCGAGCTCGGTATCGATCTCCTCTTTGTGCGGATCTTCGTAGTGCTGTCTCCGTCTCTCACACAAAGCCTCCAGAACGTGCTTCGCTCTCTCTAGTCACTTGGCAACGAGTCTCTCGCCGGATCACTTCAATCCTTCACCGGGTAAGGCGACGAGGCTCAGTGACGTCATCGCTCCGGTTTCTCACTTCGCGAGATCGCTTCAAGGAGTAAGTACTGCACAATTCTTAACAAAGAAGCGTGCTAACTTCAACGGCCTCCTTCGCTCAAGTTCAATGTTCTCAGGAGTTCTCATTAAATTCCTCCTGCAGATCATTTTTGATAATATTCGCGACTGAACCGCCGCTGCATTCCGCGATTTTTGCTTCTTTCGTACTTCTTCGAACAATCTTTTGCGAGTGGTTCACCGCGATATTCTTGAACAATTTTCTTCGCGCTTTTCAGACATTTTCGCGAGTGTTTCGCCGCGATCTCTCGGACTCTTTCGCGAGTGATTCGCCGCGATATTCAACGCATTCCTTCGAACATCTTCGCGTGTGTTTTCGCCGCGATTTCAGACTCTTCCGCGAGTGATTCGCCGCGAATTGACAAAACTTTTGTGATTCATCTTCGGAGATTTTCGCGAGTGTTTTCGCCGCGATATTTCAGACTCTTCCGCCAGTGATTCGCCGCGATTTTTCAAAACATTCTTTGACTCCTCCTTGGAGATTTTCGCGTGTGCTTTCGCCGGGAATAACCCAGGCGTTTTCTTCGTATTCTTTCAGACATTTTCGCGAGTGTTTCGCCGTGATCTTTCGGACTCTTTCGCGAGTGATTCGCCGCGATATTCAACGCATTTCTTCGGAGATTTTCGCGAGTGTTTTCGCCGCGATATTTCAGACTCTTCCGCGAGTGATTCGCCGCGATTTTTCAAAACATTCTGTGACTCTTCCTTGGAGATTTTCGCGTGTGCTTTCGCCGCGAATAACCCAGCATTTTCTTCGTATTCTTTCGAACATTCTCGCGAGTGACTCGCCGCGAATATCTCAGGCAGTTTCTTCGTATTCTTTAGAACATTTTCGCGAGTGTTTTCGCCGCGATAATTCAGACATTGTCTTCGCCTTTCTTCAGTCATTTTTCGGGAGTGCTTCTCCGCGGTACCTTCGGTCGACTTCGTCGATTTTCAAACATTCTTTCGCGAGTTTTCACCGCGATATTTTCAGTCGACGTTGTCGATTTTCAGACATTTTCGTGAGTGCTTATCCGCGGTACCTACGTTCGACTTCGTCGATCTTCAACATTCTTCGTGATCTTCTTCAGGCATTTTCGCGAGTGTCTCGCCGCGATTTTTTTAGACTATTCCGCGAGTGATTCGCCGCGATTTTTGAAACTTTTTTTTTGACTCTTCCTCGGACATTTTCTCGAGTGTTTTCACCGCGTTTTTCAAAACTTTTGTCGGCCCTTCTTCGAATTTGTTCGCGAGTGCTTCGCCGCGCCAATTTGGACGCTTTTTCAAGTGATTTCGCCGCAACATTTTTGAACGTTTTCGCGAGTGATACGCTGCGATATTCTTCGGTCGACTGCGTCGCCTCTTCAAACATTCTCGCGAGTGATTCGTCGCGATATTTTTCTACCGACTTCGTTGCTTTTTCGGACATTGCAAAAGTATTCACTGGCTCTCTTCCGGTCTCCCCGTGCTCATCATCGCGGAAAGTGATTTTGCTGCGCTTCTACGGTACCCTACGGGTTTTTCCAGACATCCTTTTTTTTCGTTTCTACGACTTTTCAAGTGTATCGGGAGCATTGCGACTTACAATCGCAGCACTGCGGAAATACATGGGGGATACTTCATTATATTTGTTCGGGCTATTCCTTTAGTGTTGCGACGGAACAATTATGATTATTGTACCGCTAACTATTTGGGTTTCCTTCGAACGATTCGTCTTCATTCTGGTTTGCAATCGGGAGTGTTCACGACTTACAACCGTGGCACTTCCGGGCAAATTGTAGGATTAATACAGTGTATTCCTTCGAATAAGTTCGGCAATACTTCGACTTTCGCCTTTCGGTTAAAGAAATTCTCGGCTATGTGAGAGCAGCCCGCTGCTGCTTCGCAATTGAAATATTCGCGGTTCTCTTTCGAACAATTCAAACAAGTTTATTGGTTATCTTCCGGTCTCTACGTGCGCTTCATCACGTACAGTGATCCCTCATCGCTTCGACGGTGCTCTACGGAATGATCCAGCCTTCGTTCGTTTTCTACGATTTTTCGCGGTGTCCTTCGTTTGTCTTCTTTTGCCACGCGCTAGTCATGTATCATTGGTTCTGGACATTTTCGCGCGGGTTAACCAATCATGACTACGGTCCAAGCAAACTCGAACGTCGCATTCCTGGTCTCTACAGCACCTTCCAGTGCATCAGCGGTTCCGCCGACGACGCACGCGGGGAGCAATCACCGTTTATCTCTCGTCTCTTCACGTCTCTTCGGTTTCTCTCTCGGTCACGGCCTTCACTCTCCGGATTCTACCCGCTTCGCTTCCTTCTTTCACTTCAACGGGACGAAAATCCTGGCATCACCTCAACGGCTTGCAACTAGCCGATCCAGAGTTTCTTCAACCTCGGCACATCAATCTCATCATCGGAGCCGACTCCTACGGCAAATTAAATCGAGTCGGAGGTCATAAAAGGCCAGCCTGTCGATCTTATCGCTCAACGAACCTTGCTTGGATGGACAGTACTTAGGCTAATCTCGGAGACATGCGCTATTCCGGCTTACCTTCGTCACATTCTGTCTCAGAGCTTCTAGAAATTTCCCTTCAACTTAAAAGAATCTGCACTCGCGGTTGCCTTCCCCTTCAGAAATGGACTTCAAATTCACCAGCGGCTCTTCAACATCTTGACTCTTCAGCCTTACAACCTGAAGCAGTTTCGATTGAATCGGAGGATTCGACGACGAAGCTTTTGGGCCTAGTCTGGGATCCAATCAAGGACGTGTTCCGGTTCAATCTTCAGGCAAACTTCTCTTCAACAATAACTAAGCGGATCGCACTCTCGGAAACTGCTTTCTTATTCGATCCGCTTGATTTCATTTCTCCAGTAATTATTACGGCCAAAATCTTCATGCAGGAGCTCTGGCTCGCAAAACTGCAGTGGGATGATCTTCTTCCGGAACGACTTCAACCTCGGTGGTGGCAATTTCGCGAAAGTCTAAGCGATTGAACCCTTATTTCGCGTCCTCGGTGGCTACATTCTTCTCCAACGGACTCGGTCGACCTTCACGGATTTTCTGACGCTTCGCAGCTCGCCATGGCTGCTGTGGTTTATCTTCGATCATCTTCTCCGGACGGCTCGACGTCTGTCAAGCTCATCTCTTCGAAAACAAGAGTAGCCCCTCTGAAACGGCTGAGTATTCCTCGCCTCGAGCTTTCGGCTGCTCTTCTTCTGTCTCGGCTCATTTCATACGTCCAGAAAATGCTTCCGCTAAACGGCGCGCCTGTCTATCTCTGGACGGACTCGTCGGTTACTCTCACCTGGGTCTCTTTACAACCAGCTCGCTGGAAAGACTTCGTCCGGAATCGAGTTTCACTCATTCAAGAATTGACTTCAACGGCAAAATGGCGCTTCATTTCAGAAAAGGAGAATCCAGCGGACTGTGCTTCGCGAGGACTAACTCCTCTTCAGTTATCCAGCATTCGCTCTGGTGGTCTGGTCCCACTTGGCTAATGAGCACTTCAGACAACTGGCCGGCACAACCAATAAATCTTCCTACGGACGCTCCACTTGAGCATCGGCCCGGCTTCATCTTCACATCCAACCTCGAACCAATAGGCGAGATTTGGGATCTTGTACATCGGTATTCTTCATTGACACGACTTCTTCGCATCACGGCAATGTGTCAACGGGCTCTTCATCGATTCGAGCGCTCCTCACCGGTTCGGACGGACATACAGCTCACTCCAGACGATCTTGAACCAGCAAGACTCTTCTGGGTACTACATATACAATCAGCTCATTTCGCTGCGGAACTTCGGTCAATCTCAAACGGAAATTTTTTGACACGGGGTCATTTCTTGTCGGCCTTGACTCCCTTTATCGATTCGCATGGAACTCTTCGCGTCGGGGGACGCCTGCAGCATTCCAGTCTAAACTTGGAAGCAAAACATCCGGCTATCCTTCCACGTCATTCGACATTCACGACGCTCGTCATCGCTGACGCGCACTTCAAGACTCTTCACGGCGGAACTTAATCGACTCTGACACTCCTTCGTCCCAACTACTGGATCGTTGGAGGTTGAGCACCAATTCGATCCTTCATTCTTCGTTGCAAGAAAGGTTTACGGTTTCAAGCACTTCAAGCTCAACAGTTCATGGGTCAACTTCCGGCCAGCCGGTCGTATTTCACCCTGGAAAAGACGAACTCACCCGAGTCGTCACACTTCGCACGGCCTCAACATTCAAGCGGTCCATTTCGAAACTATGCATCCTTCCGGTTACTTCTTCGTCAACATCGGTTGCCGAAGGCGGGGAGTATGTTCAGAAAAGGGCATGGTTCGCCGTTCTCTCGCGTGGGGCCCTCAGTGCACGGTTGGTCTCTCGCTTGAGCTCGGCGGTGCCGTGCTCTCTGCGCGCGCTCCCCTCCCTCGTGCTATACTTGCCGGTAGCTCACCGGCGCCTACTACGCCCTTCTTCCACGGATTTCGGTACGCGACGGATCGATTGTGATCCTCGTGCTTCGGGCTTTTAACGGATTCTCTTCCAAATCTTCTAATTTTTCAACCGTTCTACTAGTGTTCTTTCTTAAATTTCTTGAAGTGCCCGGTTTGATTTCGCGATTTACGCCCGCGTAATTGAAGCGTTCACTTTGAGCAATTGTCGGTTTTCCTAACGTGGTTTTCGGTTCTATAACATCGGAATTATTTCTCTAACGGCTCTCTTCGATTGTTTCGCCGCCATTTTGGCAACCTGCGGAATCTTCGAGAAAACATTGTGAACTCTTCAAGGAATAAAATCTGTGATATTTTTGTTAACTTTTTTACACGAAATTCCTTCGCTTTCAAGTTATTTATTTTTCTTCACCCGGCAATACAATTCCATCCACGATCCCAACTCACACACCAGGAGATATCCCTTCAAAAAATTACAGGTACACACTTTAAAGAATCGATTCCCCTCCGACTTTCAGGATCTCCTGGTATTATTCACAACATTCAACTTCGATTGGATCGGTACAAATTATGTTCAAATACGTCTTAAACGTACTTGTCCGGCCCATCACTTTTTATTCAAATTGCTCATTCGAAAACAAATCAGGACTGTTCTATAATGACAAATATAATAAAATCGATAGAAATAAAAATAATATCTCCAAGTAATTTGAACTTGATTGTTCGCAAGTTCGTATAGCAATATCCACTTCTCATTTTCTTCAGTGAATACATACCATTCGGTAAGAACCAATGAAAATGAGAAATAATCAGGCACATTACTAGAAATTTTCGAATCTACTCAGCCATGAAATGTTTTTTTTTTCTATAGTCACGTACACATTTTGATAAATATCACTAGTCGAGTACGACACGTGGATTCCTGGAATTTGGAGAAAAATGATTTTGTTGTGAATTATGACTCCATACAATATAAATAGATTAATCAACTTCATCTTTCATTTTCGTTTCATTTTGACAAGAGTGATTCGAAGGAAAATTATTTTTTCGGGAATTACTGTTCCTTAATATTAACACATGCATTAACTTCGTTTTTGATTTGTTTTCGAATGAGCAATTTGAATAAAAAGTGATGGGCCGGACAAGTACGTTTAAGACGTATTTGAACATAATTTGTACCGATCCAATCGAAGTTGAATGTTGTGAATAATACCAGGAGATCCTGAAAGTCGGAGGGGAATCGATTCTTTAAAGTGTGTACCTTATTGAAGTAACGAATGATTTTCATGTGAATTTTTAATGATTTTATTTTCATTCATTTTTTAGTAATTTTGATAAAACGTTGTGAGCCCGACAAGGATTCTCAACGCTCATTTGTCGCCGGAGATTATATTTCGAATAACTGATAAATACTTGACCTCGAATTGATATAATACATTTTAGTACTGCACGTAACTTCCGTTATGACTTTTTTTCATTAACTTTTTTCTTGAAAATAATTATCATAAATTTCAATTAAAGTTTCCGATTTGTTGGATAAATATTCCAAATTATCAATAAAAACTTGGCCTCCAATTGATATCATACATTTTTATACTGCATGTAACTTGGATAGTACATTTTTCCATTTGTCCAATATTTATGAATTTTTTGAAAATTTTTTATTTTTCTTTACAGAATTTTTTTCGATTATTTTTTATTTTTGTTGAATTTTTTTGAACTTTTCAATTTTTCGTTTAATATTTCTATAGAATTTTTTTCCTGGTTCTGAGTCTTTTTTCTATGTCATCCAGAAACAAGAGACCATCAATGTACTTGTCCCAACCTTTTTTTCCCTAGGGGAAGTTTACGGTTTGATATCACGCCTTTTTTCTCAAAAGTTCCTCATTTATGTTATGACGGTTATAGGATTTTAGTATAAATTGCTATGAATTATTTGCTTAGTATATTTTTATAGATTCCATTCTCATACGAACAATTTTTATGGGATAATCTTTTTCATGAAATTATCAGCAAATAAGGGACCATAAATGTACTTTTCCCAATCTTATTTTCCCTCGGTATGATGTTTGGCTTATAAAGTTGGTTTCCACCATAAAAGACCAATTTTTCGTAAAAATTGTAGTGAAGATATTTCGTCACAAGACTGCCCTTGAACTTTGGCGATTTTTTTCCTTATACTCTTATATGTTATGCCTATTAGGAACTCAACAGCATAGAGGAATCCGGGATGATAGGCCCGAGAAATGAATTTCGGTTTATAATGTTGGTTTCCACGTAAAAGACCAATTTTTCTTCAAAATTGTACTGAAAATATTTCGGCACTGGTTTGGTTTTGGACTTTGGTGATTTTTCTCCTTGTCTTCTAATATGTTTTGTCTATTGGGAACCCAAGAGCATGAAGAAATGCGTGTTGTGGGCCGTCATATGATTTTCGGCTTATAACGTTGGTTTCCACGAAATAAGATCTATTTTTCGTCAAAATTGTACTGGAAATATTTCGTCACCGGTCTGTCCTTGGCCTTTGCCGATTTTTTCCAAGTCTTCATACCAAGAAACAACTGACGTAAAGATTTCCTTAATAGAACAGATTTCATTTATCCCTTTTCTTCAAAATTCAAATGAAAGATAGATCAAATTCAAGACACGAAAAATCCAACAGATTTGCCCACTTTGAATGTCGCTTTTGCATTCTGAATCTAGAGATTTCATTTCATCCAAAACGTGCCCCCAATGAAATATATTTCCAAAGTTTGCAAGTGGCCGCTGAGATCCAATTATCCACAGTTTGATAGTTGCTGAAAAAAAGTACCTGAAAACTTCTAACATTTATTATGCCAGAACTCAAAGCAGCAAAAAAAAACTAAGCGAACTTAATTCAACAGAGCAACAGAATTCAAAGACGTTTAAGGTACCTGCATTGGTTTTGGAGGAAAACCATTTCAGGACAATTCAGAAATGAATTTAGAAATTCGAAAACTCACAATGGAGTAGAAAAAGGAAAATGAAGTATTTAGAAAAGCGGAAGACTTTTGTGATAAATTTTCTAGATTACATGATACGGTTGGAGTAAATGATTTGAATGATTAGCACACATGCTGCAACACAGAAATATCAAAGTTTGGAAGTATTCGCTGTGTATCAGTCATACAAACTTCAATACTATTTGAAAAGGAACACTTAAAACCTTGCCGAACCAAGTTCCATTACATATTACCATAATCAAAGATAAGGGGTGATCCGTCGCATATATATTTATCCACAGAAATTTCAGAGTCAATGTATCTGCGCGATGAGCTTCGAAGACAGCAATTTCAAATCTATCCATAAATGAGCAACTGAAGACTTTTATAATCAATTTTTTACTTCATATATATGTTACAGTTAGAGTCAAAATGTAAAATGAATGGCACAGTATTTAAATTGTATAGTTTGCAGATTTTTGCAGTATGTCAATGATCCGAATTTACAGCATTATAATGAAAAGTTGTCAAAAGTCATGATGTTACATTAAAATGACATAGCGCACATTGCATTCAGCAATTCTGTAAGTTTCTGGGGATGTTGGTTGGCATTATATTTGATCGCATCCAAAACTGAGCAACAGTAGACTTATTCGAATGAATTTTTTTTTATAATAATTCCATATTTGTAGTTTGCAAAGTGGAAATACTCAACATACATGTCATTCCATAAGTTTTGTTATCAAAATTTGTGTTTGCATACAGCATTCCCAAGATACGACTTTTCATATCATCAGCAAAATAAGCATCCAAAGACTTTTTGGAAGAAGTTTCAAAATTTATTACTCGACAGACCAGGTGGAAAAAGTATAACAACACTTATATCAACACCAGAAACTGTTTTAA
Organism: Venturia canescens; assembly: GCF_019457755.1. Lineage (NCBI taxonomy): Eukaryota > Metazoa > Arthropoda > Insecta > Hymenoptera > Ichneumonidae > Venturia > Venturia canescens. The sequence goes on from NC_057425.1 coordinate 23,961,098, forward strand.
GAATCTGATATATAAAATGTGCGATTGATGATCATAGTCGGAAACCACTTGATACATGTTACCACAATCAGCATGAAGAAATAGTAGAAAATTATAGGACACATATTAGGCAACCATTTAATACTATGTATCGATCCGCTGCAAACCGATGGAGTCAAAACAAGGATCGGAAAGAGCAGAGCCAAACTCAATAGGAAGCAAAATGTGGGAATATTCAAAAATACCGATGACACAAGAAATAAATTAGAAAACATTTATTCGATTGGAGTTTCTTACATTATATATACTAACAGTTCCGTGTGTTCTTGTTTTATTAATTATCAACCATAATATTTCAGATCGCAAAAAGAAAATTTGACGTTATAGGTTGACGAACATTTTTTCTTACAACTTCCAGACCTATTTTGATAAACTGATTTGCCTTATTTATATTATTCACTAACTATGCGAACGTTTGCTACATTTGTCCCACACTTCGTAACGTCAAACCCCGGCCGGTTCGTTACCACACAGCTATCAAAGGGAACTCGTATATATGACCTACATTATTACACATGATATGTAATCACGCAACTGATGATATATTTACACTGGACAATATTCCGCGAACTCTGGTTTAATTGAAAGATTATCTCAGTTGACACTTATTTCCAATCGAACGAAATAATGAAATCTTGAAAAGTTTCGTTGACATATATATGAATCGCGCATTTTTTTATATGTTTTATTTGCACACACAGATCACAGTCTACATTTACGCGGCCGCTTTTATACCGGTTTAGTATACCACAAGTTTTAACAAAATATACATTAACCAATTTTCACTAACCATTTTCATTTATTAATTAGAGTCCGCACACAACAGCACATTGGGGATCATAACCTCACCTGTCAAAATGACGTTCAGTATGAAAACAAGTCTCGGGTGGTTTCGGATGTGCGTATCGATGTATTGATATCTTATAACCTATATTCACAAATGATATAAATGATAAACTTATTTTCAGTCAAACGAATTAATGAAATCTTAAAAAGTTTCGTCGACATGCACCGCGTATTTTTTTATTTTATTCTTTTTCACACACCAGACTACATTTACGCGACTGCTTTTATACCGGTTTAGTTTAGCATTCCACAGGTTTTTTGTACTATGCACTTGGTTAGATGACGAAAGTTTTTTTTATATATTCCACACGCATTCCATAATGACAAAACTCCGTTTGTTTATACGATGATCGAAAACTGACACATGGTTTATATATATATATAATATTTACGGAGTCTGAGCGCGGTCGGGGTAAGACTCAAAAGTTAGAAGGCCTAAAATGGCGAACAGGCATTCTGTATAACGCATATATAGATATACAGAATGCCTGTTCGCTATTTTAGGCCTTCTAACACTTGAGCCTCACCCGCGGTCGGCCTAGCAGCTGGAGGAGCCGACATCGTTGAGCCAATCAGAATGCGTAGAGGCAACAACTCTACTACCACTAACTACGTCAAAACGCGTATACGTATACGTCGAACTCGTGATGTGTCAGTAACTTTTGCATAATCTTGAGCCCGTGCAAAGTTTTTTCTCAGCAATTACGCCACCGATCGTGTTGATTTTGGGCGCAATCGAAAGAGAATTTCTTAATTAGCTGAAAGTTCAATTTTCAAAGCCTCAGATGACTCATAACTTCGGTAATTCAAAAAAATCACTTGCCAATTTTACCCCCACCACGGCGAATCGTTTTATTCAGAGAAAGTATACTCGGCAAGAGCCTCGGGCCAGCAGACGACAGGGCTGTCAATGTACTTGTCCCGAGACTCTACCGAGTCTCTTGATACAGTTTTCCAAGTTGTGTCTTGAATAATTATTGTTTTTTGCGAGTTAGTTCCGGGCCATAGTCAGAGCCAAAAGTGCATATTCGGGTCCCGTGTTTAACTTCGAAGTCTTTGTGGAAATTCACCAACTGGTATAACAGTACGCATTTTATTGTTATGTTTATAAATCTTTATGTAACCACGTTTAAATAATTTTGTAACAATATATAACACCAGTGCGACAGTGCCAAATTTTTCGTTTGATTTATCGCATCTATTCACGTACCCCATATTCACGTAGAAATCACTCACTTTAACAAACATCAACTTCACATCTCGTAGAGTTTTCTTGTATCATCGTTTTCATTCAACGACTAAAATCCCATCAATCATCTACAGTCGGGTATTAATTAATTAACTCATAAATTAACAATTCACTTTTGACGTGATCTTATGCCCTTGAATTTCTTTCTCATACCTTAGCGCTGCCTACACGCCGGCACCTTATCGGAATTGGGAAACCTATTCAAGGCTTTTAGTTGTTTCATAATTTCATACCCTTGAATCTCTTCTTCATACCTTAGCGCTGCCTACACGCTGGCACCTTATCGGAATTGAAGAACCCTTTCAAGGCTTTTTATTTAGCTTTTTGACTTGAACTTACGCCACTTGCTACTGCGTTGCCTACACGCCGGCACCAGTGTGTTTCGTGAGGTACATTCAAGCCAAACAATACTTTTGCACTACCATATTTCTAGAGTGTCAACTCAATTTTTACACGTCATAATTTCACATACAATTTGAACTAGCTTTGCATACCGCTGCGTTGCCTACACGCTGGCACCCTTGTGTTTTGTGTGGCGTGTTCAAATTGTCTTTCTGTCATTTTTTCTCGGTTTTTGGTATTAGTTTGGATTAACCCCACTTGCTTTTGCGTTGCCTACACGCCGGCACCTTAGGGTTTTGTCGGGCGTACCCAAACAAAATATCAAGTAACCAATTAGTAATTGTATTATGAATCATGATTGACATTCTCTAGAAATTCGCGATAACAATTCAGTAAACAAAATTTGAATGATTGGGCATCTTAAATTTATTGGCGACTTTACCCAACCCATTATTTGGATCAAATGCTTTTGGCTTCGATATCCACTACTTCATTAGTGATTCACCATTCATCGTTTCATTTATTAACCCACTTTTATTCATTCATTTCTCATTAGGTTTTATTATTTCCTTTCTTTCACTACTGAAGTCTTTTATTACTTTTCTCTACTTTAATTCTCCATCATAAATACCAACGGTCGTGCCGGAGAAATCGTTCCCGACGTGTGAGTTAATTGTGATTCGAATTCTAAAAGAAACGTTTACATAATTCTGCACCGACGACATTACTTTCATCTTTACTTTCATCAACCACCCGGGCATCACCTGGAGGTTCACCTCTAAACCCTCTACGTTTCACCGCCTCAGCTACATAAAAAGGGTAAGTAATATTTTGCCATTTTTATTACCCTATTTTAGCTTTTTCCTACCAAATTCTCTTGCCTCAAATCCAAATCCGTGACACACCGGTTCCAATCCCGGAGGGCAAATCTCCCCCTCTAAACAAGGGACCGATAGTTTATCTGTTGCGTGGATCCAGTACAAATTAGAGCGCGTCAATATTTGTCGAACTAAAACAATCAGGACCAGCATCGCTTTCCGACGTGCGGTTCGAGATTATTACACGTCGCAAAGCGTTTCAGAACGAAATGTCAGTGTACCTTCTTAATTTGTTTCGATTCACCCAAAAGTGTATCGGTGATCACCAATTTTCACGTTTATGAACGTTCCGAAACGACATCACTCGATTGTATGTTATGATCTCGACTTGCACGTCGGAAAGCTGTTCTGTTCGAAATGTCTGTGAATGTTGTTAAATTGTATCGATTCACACAAAAATGCATCGGTGATCTCCAATTTTCACGTCTCTGAACGTTCGGAAACGACATCACACGATTGTAAGGTGTGATCGCGATTCGCACATAGGAAAGCGATTCAGAACGAAATGTGTCAGTGAATCTGGTTAATTTGTGTCGATTCACACAAAAGTGTATCGGTGATCTCCAATTTTCACGTTTATGAACGTTCGGAAACGACATCACTCGTTTGTAAGTTATGATCTCGAATCGCACGTCGGAAAGCTGTTCTGTTCGAAATGTCAGTGAATGTTGTTAAATTGTATCGATTCACACAAAAGTGCATCGGTGATCACCAATTTTCACGTTTATGTACGTTCGGAAACGACATGACCCGATTGTAAGTTATGATCTCGGATCGCACGTCGGAAAGCTGTTCTGTTCGAAATGTGTTACGTCCTGATTGTTTTAGTTCGACAAATATTGACGCGCTCTAAATTGAACTGGACCCACGCAACAGATAAACTATCGGTCCCTTGTTTAGAGGGGGAGATTTGCCCTCCGGGATTGGAACCGATGTGTCACGGATTTGGATTTGAGGCAAAAGAATTTGGTAGGAAAAAGCTAAAATAGGGTAATAAAAATGGCAAAATATTACTTACCCTTTTTATGTAGCTGAGACGGTGAAGCGTAGAGGGTTTAGAGGTGAACCTCCAGGTGATGCCCGGGTGGTTGATGAAAGTAAAGATGAAAGTAATGTCGTCGGTGCAGAATTATGTAAACGTTTCTTTTAGAATTCAAATCACAATTAACTCACACGTCGGAAACGATTTCACCGGCACGACCGTTGGTATTAATGATGGAGAATTAAAGTAGAGAAAAGTAATAAAAGACTTCAGTAGTGAAAGAAAGGAAATAATAAAAACTAATGAGAAATGAATGAATAAAAGTGGGTTAATAAATGAAACGATGAATGGTGAATCACTAATGAAGTAGTGAATATCGAAGCCAAAAGCATTTGATCCAAATAATGGGTTGGGTAAAGTCGCCAATAAATATAAGATGCCCAATCATTCAAATTTTGTTTACTGAATTGTTATCGCGAATTTCCAGAGAATGTCAACCATGATTCATAATACAATTACTAATTGGTTACTTGATATTTTGTTTGGGTAGGCCCGACAAAACCCTAAGGTGCCGGCGTGTAGGCAACGCAAAAGCAAGTGGCGTAAGTTCAAGTCAAAAAGCTAAATAAAAAGCCTTGAAAGGGTTCTTCAATTCCGATAAGGTGCCAGCGTGTAGGCAGCGCTAAGGTATGAAGAAGAGATTCAAGGGTATGAAATTATGAAACAACAAAAAGCCTTGAATAGGTTTCCCAATTCCGATAAGGTGCCGGCGTGTAGGCAGCGCTAAGGTATGAGAAAGAAATTCAAGGGCATGGGATCGCGTCAAAAGTGAATTGTTAATTTATGAGTTAATTAATTAATACCCGACTGTAGATGATTGATGGGATTTTAATCGTTGAATGAAAACGATGATACAAGAAATTTCTACGAGATGTGAAGTTGAAGTTTGTTAAAGTGAGTGATTTCTACGTGAATATGGGGTACGTGAATAGATGCGATAAATCAAACGAAAAATTTAGCACTGTCGCACTGGTGTTATATATTGTTACAAAATTATTTAAAGGTGGTTACAAAAAGATTTATAAACATAACAATAAAATGCGTACTGTTATACCAGTTGGTGAATTTCCACAAAGACTTCGAAGTTAAACACGGTACCCGAATATGCACTTTTGGCTCTGACTATGGCCCGGAACTAACTCGCAAGAAACAATAATTATTCAAGACACAACTTGGAAAACTGTATAACACTTTATAGTCAATAGTGTAAACCGCGAAGATTGATGTTATTCGATTTTAATGATGACCTGTTGATGGTATAGTTGTAGGCGACGTGCACAGTAGCAGGTGAGATCGAGAACTGAAGAGCTGGGCCATCCTCCCTGGCTTATATGTGCCTCCCGGCTCAATGCAGTATATGGCAGACAGTGTAGTGGGAGAGTCTAGACCTGACTCGGGTCTAGACGTCTGGGACTCCAGACTCGGGTGAATATGGACCCCCTATTTTAATGCTACAGGACTTTTCAAACGTGGATATACCTCTTTTCATTAATACTAATAGGTTGTTTCAATACTAATTTAGTCATTTATTCAATGTATGGGATTTTCCTTGTAAGATTGATCATTATATGGGTATATTCATGTTTAATTGTCCTTTATTTGAAATTAATTACAAATGTTTCTTAAATTCGAAGTTGGTTAACAATATAGTTCTTTATAACTCGTTTAACGCGTAATTGACAATTATAAGGCTTATTGTTATAATAATTGTTTATAAATGCTTGGTAATGGTCATACTCGAATATTGGTTTCTGCGTTGTTGTTAACTGGTTGCAAATAGGTATTTTCGATATTGGCAATGTGCATTCGGGTTTCATTTGGCTTTTGTTAATTAACAATTACTTCTTTTGGTTCACATGACTTTGTTTTATCTGATATTTGTTAACTAATTATAAATGGCTATTACATTGTTCCTGGCGACTTATATGGTGACAATTTGTTGTTTAATGAACAATTCGAGTTTGTTTATGTTTGGATTAATACAATTTAATGTTTTTTAGAAAGGGTAAATTACACTTGGATCAAAGTTGTTCTATTTTGTTTGGTGATTAATACTTTGTTATTGGCGTCATTTGGTACTCATTAGAAGAGGGAGAACTTTTCACAAAAACTCTGAATATTGATCGGAGATTGTTTATACTTATAAAATATGTTCTGAGCTGTTTGTTGGTTACGGTCACGTGACGTTTTCGTTCGGTACCGTTTTTAAGTCTAAAATGTTTATTTACGTTTGGAGGTGAATAATTTTAGGTGGAACATGGCTGTAGTCGTTAGTTAATTATGTTCCTGTGATATTATTGTTTGGTACCATCTAGAAATCCTTTAGTGACGAAAATGTTCTATTTCGTTTGGTGTTGTTTGTAAGTTATCTACTCCTATTTGTTAGTCAAGTTTTTCTGTTTTTGATTCATATTTTCGTTTGTTAATTGGTTTTCAACTTTCGAACCTTGATTTTGACGTTTCGAATTTTACGTTTTATTGTCCTTAAGAAGAGCCTTACTTTGAACGATACAAGAAAGTCCATTAGTCAAGTTTTACCATTTTTTGTATTTTATAAGCTTATGATCAGATGATATTTCCCATAATTTTAGTGTTCTATGATTTGACAACTATAATTACTCCCAAATTATTGATATTTTCCATTTTCTGTTCACAGGTTTTTTCACCGGTTGTGGATACCACGGTATTGGTAAGTAGATTTGCAATATTTTTTTAATAGTGTAGAATGATAAAGATGATTGAGTAGATTTCCGTTGATTACAAAATTTTTATGGGCGTCTTTTTAACCCGAGGACGTAACAAATGTCTGTGAATGTTGTTAAATTGTATCGATTCACACAAAAGTGCATCGGTTATCTCCAATTTTCACGTCTCTGAACGTTAGGAAACGACATCACACGATTGTAAGGTGTGATCGCGATTCGCACATAGGAAAGCGATTCAGAACGAAATGTCAGTGAATCTGGTTAATTTGTGTCGATTCACACAAAAGTGTATCGGTGATCTCCAATTTTCACGTTTATGAACGTTCGGAATCGACATCACTCGATGGTAATGTATGCTCTCGATTCGCACATCGGAAAGCGATTCAGAACGAAATGTCAGTGAAACTTGTTAATTTGTGTCGATTCACACAAAAGTGTATCTGTGATCACCAATTTTCATGTTTGTGAACGTTCGGAAACGACATCACTCGATTGTAAGGTATGATCTCGAATCGCACGTCGGAAAGCGATGCTAGTCGAAATGTCAGTGAATCTTGTCGATTTGTTACGCATCTCGCCAAAGTCTATCGGTGTTCACCGTTTTTCACGTTTATGAACGTTCGGAAACGACATCACTCGATTGTAAGTTATGATCTCGAATCGCACGTCGGAAATCTGTTCTGTTCGAAATGTCAGTGAATGTTGTTAATTTCTATCGATTCATACAAAAGTGTATCGGTGATCACCAATTTTCATGTTTATGATGGTTCGGAAACGACATCACTCGATTGTAAGTTATGATCTCGATTCGCACATCGGAAAGCGATTCAGAACGAAATGTCAGTGAATCTGGTTAATTTGTGTCGATTCACACAAAAGTGTATCGGTAATCTCCAATTTTAACGTTTATGAACGTTCGGAAACGACATCACTCGTTTGTAAGTTATGATCTCGAATCGCACGTCGGAAAGCTGTTCTGTTCGAAATGTCAGTGAATGTTGTTAAATTGTATCGATTCACACAAAAGTGCATCGGTGATCACCAATTTTCACGTTTTCGAACGTTCGGAAACGACATCACCCAATTGTAAGTTATGATCTCGGATGTTCTGTTCGAAATGTCAGTGAATGTTGTTAAATTGTATCGACTCACTCAAAAGTGTATCTGTGATCTTCAATTTTCACGTTTATGATGGTTCGGAAACGACATCACTCGATTGTAAGTTATGATCTCGATTCGCACATCGGAAAGAGATTCAGAACGAAATGTCAGTGAATCTGGTTAATTTGTGTCGATTCACACAAAAGTGTATCGGTAATCTCCAATTTTCACGTTTATGAACGTTCGGAAACGACATCACTCGTTTGTAAGTTATGATCTCGAATCGCACGTCGGAAAGCTGTTCTGTTCGAATTGTCAGTGAATCTTGATAATTTGTAACGATTCTCACAAAAGTTTATTTGTGATCACCAATATTTATATTTGTGAACGTTCAGAAACGACATCGTTCGAATGTCAGTTCCGGTCTCGAATCGCATTTCGGATTGCGATTCTGATAGAAATGTCGGAAAAAATTGTTGATTCGTAACGATTAACACACAAGATTATCGCTGATTACTTACTTTCATGTTTATGAAAGATTGGAAACGTTCACCGATAAACGTCACATATCAACAATTTTACAGACATTTAGTATCGCAATCCGAAGGGCCATTTGAGATCTGAACTGACAATCGAGCGATGAAAACGTTCCCGAACTTTCATAAACATGAAGATTGGTGATCACCAATAAAATTTTTGTTCAATTCATGACAAATTAACAATATCCAATGACATTTCGATTCGAGATCATAAATTACAATCGAGTGATATCATTTCCGAACGTTCATAAACGTGAAAATTGGTGATCACCGATGCACTTTTGTGTGAATTGATAAAAATTAACAAGATTCACTGACAATTCGAACCGAACAGCTTTCCGACGTGCGATCCGAGATCATAACTTACAATCGAGTGATGTCGTTTCCGAACGTTCATAAACATGAAGAACGGTGATCACCGATAGATTTTTGTGAGACTCGCAACAAATCAAGAAGATTCACTGACATTTCGAACAAAATTAGATTCCGCCGTGCGATTCGAGATCATAACTTACAATCGAGTGGTGTAGCTTCCGAACGTTCATAAACGTGAAGAACGGTGATCACCGATAGATTTTTGTGAGAATCGCAACAAATCAAGAAGATTAACTGACATTTCGAACAAAATTAGATTCCGCCGTGCGATTCGAGATCATAACTTACAATCGAGTGGTGTAGTTTCCGAACGTTCATAAACGTGAAAATTGAAGATCACAGATACACTTTTGAGTGAGTCGACTCAAATTAACCAGATTCACTGACATTTCGTTCTGAATCGCTTTCCGATGTGTGAATCGCGATCACAGTTTACAATCGAGTGATGTCGTTTCCGAACGTTCATAAACGTGAAAATTGGTGATCACCGATACACTTTTGTGTGAATCGACACAAATTAACCAGATTCACTGATATTTCGTTTTGAACCGCTTTCCGATGTACGAATCGCGATCACACCTTACAATCGCGTGATGACGTTTCCGAACGTTCATAAACGTGAAATTTGGTTATCACCGATACACTTTTGTGTGAATCAATACAATTTAACAACATTCACTGACATTTCGACCAGCATCGCTTTCCGACGTGCGATTCGAGATTATTACACGTCGCAAAGCGTTTCAGAACGAAATGTCAGTGTACCTTGTTAATTTGTATCGATTCACCCAAAAGTGTATCGGTGATCACCAATTTTCACGTTTATGAACGTTCGGAAACGACATCACCCGATTGTAAGTTATGATCTCGGATCGCACGTCGGAAAGCTGTTCTGTTCGAAATGTCTGTGAATGTTGTTAAATTGTATCGATTCACACAACAGTGCATCGGTGATCTCCAATTTTCACGTTTCTGAACGTTAGGAAACGACATCACACGATTGTAAGGTGTGATCGCGATTCGCACATAGGAAAGCGATTCAGAACGAAATGTCAGTGAATCTGGTTAATTTGTGTCGATTCACACAAAAGTGTATCGGTGATATCCAATTTTCACGTTTATGAACGTTCGGAATCGACATCACTCGATGGTAATGTATGCTCTCGATTCGCACATCGGAAAGCGATTCAGAACGAAATGTCAGTGAAACTTGTTAATTTGTGTCGATTCACACTAAAGTGTATCTGTGATCACCAATTTTCATGTTTGTGAACGTTCGGAAACGACATCACTCGATTGTAAGGTATGATCTCGAATCGCACGTCGGAAAGCGATGCTAGTCGAATTGTCAGTGAATCTTGTCGATTTGTTACGCATCTCGCCAAAGTCTATCGGTGTTCACCGTTTTTCACGTTTATGAACGTTCGGAAACGACATCACTCGATTGTAAGTTATGATCTCGAATCGCACGTCGGAAATCTGTTCTGTTCGAAATGTCAGTGAATGTTGTTAATTTCTATCGATTCATACAAAAGTGTATCGGTGATCACCAATTTTCATGTTTATGCACGTTCGGATACGACATAACTCGATTGTAAGTAATGATCTCGAATCGCACGTCGGAAAGCTGCTCTTTTCGAAATGTCAGTGATTGTTGTTAAATTGTATCAATTCACACAAAAGTGTATCGGTGATCTCCAATTTACACGTTTATGATGGTTCGGAAACGACATCACTCGATTGTAAGTTATGATCTCGATTCGCACATCGGAAAGCGATTCAGAACGAAATGTCAGTGAATCTGGTTAATTTGTGTCGATTCACACAAAAGTGTATCGGTAATCTCCAATTTTCACGTTTATGAACGTTCGGAAACGACATCACTCGTTTGTAAGTTATGATCTCGAATCGCACGTCGGAAAGCTGTTCTGTTCGAATTGTCAGTGAATCTTGATAATTTGTAACGATTCTCACAAAAGTTTATTTGTGATCACCAATTTTCATATTTGTGAACGTTCAGAAACGACATCGTTCGAATGTCAGTTCCGGTCTCGAATCGCATTTCGGATTGCGATTCTGATAGAAATGTCGGAAAAAATTGTCGATTCGTAACGATTAACACACAAGATTATCGCTGATTACTTACTTTCATGTTTATGAAAGATTGGAAACGTTCACCGATAAACGTCACATATCAACAATTTTACAGACATTTAGTATCGCAATCCGAAGGGCCATTTGAGATCTGAACTGACAATAGAGCGATGAAAACGTTCCCGAACTTTTATAAACATGAAGATTGGTGATCACCAATAAAATTTTTGTTCAATTCATGACAAATTAACAATATCCAATGACATTTCGATTCGAGATCATAAATTACAATCGAGTGATATCATTTCCGAACGTTCATAAACATGAAAATTGGTGATCACCGATACACTTTTGTGTGAATTGATAAAAATTAACAAGATTCACTGACATTTCGAACAGAACAGCTTTCCCACGTGCGATCCAAGATCATAACTTACAATCGAGTGATGTCATTTTCGAACGTTCATAAACGTGAAAATTGGTGATCACCGATACACTTTTGTGTGAATCGAAACAATTTAACAACATTCACTGACATTTCGAACAGAACAGCTTTCCGACGTGTGATCGGAGATCATAATTTACAATCGAGTGATGTCGTTTCCGACGTTCATAAACATGAAGAACGGTGATCACCGATAGATTTTTGTGTGAATCGACTCAAATTAACCAGATTCACTGACATTTCGTTCTGAATCGCTTTCCGATGTGCGAATCGCGATCACAGCTTACAATCGAGTGATGTCGTTTCCGAACCATCATAAACGTGAAAATTGGTGATCACCGATACACTTTTGTATGAATCGATAGAAATGAACAAGAATCACTGACATTTCGAACTGAACAGCTTTCCGACGTGCGATTCGAGATCATACCTTACATTCGAGTGATGTCGTTTCCGAACGTTCATAAACGTGAAAATTGAAGATCACCGATATACTTTTGTGTGAATCGACACAAATTAACCAGATTCACTGACATTTCGTTCTGAATCGCTTTCCGATGTGCGAATCGCGGTCTCACCTTACAATCGAGTGATGTCGTTTCCGAACCATCATAAACGTTAAAATTAGTGATCACCGATACACTTTTGTATGAATCGATAGAAATTAACAAGATTCACTGACATTTCGAACAGAACAGCTTTCCGACGTGCGATCCGAGATCATAACTTACAATCGAGTGATGTCATTTCCGAACGATCATAAACGTGAAAATTGGAGATCACCGATACACTTTTGTGTGATTCGACTCAAATTAACCAGATTCACTGACATTTCGTTCTGAATCGCTTTCCGATGTGTGAATCGCGATCACAGTTTACAATCGAGTGATGTCGTTTCCGAACGTTCATAAACGTGAAAATTTGTGATCACCGATCCACTTTTGTGTGAATCGATACAATTTAACAACATTCACTGACATTTCGAACAGCACAGCTTTCCGACGTGCGATCCGAGATCATAACTTACAATCGAGTGATGTAGTTTCCGAACGCTCATAAACGTGAAAATTGGAGATCACCGATACACTTTTGTCTGAAACGACACAAATTAACCAGATTCACTGATATTTCGTTCTGAACCGCTTTCCGATGTACGAATCGCGATCACACCTTACAATCGAGTGATGTCGTTTCCGAACGTTCATAAACGTGAAAATTGGTTATCACCGATACACTTTTGTGTGAATCAATACAATTTAACAACATTCACTGACATTTCGACCAGCATCGCTTTCCGACGTGCGATTCGAGATTATTACACGTCGCAAAGCGTTTCAGAACGAAATGTCAGTGTACCTTGTTAATTTGTATCGATTCACCCAAAAGTGTATCGGTGATCACCAATTTTCACGTTTATGAACGTTCCGAAACGACATCACTCGATTGTATGTTATGATCTCGACTTGCACGTCGGAAAGCCGTTCTGTTCGAAATGTCTGTGAATGTTGTTAAATTGTATCGATTCACACAAAAGTGCATCGGTTATCTCCAATTTTCACGTCTCTGAACGTTCGGAAACGACATCACACGATTGTAAGGTATGATCGCGATTCGCATGTTACGTCCTAGGGTCTCCACCATCGTGTTGGCTGGTATGTATCTGTAACATAAAGAAAATATATTTAAAATTCCCGCTTAAAAAATAAAATTTATTTTTCGAAATAATAGTGACCAACATAGAAAGGCGAAAATAACTTTTAAGGAGCGCTATAGTTCAGTAAACGCTATAGTATGTAGACTAGCAAGCCCCGCGCGCAACTGACCTGCCTCACGGAGCCCGAGCGCCCGATGAGTCATCACTCAGCGCTCTCGAAATTTCAATTTTCATTAACTAACAATAATCGACTTAGAGCATTTTTAACAATTGGAACGTGTTTCTTATGAAAAGAGCTTTATTTTGATACCTCACACGGTTACCTTTTAATCATTTTTACCAAAGATCAAAAGTTAACAATTTCAAATTTCATTAACTAACAATTTTACAGTTATCTAAATTTTAACGCTACGAGCGTGTTCTAGATCAAAATCCCTTTCAAATGAATACTCGCACGACCATTTTGCAATAATTCTTCTGTGAGTTATCAATTCGCGGAAAAACCGCGAAAAACCGCGAATTACCGCGAATCGTCCAAAAACGTCGAAAATCAAGTTCCAAACGATTAGATTCAATAGCAAAGACCGTAATAAGTAACTTGGGTGCTTTTTACAACTTTTCCGAAACATAAAAATTTAACAATATTTAATTTCATTAATTAACAATTATGTGGATAAATTATCTCTGTTACTCTCAAACGATAGGGAATTCAATGCCCTTTAAAATGATTACAAACTCGACCACTTTACACAAATATTTCGCTGATATATCAATTCGCGGGTTAACCGCGAAAAACCGCGGAAAACCGCGGATCACCCAAAACACATCAAAAACTCAGGAAATCAATGGGATTTCATAGCAAGGCGACATAGGACACAGTTCAAAAGCGATTGACACATTTTTAAGCATATAAACAATAATTGTTAATAAATAAACAAATTTCGTTACAAACAAATTATCTTTATTTTCAATCAAGAAACACATATATATGTATATGGGGAACAGAAACGCTTATTTCGCTATTTCTATCGAGGTATATGAGTATATAAGGTTTATACATAAGTTAAAGTATATATAGATACGTATGGACATGTATGTACATAGACTCGCTAAAACGCTTCTTATATAATGCTTAGGCTACGAATTAAATTCACATAGGTGAATCTCTGGAACACTTATTTACAAAAACTGCAAATGCATTTCCGGTCCGAAAGCATATTTTTATACAAATAAAATAATAATAATTCACCCACTCGCAGAGGATAAATCTCGTATTGATTATTGTCATCAGAAAATCCGCGAGGTGAAACCCGATATCTTCATCCGGCGTAGCGCGACAGTACAGCCTATCAAAAGAATTAATTACGCGAATTCACGCACAAACAAAACTAAATAATTCTTCTTTCCAAACTTACCAAAATTCATACGTCGACACTCGTCAACCCTGACCCTTCACTCGAGTCCTTTTTTATGACCCTTTCTTTCCAATTTTTTCGAGGGTTTTTCCCAGCGAAAAGAAAGGACTCTAGAAAAACTTCTCAAGAGTCTCTTGGCGAAGTCACGCACGTGCCAGATGTGACAGTCCTCGTCAAAACGCTGTACAAAACTTCCTGGAAAACGCACAGAAAAATAAATTGTTAAATGTTAAACAATAAAAGAAAGTATGTAGAAAACGTACACTTACCGATGAAACTTCGCTGCGCTCCGTCCAAATCGTTGTAAACACCCGTAGAGATCCTGCGAGCAAAATAATATTTATAAAATAACGAAATAATTAATTAAATAAGCAATAATTGTACTTACCAAACTCGAAATGTTATCACCGTCGAATCCAGAAGAACCTGAAAATAGAAAATGGCAATCAATCAATAAAATAAACATCGATTCGTAATCAATTAATAAACAACCAATTAATTGTTATAAGAAGAAATTAAATATACTTACACACCCGTTGTATCCAGAGAAAACCTAGAAACAATCATGAGATAACAATCTTACAATGAATAGTAAATAAGAATGTGAAATCAATAATTATTTAACTGAAGTTGATTAATTATTGATAAATAAAATATAACGAAATGTACTTACCTTAAAATTAAGCTGAAAATAAATGTAAAATTAATGATTAATTAAACTGGTTTTAAATAATCAATAATTACGAGTTAAACGAATTTATAAAGTATATAGAAACAGTATATAAGAGTCACGGATACTCACTTTATTTGTGTGCGCCAACCAACACCGAGACGCCCGGCCTCACCGATACTCCAACGGGACGCTGCTATTTAAGAGCGCAGGCGCGCCGCACTCACCAGTTCTCGAATCTCTCCACAGCTAGCCAGTCGAACTCCGGCCGAGAGCGAGCACGGATACTCCCGCGGAGCAGCTGAAAATCGAATAGTTTTTAATAAGTTTTTAAAGTTCTCGAATCTCTCCACAGCTAGCCAGTCGAACTCCGGCCGAGAGCGAGCACGGATACTCCCGCGGAGCAGCTGAAAATCGAATAGTTTTAATAAGTTTTTAAAGTTCTCGAATCTCTCCACAGCTAGCCAGTCGAACTCCGGCCGAGAGCGAGCACGGATACTCCCGCGGAGCAGCTGAAAATCGAATAGTTTTAATAAGTTTTAAAGTTCTCGAATCTCTCCACAGCTAGCCAGTCGAACTCCGGCCGAGAGCGAGCACGGATACTCCCGCAGAGCAGCTGAAAATCGAAAAGTTTTTAATAAGTTTTTAAAGTTCTTTTTCGTACAAGTTAATCGTACAAGTTTATTTTAATTTTGTAACATCGCAACTTAAAAGTTTGTAACAATACATAAGTGTAAAAAGGGTGAAAAGTGTTTAAAATAATTATTCAAATCATCCTTAAACCCTCGTTGAGTAATTTCCACCGAATCTCGCGATTAATTAACAATTTATTCCCGTTGAGTAATTTCCACCGAATCTCGCGATTAATTAGCAATTTATTTCCGCTGTTCAATTTCCACCGAATCTCGCGATTAATTAACAATTTATTTCCGTTGAGTAATTTCCACCGAAACTCGCGATAATTCGAAATCATTTCTTTCATTCGAGTATTTTTCACCGAAACCGAATTATTATCATCAATTTTCTTCGAGTGATTTTTCCATTCTTTTCCTCGAGAATTAATATTTCTTAATTCGATAAAATCGAGTCTAATTATTTTTCTCGAATTATAAATTTTCACGAGTTATTTTCATCAAGATTAACTAGAGTCTCAATTTCATGTTTTACAAAAACTCGTGTTCATTACTGAACGAATTTATTAATTTCATTCTCTCTTTTATCTAACACCGTAAATTCTTTAAAACGTGGCATTATTTAATTTCATTTTCGTGCCTTAATTCAGCGATAAACCTGCGGATTCATTTCTTTTATAATCTGGCATACTTCTTTCATTCAATCTCGCAGTTGAATAATTAATTCAAGTTTTTCCATACGATTCGTTTGTGCTAGACTCAGGCACGTTAGATCGTATTTTAATTCTTTTATTTGTATCGTTCTTTGCTGGAGAATTTGGCACGCCGATACATATTTCTATCTCTCTCTCTCTCTCTCTCATTGTTCTGTGCTGGAGAATTTGGCACGCCAACGAGATTTCTATCTCTCTCTCTCTTTCTCATTGTTCTGTGCTGGAGAATTTGGCACGTCAACGAGATTTCTTTCTTTTTTCTATCCTTTAAACAAACTTGAATTAATTATCGAAATATAAATTTAATTATGAAATTCTCTTATTATGCCTAGACGTCGAGGAGGCGTTAAATTTCAAATCCGCCGGGCTATCGCACGTGCCTGTAATAGACCCGCTCTAAACCGTGGTAATAATAAATCGTGGGTGAAAACGTTGTGCAAAGCCACTCAACACTCACAGCTATCTGAAAACTCCGGTGTCGAATATCCGAACGATATTATTTATAATTTGGTGTTAAAATCGGGTCCGAGTAAAATTCGCGTCGTTTCCGACGTTATCGTTCGGAAGAGCATCTTCATTATCGACGCTAATTCGCCATACTCATTGGGACGTTTGGTCGGTTCATCGATCTTCACTCAACGAGAAGAATACCATCCCGATTGTGGAAACATCTCGGAGGCATCGACCGTTTCCCGACCATCAACACCAATCGACATCGAAGTAATAACAATCGATTAACTCATCCGTCGAAGAATAACTAAACGGTAAGTGAGTTTTATTTTATTTTTATTCTGAAAAGGTCATCCGGTAAATATTTCACGAGCATAGGTTTCGGTCCTGAGGGGGAAAATCTCACCTTCTCAAATACGAGATCTAAAATAAGGCTACGCGTCGTACCCCGTGTATCATTTTCCTGGACAAATAAATTCTTCCGGTTGCCGACCATCGAGCATACTGCTGACGGTAATCCAGTCTGTATCAATCCAATCGGTCAAGTGGAGTTCCACATTTCCAGCAGTCGGTAAACTAACCAACCGCGACCAGGGTAAATCCCTGTCGTACCAAGCGGGCTGCTCTAAAAAGTTTCTCTCTTACCGTCCGTAGCCGTGAATCGTATTGTCAGTATTTCGTTAGATAATTTGTCTCTCTCTAAAAATCCGGGCATTAAACCACACGACGTAACAGGTTTATATATTTTTTGGTGGCAGCGGTGGGATACCGTCGTGAAATAAAGTACTGGTGGCCTTTCTTTTATTTTTTTTTTGTAATTATCATTGGTTAATTTTCGCAATCGAGTAAAGCGAGGAAACTCGTAACCTCAATTGTGATAAATTCATTCAAATTTCAGAGAATATCGTCACTATTCTGTCGAATTTCAAATTAAAATCAAATTATCGATCGCTAAATTTGATTATTTCTCAAATTTATTCGTATAACAAACCATTATCGACTTCGTTACTCGAATACCAAAGCATTTCTCGTCAATTTAAATTTTGAATTTCTACCTACCAAATCTCAGTAACAAACCGTACCGAACATAAATAAACGGAGAAAAATCATATTCCAAACGATTTAACGCAACATTTCCGTAATATAAAAATTTTGTAAAATTGGACAAATTTTGCAATTTCAAAATATCATCTCTTCTATACGCTAACAATCAATTTTTAACTTCAAGGAGTATCAATATTCGGAAAATATTAAGTTCCAAACGTCTACACTCGGGATTTTCGAAATAAATCATATTTGAAAAATTGGACAAATTTCTCGACTTTAAAATTTTTATTTGAATTTTTCGGAGTTCAACTCAAATAACAAACTACACCGAATTAAAAACTGCAGAGAACAGTCCGTTTCCAATCGTTTGAATATTTAATTTTGCCATTTTCAATATTTTTTGGAATTGGACAAATTTTTCGAAAATTTTCCTGTCCTCAATTTTCATATAACAAACGCAATCAAGCCGTTACATTCGAAGTACAAACAATTTCAAAACTTTTCATTAATATTTTTCAATAAAATACAATTTTCGTAATTGGACAAATTTTTCAAAACTCCCCCTACTTGCAGATTTCCAAATAACAAACGTTACTATACCATTATTTACAAAATACAATTAATTTCCAAACGTTTTAAATAAAACTTTCCAATAAAATCAAAATTTTAAATTTTGGACTAAATTTTTATACGTTCCCATTTCTCAACTTTTGGACAAGTTTTCGTGTATTAATCGTTCTTTAGTAAATTGCAAACAAAATCAAAATGAAGGACCTTACGTCAGAGGAGGTGCAAGTACTCCGCGATCAGCTATTGTTAAAAGAGCGTGAATTGGTAGAAAAAGAACGTAGGTTACAACATCAGGAGGAAGTCCTTGACGAAGAGCGATTAGAGGTTGCAAAACAATTCGAAACACTCCAATCTGCAACGGATGAGGGTGAAGTCAATAAACAAGAGAAATCATCAAATGATCGGTTAAAACATTTACTCGATATAATTAATGAGCAACAAAATGCAAGCAAATCTTTACGGAATAATCTCGACAGAATAATGAGTGAGATAAAAGGCTTGAAGACCGAGAGGCCGAGCTCTCGGGCCGCCATGTTCACGACCGACGTTTGGGGTGAACCCGACGTGGGGAATCACTCGATCAACAATCAGGCGAAAACAAGTACCCCTCGCGAAAACGATGTCCGACACGCGCAAAATTCCCCGGGTACGATCAACCTCCCGAGCGTCAAATACAAAGACGCGCTCGAATCCGTACCGATTTTTACTGGGTATAATTTCCCAGTCCTTCGATTTATTCGTGCCTGTTAAAAGGTGCGAAGTTTATTTAGTCCTCAGCACGAGCCCACGTTGGTTTTGCTCCTAAAAAATAAATTAAAAAGTCATGCACAAACCGCCTTCGAGGACGATAACTCGCGAACTATCAAAGAACTCGTGGAACGATTAAAATTATTGTTTGGATCATCTAAATCGGTCAACGAATACCGCGGCGAGTTAGGTACGATAACAAAAACGCCGTCCGAAAATATGATTCAGTATATCAGCCGCGTCAAGGATCTGCACTTCGAGATTATCGAAATGGACACTGAAACATGGGGTCCTCTTTCTCGCGAACATCGCGCGCAATGTGAAAACGATACAATGGATAGTTTCGTCAAGGGCCTGCCGCCCGATCTTAGAATGCGCGTACGATTGGAATATTATCAAACCTTGGAAGAGCTTTTCGCGAAGGCCATCAAGGTCGAAAAGGAAGTCGCGGTGGATCAAAAATTTTCAAAAATAAACAGCCAACCGCAACCTTCGCGGAATGTTCGGGTCGCTTTCACGAATAATTCACCGTGCACCCACTGCAACAGGGGCGGGCACGACCTAGAAAATTGTTGGCTGAAATACCCCGAAAAAAGGCCAAAAAGGGACAATAATCGGAATAACGGCCATTATAATCGCGGTAACGGCAATAATAACTATAATAACGGTCACAAACCTCATTGCACGTATTGCAACAAAATCGGTCACACGGAAGAAAAATGCTTCCGCAAGCAAAATGATAGTACAAAAAACGCGGTTCCGCGCCCAACGGAACAGGGCTCGTTGGGAGACCCGCGGACGCACCCTGTCAATTTAGCGGAGGCAGTGCCCTCCGCGCCGTCAATCTCTGCCTGAACGAGCTTCAGCGCTCTCCCTCCGTCACCCTCCATTGCCCTCAATTAGGCGGGCTTACCGAATTTTTAATAGATTCCGGGGCGGAGGTCAACATCGCAAAAATAAACACGGTTTCTAGCTCCGTGGTAATCGATAAACGAGAGAGAATTCAGTTAAACGGGATAGCTGGGAAAACGGTTGCTACCTTTGGTTGGATAACAGCCCGTGTTTGTGGTACGCCGACCATCTTTCACGTTGTAGGGGATGATTTCCCGACTCCTCAGCATGCACTTCTGGGAGCGGAATTTCTTTCCCAGAACAAGGCATCTTTAGATTGGTCGAAGCGGCTCCTCTCTTGGAACGAGCAAGCTTTTCCTTTCATGGATTGCGACACAATATTCCTCGCCAAGAGAAGTAAGACAATCGGTTTCGGTCGGGTGAAAAACCCCGAGGTAAAACGCGGTTACGTTCCGCGCCTCGACCTCGGGGCCGGGATTTATTGCGGCCAAATAGTAGCTCAAACCGAATTCGGAATCACTAAATTGGTGATACACAATTCAACCCTCGAAGACGTCCTCGTAAAGGTCCCGACCATAGAGATCGAGGAGTACGAGGATGTCGACGAGGCATATCTTGTCAAAGCAACCGATTTCGATGAAGCTTTTCCGGACGGTTACGAGCCGAAGGCAATTGTCAGTCACACGTGTGAAGAATTGTGCGACGGGAGGTTAGAACCCGGCGAATATATCAAACGCGTTCTAAGAATCCAGAAGGACGACAGAATCAGAAAGGTAAAGGACTTATTACGACTTGACCACCTTAACCAAGAAGAAAAGGATAGTATCGAGTCAATTATTCGAGATAATGCCGACCTTTTTCAACTTCCTAACGAAAACTTAGATTTTGTACCGGATTTTTATCATAAAATTGAAACTGTAGACGACCAACCGGTGTTCACTCGACAATATAGATTCCCTCCGATCCATAAGGATGAAATTACAAAACAGGTCGGGGAGTTAGTAAAAAATAATATCATCTCACCTTCTCTCTCCCCGTACAGCTCACCCCTGTGGATTGTGCCGAAGAAAGCGGACTCCCAGGGCAATAAACGTTGGAGAATGGTTATCGATTACCGCAATCTCAACGAGAAGACTATCGGAGATGCTTATCCTCTCCCCCAGATTAACGAAATTTTGGACCAGCTTGGAAGCGCGAAATATTTCTCCGTATTCGACCTTGCCAGCGGTTTTCACCAAATCAAAGTAGATCCGAAGGATAAACATAAAACCGCGTTTTCCACCCCTTTCGGTCATTATGAGTTTAATCGCATGCCCTTCGGGTTGAAAAACGCACCCGCTACTTTCCAAAGGCTTATGGACCGAGTACTAGTGGGACTTCAAGGGGTCGAGCTCTTCGTCTACTTAGACGATATCGTGATTTACGCCAAATCTTTACACGAGCACAAAATTAAGTTCGACAAATTGGCCTCTCGGTTACGAAGAGCCAATATGCACCTACAACCAGACAAGTGCGAGTTCCTTCGCCGCGAAGTAGGTTATTTAGGACACGTAATTAGTGACCAGGGAGTAAAACCAGACCCGAAGAAGATCGAGGCCCTACAGAACTACCCTGCCCCTACAAATCAGAAAAAAATCAAGCAGTTTCTCGGATTAGCCGGGTATTATCGGCGTTTTATAGAAAATTTTTCGGGCATATCAAAACCCCTCACAAATTTGCTAAAAAAGGGGATCCCATTCAAGTGGACCGACTCTCAACAGCGAGCGTTCGATATATTGAGGGAGGCCCTGTGTAAAGAACCTGTTTTACAATATCCCGACTTTACACAACCGTTTAACATCACAACCGACGCATCAAATTATGCGATTGGGGGCGTTCTTTCTCAAGGCGACATAGGCAAAGATAAGCCAATCGCGTATGCATCCAGAACACTAAATAAACACGAATTAAATTACTCCGTCATAGAGAAAGAATGCCTCGCCATAATTTATTGCGTGAACCATTTCAGACCCTATATCTATGGCAGGAAGTTCAATCTCCTTACCGATCATCAGCCATTGGTGTGGCTGAATTCCGTAAAAGACCCCGCCAATCGTGTGGTACACTGGCGTTTGAGTCTATCTAATTATGAATATAAAATCCAGTATAAACCTGGGAGCGCGAACAATAACGCTGACGCTCTCTCGCGAAATCCACCTGAAAGTAAAAACATCCTTATACTAACGCATAATCCAAAAAAGAAAAGAAAATTGAACTTACCTGGCCAATCCAACGACGATCATCCCGACGAATCTGATGAAGAACCATCATCCGATACAACGCCTAACGAACGAATTTTTAGTCCTCCTAGCCAATACAGGGGACGCACCGAAAATCCTAACCCTACTCCAGCTCCTGTTCCAGTGACGGTACCAAATACACCCGATTCACGGACAGAATCCGACTCCACAGAAAATATTTTTAGTCCGCCAGCCCACTTTAAAATGAAAAATATAGAGCAAAAAGGCTCAAGTAACATAAACGAGGAGACACAAACTCGTAAAAGGAAAAGAAAGACCGGAATTTCTCCAGGTGAAGAAGGATCACAAGACGACCCTATCGACGAGTCGATGTTGGGAAGCTTGCCCTTCGACCCTGGGCCCCCCGGCGAATTAAACGTTCCGAGTGACGGACGATTATTTTGTGAAAATTTAGTTGAACCACAGGGATCACGGGTCGAAATTAATGCTCCTGGTAATCGCGTTGATGTCAACATATACGGTGAAAGACCCGAAGACATCAGCGTTGAGCCAGATCTGCCAATCGATATCTTAAATGATAACCCGCCCCTCGAATTCGACGATTTCTTTGAGGGCTACGGGGCGAATATGGAAGAAAATAATTTGTTGGAGGAAACTACATTGTCGGACGAAAACGAGTCTGAAGAGGAAACGGATCTTTTGTTGGACCCTGGGGAATGCGGTAGAGGTCCCTCAAACGATCCAGCTTATTCAATCAAAGGTGCTTTATCGATACGAGAAGTTCGCGATAATTTGTCAATGCAAAAGGGAGCGAAAATTATTTTTATTACGAGACAAGGGCTACCCCTCGATGACGGAGCCAAGGAATTAGATACTCTCAAAAAGATGCCTCAATATGAGAATATTAATATTTTTAGGGCCAAAGTTGCCAGGGAAAAGGGATGTGCAATGATAGCACTACCAGTCGTTTTTCATCTGAGAGAGAATATTTCCTTGGACGATCTAGGGGACACGTTCGAGTCGTTAAGAGATGTTATTCGCGAGGAAAATATCACCTCAATTAGTATCGCTAAGACAAATTCAATCGGAGGTCTAAATTGGGCCGAAATTAAAAACCTTTTAATACAAATTCTGAGGGATCAAATGATCGCTCTCACCATCTGTCAGCAGCTGATTCGTTTCCCGACGGAGCAAGAGCGCCTCGAAATTATTGCCGAGAAGCACGCCTCCGCGGTCGGTGGCCATAAGGGCGTAAATAAAACTTACAAGCGGATCAGAGAACACTTTTTCTGGGAAAATATGAAGACCCACATTCAAGATTATATAGCGAGATGCAGAAATTGCCAATTAAAAAAATTAGTCCGGGTCAAGACTAAACAGCCCATGGTTATAACCGACACGCCGGGGCGATCTTTCGACAAGATTTCGATGGACGTCGTCGGCCCCCTTCCTACCACCAGTAGCGGAAATTCGTATATCTTGACTATGCAAGACCTGTTAACAAAATGGTCAATCGCTGTCCCGCTGGCTAGGACGACGGCCGTCGACATCGCTGACGCGTTTATAGAACATTTTGTCTGTCAATTTAGTGCTCCGAAGGCAATTCTCACAGATCAGGGGCGAAATTTTCTCTCGAGCTTGATAAGGGCAATCGCAAAAATCTGGCGGATCAAATTATACCAGACAACCGCCTTCGGATCGATCGAGTAACAGTAAAAATCACGCTGACAAACTACATGGCCGAAGTGAACTTGGTCAATAATAAAATTATCCTTCAGTCAGGTACGCAGTGCTATCTTTCCGATGGTACTTGTTTGGACGTCGAAGGGAATTCAGCCTTCTGGATAACTGAACCAGCAGACTCGTGTCAGTTCAATCGATACGATGTCCTCTTCGAAGGCATTGCCCATAAACAACAAAATCCAGACTCAGCGACCAACAATCCTGACGTATTCTCACTAACAACGCACGAAACGACGTTCGCATTAGCAGCCAAATCAATGAAGCATATCTGCGGTTACAATCTCGTTCGTACGGAGCACCCAAAACTCTACATTCTGGAAACACAAAAGGGAAGGACGTTCGCGCAGAAAAAACAAATTCCCGTCAACAACCTCGACATTTTTTTATACATGAACTCCAAATTTATTTACGTTGAAAAACACATCCGTACACAGATACAAAACCTTTACAGAGATGTCGTACTACAGAGGTGTAATCTCGAGCGTCAGGTAATCCAAAACGCATTAAACACAGCCCCTTTGTTCCCGGAAAAATTCGCCACAACAATCATGAAGGCTCACGGATATATGGCCGTAGTATTGGGAGAAGTTGCCCACATCATAAAATGTACACCTGTCGACTGTAGCATCCGCCGGACCAAGGAATGTTACAACGAACTTCCAGTAACGTTCCGATACGTATCGGAACGAGTCCCGTTATTTATCGCCAATCTCGAAGGTTCTTCTCAAAGCAGGGACCCAAATCGAGTGCGATCCACTTCTTCCAGCATTGTACAACATCGATAATAACTGGTATCGGTTCAGCCCGCAAGGAGTCCCAGCTCAAACCCCTCAAGAACTTCACCCGACTGCACATCCATCGTGGAATTACAATCCGATCGGAGACTTAGCAGTTTCTGGAATATACACAGTAGAAGAAATTAATCAATTAAGAGATCGCATCATGTTTCCAGCTGAAAGAGCCGCTCTCCTCAACACTATCGCTCGCGGTTCTGCCGGTTATCCAGTGGCAGGAGGAACAATTGCAATACAAAATTTATTAAGTACCGAGGCAATTGAACAACTCGCGGAAGGTACAATTAACAAAATTTGGCATGGTTTGGAAAAATTCGGAATAGTAAGCTCCGGGTTCTTCGCCATAGCGTTTATCTTCAGCATCGTAAAAGCAGTGATCGACATCATCATACAGGGTTACACCCTTCATTCTCTCTACGGTTGGAGCGTCGCATTAATTGGCGCAATTTGGAATTCTATAACTTATCTTTTAATCACACGCCACTACAAGAAAAACAGCCAACGGGAAAATTCATATGAGATCCCGCGTGAAACAGAACTTTCGGAGGTCGTCTCACAGGAGCCGAAACCGTCCCCATCGAAAAGAAGACTTTCTGGCGTAGACCCTGTACTTTTGGGTCGTCTTACAGCCGGTTCTCAGCCTAAGTAAACCATCGGCTTCGAACTTCTCCGGGGAGGTGTTACGTCCTAGGGTCTCCACCATCGTGTTGGCTGGTATGTATCTGTAACATAAAGAAAATATATTTAAAATTCCCGCTTAAAAAATAAAATTTATTATTCGAAATAATAGTGACCAACATAGAAAGGCGAAAATAACTTTTAAGGAGCGCTATAGTTCAGTAAACGCTATAGTATGTAGACTAGCAAGCCCCGCGCGCAACTGACCTGCCTCACGGAGCCCGAGCGCCCGATGAGTCATCACTCAGCGCTCTCGAAATTTCAATTTTCATTAACTAACAATAATCGACTTAGAGCATTTTTAACAATTGGAACGTGTTTCTTATGAAAAGAGCTTTATTTTGATACCTCACACGGGTACCTTTTAATCATTTTTACCAAATATCAAAAGTTAACAATTTCAAATTTCATTAACTAACAATTTTACAGTTATCTAAATTTTAACGCTACGAGCGTGTTCTAGATCAAAATCCCTTTCAAATGAATACTCGCACGACCATTTTGCAATAATTCTTCTGTGAGTTATCAATTCGCGGAAAAACCGCGAAAAACCGCGAATTACCGCGAATCGTCCAAAAACGTCGAAAATCAAGTTCCAAACGATTAGATTCAATAGCAAAGACCGTAATAAGTAACTTGGGTGCTTTTTACAACTTTTCCGAAACATAAAAATTTAACAATATTTAATTTCATTAATTAACAATTATGTGGATAAATTATCTCTGTTACTCTCAAACGATAGGGAATTCAATGCCCTTTAAAATGATTACAAACTCGACCACTTTACACAAATATTTCGCTGATATATCAATTCGCGGGTTAACCGCGAAAAACCGCGGAAAACCGCGGATTACCCAAAACACATCAAAAACTCAGGAAATCAATGGGATTTCATAGCAAGGCGACATAGGACACAGTTCAAAAGCGATTGACACATTTTTAAGCATATAAACAATAATTGTT
Source organism: Venturia canescens (assembly GCF_019457755.1). NCBI lineage: Eukaryota > Metazoa > Arthropoda > Insecta > Hymenoptera > Ichneumonidae > Venturia > Venturia canescens. The sequence continues at coordinate 23,987,921 of NC_057425.1, forward strand.
AATAAATAAACAAATTTCGTTACAAACAAATTATCTTTATTTTCAATCAAGAAACACAAATATATGTATATGGGGAACAGAATCGCTTATTTCGCTATTTCTATCGAGGTATATGAGTATATAAGGTTTATACATAAGTTAAAGTATATATAGATACGTATGGACATGTATGTACACAGACTCCCTAAAACGCTTCTTATATAATGCTTAGGCTACGAAATAAATTCACATAGGTGAATCTGTGGAACACTTATTTACAAAAACTGCAAATGCATTTCCGGTCCGAAAGCATATTTTTATACAAATAAAATAATAATAATTCACCCACTCGCAGAGGATAAATCTCGTATTGATTATTGTCATCAGAAAATCCGCGAGGTGAAACCCGATATCTTCATCCGGCGTAGCGCGACAGTACAGCCTATCAAAAGAATTAATTACGCGAATTCACGCACAAACAAAACTAAATAATTCTTCTTTCCAAACTTACCAAAATTCATACGTCGACACTCGTCAACCCTGACCCTTCACTCGAGTCCTTTTTTATGACCCTTTCTTTCCAATTTTTTCGAGGGTTTTTCCCAGCGAAAAGAAAGGACTCTAGAAAAACTTCTCAAGAGTCTCTTAGGCGAAGTCACGCACGTGCCAGATGTGACAGTCCTCGTCAAAACGCTGTACAAAACTTCCTGGAAAACGCACAGAAAAATAAATTGTTAAATGTTAAACAATAAAAGAAAGTATGTAGAAAACGTACACTTACCGATGAAACTTCGCTGCGCTCCGTCCAAATCGTTGTAAACACCCGTAGAGATCCTGCGAGCAAAATAATATTTATAAAATAACGAAATAATTAATTAAATAAGCAATAATTGTACTTACCAAACTCGAAATGTTATCACCGTCGAATCCAGAAGAACCTGAAAATAGAAAATGGCAATCAATCAATAAAATAAACATCGATTCGTAATCAATTAATAAACAACCAATTAATTGTTATAAGAAGAAATTAAATATACTTACACACCCGTTGTATCCAGAGGAAACCTAGAAACAATAATGAGATAATAATCTTACAATGAATAGTAAATAAGAATGTGAAATCAATAATTATTTAACTGAAGTTGATTAATTATTGATAAATAAAATATAACGAAATGTACTTACCTTAAAACTAAGCTGAAAATAAATGTAAAATTAATGATTAATTAAACTGGTTTTAAATAATCAATAATTACGAGTTAAACGAATTTATAAAGTATATAGAAACAGTATATAAGAGTCACGGATACTCACTTTATTTGTGTGCGCCAACCAACACCGAGACGCCCGGCCTCACCGATACTCCAACGGGACGCTGCTATTTAAGAGCGCAGGCGCGCCGCACTCACCAGTTCTCGAATCTCTCCACAGCTAGCCAGTCGAACTCCGGCCGAGAGCGAGCACGGATACTCCCGCGGAGCAGCTGAAAATCGAATAGTTTTTAATAAGTTTTTAAAGTTCTCGAATCTCTCCACAGCTAGCCAGTCGAACTCCGGCCGAGAGCGAGCACGGATACTCCCGCGGAGCAGCTGAAAATCGAATAGTTTTAATAAGTTTTTAAAGTTCTCGAATCTCTCCACAGCTAGCCAGTCGAACTCCGGCCGAGAGCGAGCACGGATACTCCCGCGGAGCAGCTGAAAATCGAATAGTTTTAACCTAGGGAAAAAAAGGTTGGGACAAGTCCATTGATGGTCCCTTGTTTGATGATATAGAAAAAAGATTCAGAACCAGGAAAAAAATTCTATAGAAATAATATACGAAAAATTGTTAAGTTCAAAAAAATCCAACAAAAATAAAAAAACAATTGAAAAAAATTCTGTAAAGAAAAATAAAAAATTTTCAAAAAAATTCATAAATATTGAACAAATTGAAAAATGTACTATCCAAGTTACATGCAGTCTAAAAATGTATGATATCAATTGGAGGACAAGTTTTTATTGATAATTTGGAATATTTATCGAACAAATCGGAAACTTTCATTGAAAAATTGACGTTTTACGCATAGGAGCCACTAATCATTCATGATAATTATTTTCAAGAAAAAAGTTCTTGAAAAAAAAGTCATAACGGAAGTTACGTGCAGTACTAAAATGTATTATATCAATTCGAGGCCAAGTATTTATCATTTATTCGAAATATTATCTCCGGCGACAAATGAGCGTTGAGAATCCTCGTCGGGCTCAGAACGTTTTATCAAAATTACTAAAAAATTAATGGAAATAAAAAATCGCAGAATCTTTCTTTCGAATAATAAGAACGATGTCAAACCATTTCTTTTTAACCAGACCATATAAAAATCGTTAAAAATTCACATGAAAGTCATTCGTTACTTCAACAAGGTACAGACTTTAAAGAATCGATTCCCCTCCGACTTTCAGGATCCTCTGGTATTATTCACAACATTCAACTTCGATTGGATCGGTACAAATTATGTTCAAATACGTCTTAAACGTACTTGTCCGGCCCATCACTTTTTATTCAAATTGCTCATTCGAAAAAAAATCAGGGCTGTTCTATAATCCCAAATATAATAAAATGGATAGAAATAAAAATAATATCTCCAAGTAATTTGAACTTGATTGTTCTCAGGTTCGTATAGCAATATCCACTTCTCATTTCCTTCAGGGAACACATACCATTCGGTAAGAACCAATGGAAATGAGAAATAATCAGGCACATTACAAGAAATTTTCGAACCTATTCAGCCGTGCAATGTTTTTTTTCGATAGTCACGTACACATTTTGATAAATATCACTAGTCGAGTACGACACGTGGATTCCTGGAATTTGGAGAAAAATGATTTTGTTGTGAATTATGACTCCATACAATATAAATAGATTAATCAACTTCATCTTCCATTTTCGTTTCATTTTGACAAGAGCGATTTCAAGGAAAATTATTTTCTCGCGAATTACTGTTCCTTAATATTAACACATGCATTAACTTCGTTTTTGATTTTTTTTCGAATGAGCAATTTGAATAAAAAGTGATGGGCCGGACAAGTACGTTTAAGACGTATTTGAACATAATTTGTACCGATCCAATCGAAGTTGAATGTTGTGAATAATACCAGAGGATCCTGAAAGTCGGAGGGGAATCGATTCTTTAAAGTCTGTACCTTGTTGAAGTAACGAATGACTTTCATGTGAATTTTTAACGATTTTTATATGGTCTGGTTAAAAAGAAATGGTTTGACATCGTTCTTATTATTCGAAAGAAAGATTCTGCGATTTTTTACTTCCATTAATTTTTTAGTAATTTTGATAAAACGTTCTGAGCCCGACGAGGATTCTCAACGCTCATTTGTCGCCGGAGATAATATTTCGAATAAATGATAAATACTTGGCCTCGAATTGATATAATACATTTTAGTACTGCACGTAACTTTCGTTATGACTTTTTTTTCAAGAACTTTTTTCTTGAAAATAATTATCATGAATGATTAGTGGCTCCTATGCGTAAAACGTCAATTTTTCAATGAAAGTTTCCGATTTGTTCGATAAATATTCCAAATTATCAATAAAAACTTGTCCTCCAATTGATATCATACATTTTTAGACTGCATGTAACTTGGATAGTACATTTTTCAATTTGTTCAATAATTATGAATTTTTTTGAAAATTTTTTATTTTTCTTTACAGAATTTTTTTCAATTGTTTTTTTATTTATGTTGGATTTTTTTGAACTTAACAATTTTTCGTTTATTATTTCTGTGGTGTCCTTGCTAGGAATATTTAAGGTTATTCGAAAGCAATGGCACGCTATAATTGTCGATGTTCGTGGACGAGTTTATTACGAGTATATACACACGTGGTTTGTACAATTAGAGGTCGCTGATACATGTAAGCCGTATCGTACACCGGCGAGGTCCGACTACAACTGAGGAGCGCTCGGGAATAGGATCGTGGAACGAGAGAGAGCGGGAGCAACCCGGAAGATGTTTAAGAGGGCAGCACTACTTATTACATACAGTACATTCCTCCGCACTAGATTTTTGGTCACTCACAAAAAATATCGATTACTCGATTACAATTTTAATTCGATTACCCGCATTCACCGATTACAATTTTAATTCGATTACACGCATTCACCGATTACAATTTCAATTCGATTACACGCATTCACCGATTACAATTTTAATTCGATTACACGCATTCACCGATTACATGACCTCTATTTATTTTCCTGTAAGGATTTTTCCACTCTACAAATCTAATATTTGTCTTGGCTTCCGAACTCTAGCTGATCTTCGCACTGACTGTACATTATTCGCGGACGTCGGTACTATCTCCTCTTTTGTCTCTTTTGTACCGCTTCCTCTGCCAGTAATGCTTACTGGATCCCCTTGAGAACTTTGAATTTCCTCTTTTCCTTCTGTTTCCTCCGATACCCTTATTTCTTTATGCGGTGAACACTTTTTCAATTGGTCTGAATGACGCTTGTGTAACTTGTTATCGCCTGATCGAACCGTGTATGTAACGGGAGACAATTTGTCAATTACTTGAGCTTCTTCCCACGTATTACTCGCAAAATTCCTCATCATCGTCCTATTTCCCCTGTTGCATACAAAATTTCTATTGCCCGGAAATGAACGCTGTTGACTAGCTTGCTTATTTTCTACATATTTTCTAAGATCTGGTCTAACCAAATCCAGTCTTGTACGGAATTTTCTCCCTATCTGCAATTCTGCCGGGCTACAGTTTGTCGTACTATGAGGCGTAGCTCGATAGTGAAAAAGAAACGTAAGTATTGCATCATGTTTCGACTCTCCTGCATCTCTCAGAACTTTAAATTTTTTTTTAAACGTTCTCACAGCGTTCTCTGCTGCCCCGTTGGATGCCGGATGATATGGAGCCGTTCTTATGTGATGGATACCATACCTTTCTGTAAATTCTCTAAATATATCAGAACAAAAACTAGGCCCGTTGTCCGTTATCAATTTCAGTGGAATTCCCCACGCACATATATATTCTTTCAACATTTTGATTGTCATTGTTGACGTTATATCCGACATTTCCTTAATATCGATCCATTTCGAAAAGGCATCTACAATTATTAGATACATTTTATTCTCGACGGGACCCAAAAAATCCGCATGGATTCTTTGATTTGGGCCCTCCGGCCATTTCCACGGATGCAAAATTGCCCTTGGCGGATTATCCGACCATTTCAAACACGAAGCACACGCCTTCGTGATCCCTTCAATGTCTTTGTCAATTTTCGGCCACCAGATATACGAGCGAGCCAGTGCTTTCATTTTAACCACACCTTGGTGGCTGAGATGAAGTTCTTGCAATAATTCCATTCGCATGGATGGAGGAATTACTACGCGATGCCCCCATAACAAACACCCTTCTTCAATCGTCAATTCACGTTTTCGATTGCGAAACGCACCTAGCTCCTCATCAACTTCCTCTGGCCATCCCTCCATCACATAATTGCAGACGCATTTTAGCAATGGATCTTTTAACGTTTCCAGCGCTACTCGCTTTATATCAATTGACTTCACTTCATTAGTTACATAATTCAAATACGAATAATCTTCCGATTCCCTCATTTTTGATTCGTCGATTGGCAAAGGAATACGTGACAAGCTATCCGCCCGACTATTATTCACCCCTTTTACATGCTCAATTTCGAACTGGTACGCAGATAAAAATACCGCCCAACGCTGTACCCTACTCGCAGCCATCTGCGGGAGTCCTTTCTTGGAACCAAATATATATACCAGCGGTTTGTGATCGGTCTCTAGAACAAATTCTCGCCCATAAAGGTACTGGTGGAATTTCTTTACCCCGAACACCAAACTCAACGCTTCTTTATCTAACTGAGAATAATTTCTCTCAGCCTTGCTCAATGATCTGGACGCGAAAGCGATTGGCCTTTCACTTTTATCTGCGTACACATGCGATAACACCGCACCAATACCACATGGTGATGCATCGCATGCTACTTTAACTGGTAATTTGGCGTCATAATGCACCAGTACTTCTGATGATGTTAAGCAACGTTTTGCTTCTTTAAACGCTTGATCCTGTTCACGATTCCATTGCCAAGCCACATTTTTCTGTAATAAATAATGCAAAGGATTCAACATCTGCGCGTAATTTTTAATAAATTTCGCATAATAATTAATCATCCCTAAGAAGGCTCTTAGTTGAGTAATATTAGTTGGAGCCGGAGCGTCCACTATCGCTTTAATTTTATCTGACGCAGCATGTATCCCTGTGCTATCAAGTACATAGCCCAAAAATTGTATTTTCTTACTCGCAAAGGCACATTTATTTTTGTTTGCGGTCAACCCACATTTCTTCAATCGCCGAAGTACCTCGCACAGTCTCTTATTATGAATTTCTATTGTTGATCCGCTTATCATAATATCGTCGAAAAAAGATACCACTCCTTCTAAGCCTTGTAAAATTTTTTCTATTTCACGTTGAAATAATCCTGGAGCCGATGCCACCCCAAAACAAAGCCTCTTATACCTAAATAAGCCTTTGTGAGTCGAAATAGTGACCAGTGGCCTCGATTGTTCATCTAGCTCCACTTGTTGATATGCCTGGGATAAGTCAATCTTCGAAAAAAAATTTCCCCCGTTGAGGTTTGACAATAAATCTTGGATTCTTGGAACCGGGTATCGGTCAATTTTAATCTTCGGATTGATCGTTACTTTGAAATCCCCGCAAATTCTGATTTCCCCATTCGTTTTGGGTACAGGAACAATCGGGGTTGCCCAGTCACTATTCTCGACTTCATATATGATATCTTCTTTGATTAAACGTTCCAATTCTTTTTCGACCTTTTCCTTCATCGAATACGGCAACGGTCTCGCCTTACAAAATACTGGCTGTACTTCTTCTTTCAAATATAATTTGAAACTTCCCCCTGTATATCTTCCCAATTTTGAAGAGAAAACCGAGTCGAAATTACGAATAATATCATCAATATTTTTTTTACTTTGGCTTAATATCATTCCAATACGAGAATTCTCATTACTGTTAGTAAATCTCTCTACTGGTATTCCTAAGGCACAAATCCACGCTCGGCCCACTAGAGGAGGACCATCACCGGGCAAAACAAACAGTGGAAGTTTCAATTTCTTATTTTGATACTCTACTTCTACGTTTAATACTCCCAATGGCTCAATTTTATGCCCCGGGTGTGTCTTAAACCTTCGTTGTGTCTTATCGAGCGGCACTGTGCTCCACTCTCGTCTGTTGACAAATTCTTCTTCAGAAATAACCGAAATTTCGGACCCTGAGTCAACATGAAATTCAATTTCTTTGTTTTGCACCTTAATTCCGATTCTCCAGGGGGCAATAAATTGAATTGTTTCATTTTTCATCGCCGGTTTAACGTTACCCTCATTTAAATGAAAAAGTGTATCAAAATTCTCTTCCTCCTCACTTGTGTTCCATATAAAATTTTGTCTATTTTCTCCGTTCTTATTAATCTTGTCGGACTTTCCTTTTTCATTATTTTCTTTTTTAACTTTACACATTCGTACCAAATGACCCGGCTTTTGACAATTACGACATTTTAAACTACGATACCGACACGCCGTTGTTGGATGATTTGATCTGCCGCAGCACCAACATTTGACGCTGGATTCCCTGGTAGATGACTTTTTCGATCCTTTTCCCACAAAGTTGATTGAATCGACTTGGCCTTTCGACGACGCTCCCATTTCAGCCACATCCTTCGTGGCCATCTCCATCGTTTGAGCCAGTTCCACTGCACGGGCATACGTCAAATCGTGCTCGCTAAGCAGTCTCTTTTTGATACGTTCGTTTTTTACTCCCCAAACGAACTGATCTCGCAAATGCGATTCCAAGCTGCTGCCGAATTCACAGTATGTTGATAACCTTTTTAAATTTGCCAAAAACTCCATAATACTATCAGTGTCTTTTTGCGAACATTCTTTAAATTTGTAACGTTCAGCAATCACACTCGGTTTTGGTTGTAAATGATTTTTCATAATTTCATTTAACTCCTTCAGCGACTTATTTGCGGGCAAGCACGGTGTGCACAAGCTGCGCAGCAAGGCATAGCCCTCGCTGCCAATTAATGTGAGGAAAAGCGCTACTCCTTTTTCCGAAGCAATATCATTAGCTATGTAGTACTGTTCAAACCTCTCGATCCAGTGGTTCCAGTCGTCTTTCAAGCTATACTCTTGCAAATTACCGACTCGTCCAGTAATGAGCAGTTGACTCCTGTCGCTTTGAACCCCGGAATCGCCTGTCTGAGCCTCAGTACTACGGTTCGCTGCACTTTCCTTTGACTGCTGTTGCAAAAATTGTAGCCGTTGCTGAATTAGCTGCTTATTCTTCTCCTCCACCGCCGCTTTTTCCTTTTTTAATTGCACGAGTGCTGCTTCATACTTTTCCCGCAATTGTTCTATTGAGTCTGCCATTCTCTTGTCGAGGCACTTTCACAAACACGTGTTACTCACTGATCGATTTAAATCTATGCGATCGTATCACCTTACTCGCCGCACTCCGTTTCTTTTAATCCTCGTCGCCACTGTGGTGTCCTTGCTAGGAATATTTAAGGTTATTCGAAAGCAATGGCACGCTATAATTGTCGATGTTCGTGGACGAGTTTATTACGAGTATATACACACGTGGTTTGTACAATTAGAAGTCGCTGATACATGTAAGCCGTATCGTACACCGGCGAGGTCCGACTACAACTGAGGAGCGCTCGGGAATAGGATCGTGGAACGAGAGAGAGCGGGAGCAACCCGGAAGATGTTTAAGAGGGCAGCACTACTTATTACATACAGTACAATTTCTATAGAATTTTTTTCCTGGTTCTGAATCTTTTTTCTATATCATCAAACAAGGGACCATCAATGGACTTGTCCCAACCTTTTTTTCCCTAGGGGAAGTTTATGGTTTGATATCACGCCTTTTTTCTCAAAAGTTCCTCATTTATCTTATGGTGGCTATAGGATTTTAGTTTAAATTTCTACGAATTATTTGCTTAGTACATTTTTATAGATTCCATTCTCATACGAACATTTTTTATGGGATAATCTTTTTTATGAAATTATCAGCAAATAAGGGACCATCAATGTACTTTTCCCAACCTTTTTTTCCCTGGGTATGATGTTCGGCTTATAAAGTTGGTTTCCACCATAAAAGACCAATTTTTCGTAAAAATTGTCGTGAAAATATTTTGTCACAAGTCCGTCCTTGAACTTCGACGATTTTTTCCTTATACTCTAATATGTTATGCCTATTAGGAACCTAACAATATGCAGGAATCCGGGATGAGCCCCGAGAAACGAATTTCGGTTTATAATGTTGGTTTCCACGTAAAAGACCAATTTTTCTTCAAAATTGTACTGAAAATATTTCGGCACTGTTTTGTTCTTGGACTTTGGTGATTTTTCTCCTTGTCTTCTAATATGTTTTGTCTATTAGGAACATAAGAGCATGAAGAAATGCGTGTTGTGGGCCGTAATATGATTTTCGGCTTATAACGTTGGTTTCCACGAAATAAGATCTATTTTTCGTCAAAATTGTACTGGAAATATTTCGTCACAGGTCTGTCCTTGGACTTTGGTGATTCTTTCCCTTGTACTCTAATATGTTTCGTCTATTTGGAACCCAAGAGCATGGAGGAAAGCGTGTTGCGGGTCGAGATATGATTTTCGGTTAATAACGTTGGTTTCCACGAAAAACAACAAATTTCTCGTCAACATTGTACAGAAAATATTCCGTCACAGGTCTGTCCATGGATTTGGGCGATTTTTTCTCTTCTATTCTATCTAATATGCTATGCTTATTGGGAACCCAAGAGAACGGTAGAAAGCGGGTTGAGGGCCGAGATATGATTTTCGGCTTATAACGTTGGTTTCCCCGAAAAAAGACCGATTTTTCGTCAAAATTATACTGGAAATATTTCGGCACTGGTTTGTTCTTGCACGTCGGTAATATTCCCCCTTATTTTCTAATATGTTTTGTGTATTAGGAACCCAAGAGTGTGAAGAAATGCGTTTCATGGGCTGTAATATGATTTTCGGCTTATAACGTTGGTTTCCGTGAAAAAATATCTATTTTTCGTCAAAATTGTACTGGAAATATTTCGTCACCGGTCTGTCCGTGACCTTTGGCGATTTTTCTAAGTCTTCATACCAAGAAAGAACTGACGTAAAGATTTCCTTAATAGAACAGATTTTATTTATCCCTTTTCTTCAAAATTCAAATGAAAGATAGATCAAATTCAAGACACGAAAAATCCAACAGATTTGCCCACTTTAAATGTCGCTTTTGCATTCTGAATCTAGAGATTTCGTCTCATGCAAAACGTGCCCCCAATGAAATATATTTCCAAAGTTTGCAAGCGGCCGCTGAGGTTCAATTATCCACAGTTTGATAGTTGCTGAAAAAAAGTACCCGTAAACTTCTAACATTTATTTTGCCAGAACTCAAAGCAGCAAAAAAAACTAAGCGAACTTTATTTAACAGAGCAACAGAATTCAAAGACGTTTAACGTACCTGCATTGTTTTTGAAGGAAAACCATTTCAGGAGAATTTAGAAATTAATTTAGAAATTCGAAAACTCAGGAAGGAATAGAAAAAGGAACATTGAAGTATTTAGAAAAGCTGAATACTTTTGTAATGAATTTTCTAGATTACATGATATGGTTGGAGTAAATGATTTGAATGATTGGCACACATGCTGCAACACAGAAATATCAAAGTTTAGAAGTATTCGCTGTATATCAGTCATACAAACTTCAATACTATTTGAAAAGAAACACTTAAAAACTTGCTGAACCAAGTTCCATTACATATTACCATACTCAAAGATAAGGGGTGATCCGTAGCATATATATTTATCCACAGAAATTTCAGAGTTCGCAGGTATCTGCTGCGGTTCAATGTATCTACGCAATGAGCTTCGAAGACAGGAATTTCAAATCTATCCATAAATGAGCAACTGAAGACTTTTATAATCAATTTTTTACTTCATATATATGTTACGGTTAGAGTCAAAATGTAAAATGAATGGCACAGTATATAAATTGTATAGTTTGCAGATTTTCGCTGTATTTCAATGATCCGAATCTACAGCATTATAATGAAAAGTTGTCAAAAGTCATGATGTTGCATTAAAATGACATAGCGCACATTGCATTCAGAAATTCTGTAAGTTTCTGGGGATGTTGGTAGGCATTATATTTGATCACATCCAAAACTGAGCAACTGTAGACTTATCGGCATGAATTTTTTTTATAATAATTCCATATCTGTAGTTTGCAAAGTGGAAATACTCAACATACATGTCATTCCATAAGTTTTGTTATCAAAATTTGTGTTTGCACACCGCATTCCGAAGATACGACTTTTCATATCATCAGCAAAAAAAGCATCCAAAGGCTTTCTGGAACAAGTTTCCAAATTTATCACTCGACAGACCTAATGGGAAAAGAATAACTATCCAGTATACCAAGACCAGAAATTTTTTTGAAAATCTGATTTACAAAATGTGCAATTCAAGATTATGGTTAAAAACCTCTCGAATCATGTTACCACAATGTTATCATCATGAAGAAGGAGTAGAAAATCATAGGTCACATATTAGGGAACGAATTAATAATATGTATCGATCCGCTGCAAACTGATGGGGTGAAAACAAGGGGATCGGAGAGGGCAGAGCCAAACTGAATATCAAGCAAAATATGGGGATGTTTAAAAATAATGATGACACAAGAAATAAATTAGAAAACATTTATTCAAGTAAAGTTTCTAATATCATTCTAACAGTTCCGTGTGTTTTTGTTCTATTTATTCGTATGTATAACCTATTTACACATGATATATAACCACGCCAGTGACGATATATTCGCACTGGACAATATTTCTCGTAATCTGGTTTAATTGAAGGATTATTTCAGTCAACACTTATTTCCAATCGAACGAAATAATGAAATCTTGAAAACTTTCATTGACATATGCATCGCGCATTTTTTATATTCTTTTTCACACACACATCACAGACTACATTTACGCGGCCGCTTTGATACCGGTTTAATATATCACAAATTTTAACAAAATAAATAGTAATATGCACTTCTTTAGATGACGAAAATTATTTTTTTATTTATCCTGCACGCACTTCGTAATGTCGAAACTCTGTTCATGCGATCAAAAACTGACACATGGTTTGTACATATATATATGTATATCGATCGAATTTATGACTGCTGTTACCAGCTGTGCTGCGCCGTGTGCTACGTTATGAAGTTGACGTCAAATTTCCAATCGTCAACAACTAATTTCAACAACCAATCACAACGTTTAAAAATGGATGTCGTCAGATCCAACCAATCAGAAACTTGATAGCATCAAAGTGCCTTTGATGGTGTTATAATATAATATACAGACACATCCATTTTTGAATGTGTTGGTAACTTTTGCATAATCTTGAGCCCGTGCAAAGTTTTTTCTCAGCAATTACGCCACCAATAATGCTGATTTTGGGCTCATTCAATAGAGAATTTCTCAATTAGCTGAAAGTTCAATTTTCAAAGTCGTACATAACTCATAGGCTTCGCAATTAAAGAAAATCACATGCCAATTTTACCCCCACCACCGCGAATCGTTTTATTCAGAGAAAGTAAGTCTCGGCGAGAGCCTCGGGCCAGCAGACGACAGGGCTGTCAATGTACTTGTCCCGAGACTCTACCGAGTCTCTCGAAAGTTTTAAAGTTCTCGAATCTCTCCACAGCTAGCCAGTCGAACTCCGGCCGAGAGCGAGCACGGATACTCCCGCAGAGCAGCTGAAAATCGAAAAGTTTTTAATAAGTTTTTAAAGTTCTTTTTCGTACAAGTTAATCGTACAAGTTTATTTTAATTTTGTAACATCGCAACTTAAAAGTTTGTAACAATACATAAGTGTAAAAAGGGTGAAAAGTGTTTAAAATAATTATTCAAATCATCCTTAAACCCTCGTTGAGTAATTTCCACCGAATCTCGCGATTAATTAACAATTTATTCCCGTTGAGTAATTTCCACCGAATCTCGCGATTAATTAGCAATTTATTTCCGCTGTTCAATTTCCACCGAATCTCGCGATTAATTAACAATTTATTTCCGTTGAGTAATTTCCACCGAAACTCGCGATAATTCGAAATCATTTCTTTCATTCGAGTATTTTTCACCGAAACTCGCGAATTATTATCATCAATTTTCTTCGAGTGATTTTTCCATTCTTTTCCTCGAGAATTAATATTTCTTAATTCGATAAAATCGAGTCTAATTATTTTTCTCGAATTATAAATTTTCACGAGTTATTTTCATCAAGATTAACTAGAGTCTCAATTTCATGTTTTACAAAAACTCGTGTTCATTACTGAACGAATTTATTAATTTCATTCTCTCTTTTATCTAACACCGTAAATTCTTTAAAACGTGGCATTATTTAATTTCATTTTCGTGCCTTAATTCAGCGATAAACCTGCGGATTCATTTCTTTTATAATCTGGCATACTTCTTTCATTCAATCTCGCAGTTGAATAATTAATTCAAGTTTTTCCATACGATTCTTTTTGTGCTAGACTCAGGCACGTTAGATCGTATTTTAATTCTTTTATTTGTATCGTTCTGTGCTGGAGAATTTGGCACGCCGATACATATTTCTATCTCTCTCTCTCTCTCTCTCATTGTTCTGTGCTGGAGAATTTGGCACGCCAACGAGATTTCTATCTCTCTCTCTCTTTCTCATTGTTCTGTGCTGGAGAATTTGGCACGTCAACGAGATTTCTTTCTCTTTTCTATCCTTTAAACAAACTTGAATTAATTATCGAAATATAAATTTAATTATGAAATTCTCTTATTATGCCTAGACGTCGAGGAGGCGTTAAATTTCAAATCCGCCGGGCTATCGCACGTGCCTGTAATAGACCCGCTCTAAACCGTGGTAATAATAAATCGTGGGTGAAAACGTTGTGCAAAGCCACTCAACACTCACAGCTATCTGAAAACTCCGGTGTCGAATATCCGAACGATATTATTTATAATTTGGTGTTAAAATCGGGTCCGAGTAAAATTCGCGTCGTTTCCGACGTTATCGTTCGGAAGAGCATCTTCATTATCGACGCTAATTCGCCATACTCATTGGGACGTTTGGTCGGTTCATCGATCTTCACTCAACGAGAAGAATACCATCCCGATTGTGGAAACATCTCGGAGGCATCGACCGTTTCCCGACCATCAACACCAATCGACATCGAAGTAATAACAATCGATTAACTCATCCGTCGAAGAATAACTAAACGGTAAGTGAGTTTTATTTTATTTTTATTCTGAAAAGGTCATCCGGTAAATATTTCACGAGCATAGGTTTCGGTCCTGAGGGGGAAAATCTCACCTTCTCAAATACGAGATCTAAAATAAGTCTACGCGTCGTACCCCGTGTATCATTTTCCTGGACAAATAAATTCTTCCGGTTGCCGACCATCGAGCATACTGCTGACGGTAATCCAGTCTGTATCAATCCAATCGGTCAAGTGGAGTTCCACATTTCCAGCAGTCGGTAAACTAACCAACCGCGACCAGGGTAAATCCCTGTCGTACCAAGCGGGCTGCTCTAAAAAGTTTCTCTCTTACCGTCCGTAGCCGTGAATCGTATTGTCAGTATTTCGTTAGATAATTTGTCTCTCTCTAAAAATCCGGGCATTAAACCACACGACGTAACACGCACATAGGAAAGCGATTCAGAACGAAATGTCAGTGAATCTGGTTAATTTGTTTCGATTCACACAAAAGTGTATCGGTGATCTCCAATTTTCACGTTTATGATGGTTCGGAAAGGACATCACTCGATTGTAGGTTATGATCTCGATTCGCACATCGGAAAGCGATTCAGAACGAAATGTCAGTGAATCTGGTTAATTTGTGTCGATTCACACAAAAGTGTATCGGTGATGTCCTATTTACACGTTTATGAACGTTCGGAATCGACATCACTCGATTGTAAGTTGTGATCTCGAATCGCACGTCGGAAATCTGTTCTGTTCGAAATGTCAGTGAATGTTGTTAATTTCTATCGATTCATACAAAAGTGTATCGGTGATCACCAATTTTCATGTTTATGCACGTTCGGATACGACATAACTCGATTGTAAGTAATGAACTCGAATCGCACGTCGGAAAGCTGCACTTTTCGAAATGTCAGTGAATGTTGTTAAATTGTATCGATTCACACAAAAGTGTATCGGTGAACTCCAATTTACACGTTTATGATGGTTCGGAAACGACATCACTCGATTGTAAGTTATGATCTCGATTCGCACATCGGAAAGCGATTCAGAACGAAATGTGTCAGTGAATCTGGTTAATTTGTGTCGATTCACACAAAAGTGTATCGGTGATCTCCAATTTTCACGTTTATGAACGTTCGGAAACGACATCACTCGTTTGTAAGTTATGATCTCGAATCGCACGTCGGAAAGCTGTTCTGTTCGAAATGTCAGTGAATGTTGTTAAATTGTATCGATTCACACAAAAGTGCATCGGTGATCACCAATTTTCACGTTTTCGAACGTTCGGAAACGACATCACCCGATTGTAAGTTATGATCACGGATCGCACGTCGGAAAGCTGTTCTGTTCGAAATGTCTGTGAATGTTGTTAAATTGTATCGATTCACACAAAAGTGCATCGGTTATCTCCAATTTTCACGTCTCTGAACGTTAGGAAACGACATCACACGATTGTAAGGTGTGATCGCGATTCGCACATAGGAAAGCGATTCAGAACGAAATGTCAGTGAATCTGGTTAATTTGTGTCGATTCACACAAAAGTGTATCGGTGATCTCTAATTTTCACGTTTATGAATGTTCGGAATCGACATCACTCGATGGTAATGTATGCTCTCGATTCGCACATCGGAAAGCGATTCAGAACGAAATGTCAGTGAAACTTGTTAATTTGTGTCGATTCACACAAAAGTGTATCTGTGATCACCAATTTTCATGTTTGTGAACGTTCGGAAACGACATCACTCGATTGTAAGGTATGATCTCGAATCGCACGTCGGAAAGCGATGCTAGTCGAAATGTCAGTGAATCTTGTCGATTTGTTACGCATCTCGCCAAAGTCTATCGGTGATCACCAATTTTCATGTTTATGAACGTTCGGATACGACATAACTCGATTGTAAGTAATGATCTCGAATCGCACGTCGGAAAGCTGCTCTTTTCGAAATGTCAGTGAATGTTGTTAAATTGTATCGATTCACACAAAAGTGTATCGGTGATCTCCAATTTACACGTTTATGATGGTTCGGAAACGACATCACTCGATTGTAAGTTATGATCTCGATTTGCACATCGGAAAGCGATTCAGAACGAAATGTCAGTGAATCTGGTTAATTTGTGTCGATTCACACAAAAGTGTATCGGTAATCTCCAATTTTCACGTTTATGAACGTTCGGAAACGACATCACTCGTTTGTAAGTTATGATCTCGAATCGCACGTCGGAAAGCTGTTCTGTTCGAATTGTCAGTGAATCTTGATAATTTGTAACGATTTTCACAAAAGTTTATTTGTGATCACCAATTTTCATATTTGTGAACGTTCAGAAACGACATCGTTCGAATGTCAGTTCCGGTCTCGAATCGCATTTCGGATTGCGATTCTGATAGAAATGTCGGAAAAAATTGTTGATTCGTAACGATTAACACACAAGATTATCGCTGATTACTTACTTTCATGTTTATGAAAGATTGGAAACGTTCACCGATAAACGTCACATATCAACAATTTTACAGACATTTAGTATCGCCATCCGAAGGGCCATTTGAGATCTGAACTGACAATCGAGCGATGAAAACGTTCCCGAACTTTCATAAACATGAAGATTGGTGATCACCAATAAAATTTTTGTTCAATTCATGACAAATTAACAATATCCAATGACATTTCGATTCGAGATCATAAATTACAATCGAGTGATATCATTTCCGAACGTTCATAAACATGAAAATTGGTGATCACCGATACACTTTTGTGTGAATTGATAAAAATTAACAAGATTCACTGACATTTCGAACAGAACAGCTTTCCCACGTGCGATCCGAGATCATAACTTACAATCGAGTGATGTCATTTCCGAACGTTCATAAACGTGAAAATTGGTGATCACCGATACACTTTTGTGTGAATCGAAACAATTTAACAACATTCACTGACATTTCGAACAGAACAGCTTTCCGACGTGTGATTGGAGATCATAACTTACAATCGAGTGATGTCGTTTCCGAACGTTCATAAACATGAAGAACGGTGATCACCGATAGATTTTTGTGTGAATCGACTCAAATTAACCAGATTCACTGACATTTCGTTCTGAATCGCTTTCCGATGTGCTAATCGTGATCACAGCTTACAATCGAGTGGTGTAGTTTCCGAACGTTCATAAACGTGAAAATTGAAGATCACAGATACACTTTTGAGTGAGTCGATACAATTTAACAACATTCACTGACATTTCGAACAGAACAGCTTTCCGACGTGCGATCCGAGATCATAACTTAAAATCGGGTGATGTCGTTTCCGAACGTTCATAAACGTGAAAATTGGTGATCACCGATACACTTTTGTGTGAATCGACACAAATTAACCAGATTCACTGACATTTCGTTCTGAATCGCTTTCCGATGTGCGAATCGCGGTCTCACCTTACAATCGAGTGATGTCGTTTCCGAACCATCATAAACGTGAAAATTAGTGATCACCGATACACTTTTGTGTGAATTGATAAAAATTAACAAGATTCACTGACATTTCGAACAGAACAGCTTTCCCACGTGCGATCCGAGATCATAACTTACAATCGAGTGATGTCATTTCCAAACGTTCATAAACGTGAAAATTGGTGATCACCGATACACTTTTGTGTGAATCGAAACAATTTAACAACATTCACTGACATTTCGAACAGAACAGCTTTCCGACGTGTGATCGGAGATCATAACTTACAATCGAGTGATGTCGTTTCCGAACGTTCATAAACATGAAGAACGGTGATCACCGATAGATTTTTGTGAGAATCGCAACAAATCAAGAAGATTCACTGACATTTCGAACAAAATTAGATTCCGCCGTGCGATTCGAGATCATAACTTACAATCGAGCGGTGTAGTTTCCGAACGTTCATAAACGTGAAAATTGAAGATCACAGATACACTTTTGAGTGAGTCGATACAATTTAACAACATTCACTGACATTTCGAACAGAACAGCTTTCCGACGTGCGATCCGAGATCATAACTTACAATCGGGTGATGTCGTTTCCGAACGTTCATAAACGTGAAAATTGGTGATTACCGATACACTTTTGTGTGAATAGACTCAAATTAACCAGATTCACTGACATTTCGTTCTGAATCGCTTTCCGATGTGCGAATCGCGATCACAGCTTACAATCGAGTGATGTCGTTTCCGAACCATCATAAACGTGAAAATTAGTGATCACCGATACACTTTTGTATGAATCTGTTACGTCCTAGGGTCTCCACCATCGTGTTGGCTGGTATGTATCTGTAACATAAAGAAAATATATTTAAAATTCCCGCTTAAAAAATAAAATTTATTATTCGAAATAATAGTGACCAACATAGAAAGGCGAAAATAACTTTTAAGGAGCGCTATAGTTCAGTAAACGCTATAGTATGTAGACTAGCAAGCCCCGCGCGCAACTGACCTGCCTCACGGAGCCCGAGCGCCCGATGAGTCATCACTCAGCGCTCTCGAAATTTCAATTTTCATTAACTAACAATAATCGACTTAGAGCATTTTTAACAATTGGAACGTGTTTCTTATGAAAAGAGCTTTATTTTGATACCTCACACGGGTACCTTTTAATCATTTTCACCAAATATCAAAAGTTAACAATTTCAAATTTCATTAACTAACAATTTTACAGTTATCTAAATTTTAACGCTACGAGCGTGTTCTAGATCAAAATCCCTTTCAAATGAATACTCGCACGACCATTTTGCAATAACTCTTCTGTGAGTTATCAATTCGCGGAAAAACCGCGAAAAACCGCGAATTACCGCGAATCGTCCAAAAACGTCGAAAATCAAGTTCCAAACGATTAGATTCAATAGCAAAGACCGTAATAAGTAACTTGGGTGCTTTTTACAACTTTTCCGAAACATAAAAATTTAACAATATTTAATTTCATTAATTAACAATTATGTGGATAAATTATCTCTGTTACTCTCAAACGATAGGGAATTCAATGCCCTTTAAAATGATTACAAACTCGACCACTTTACACAAATATTTCGCTGATATATCAATTCGCGGGTTAACCGCGAAAAACCGCGGAAAACCGCGGATCACCCAAAACACATCAAAAACTCAGGAAATCAATGGGATTTCATAGCAAGGCGACATAGGACACAGTTCAAAAGCGATTGACACATTTTTAAGCATATAAACAATAATTGTTAATAAATAAACAAATTTCGTTACAAACAAATTATCTTTATTTTCAATCAAGAAACACAAATATATGTATATGGGGAACAGAAACGCTTATTTCGCTATTTCTATCGAGGTATATGAGTATATAAGGTTTATACATAAGTTAAAGTATATATAGATACGTATGGACATGTATGTACATAGACTCGCTAAAACGCTTCTTATATAATGCTTAGGCTACGAAATAAATTCACATAGGTGAATCTCTGGAACACTTATTTACAAAAACTGCAAATGCATTTCCGGTCCGAAAGCATATTTTTATACAAATAAAATAATAATAATTCACCCACTCGCAGAGGATAAATCTCGTATTGATTATTGTCATCAGAAAATCCGCGAGGTGAAACCCGATATCTTCATCCGGCGTAGCGCGACAGTACAGCCTATCAAAAGAATTAATTACGCGAATTCACGCACAAACAAAACTAAATAATTCTTCTTTCCAAACTTACCAAAATTCATACGTCGACACTCGTCAACCCCGACCCTTCACTCGAGTCCTTTTTTTATGACCCTTTCTTTCCAATTTTTTCGAGGGTTTTTCCCAGCGAAAAGAAAGGACTCTAGAAAAACTTCTCAAGAGTCTCTTAGGCGAAGTCACGCACGTGCCAGATGTGACAGTCCTCGTCAAAACGCTGTACAAAACTTCCTGGAAAACGCACAGAAAAATAAATTGTTAAATGTTAAACAATAAAAGAAAGTATGTAGAAAACGTACACTTACCGATGAAACTTCGCTGCGCTCCGTCCAAATCGTTGTAAACACCCGTAGAGATCCTGCGAGCAAAATAATATTTATAAAATAACGAAATAATTAATTAAATAAGCAATAATTGTACTTACCAAACTCGAAATGTGATCACCGTCGAATCCAGAAGAACCTGAAAATGGAAAATGGCAATCAATCAATAAAATAAACATCGATTCGTAATCAATTAATAAACAACCAATTAATTGTTATAAGAAGAAATTAAATATACTTACACACCCGTTGTATCCAGAGAAAACCTAGAAACAATAATGAGATAATAATCTTACAATGAATAGTAAATAAGAATGTAAAATCAATAATTATTTAACTGAAGTTAATTAATTATTGATAAATAAAATATAACGAAAATGTACTTACCTTAAAATTAAGCTGAAAATAAATGTAAAATTAATGATTAATTAAACTGGTTTTAAATAATCAATAATTACGAGTTAAACGAATTTATAAATTATATAGAAACAGTATATAAGAGTCACGGATACTCACTTTATTTGTGTGCGCCAACCAACACCGAGACGCCCGGCCTCACCGATACTCCAACGGGACGCTGCTATTTAAGAGCGCAGGCGCGCCGCACTCACCAGTTCTCGAATCTCTCCACAGCTAGCCAGTCGAACTCCGGCCGAGAGCGAGCACGGATCCTCCCGCAGAGCAGCTGAAAATCGAAAAGTTTTTAATAAGTTTTAAAGTTCTTTTTTCGTACAAGTTAATCGTACAAGTTTATTTTAATTTTGTAACATCGCAACTTAAAAGTTTGTAACAATACATAAGTGTAAAAAGGGTGAAAAGTGTTTAAAATAATTATTCAAATCATCCTTAAACCCTCGTTGAGTAATTTCCACCGAATCTCGCGATTAATTAACAATTTATTTCCGTTGAGTAATTTCCACCGAATCTCGCGATTAATTAACAATTTATTTCCGTTGAGTAATTTCCACTGAAACTCGCGATAATTCGAAATCATTTCTTTCGTTCGAGTATTTTTCACCGAAACTCGCGAATTATTATCATCAATTTTCTTCGAGTGATTTTTCCATTCTTTTCCTCGAGAATTAATATTTCTTAATTCGATAAAATCGAGTCTAATTATTTTTCTCGAATTATAAATTTTCACGAGTTATTTTCATCAAGATTAACTAGAGTCTCAATTTCATGTTTTACAAAAACTCGTGTTCATTACTGAACGAATTTACTAATTTCATTCTCTCTTTTATCTAACACCGTAAATTCTTTAAAACGTGGCATTATTTAATTTCATTTTCGTGCCTTAATTCAGCGATAAACCTGCGGATTCATTTCCTTTATAATCTTGCATACTTCTTTCATTTAATCTCGCAGTTGAATAATTAATTCAAGTTTTTCCATACGATTCTTTTTGTGCTAGACTCAGGCACGTTAGATCGTATTTTAATTCTTTTATTTGTATCGTTCTGTGCTGGAGAATTTGGCACGCCGATACCTATTTCTATCTCTCTCTCTCTCTCTCTCATTGTTCTGTGCTGGAGAATTTGGCACGCCAACAAGATTTCTATCTCTCTCTCTCTTTCTCATTGTTCTGTGCTGGAGAATTTGGCACGTCAACGAGATTCCTTTCTCTTTTCTATCCTTTAAACAAACTTGAATTAATTATCGAAATATAAATTTAATTATGAAATTCTCTTATTATGCCTAGACGTCGAGGAGGCGTTAAATTTCAAATCCGCCGGGCCATCGCACGTGCCTGTAATAGACCCGCTCTAAACCGTGGTAATAATTAATCGTGGGTGAAAACGTTGTGCAAAGCCACTCAACACTCACAGGTATCTGAAAACTCCGGTGTCGAATATCCGAACGATATTATCTATAATTTGGTGTCAAAATCGGGCCCGAGTAAAATTCGCGTCGTTTCCGACGTTATCGTTCGGAAGAGCATCTTCATTATCGACGCTAATTCGCCATACTCATTGGGACGTTTGGTCGGTTCATCGATCTTCACTCAACGAGAAGAATACCATCCCGATTGTGGAAACATCTCTGAGGCATCGACCGTTTCCCGACCATCAACACCAATCGACATCGAAGTAATAACAATCGATTAACTCATCCGTCGAAGAATAACTAAACGGTAAGTGAGTTTTATTTTATTTTTATTCTGTAAAGGTCATCCGGTAAATATTTCACGAGCATAGGTTTCGGTCCTGAGGGGGAAAATCTCACCTTCTCAAATACGAGATCTAAAATAAGTCTACGCGTCGTACCCCGTGCATCATTTCCCTGGACAAATAAATTCTTCCGGTTGCCGACCATCGAGCATACTGCTGACGGTAATCCAGTCTGTATCAATCCAATCGGTCAAGTAGAGTTCCACATTTCCAGCAGTCGGTAAACTAACCAACCGCGACCAGGGTAAATCCCTGTCGTACCAAGCGGGCTGCTCTAAAAAGTTTCTCTCTTACCGTCCGTAGCCGTGAATCGTATTGTCAGTATTTCGTTAGATAATTTATCTCTCTCTAAAAATCCGGGCATTAAACCACACGACGTAACAGGTTTATATATTTTTTGGTGGCAGCGGTGGGATACCGTCGTGAAATAAAGTACTGGTGGCCTTTCTTTTATTTTTTTTGTAATTATCATTGGTTAATTTTCGCAATCGAGTAAAGCGAGGAAACTCGTAACCTCAATTGTGATAAATTCATTCAAATTTCAGAGAATATCGTCACTATTCTGTCGAATTTCAAATTAAAATCAAATTATCGATCGCTAAATTTGATTATTTCTCAAATTTATTCGTATAACAAACCATTATCGACTTCGTTACTCGAATACCAAAGCATTTCTCGTCAATTTAAATTTTGAATTTTCTACCTACCAAATCTCAGTAACAAACCGTACCGAACATAAATAAACGGAGAAAAATCATATTCCAAACGATTTAACGCAACATTTCCGTAATATAAAAATTTTGTAAAATTGGACAAATTTTGCAATTTCAAAATATCATCTCTTCTATACGCTAACAATCAATTTTTAACTTCAAGGAGTATAAATATTCGGAAAATATTAAGTTCCAAACGTCTACACTCGGGATTTTCGAAATAAATCATATTTGAAAAATTGGACAAATTTCTCGACTTTAAAATTTTTATTTGAATTTTTCGGAGTTCAACTCAAATAACAAACTACACCGAATTAAAAACAGCAGAGAACAGTCCGTTTCCAATCGTTTGAATATTTAATTTTGCCATTTTCAATATTTTTTGGAATTGGACAAATTTTTCGAAAATTTTCCTGTTCTCAATTTTCATATAACAAACGCAATCAAGCCGTTACATTCGAAGTACAAACAATTTCAAAACTTTTCATTAATATTTTTCAATAAAATACAATTTTCGTAATTGGACAAATTTTTCAAAACTCCCCCTACTTGCAGATTTCCAAATAACAAACGTTACTATACCATTATTTACAAATTACAATTAATTTCCAAACGTTTTAAATAAAACTTTCCAATAAAATCAAAATTTTAAATTTTGGACAAAATTTTTATACGTCCCCATTTCTCAACTTTTGGGCAAGTTTATAGTGTCACTCTTAACAGCGTAGCTCATTTAACTTAAAATCATCTAAATTCGTCAAATCATTCAAAATGGATCCGTCATTTGTGCTAGAATTCAGAGCTCTCGCCGAACGTCTAGAGGCTAAACGTCGAAAATTGGAAAATGAAAAGCTTCGACTAGATAGGGAGCGTCGAGAGCTGACTAAACGGGCCGAAGAATTGCGAACAAGGGAGGAATATCTAGATAACCCATTTACGCGGATACGCGACATGATGAATTTTATGGAGGAACAAGCAAATGAGATGAACCTCTTGAAGGGCAAGGTGCACTCGCTCTTTACCGAATTGAGCCTCGTTAGAAGCGATATAGTCCGGTCTTTTAAAAAATTCCTAAACCGAGCATTGGACCAAGGTTCGAGCGATTCAACCGGGGTCGGAGAACCTTCCCACACGCCAACTTTGGAGGCGGAAACCCTTGAAACTCGGGCAGCTCCGGCCTCTCGGCCTCAAACGCACGATCCGGGTATTGAAGCTACGCGTCGGGGGCGTCAACTTAATTATTTCCCGAGGGATGTCTCGGATTTGCTCATGGTGTCCGACAGCATAAAAAACGCGCTTAGGGATACAAACAGAAACAAACGGCGAATGAAGCGACAATTAACCAAATTTTCCAGCCGTATTCCGATCGTTCGGAATTCGGTATTCAAAACCGCGTCGCAAAGGACCACGGTTCCGGAGCGCGCGGCGGAAAGCGAAACACCAATAACCGAACTACTCGAAGGTTGTTCGGTCCAGTCAACATCTAACTCTTAACTTGTGTTTCCTTCGCAAGTCCCCCTCTCTCTTCTTTCTTGAGTTTTCTGTCCTATCAATTTTCATCCTAATTCTATGGGGGAAGTGAAAAACCCCGACGGCGAGAAATACCCGTCATACTGTAATTTTCCTTTTTCATTCTAATTCTACGGGGGAAGTGAAAAACCCCGACGGCGAGAAATACCCGTCATTTCTGTTATTTTCCGTTCTGTCTTATTTCTCTACAGGAGAGGGAAAACATCGGCGGTGAAGACATTACCGTCGTTGTTTCGCTCCCATTCAACCATAACTTCGAACGGTTGATTTCCTCCCCTTTTTAACGGACAAAGTTTCCGTAAATTTTTTGGAGTATGTGTGACTCCCCTTTTAACGGACAAAGTTTCCGTAAATTTTTTTGGAGTATGTGTGACTCCCTTTTTAACGGACAAAGTTTCCGTAAATTTTTTGGAGTATGTGTGACTCCCTTTTTAACGGACAAAGTTTCCGTAAAAATTTTTGGAGTATGTGTGACTCCCTTTTTAACGGACAAAGTTTCCGTAAATTTTTTGGAGTATGTGTGACTCCCCTTTTAACGGACAAAGTTTCCGTAAATTTTTTTGGAGTATGTGTGACTCCCTTTTTAACGGACAAAGTTTCCGTAAATTTTTTGGAGTATGTGTGACTCCCTTTTTAACGGACAAAGTTTCCGTAAAAATTTTTGGAGTATGTGTGACTCCCTTCTCAACGGACAAAGTCTCCACAAAATTTTGGGGTATGCGTGATTCCTTTTTCACGGACAGAATCCGACTCCACAGAAAATATTTTTAGTCCACCAGCCCACTTTAAAATGAAAAATATAGAGCAAAAAGGCTCAAGTAACATAAACGAGGAGACACAAACTCGTAAAAGGAAAAGAAAGACCGGAATTTCTCCAGGTGAAGAAGGATCACAAGACGACCCTATCGACGAGTCGATGTTGGGAAGCTTGCCCTTCGACCCTGGGCCCCCCGGCGAATTAAACGTTCCGAGTGACGGACGATTATTTTGTGAAAATTTAGTTGAACCACAGGGATCACGGGTCGAAATTAATGCTCCTGGTAATCGCGTTGATGTCAACATATACGGTGAAAGACCCGAAGACATCAGCGTTGAGCCAGATCTGCCAATCGATATCTTAAATGATAACCCGCCCCTCGAATTCGACGATTTCTTTGAGGGCTACGGGGCGAATATGGAAGAAAATAATTTGTTAGAGGAAACTACATTGTCGGACGAAAACGAGTCTGAAGAGGAAACGGATCTTTTGTTGGACCCTGGGAAATGCGGTAGAGGTCCCTCAAACGATCCAGCTTATTCAATCGAAGGTGCTTTATCGATACGAGAAGTTCGCGATAATTTGTCAATGCAAAAGGGAGCGAAAATTATTTTTATTACGAGACAAGGGCTACCCCTCGATGACGGAGCCAAGGAATTAGATACTCTCAAAAAGATGCCTCAATATGAGAATATTAATATTTTTAGGGCCAAAGTTGCCAGGGAAAAGGGATGTGCAATGATAGCACTACCAGTCGTTTTTCATCTGAGAGAGAATATTTCCTTGGACGATCTAGGGGACACGTTCGAGTCGTTAAGGGATGTTATTCGCGAGGAAAATATCACCTCAATTAGTATCGCTAAGACAAATTCAATCGGAGGTCTAAATTGGGCCGAAATTAAAAACATTTTAATACAAATTCTGAGGGATCAAATGATCGCTCTCACCATCTGTCAGCAGCTGATTCGTTTCCCGACGGAGCAAGAGCGCCTCGAAATTATTGCCGAGAAGCACGCCTCCGCGGTCGGTGGCCATAAGGGCGTAAATAAAACTTACAAGCGGATCAGAGAACACTTTTTCTGGGAAAATATGAAGACCCACATTCAAGATTATATAGCGAGATGCAGAAATTGCCAATTAAAAAAATTAGTCCGGGTCAAGACTAAACAGCCCATGGTTATAACCGACACGCCGGGGCGATCTTTCGACAAGATTTCGATGGACGTCGTCGGCCCCCTTCCTACCGCCAGTAGCGGAAATTCGTATATCTTGACTATGCAAGACCTGTTAACAAAATGGTCAATCGCTGTCCCGCTGGCTAGGACGACGGCCGTCGACATCGCTGACGCGTTTATAGAACATTTTGTCTGTCAATTTAGTGCTCCGAAGGCAATTCTCACAGATCAGGGGCGAAATTTTCTCTCGAGCTTAATAAGGGCAATCGCAAAAATCTGGCGGATCAAATTATACCAGACAACCGCCTTCCATCCGCAAAGTAACGGATCGATCGAGCGATCGCATCACGTATTGGCGGAATATATAAAACAATATATTGACAAAAATAATGAATGGGACAAATTACTCCGTAGATGTATGTTCTCATATAATACTAGCCAACACGAGGGGACGAAATACACCCCCTTCGAATTAGTTTACGGACACCTGGCTAGGCTCCCATCGGCTCATCAACACATCGAAGAGGACCTGGATCCGACGTACGCGGACTACCTCGAAAATCTGTTTATCACGATCGATCAGCTTCAAAACCTTGCCCGCGAAAATCTAATCGCGGCGAAAGAGAGATCAAAACAATATTACGATCGAAAAATCAACCCACAACAGTTTGACGTTGGTGACGTCGTTCTTATGCTGAAGGAACCAAGTAAAGGGAAATTCAGTGACCAGTACACGGAACCCTGTGAAATTATTGAAATTCTTTCCGGGGGAAATTTAAAAATCTTGTATAAAGGGAAATCGCGAATCGTTCACGCGAATAAACTTAGAGGTACCCGCCTCCCACTTGATTAATAATCGGGTATCCTCTCACTTTCAGGAAGACCATGGTACGATTACTACTTGGCTTCCTTCTCTTGCAAGAGGCTTCCGCGCTGTTGGGATACGACTGTGCGGGGCCAAACCTCAACATTACAACTATTTCGCTTAACAACGTAGGAGAATGCAATGTTCCGATCAACGCGCCTATTCCAAAGGAAACATACATTCAACTGCTCCAATTATCAGACTTTTCCCACGCCGAAGTCGTGCAGTGCCGCGTGGAAATAGACCGCACCATTTACTACTGTGGGATGAGTTCGCACGTTTCGATAGTTCAGAACGGACGCCAAATTTACCTCCACGAACTCGACGAACGTGGGTGTCGAAAACTTCAGGAAACTGGGATATTACAACTCAGCCCATCCAGCATCATAACCGGGTTAAGGAAGAACAGCACAACCGATCGCGCTATTTTATTAGGCGGTTCCCTCACCAACAGTGGAAGCTGCCAAGGGACACAGTACAGCGACGCGTTTGGAAACTGTAACGGGGTCGTAATCCAAGCAACAGTAAAAATCACGCTGACAAACTACATGGCCGAAGTGAACTTGGTCAATAATAAAATTATCCTTCAGTCAGGTACGCAGTGCTATCTTTCCGATGGTACTTGTTTGGACGTCGAAGGGAATTCAGCCTTCTGGATAAATGAACCAGCAGACTCGTGTCAGTTCAATCGATACGATGTCCTCTTCGAAGGCATTGCCCATAAACAACAAAATCCAGACTCAGCGACCAACAATCCTGACGTATTCTCACTAACAACGCACGAAACGACGTTCGCGTTAGCAGCCAAATCAATGAAGCATATCTGCGGTTACAATCTCGTTCGTACGGAGCACCCAAAACTCTACATTCTGGAAACACAAAAGGGAAGGACGTTCGCGCAAAAAAAACAAATTCCCGTCAACAACCTCGACATTTTTTTATACATGAACTCCAAATTTATTTACGTTGAAAAACACATCCGTACACAGATACAAAACCTTTACAGAGATGTCGTACTACGGAGGTGTAATCTCGAGCGTCAGGTAATCCAAAACGCATTAAACACAGCCCCTTTGTTCCCGGAAAAATTCGCCACAACAATCATGAAGGCTCACGGATATATGGCCGTAGTATTGGGAGAAGTTGCCCACATCATAAAATGTACACCTGTCGACTGTAGCATCCGCCGGACCAAGGAATGTTACAACGAACTTCCAGTAACGTATCGGAACGAGTCCCGTTATTTATCGCCAATCTCGAAGGTTCTTCTCAAAGCAGGGACCCAAATCGAGTGCGATCCACTTCTTCCAGCATTGTACAACATCGATAATAACTGGTATCGGTTCAGCCCGCAAGGAGTCCCAGCTCAAACCCCTCAAGAACTTCACCCGACTGCACATCCATCGTGGAATTACAATCCGATCGGAGACTTAGCAGTTTCTGGAATATACACAGTAGAAGAAATTAATCAATTAAGAGATCGCATCATGTTTCCAGCTGAAAGAGCCGCTCTCCTCAACACTATCGCTCGCGGTTCTGCCGGTTATCCAGTGGCAGGAGGAACAATTGCAATACAAAATTTATTAAGTACCGAGGCAATTGAACAACTCGCGGAAGGTACAATTAACAAAATTTGGCATGGTTTGGAAAAATTCGGAATAGTAAGCTCCGGGTTCTTCGCCATAGCGTTTATCTTCAGCATCGTAAAAGCAGTGATCGACATCATCATACAGGGTTACACCCTTCATTCTCTCTACGGTTGGAGCGTCGCATTAATTGGCGCAATTTGGAATTCTATAACTTATCTTTTAATCACACGCCACTACAAGAAAAACAGCCAACGGGAAAATTCATATGAGATCCCGCGTGAAACAGAACTTTCGGAGGTCGTCTCACAGGAGCCGAAACCGTCCCCATCGAAAAGAAGACTTTCTGGCGTAGACCCTGTACTTTTGGGTCGTCTTACAGCCGGTTCTCAGCCTAAGTAAACCATCGGCTTCGAACTTCTCCGGGGAGGTGTTACGTCCTAGGGTCTCCACCATCGTGTTGGCTGGTATGTATCTGTAACATAAAGAAAATATATTTAAAATTCCCGCTTAAAAAATAAAATTTATTATTCGAAATAATAGTGACCAACATAGAAAGGCGAAAATTACTTTTAAGGAGCGCTATAGTTCAGTAAACGCTATAGTATGTAGACTAGCAAGCCCCGCGCGCACCTGACCTGCCTCACGGAGCCCGAGCGCCCGATGAGTCATCACTCAGCGCTCTCGAAATTTCAATTTTCATTAACTAACAATAATCGACTTAGAGCATTTTTAACAATTGGAACGTGTTTCTTATGAAAAGAGCTTTATTTTGATACCTCACACGGGTACCTTTTAATCATTTTTACCAAAGATCAAAAGTTAACAATTTCAAATTTCATTAACTAACAATTTTACAGTTATCTAAATTTTAACGCTACGAGCGTGTTCTAGATCAAAATCCCTTTCAAATGAATACTCGCACGACCATTTTGCAATAATTCTTCTGTGAGTTATCAATTCGCGGAAAAACCGCGAAAAACCGCGAATTACCGCGAATCGTCCAAAAACGTCGAAAATCAAGTTCCAAACGATTAGATTCAATAGCAAAGACCGTAATAAGTAACTTGGGTGCTTTTTACAACTTTTCCGAAACATAAAAATTTAACAATATTTAATTTCATTAATTAACAATTATGTGGATAAATTATCTCTGTTACTCTCAAACGATAGGGAATTCAATGCCCTTTAAAATGATTACAAACTCGACCACTTTACACAAATATTTCGCTGATATATCAATTCGCGGGTTGACCGCGAAAAACCGCGGAAAACCGCGGATCACCCAAAACACATCAAAAACTCAGGAAATCAATGGGATTTCATAGCAAGGCGACATAGGACACAGTTCAAAAGCGATTGACACATTTTTAAGCATATAAACAATAATTGTTAATAAATAAACAAATTTCGTTACAAACAAATTATCTTTATTTTCAATCAAGAAACACATATATATGTATATGGGGAACAGAAACGCTTATTTCGCTATTTCTATCGAGGTATATGAGTATATAAGGTTTATACATAAGTTAAAGTATATATAGATACGTATGGACATGTATGTACATAGACTCGCTAAAACGCTTCTTATATAATGCTTAGGCTACGAAATAAATTCACATAGGTGAATCTCTGGAACACTTATTTACAAAAACTGCAAATGCATTTCCGGTCCGAAAGCATATTTTTATACAAATAAAATAAAACCAGGAAAAAAATTCTATAAAAATAATAAACGAAAAATTGAAAAGTTCAAAAAAATTCAACAAAAATAAAAAACAATCGAAAAAATTCTGTAAAGAAAAATAAAAAAATTTCAAAAAAATTCATAAATATTGAAGACATTGAAAAATGTACTATCCAAGTTACATGTAGTATAAAAATGTATGATATCAATTGGAGGCCAAGTTTTTATTGATAATTTGGAATATTTATCGAACAAATTGGAAACTTTAATGAAATTCATGATAATTATTTTCACGAAAAAACTTAATGAAAAAAAAGTCATAACGGAAGTTACGTGCAGTACTAAAATGTATTATATCAATTCGAGGTCAAGTATTTATCAGTTATTCGAAATATAATCTCCGGCGACAAATGAGCCTTGAGAATCCGTGTCGCGCTCACAACGTTTCATCAAAATTACTAAAAAATTAATGGAAATAAAATCATTAAAAATTCACATGAAAGTCATTCGTTACTTCAACCAGGTACACACTTTAAAGAATCGATTCCCCTCCGACTTTCAGGATCCCCTGGTATTATTCACAACATTCAACTTCGATTGGATCGGTACAAATTATGTTCAAATACGTCTTAAACGTACTTGTCCGGCCCATCACTTTTTATTCAAATTGCTCATTCGAAAACAAATCAAAAACGAAGTTAATGCATGTGTTAATATTAAGGAATAGTAATTCCCGAGAAAATAATTTTCCTTCGAATCGCTCTTGTCAAAATGAAACGAAAATGAAAGATGAAGTTGATTAATCTATTTATATTATATGGAGTCATAATTCACAACAAAATCATTTTTCTCCAAATTCCAGGAATCCACGTGTCGTACTCGACTAGTGATATTTATCAAAATGGGTACGTGAGTATAGACAAAAAACATTGCATGGCTGAGTAGGTTCGAAAATTTCTAGTAATGCGCCTGATTATTTCTCATTTTCATTGGTTCACTGAAGAAAATGAGAATAAGTGGATATTGCTATACCAACTTGCGAACAATCAAGTTCAAATTAATTGGAGATCTTATTTTTATTTCTATCCATTTTATTATATTTGTCATTATAGAACAGCCCTGATTTGTTTTCGAATGAGCAATTTGAATAAAAAGTGATGGGCCGGACAAGTACGTTTAAGACGTATTTGAACATAATTTGTACCGATCCAATCGAAGTTGAATGTTGTGAATAATACCAGGGGATCCTGAAAGTCGGAGGGGAATCGATTCTTTAAAGTGTGTACCTGGTTGAAGTAACGAATGACTTTCATGTGAATTTTTAATGATTTTATTTCCATTAATTTTTTAGTAATTTTGATGAAACGTTGTGAGCGCGACACGGATTCTCAAGGCTCATTTGTCGCCGGAGATTATATTTCGAATAACTGATAAATACTTGACCTCGAATTGATATAATACATTTTAGTACTGCACGTAACTTCCGTTATGACTTTTTTTTCATTAAGTTTTTTCGTGAAAATAATTATCATGAATTTCATTAAAGTTTCCAATTTGTTCGATAAATATTCCAAATTATCAATAAAAACTTGGCCTCCAATTGATATCATACATTTTTATACTACATGTAACTTGGATAGTACATTTTTCAATGTCTTCAATATTTATGAATTTTTTTGAAATTTTTTTATTTTTCTTTACAGAATTTTTTCGATTGTTTTTTATTTTTGTTGAATTTTTTTGAACTTTTCAATTTTTCGTTTATTATTTTTATAGAATTTTTTTCCTGGTTCTAAATCTTTTTTCTATGTCATCCAGAAACAAGAGACCATCAATGTACTTGTCCCAACCTTTTTTCCCCTAGGGGAAGTTTATGGTTTGATATCTTGCCTTTTTTCTCCAAAGTTCCTCATTTATGTTATGACGGTTATAGGATTTTAGTATAAATTTCTATGAATTATTTGCTTAGTACATTTTTATAGATTCCATTCTCATACGAACATTTTTTATGGGATAATCTTTTTTATGAAATTATCAGCAAATAAGGGACCATCAATGTACTTTTCCCAATCTTATTTTCCCTAGGTATGATGTTCGGCTTATAAAGTTGGTTTCCTCTATAAAAAACCAATTTTTCGTAAAAATTGTAGTGAAAATATTTCGTCACAAGTCTGCCCTTGAACTGTAACGCTTTTTCCCAGGTAAGCGACAAATTATCCCAATTCCTTTGCTATTGGGCGCCAGTCGAGGTATTCTCCTCAACAAATTTTTTATAGATCTTAAACAAAGGAAATAGGCTCGAGAGTTGACCGGACTAGCTTTAGATATTCTCGGTAGAGAGGCGTGAGCCTTCTAGAGGAAAATAATTACGGGAATGCAGAGCTGGGATTACAAATACAATTTATTAGAAAACAAAATAAGAAACAAAGATAATATTATAAATTTCCCAAATTTTTCGGTTGATAATTCCGTCATATAATATTTGATTAACAACTGTCACTTCTGTTGAACATCTGTTCTCGGATATAATAAACGATACAATTTACGATACGAAAGTAAGGCGTAGCCTACGAAATTACGATACACTGGTTCTCGGTGACAGAATACGAAATTACGATAATTCTTAACCTAGGACTCTGATCCGGATGTAAATCTTTAATTTAATGAATTCCTCTCGGCAATTCTATTTATTCCGCAACGATAAGAAATTTACTATTGATGACCAAATAAATCAAAAAGGACGTTAGAATTCAATTCACTCGTGCGACAAAGTAACCATTCGATATCGTTCAATTTTCCGATGTTTCACCGATTTTAATTTGCGCGCAAAATAATACCAAAACGAGACAAAATTATGAACGAGGCAACGGCTCACCGCAATGGTTTCAGAAATGGTAACTCCGGCAATTATCTTCGGAATTACGATTCGATTTCGGGGCGTTGGCTTCTCGGAGGCAAAAGATGAGGCTCAAGAGAATGCGTCCTTCCTCGTTGTGGTCCGGATTTCGAGTAACGAGATCGATTCGAACTTTCTATAACGCGGTAGTATGGGACCTAACCCCCCACCCTTAGCCTCCTCGTTTGATCGAGTTGTTAACGGGTTCTTCGAGAATCTTCGCGAATAATTTCGCCCTCATTATTTCAAATTGTCGACGTTCGAGAATTCGTTGTTGACAATATCGACGTTGGATCTCGGTGCTGGTAGACGCACCGCGAGTTCGACGGTTCGGGGTGAGGGCTTTGAGTTAGCGTCCCACCGCTCGATGTTTTGAATCTCGTACTCGATGACCAACGAGATCTACGATGAAATGACGGACGATCTTCTATATTTGAACTGCCCAATTTCTCTGCTCTCGCTTCTTCCTTGATTTTTCGAAACTCGTCGCTCGCCCATAAAATGTTTAAATGTGAAACAAAAAAAAAGAATATAAAATAAAATTCATAATTTTGGTTTCTTTATCGCTTGAGACTTTTGAGGAGTATTCGTTCGAGAGGAATTCTGACAACGTCGAAAAACGCCTTCCCCTGAGCCATGTTTGAGGAATTATACATTTTTAAGTGACGAGCAGAATTGCCACGTCACAGAACTTTAGCGATTTTTTTCCTTATACTCTAATATGTTATGCCTATTAGGAACTCAACAGCATGAAGGAATCCGGGATGAGGCCCGTGAAATGAATTTCGGTTTATAATGTTGGTTTCCACGTAAAAGACCAATTTGTCTTCAAAATTGTACTGAAAATATTTCGGCACTGGTTTGGTCTTGGACTTTGGTGATTCTTCTCCTTGTCTTCTAATATGTTTTGTCTATTGGGAATCCAAGAGCATGAAAAAATGCGTGTTGTGGGCCATAATATGATTTTCGGCTTATAATGTTGGTTTCCACGAAATAAGATCTATTTTTCGTTAAAATTGTACTGGAAATATTTCGTCACAGGTCTGTCTTTAGACTTTGGCGATTTTTTTCCTTGTAGTCTAATATGTTTCATCTATTAAGAACCCAAGAGCATGGAGAAAAGTGTGTTGCGGTCCGAGATATGATTTTCGGCCTATAACGTTGGTTTCCACGAATAACAACAAATTTCTCGTCAACATTGTACAGAAAAAATTCCGTCACAGGTCTGTCCATGGAGTTGGGCTATTTTTTTTCTTCTACTCTAATTTGCTATGCTTATTGGGAACCCAAGAGAATGGTAGAAAGCGGGTTGGGGGCCGAGATATGATTTTCGGCTTATAACGTTGGTTTCCACGAAAAACAACAAATTTCTCGTCAACATTGTACTGGAAATATTTCGGCATTGGTTTGTTCTTCCACGTTGGTGATTTTCCCCCTTATCTTCTAATATGTTTTGTGTAAAAGGAACCCAAGAGAGTGAAGAAATGCGTCTCGTGGGCTGTAATATGATTTTCGGCTTATAACGTTGGTTTCCGCGACAAAAGATCAATTTTTCGTCAAAATTGTACTGAAAATATTTTGTCACCTGTCTGTCCTTGGCCTTTGGCGATTTTTTCCAAGTCTTCATACCAAGAAAGAACTGATGTAAAGATTTCCTTAATAGAACAGATTTTATTTATCCCTTTTCTTCAAAATTCAAATGAAAAATAGATCAAATTCAAGACACGAAAAATCCAACAGATTTGCCCACTTTAAATGTCGCTTTTGCATTCTGAATCTAGAGATTTCATTTCATCCAAAACGTGCCCTCAATGAAATATATTTCCAAAGTTTGCAAGTGGCCGCTGAGGTCCAATTATCCGCAGTTTGATAGTTGCTGAAAAAAAGTACCCGAAAACTTCTAACATTTATTATGCCAGAACTCAAAGCAGCAAAAAAAACTAAGCGAACTTAATTCAACAAAGCAACAGAATTCAAAGACGTTTAAGGTACCTGCATTGGTTTTGGAGGAAAACCTATTCAGGACAATTCAGAAATTAATTTAGAAATTCGAAAACTCACAATGGAGTAGAAAAAGGAAAATTGAAGTATCTAGACAAGCGGAAGACTTTTGTGATGAATTTTCTAGATTACATGATACGGTTGGAGTAAATGATTTGAATGATTGGCACACACGCTGCAACACAGAAATATCAAAGTTTGGAAGTATTCGCTGTATATCAGTCATACAAACTTCAATACTATTTGAAAAGGAACACTTAAAAACTTGCCGAACCAAGTTTCATTACATATTACCATAATCAAAGATAACGGGTGATCCGTTGCATATATATTTATCCACAGAAATTTCAGAGTTCGCAGGTATCTGCTGCGGTTCAATGTATCTGCGCAATGAGCTTCGAAGACAGCAATTTCAAATCTATCCATAAATGAGCAACTGAAGACTTTTATAATCAATTTTTTACTTCATATAGATGTTACAGTTAGAGTCAAAATGTAAAATGAATGGCACAGTATTTAAATTGTATAGTTTACAGATTTTTGCAGTATTTTAATGATCCGAATCTACAGCATTATAATGAAAAGTTATCAAAAGTCATGATGTTACATTAAAATGACATAGCGCACATTGCATTCAGCAATTCTGTAAGTTTCTGGGGATGTTGGTAGGCATCATATTTGATCGCATCCAAAACTGAGCAACAGTAGACTTATCGGAATGAATTTTTTTTATAATAATTCCATATTTGTAGTTTGCAAAGTGGAAATACTCAACATACATGTCATTCTATAAGTTTTGTTATCAAAATTTGTGTTTGCATACCGCATTCCTAAGATACGACTTTTCATATCATTAGCAAAAAAAGCAACCAAAGGCTTTCTGGAAAAGTATCCAAATTTATCACTCGACAGACCTAATGGGAAAAGAATAACTACACACTATACCAAGACCAGATTTTTTTTTTTAAATCTGATTTACAAAATGTGCAATTCAAGATCATGGTTAGAAACCTCTCGAATCATGTTACCACAATCATCATGAAGGAGTAGAAAATCATAGAACACATATTAGGGAACGAATTAATAATAAGAATCGATCCACTGCAAACTGAGCGGGTGAAAACAAGGATCGGAGAGGGCAGAGCCAAACTGAATATCAAGCAAAATATAGGGATGTTTAAAAATAATGACGACACAAGAAATAAATTAGAAAACATTTATTCAATTAAAGTTTCTAATATCATTCTAACAGTTGCGTGTATTTTTGTTCTATTTATTCGTATATATAACCTATGTACACATGATATATAACCACGCCACTGACAATATATTCGCACTGGACAATATTTCTCGTACTCTGGTTTAATTGAAAGATTATTTCAGTTAACACTTCTTTCCAACCGAACGAAGTAATGAAATCTTGAAAAGTTTCGTTGACATACATGCATCGCGCATTTTTTATATTCTTTTTCACACACACATCACAGACTACATTTACGCGGCCGCTTTGATACCGGTTTAATATATCACAAATAACAAAATAAATAGTAATATGCACTTCTTTAGATGATGAAAATTATTTTTTTACTGATCCCGCACGCACTTCGTAATGTCGAAACTCTGTTCATACGATCAAAAACTGACACATGGTTTGTACATATATATATGTATATCGGTCGAATTTATGACTGCTGTTACCAGCTGTGCTGCGCCGTGTGCTACGTTCTGAAGTTGACGTCAGATTTCCAATCATCAACAACTAATTTCAACAACCAATCACAACGTCTAAAAATGGATGTCGTCAGATCCAACGAATCAGAAACTCGAGAGCATCAAAGTGCCTTTGATGGTGTTTATAAATACAGACGCATAAATTCTTGAATGTGTTGGTAACTTTTGCATAATCTTGAGCCCGTGCAAAGTTTTTTCTCAGCAATTACAACACCGATCATGCTGATTTAGGGCGGAATCGAAAGAAAATTATTCAATTGGTTTAAACTTCAATTTTCAAGTTGCTAAATGGCTCCTGAGCTTCGTAATTCAATAAAATCACATGCCAATTTTACCCCCACCACCGCGAATCGTTTTATTCAGAGAAAGTATAGACTCGCCGAGAGCCTCGGGCCAGCAGACGACAGGGCTGTCAATGTACTTGTCCCGAGACTCTACCGAGTCTCTTGATAATAATTCACCCACTCGCAGAGGATAAATCTCGTATTGATTATTGTCATCAGAAAATCCGCGAAGTGAAACCCGATATCTTCATCCGGCGTAGCGCGACAGTACAGCCTATCAAAAGAATTAATTACGCGAATTCACGCACAAACAAAACTAAATAATTCTTCTTTCCAAACTTACCAAAATTCATACGTCGACACTCGTCAACCCTGACCCTTCACTCGAGTCCTTTTTATGACCCTTTCTTTCCAATTTTTTCGAGGGTTTTTCCCAGCGAAAAGAAAGGACTCTAGAAAAACTTCTCAAGAGTCTCTTAGGCGAAGTCACGCACGTGCCAGATGTGACAGTCCTCGTCAAAACGCTGTACAAAACTTCCTGGAAAACGCACAGAAAAATAAATTGTTAAATGTTAAACAATAAAAGAAAGTATGTAGAAAACGTACACTTACCGATGAAACTTCGCTGCGCTCCGTCCAAATCGTTGTAAACACCCGTAGAGATCCTGCGAGCAAAATAATATTTATAAAATAACGAAATAATTAATTAAATAAGCAATAATTGTACTTACCAAACTCGAAATGTTATCACCGTCGAATCCAGAAGAACCTGAAAATAGAAAATGGCAATCAATCAATAAAATAAACATCGATTCGTAATCAATTAATAAACAACCAATTAATTGTTATAAGAAGAAATTAAATATACTTACACACCCGTTGTATCCAGAGAAAACCTAGAAACAATCATGAGATAACAATCTTACAATGAATAGTAAATAAGAATGTGAAATCAATAATTATTTAACTGAAGTTGATTAATTATTGATAAATAAAATATAACGAAATGTACTTACCTTAAAATTAAGCTGAAAATAAATGTAAAATTAATGATTAATTAAACTGGTTTTAAATAATCAATAATTACGAGTTAAACGAATTTATAAAGTATATAGAAACAGTATATAAGAGTCACGGATACTCACTTTATTTGTGTGCGCCAACCAACACCGAGACGCCCGGCCTCACCGATACTCCAACGGGACGCTGCTATTTAAGAGCGCAGGCGCGCCGCACTCACCAGTTCTCGAATCTCTCCACAGCTAGCCAGTCGAACTCCGGCCGAGAGCGAGCACGGATACTCCCGCGGAGCAGCTGAAAATCGAATAGTTTTTAATAAGTTTTTAAAGTTCTCGAATCTCTCCACAGCTAGCCAGTCGAACTCCGGCCGAGAGCGAGCACGGATACTCCCGCGGAGCAGCTGAAAATCGAATAGTTTTAATAAGTTTTTAAAGTTCTCGAATCTCTCCACAGCTAGCCAGTCGAACTCCGGCCGAGAGCGAGCACGGATACTCCCGCGGAGCAGCTGAAAATCGAATAGTTTTAATAAGTTTTAAAGTTCTCGAATCTCTCCACAGCTAGCCAGTCGAACTCCGGCCGAGAGCGAGCACGGATACTCCCGCAGAGCAGCTGAAAATCGAAAAGTTTTTAATAAGTTTTTAAAGTTCTTTTTCGTACAAGTTAATCGTACAAGTTTATTTTAATTTTGTAACATCGCAACTTAAAAGTTTGTAACAATACATAAGTGTAAAAAGGGTGAAAAGTGTTTAAAATAATTATTCAAATCATCCTTAAACCCTCGTTGTGTAATTTCCACCGAATCTCGCGATTAATTAACAATTTATTCCCGTTGAGTAATTTCCACCGAATCTCGCGATTAATTAGCAATTTATTTCCGCTGTTCAATTTCCACCGAATCTCGCGATTAATTAACAATTTATTTCCGTTGAGTAATTTCCACCGAAACTCGCGATAATTCGAAATCATTTCTTTCATTCGAGTATTTTTCACCGAAACTCGCGAATTATTATCATCAATTTTCTTCGAGTGATTTTTCCATTCTTTTCCTCGAGAATTAATATTTCTTAATTCGATAAAATCGAGTCTAATTATTTTTCCCGAATTATAAATTTTCACGAGTTATTTTCATCAAGATTAACTAGAGTCTCAATTTCATGTTTTACAAAAACTCGTGTTCATTACTGAACGAATTTATTAATTTCATTCTCTCTTTTATCTAACACCGTAAATTCTTTAAAACGTGGCATTATTTAATTTCATTTTCGTGCCTTAATTCAGCGATAAACCTGCGGATTCATTTCTTTTATAATCTGGCATACTTCTTTCATTCAATCTCGCAGTTGAATAATTAATTCAAGTTTTTCCATACGATTCTTTTTGTGCTAGACTCAGGCACGTTAGATCGTATTTTAATTCTTTTATTTGTATCGTTCTGTGCTGGAGAATTTGGCACGCCGATACATATTTCTATCTCTCTCTCTCTCTCTCGCATTGTTCTGTGCTGGAGAATTTGGCACGCCAACGAGATTTCTATCTCTCTCTCTCTTTCTCATTGTTATGTGCTGGAGAATTTGGCACGTCAACGAGATTTCTTTCTTTTTTCTATCCTTTGAACAAACTTGAATTAATTATCGAAATATAAATTTAATTATGAAATTCTCTTATTATGCCTAGACGTCGAGGAGGCGTTAAATTTCAAATCCGCCGGGCTATCGCACGTGCCTGTAATAGACCCGCTCTAAACCGTGGTAATAATAAATCGTGGGTGAAAACGTTGTGCAAAGCCACTCAACACTCACAGCTATCTGAAAACTCCGGTGTCGAATATCCGAACGATATTATTTATAATTTGGTGTTAAAATCGGGTCCGAGTAAAATTCGCGTCGTTTCCGACGTTATCGTTCGGAAGAGCATCTTCATTATCGACGCTAATTCGCCATACTCATTGGGACGTTTGGTCGGTTCATCGATCTTCACTCAACGAGAAGAATACCATCCCGATTGTGGAAACATCTCGGAGGCATCGACCGTTTCCCGACCATCAACACCAATCGACATCGAAGTAATAACAATCGATTAACTCATCCGTCGAAGAATAACTAAACGGTAAGTGAGTTTTATTTTATTTTTATTCTGAAAAGGTCATCCGGTAAATATTTCACGAGCATAGGTTTCGGTCCTGAGGGGGAAAATCTCACCTTCTCAAATACGAGATCTAAAATAAGTCTACGCGTCGTACCCAGTGTATCATTTTCCTGGACAAATAAATTCTTCCGGTTGCCGACCATCGAGCATACTGCTGACGGTAATCCAGTCTGTATCAATCCAATCGGTCAAGTGGAGTTCCACATTTCCAGCAGTCGGTAAACTAACCAACCGCGACCAGGGTAAATCCCTGTCGTACCAAGCGGGCTGCTCTAAAAAGTTTCTCTCTTACCGTCCGTAGCCGTGAATCGTATTGTCAGTATTTCGTTAAATAATTTGTCTCTCTCTAAAAATCCGGGCATTAAACCACACGACGTAACACGCACATAGGAAAGCGATTCAGAACGAAATGTCAGTGAATCTGGTTAATTTGTTTCGATTCACACAAAAGTGTATAGGTGATCTCCAATTTTCACGTTTATGATGGTTCGGAAAGGACATCACTCGATTGTAGGTTATGATCTCGATTCGCACATCGGAAAGCGATTCAGAACGAAATGTCAGTGAATCTGGTTAATTTGTGTCGATTCACACAAAAGTGTATCGGTGATGTCCTATTTACACGTTTATGAACGTTCGGAATCGACATCACTCGATTGTAAGTTGTGATCTCGAATCGCACGTCGGAAATCTGTTCTGTTCGAAATGTCAGTGAATGTTGTTAATTTCTATCGATTCATACAAAAGTGTATCGGTGATCACCAATTTTCATGTTTATGCACGTTCGGATACGACATAACTCGATTGTAAGTAATGATCTCGAATCGCACGTCGGAAAGCTGCACTTTTCGAAATGTCAGTGAATGTTGTTAAATTGTATCGATTCACACAAAAGTGTATCGGTGAACTCCAATTTACACGTTTATGATGGTTCGGAAACGACATCACTCGATTGTAAGTTATTATCTCGATTCGCACATCGGAAAGCGATTCAGAACGAAATGTGTCAGTGAATCTGGTTAATTTGTGTCGATTCACACAAAAGTGTATCGGTGATCTCCAATTTTCACGTTTATGAACGTTCGTAAACGACATCACTCGTTTGTAAGTTATGATCTCGAATCGCACGTCGGAAAGCTGTTCTGTTCGAAATGTCAGTGAATGTTGTTAAATTGTATCGATTCACACAAAAGTGCATCGGTGATCACCAATTTTCACGTTTTCGAACGTTCGGAAACGACATGACCCGATTGTAAGTTATGATCTCCGATCGCACGTCGGAAGGCTGTTCTGTTCGAAATGTCTGTGAATGTTGTTAAATTGTATCGATTCACACAAAAGTGCATCGGTTATCTCCAATTTTCACGTCTCTGAACGTTAGGAAACGACATCACACGATTGTAAGGTGTGATCGCGATTCGCACATAGGAAAGCGATTCAGAACGAAATGTCAGTGAATCTGGTTAATTTGTGTCGATTCACACAAAAGTGTATCGGTGATCTCTAATTTTCACGTTTATGAACGTTCGGAATCGACATCACTCGATGGTAATGTATGCTCTCGATTCGCACATCGGAAAGCGATTCAGAACGAAATGTCAGTGAAACTTGTTAATTTGTGTCGATTCACACAAAAGTGTATCTGTGATCACCAATTTTCATGTTTGTGAACGTTCGGAAACGACATCACTCGATTGTAAGGTATGATCTCGAATCGCACGTCGGAAAGCGATGCTAGTCGAAATGTCAGTGAATCTTGTCGATTTGTTACGCATCTCGCCAAAGTCTATCGGTGATCACCAATTTTCATGTTTATGAACGTTCGGATACGACATAACTCGATTGTAAGTAATGATCTCGAATCGCACGTCGGAAAGCTGCTTCTTTCGAAATGTCAGTGAATGTTGTTAAATTGTATCGATTCACACAAAAGTGTATCGGTGATCTCCAATTTACACGTTTATGATGGTTCGGAAACGACATCACTCGATTATAAGTTATGATCTCGATTCGCACATCGGAAAGCGATTCAGAACGAAATGTCAGTGAATCTGGTTAATTTGTGTCGATTCACACAAAAGTGTATCGGTAATCTCCAATTTTCACGTTTATGAACGTTCGGAAACGACATCACTCGTTTGTAAGTTATGATCTCGAATCGCACGTCGGAAAGCTGTTCTGTTCGAATTGTCAGTGAAACTTGATAATTTGTAACGATTCTCACAAAAGTTTATTTGTGATCACCAATTTTCATATTTGTGAACGTTCAGAAACGACATCGTTCGAATGTCAGTTCCGGTCTCGAATCGCATTTCGGATTGCGATTCTGATAGAAATGTCGGAAAAAATTGTTGATTCGTAACGATTAACACACAAGATTATCGCTGATTACTTACTTTCATGTTTATGAAAGATTGGAAACGTTCACCGATAAACGTCACATATCAACAATTTTACAGACATTTAGTATCGCCATCCGAAGGGCCATTTGAGATCTGAACTGACAATCGAGCGATGAAAACGTTCCCGAACTTTCATAAACATGAAGATTGGTGATCACCAATAAAATTTTTGTTCAATTCATGACAAATTAACAATATCCAATGACATTTCGATTCGAGATCATAAATTACAATCGAGTGATATCATTTCCGAACGTTCATAAACATGAAAATTGGTGATCACCGATACACTTTTGTGTGAATTGATAAAAATTAACAAGATTCACTGACATTTCGAACAGAACAGCTTTCCCACGTGCGATCCGAGATCATAACTTACAATCGAGTGATGTCATTTCCGAACGTTCATAAACGTGAAAATTGGTGATCACCGATACACTTTTGTGTGAATCGAAACAATTTAACAACATTCACTGACATTTCGAACAGAACAGCTTTCCGACGTGTGATTGGAGATCATAACTTACAATCGAGTGATGTCGTTTCCGAACGTTCATAAACATGGAGAACGGTGATCACCGATAGATTTTTGTGTGAATCGACTCAAATTAACCAGATTCACTGACATTTCGTTCTGAATCGCTTTCCGATGTGCTAATCGCGATCACAGCTTACAATCGAGTGGTGTAGTTTCCGAACGTTCATAAACGTGAAAATTGAAGATCACAGATACACTTTTGAG
This sequence comes from Venturia canescens, assembly GCF_019457755.1. Taxonomy (NCBI): domain Eukaryota; kingdom Metazoa; phylum Arthropoda; class Insecta; order Hymenoptera; family Ichneumonidae; genus Venturia; species Venturia canescens. Next base: position 24,031,926 of record NC_057425.1, read on the forward strand.
TGAGTCGATACAATTTAACAACATTCACTGACATTTCGAACAGAACAGCTTTCCGACGTGCGATCCGAGATCATAACTTAAAATCGGGTGATGTCGTTTCCGAACGTTCATAAACGTGAAAATTGGTGATCACCGATACACTTTTGTGTGAATCGACTCAAATTAACCAGATTCACCGACATTTCGTTCTGAATCGCTTTCCGATGTGCGAATCGCGATCACAGCTTACAATCGAGTGATGTCGTTTCCGAACCATCATAAACGTGAAAATTGGTGATCACCGATACACTTTTGTATGAATCGATAGAAATTAACAAGATTCACTGACATTTCGAACAGAACAGCTTTCCGACGTACGATCCGAGATCATAACTTACAATCGAGTGATGTCATTTCCGAACGTTCATAAACGTGAAAATTGGTGATCACCGATACACTTTTGTGTGAATCGACTCAAATTAACCAGATTCACTGACATTCCGTTCTGAATCGCTTTCCGATGTGCGAATCGCGATCACAGCTTACAATCGAGTGATGTCGTTTCCGAACCATCATAAACGTGAAAATTGGTGATCACCGATACACTTTTGTATGAATCGATAGAAATGAACAAGAATCACTGACATTTCGAACTGAACAGCTTTCCGACGTGCGATTCGAGATCATACCTTACATTCGAGTGATGTCGTTTCCGAACGTTCATAAACGTGAAAATTGAAGATCACCGATATACTTTTGTGTGAATCGACACAAATTAACCAGATTCACTGACATTTCGTTCTGAATCGCTTTCCGATGTGCGAATCGCGGTCTCACCTTACAATCGAGTGATGTCGTTTCCGAACCATCATAAACGTGAAAATTAGTGATCACCGATACACTTTTGTGTGAATTGATAAAAATTAACAAGATTCACTGACATTTCGAACAGAACAGCTTTCCCACGTGCGATCCGAGATCATAACTTACAATCGAGTGATGTCATTTCCGAACGTTCATAAACGTGAAAATTGGTGATCACCGATACACTTTTGTGTGAATCGAAACAATTTAACAACATTCACTGACATTTCGAACAGAACAGCTTTCCGACGTGTGATCGGAGATCATAACTTACAATCGAGTGATGTCGTTTCCGAACGTTCATAAACATGAAGAACGGTGATCACCGATAGATTTTTGTGAGAATCGCAACAAATCAAGAAGATTCACTGACATTTCGAACAAAATTAGATTCCGCCGTGCGATTCGAGATCATAACTTACAATCGAGTGGTGTAGTTTCCGAACGTTCATAAACGTGAAAATTGAAGATCACAGATACACTTTTGAGTGAGTCGATACAATTTAACAACATTCACTGACATTTCGAACAGAACAGCTTTCCGACGTGCGATCCGAGATCATAACTTACAATCGGGTGATGTCGTTTCCGAACGTTCATAAACGTGAAAATTGGTGATCACCGATACACTTTTGTGTGAATCGACTCAAATTAACCAGATTCACTGACATTTCGTTCTGAATCGCTTTCCGATGTGCTAATCGCGATCACAGCTTACAATCGAGTGATGTCGTTTCCGAACCATCATAAACGTGAAAATTAGTGATCACCGATACACTTTTGTATGAATCGATAGAAATTAACAAGATTCACTGACATTTCGAACAGAACAGCTTTCCGACGTGCGATCCGAGATCATAACTTACAATCGAGTGATGTCATTTCCGAACGATCATAAACGTGAAAATTGGAGATCACCGATACACTTTTGTGTGATTCGACTCAAATTAACCAGATTCACTGACATTTCGTTCTGAATCGCTTTCCGATTTGTGAATCGCGATCACAGTTTACAATCGAGTGATGTCGTTTCCGAACGTTCATAAACGTGAAAATTTGTGATCACCGATCCACTTTTGTGTGAATCGATACAATTTAACAACATTCACTGACATTTCGAACAGCACAGCTTTCCGACGTGCGATCCGAGATCATAACTTACAATCGAGTGATGTAGTTTCCGAACGTTCATAAACATGAAAATTGGAGATAACCGATACACTTTTGTGTGAATCGACACAAATGAACCAGATTCACTGATATTTCGTTCTGAACCGCTTTCCGATGTACGTGTTACGTCGTGTGGTTTAATGCCCGGATTTTTAGAGAGAGACAAATTATCTAACGAAATACTGACAATACGATTCACGGCTACGGACGGTAAGAGAGAAACTTTTTAGAGCAGCCCGCTTGGTACGACAGGGATTTACCCTGGTCGCGGTTGGTTAGTTTACCGACTGCTGGAAATGTGGAACTCTACTTGACCGATTGGATTGATACAGACTGGATTACCGTCAGCAGTATGCTCGATGGTCGGCAACCGGAAGAATTTATTTGTCCAGGAAAATGATACACGGGGTACGACGCGTAGACTTATTTTAGATCTCGTATTTGAGAAGGTGAGATTTTCCCCCTCAGGACCGAAACCTATGCTCGTAAAATATTTACCGGATGACCTTTACAGACTAAAAATAAAATAAAACTCACTTACCCTTTAGTTATTCTTCGACGGATGAGTTAATCGATTGTTATTACTTCGATGTCGATTGGTGTTGATGGTCGGGAAACGGTCGATGCCTCAGAGATGTTTCCACAATCGGGATGGTATTGTTACGTCGTGTGGTTTAACGCCCGGATTTTTAGAGAGAGACAAATTATCTAACGAAATACTGACAATACGATTCACGGCTACGGACGGTAAGAGAGAAACTTTTTAGAGCAGACCGCTTGGTACGACAGGGATTTACCCTGGTCACGGTTGGTTAGTTTACCGACTGCTGGAAATGTGGAACTCTACTTGACCGATTGGACTGATACAGACTGGATTACCGTCAGCAGTATGCTCGATGGTCGGCAACCGGAAGAATTTATTTGTCCAGGAAAATGATACACGGGGTACGACGCGTAGACTTATTTTAGATCTCGTATTTGAGAAGGTGAGATTTTCCCCCTCAGGACCGAAACCTATGCTCGTGAAATATTTACCGGATGACCTTTTCAGAATAAAAATAAAATAAAACTCACTTACCGTTTAGTTATTCTTCGACGGATGAGTTAATCGATTGTTATTACTTCGATGTCGATTGGTGTTGATGGTCGGGAAACGGTCGATGCCTCAGAGATATTTCCACAATCGGGATGGTATTCTTCTCGTTGAGTGAAGATCGATGAACCGACCAAACGTCCCAATGAGTATGGCGAATTAGCGTCGATAATGAAGATGCTCTTCCGAACGATAACGTCGGAAACGACGCGAATTTTACTCGGACCCGATTTTAACACCAAATTATAAATAATATCGTTCGGATATTCGACACCGGAGTTTTCAGATAGCTGTGAGTGTTGAGTGGCTTTGCACAACGTTTTCACCCACGATTTATTATTACCACGGTTTAGAGCGGGTCTATTACAGGCACGTGCGATGGCCCGGCGTATTTGAAATTTAACGCCTCCTCGACGTCTAGGCATAATAAGAGAATTTCATAATTAAATTTATATTTCGATAATTAATTCAAGTTTGTTTAAAGGATAGAAAAGAGAAAGAAATCTCGTTGACGTGCCAAATTCTCCAGCACAGAACAATGAGAAAGAGAGAGAGAGATAGAAATCTCGTTGGCGTGCCAAATTCTCCAGCACAGAACAATGAGAGAGAGAGAGAGAGAGAGAGATAGAAATAGGTATCGGCGTGCCAAATTCTCCAGCACAGAACGATACAAATAAAAGAATTAAAATACGATCTAACGTGCCTGAGTCTAGCACAAAAAGAATCGTATGGAAAAACTTGAATTAATTATTCAACTGCGAGATTAAATGAAAGAAGTATGCCAGATTATAAAAGAAATGAATCCGCAGGTTTATCGCTGAATTAAGGCACGAAAATGAAATTAAATAATGCCACGTTTTAAAGAATTTACGGTGTTAGATAAAAGAGAGAATGAAATTAGTAAATTCGTTCAGTAATGAACACGAGTTTTTGTAAAACATGAAATTGAGACTCTAGTTAATCTTGATGAAAATAACTCGTGAAAATTTATAATTCGAGAAAAATAATTAGACTCGATTTTATCGAATTAAGAAATATTAATTCTCGAGGAAAAGAATGGAAAAATCACTCGAAGAAAATTGATGATAATAATTCGCGAGTTTCGGTGAAAAATACTCGAACGAAAGAAATGATTTCGAATTATCGCGAGTTTCGGTGGAAATTACTCAACGGAAATAAATTGTTAATTAATCGCGAGATTCGGTGGAAATTACTCAACGGAAATAAATTGTTAATTAATCGCGAGATTCGGTGGAAATTACTCAACGAGGGTTTAAGGATGATTTGAATAATTATTTTAAACACTTTTCACCCTTTTTACACTTATGTATTGTTACAAACTTTTAAGTTGCGATGTTACAAAATTAAAATAAACTTGTACGATTAACTTGTACGAAAAAAGAACTTTAAAAACTTATTAAAAACTTTTCGATTTTCAGCTGCTCTGCGGGAGTATCCGTGCTCGCTCTCGGCCGGAGTTCGACTGGCTAGCTGTGGAGAGATTCGAGAACTTTAAAAACTTATTAAAAACTGTTCGATTTTCAGCTGCTCCGCGGGAGTATCCTTGCTCGCTCTCGGCCGGAGTTCGACTGGCTAGCTGTGGAGAGATTCGAGAACTGGTGAGTGCGGCGCGCCTGCGCTCTTAAATAGCAGCGTCCCGTTGGAGTATCGGTGAGGCCGGGCGTCTCGGTGTTGGTTGGCGCACACAAATAAAGTGAGTATCCGTGACTCTTATGTACTGTTTCTATATACTTTATAAATTCGTTTAACTCGTAATTATTGATTATTTAAAACCAGTTTAATTAATCATTAATTTTACATTTATTTTCAGCTTAATTTTAAGGTAAGTACATTTTCGTTATATTTTTATTTATCAATAATTAATTAACTTCAGTTAAATAATTATTGATTTTACATTCTTATTTACTATTCATTGTAAGATTATTATCTCATTATTGTTTCTAGGTTTTCTCTGGATACAACGGGTGTGTAAGTATATTTAATTTCTTCTTATAACAATTAATTGGTTGTTTATTAATTGATTACGAATCGATGTTTATTTTATTGATTGATTGCCATTTTCCATTTTCAGGTTCTTCTGGATTCGACGGTGATAACATTTCGAGTTTGGTAAGTACAATTATTGCTTATTTAATTAATTATTTCGTTATTTTATAAATATTATTTTGCTCGCAGGATCTCTACGGGTGTTTACAACGATTTGGACGGAGCGCAGCGAAGTTTCATCGGTAAGTGTACGTTTTCTACATACTTTCTTTTATTGTTTAACATTTAACAATTTATTTTTCTGTGCGTTTTCCAGGAAGTTTTGTACAGCGTTTTGACGAGGACTGTCACATCTGGCACGTGCGTGACTTCGCCTAAGAGACTCTTGAGAAGTTTTTCTAGAGTCCTTTCTTTTCGCTGGGAAAAACCCTCGAAAAAATTGGAAAGAAAGGGTCATAAAAAAGGACTCGAGTGAAGGGTCAGGGTTGACGAGTGTCGACGTATGAATTTTGGTAAGTTTGGAAAGAAGAATTATTTAGTTTTGTTTGTGCGTGAATTCGCGTAATTAATTCTTTTGATAGGCTGTACTGTCGCGCTACGCCGGATGAAGATATCGGGTTTCACCTCGCGGATTTTCTGATGACAATAATCAATACGAGATTTATCCTCTGCGAGTGGGTGAATTATTATTATTTTATTTGTATAAAAATATGCTTTCGGACCGGAAATGCATTTGCAGTTTTTGTAAATAAGTGTTCCAGAGATTCACCTATGTGAATTTATTTCGTAGCCTAAGCATTATATAAGAAGCGTTTTAGTGAGTCTATGTACATACATGTCCATACGTATCTATATATACTTTAACTTATGTATAAACCTTATATACTCATATACCTCGATAGAAATAGCGAAATAAGCGTTTCTGTTCCCCATATACATATATTTGTGTTTCTTGATTGAAAATAAAGATAATTTGTTTGTAACGAAATTTGTTTATTTATTAACAATTATTGTTTATATGCTTAAAAATGTGTCAATCGCTTTTGAACTGTGTCCTATGTCGCCTTGCTATGAAATCCCATTGATTTCCTGAGTTTTTGATGTGTTTTGGGTGATCCGCGGTTTTCCGCGGTTTTTCGCGGTTAACCCGCGAATTGATATATCAGCGAAATATTTGTGTAAAGTGGTCGAGTTTGTAATCATTTTAAAGGGCATTGAATTCCCTATCGTTTGAGAGTAACAGAGATAATTTATCCACATAATTGTTAATTAATGAAATTAAATATTGTTAAATTTTTATGTTTCGGAAAAGTTGTAAAAAGCACCCAAGTTACTTATTACGGTCTTTGCTATTGAATCTAATCGTTTGGAACTTGATTTTCGACGTTTTTGGACGATTCGCGGTAATTCGCGGTTTTTCGCGGTTTTTCCGCGAATTGATAACTCACAGAAGAATTATTGCAAAATGGTCGTGCGAGTATTCATTTGAAAGGGATTTTGATCTAGAACACGCTCGTAGCGTTAAAATTTAGATAACTGTAAAATTGTTAGTTAATGAAATTTGAAATTGTTAACTTTTGATATTTGGTAAAAATGATTAAAAGGTACCCGTGTGAGGTATCAAAATAAAGCTCTTTTCATAAGAAACACGTTCCAATTGTTAAAAATGCTCTAAGTCGATTATTGTTAGTTAATGAAAATTGAAATTTCGAGAGCGCTGAGTGATGACTCATCGGGCGCTCGGGCTCCGTGAGGCAGGTCAGTTGCGCGCGGGGCTCGCTAGTCTACATACTATAGCGTTTACTGAACTATAGCGCTCCTTAAAAGTTATTTTCGCCTTTCTATGTTGGTCACTATTATTTCGAATAATAAATTTTATTTTTTAAGCGGCAATTTTAAATATATTTTCTTTATGTTACAGATACTGTGACGGTTTTTTATTTCTGACCGTCGACTAAACAATATAATAGGAGGAATTCACCTCCGTCCATCCTCCTCGATACTCGCACCACGGCTCGATCTCGCAAGGTTCGCTCGAAAGGAGAATTTTCTAGAAATATTATTAATTGCATCCCGAATTCGAATTTATTTCTTTTTCATACGAGTTCCAACCGGGAAGGAAAGTCTAAATTGGAAGGTGGATCAGAAGGAAAATCAGTCGTGGTTGTATCCCGTTCAGTTTAAGTCAGGCTTATAATTGGGACCATTTCTACCGGTGCGGCTTCCTGTTCGATATTCCATCATCGAAGATTCTGAGGGAAACATCGAACTACAGAGCATTTTGAGAAAACTTTGGTAGTTGGAACATCGCTGGTTACCACCATCGATCCTTCTGTGCTCAAAGACGAAAAAAAAGACAGGGCAGTACTAATTGATACGCCTGCCAATAATCAAAATCTTTGTTGGAAACTATTTTCCCGTAGCTGTCTAGATCATCCGACCTCAATTATCCCCGGATGTTATAAGATTCGAAATCTTAACGAAATTAAAGTTGTCATTCGCGGTGAACGTAAAACAACCGAGCTAGGGGCAGGAGTTAAATAAAACTCCCGATAATTGTAATTTTCCGGAGCCCCGTCTCACGCTCACGTGCTATGTTCACGCGACGGACCTGTCCATCACTTCGGGAATATTCGAAATTAGAGAGAAAGAGAGGGGGGAGCCCACTGACCGTCGTACGACTCTCGCTCTCGATAGATTTTCGCGAAGTATCGAGTAGGACGGACGTCCCGGGATCATCGATTGAATATCCGTAAGTTCACTATCCTTTCACTTTCTGATCCGGTTGTGAGTTCGGTATTATGTCCCGTTGTTGAAATTAATTTGGTTTGTAAAGAGCCGCGATCCCGATTAAATTATTTGCAGTGACGTCGTTCTAAATTTAAAACTCGAGAAATTCGATCACGTCGATGGTTCTGCCTCGTAGTTTACCATTTTTCTTTATCGTTCAGACTCGCGTATCCTTGAAATTCTCCGGAAACAGATCGCGAATATTTTGAGCCGTGGTTATCAGCGAAAATCTGTCATATTGTATTGTGTAATTGTCTCTGGTTAACGTTAGACTCCTTTCTTTCGAAACGGGAATAAAAGACCGTAGAATTATATCGGTCGAATATGTGAGTGGAAATTGAGTGTCTGGGCCGAAACGAGTCCCGTGAATTTGTAAAGCGCGATTGAATAACTGCTTATCGAGAGTTCGGGAATAATTATCATTTCAAACAAAAGGAACGATTCTTTCCTCTCGTACGCGAGTAATTCCGCGGCGAGAAGACACCCGAGCTCAAAGTAAAGTGTAACGCGTGCGAAGAGTTTCGGTCGGTGTGACATAGGCTGAATTTTCGATTACTTGACGATCTTTCTCTCCCGTATTTTGAAAACGAGCGATTATATTATTATTTGATAACGATATTTTCCCGTGAACTGATTTGTAATTTGTTTTCCCGTCTATTTAAGATTATAATTGTTAAATAATATTATTAAATAATCCACATATTTTTCTTATACTCGTGTCGTTCGAACTCGATTATTTCTAACCTTTACCCCGCCCATCCCGCAGAATTAGCTGGGTTAATATCTTTTCTTCTCTCACATCGTCGAGTCGTTTTACGACTGGCGCCCAAATAAATAAATCGACGTACGGGAGAAAGAATAGTTTTGTGGCATCGTGTTATAAAGAAAAATTCGTCACAAATTTGGCGCCCAACGTGGGGCCACGTTTAAAAAAAAAAAAATTTTATCTATGGTGATGGGAGAATAATCGAGATTCGTCCTGAAATTTAACGTTGTCGTGGATAATAGTGAGATTTCAAGGTAGTTAAATTTGAAGTTTGAGAGTTTTCGATCGTTACACGAGTGCGGTAGGAAACATTTATTTTTCTTTCTCCCGTTCTCTTCTTCGTCTTTCGCGTTCGTGCGTTGAGAGTTGTTGACACCGGACGCTCACGCTTCGTGAGGCCGGGAGTATACTCAGTGTCACTTGTTTTTCTTTACTTGCTCAGTCCGTTTGTTTACATGTTCGACGCTGTTTTCGAAGATTTCGGTTATAATAAGAGCTCTATAATTTTAACACGGTGACTTCGATTTTATTCTGCCTAAGACTATAATACTCTGTTGAAGTAAAATTTCGTAGAATATTATTTCAAACGTCGGGAAATTATTTTGTACTGTTGTGTATTTCAAGTGAGTTATACTTGTGAGTGATATTGATATCATCATTATTATTATGTTTTCTTTTCTCCTCTCCATTTCATTCCTTTTGTTTGCTTTGATTTGGTTCGTCGAATGATTTATGTTTTTTTTTTTGTGTTGTTTCCGTATTAGTCTTTTCGTTATATTAATTTATTCATTTTTAACCTCATCCTTTAATCAACGCTATCAGAAAATTTTCGAAATTTACTTTCTGTTTATATTATATTTGTTTTTACTAATGGTTTTGCCTATCCAACGAATCCTTTAGAATACTGGTTAACCAAGAAAGTATCCCGATCAAGAGAACGAGGAAAAAGGACGCAATAAGTAACATATAAAGCCGAATATCAAGCGGTATAGATCGAAAGTGAAAACGAGACATAGAAGGACTTCCATTTATTTTCCCGATTTTGATAAGAGTGGTGAGTTTTTGCATAATTCCTGGTTTCATTTATAATTATTATGGCTGTTCGGGAGGATCTTCCTCCTTGGGTCAATTTTCCTGATTTTCCAGATTAAAGTTATTTTTTCTGTTTGGAAACTTTGTTAGAAATGAGATTATAGCATAATTGAAGTTGGAAAAGAAGTGTTCAATGTTAAATAAAATAACAGTTAGTTACAAAAAAAAAAGAATTGCTTAATAATTAATCGTGTCGTTAGTAATTGTTATAAAGGCAGTTAATTCAGAGAGACAATTATTGGAGTTGGCCAACAAATATTGGAAGAATTACAGATTCATAGTAATCCTAATTCATTTGTGCGAGTACTCGAATTTGTTGTATATTATTTTTTCTTTGTTATTATTATTATTATTAATTCTTTTTCTAGTATAATTGAAAAAAAGTAGAGTTTAGAGGCCTCTAGAATTAAGAAAATTGCGATAGAAAATTGAAAAGGAAAATTTCTGATTGAGACTCAAATTGAGATATCCAGATAGTGTTAAGAATTATTAAAAATCTATTCTTCTTGTTATTTGGCGGGAATAGGATCCTTGTGGCGCGAGATTACGTCTTGCTGCCTAGGCCGCCGCTTTTTTTTTTTTTTTTTTAAAAAAATTGTTACCTCTCAATATTTTTTTTGTTTTGTTGTTTGTTTTGTGCCCTAGTGGATAATTGCTCGCAATCACAGGTGTAATAACCCTTTCCTTTGGTTGAGAAACATTATTGAACTTTTTTTTGTTCACCCGGAATTTAGACACGATGTTTCCTCGAGAGGGTATCCATTCTGTCAGACCCTTGGAGGAATTACCAGATGAGGTTATTCGCCGGGAGTTAGCTCGACGAAGCGCTATTACTACAGGAAGTCGGGAAGAAGTATTAGACCGATTACGCTATGTTCTTCGCCGCCCCTTTAGCCCCGAACACGATGATTCGGGATTTTCACGATGGCGTGCCCGAGATGGTTTAGATTTGGCCATACACTCTAGTGCTCAATCGTTCATGGTGAATGAATCCAGTTTAAATTTGAGAGACGCAACAACAGCTTCTCATTATCGAGTGAGTTTTGTCATTCCTACAACTGCGAGTAGTAATCAACCGACGGGTTTTCTTGCGAATACTAACGTAGAGTCGATTGCAAATCAGTCTGAGTCCACTGCGGGGGTTGTCCCAAGTTCAGAAAGTTCGGAATCGGTTCCTCGTATGAATACGACCCCAATCTTAGCCACGAGTACCTTTGCTGGGTCGTACGCGAGTGCCAGTTTCGCCCAACCACCGAATACCACACAAGCAACTAGAACGGTTATGACTAGTGGAATTCCTTTGACCATTGGGTCAACGAGTGTTCCGAGCGAGGAATCTACTTTTTACCCGAGGTCTTTTCCGGTGGTTATCGGGTCAAATCCGGCGTACCAGTCTACTCCGGTAGGAGCTACTGATCTTACTCAACAACTATTGAGTTCGTCGCGTTCTGCGTATGAAATTATGCGGAAATGGCCCTTGAAATATTCGGGATTACCGGGGGAAGACGTTGAAACCTTTTTAGTTCAAATTACCGAACGTCGTGCCATGGTCACAGTTACTGATGTTGATTTGTTAAATTGTTTTCCCACATTTTTGAGAGGGTTCGCGATTCATTGGTTCCGTAACAAACGTCATACGTTAACATCTTGGCGGGAGTGTGTAACTGCTTTGCGTACTCGATTCGGAAATCCCAACTTTCAATTTACGTTGCGGGATCAAATCACCCGACGTTGCCAAGGAGAGTACGAAACAGTCGGGAATTATCTGACGTGTATGCGAGCTATGTTCGACCGAGTAGAACCTCCAATGGGGGAAGAAGAACGCGTTAGTTATGCACACCACAATTTGTTGTCCCGATTAAGAATTTTGATTCTCCGGAAAGATTTGAAAACGGTGGATGAATTGGAAGATATCGCGGTAGAGTTGGAACGTAGCTATGATACTGGTGACAGGGATCCCATTCCACCGGAGAAATTCGTATTTCCAGACTTAGCGTATAGGCCTCCCAAGAATCCTTCCGGTAAGAAATCGGTGAGTTTTGCGTTACTGCCAGAACAAAAGCAGAGCAATCGACAACACTTCCCGAATTTTAAAAATTCCAATTCGTCGCCATCCACTTCTAGTTTGAATAACACCTCTGCGAAAGTTACAGAGACCGTAACCTCTTCTTCGAGTTCGAGTACAGATTCGAGTAATTCTAATAGTAACAATCTTTCGGGGCCTTGTTGGAATTGTCATAAACCAGGCCATCGAGCCAGTACTTGTACCGAACCTCATAATTTACACTGTTATCAGTGCGGGAAACCGGGGGTAACCACTCGGGTTGAGCATGGTTGTCCGGGAAACGCGAAACGGGGTCGCAGATGAGGGCTGTTGTGACTCCAATAGGTGTTAGTCTGAGCCCTCTTCATTTTTGTCATTCGAAACGAAGACCGATGTTAATTATATTATTAGAAATTCGTGAACATATTTTCCCCGCGTTAATAGATAGTGGCTCTACTTGTACTTATATTGGTCCGGAAGGGGTGTTGTTGGTGGCTAAATTGGCTTTTGTTCGAACAAAGGTTCCGAAACGTTTTAGTACTATAGCCAATGGAGAAAAAGTATTTTGCGACGAAGAGGTGAGCTGTCCTATTTCAATTAAGGGTAAAAATTGTCAGATTATTGCTCGAGTATTTCCGGATCTTCCTGTTCCTTTGTTGTTGGGGTTAGATTCATTGAAAATAATCGGGATGGTGGTTGACCATCGACGACGTGTCTGGAGTTTTTCTGGACATCCGGAGGTAGAATATGAATTTGAGCCTTACGAAGGACCCGATCAAATAGATATTTGTGCAGCCCTTTTCGAACTCTCAGCCGAGGAATCTAGACAATTAGATGAATTTTTGGCCATCGAAATTCCTCTGATGGCGAAAGCCCCCGGGAAGACATCGTTAGTCGAACATAAGATCGATGTAGGGAATAACTCTCCAATAAAACAACGCTATTATCCTGTAACACCGGTAGTGAGGAATGCGATTTACGAGGAAGTAGATCGTATGCTCGAGGCCGATGTCATTGAAGTCTCGAATAGCGATTGGAGTACACCCATCGTCATGGTGAAAAAGCCGAATAATACCTATCGTTTTTGTCTCGATTTCCGACGCGTGAATAATGTAACAAAAAAAGACGCTTACCCACTTCCACATATGGATGATATTCTAGATAAGTTGCGATTAGCTCGATACATTTCTACCATAGATCTCAGTCAAGCTTTCCATCAGATACCGTTAGAACAGAATTCACGAGAAATCACGGCTTTCACTGTCCCGGGAAGGGGGTTATTTCAGTTTAAGAGAATGCCTTACGGTCTTACCAACGCCCCAGCCACTTTTCAACGACTTCTGGATAGGCTGATTGGTCCTGAAATGGAACCACATGCGTTCGCTTACCTTGATGATATTATCATCTTAACTGAGACGTTCGAAGATCATTTACCGTGGCTTAAGAAAATTCTAGACCGAATCCGGGAAGCTGGTCTTCTAATAAATCCTGCTAAATGTGAATTTTGCAGTTCGGAAGTCAAGTATTTGGGTTTTAGGATTAACCACAAAGGATTGCAGGTCGACCCAGCTAAAACTGAGCCGATTTGTGCATACCCTGTGCCGATTAATGTTTCTCAACTTAGAAGGTTTCTTGGAATGGCCTCATGGTATTGGAGATTCGTCCCTTCCTTTGCTACCGTAGTCGAACCGCTTACCCGATTATTGAAAAAGAAATCGTCTTGGAAATGGGGTGATGAACAACAACGGGCCATGGATTTTCTTAAGAATGCCCTGGTTAATACCCCGACTTTAATTCGTCCCGATTTTTCGAAAACTTTTACTCTACAAACGGATGCGAGCTCCTTTGGAATCGGTGCTGTGCTTACTCAGCGGGAAGGAGATATCGAACATCCAATTGCATACGCAAGTCGTACGCTATCGGATGCTGAGCGAAATTATACAGTAACCGAACAAGAGTGCCTTGCTATTTTATGGTCTATCAGGAAATTTCGTGGATATCTAGAGGGTTACTCTTTTAAAGTCATCACTGACCATTCTAGCTTGAAGTGGCTACAATCCCTCAAAGATCCACAGGGTAGGTTGGCTCGTTGGGCATTACAAATGATGCAGTATAATTTTGAGGTTATACATCGCAAGGGAGCACTTCATCACGTTCCCGATGCCTTATCTCGGATGTACGAGACGGAAAAACCCAAACTTCCAGCGGAAACGTTGGAAGACGAATTTCCCCACATGACTCTGCCTATATTAGAAGCCGAAGAATTCGCTGAAATTGGTCCTCAATTGCCATTCGCGGAGGATAGATGGTATTCCAAGTGGTGGTTGGAGGTGTTAACGAACCCGGAACGTTGGCCTGATTGGAAAATAGTAGAAGATCGACTTTATGTTCGTCGCCGTATTAAACGGATGGTTAGTGAAGATGAGGGCGAATCGGAATGGAAATTAGTTATACCTCAACCGACCCGTACTAGAATTTTGCAAGAATGTCATAACGTTCCACAAGCAGGACATCTAGGAGTAGATAAAACGTACCACCGGGTAGCTCTTTCTTACTTTTGGCCAAGATTATTTAAGGATGTTAGCCGACACGTTAAAAGGTGCGATGTCTGTCAACGTACGAAAGTGGTTCAAGCTCCTCCAAATGGATTGTTAGGCCGTAGGGTAATTGAAGCTCCTTGGCTGGTAGTAGCGGCAGATATTATGGGTCCATTTCCACCAAGCCGCTCAGGATTTGTTTACGTGTTAGTTATTCAAGATTTATTCTCTAAATATATCGAGTGTTGTGCGTTGCGGAAAGCAACGGGAAAAGCCATACAGGGGAAGTTTAAAGAACTTGTTACTTGCCAACACGGGACGCCGGAAGTTATTCTAACAGATAACGGTACGGAGTTTATAAATCGGGATATTAGAATTTGGGCGGAAGATCAAGGTATCTTTCATACGACGACACCCCCATATCACCCTCAGGCTAATCCCGTCGAGAGAGTTAATCGGGTATTAAAGACTATGATCGTTTCCTTTTTGGAGGATGATCATAGGATGTGGGACGAAAATCTAGCGGATTTCAAATTTGCCTATAATACCGCTTATCATTCAGCAATTGACTGTGTCCCGGCATACTTGAATCATGGCCGAATGCTGAGGCCTCATAATTTCTATCGACACGTAGATGGGGAAGTGGAAGAAATCTTCCCGCTTCCCGTGGAACAATGGTCTCAACACATGCAACAATTAAAAGAATTACGGGAAAGGGTCCAGTATAATTTAGATGAAGCGTATCGAAGACAAGCTGAGCAATACAATAAACATCGGCATATAATTTCGTTTAAAATCGGAGATTGCGTGTTGCGTCGACAACGTATTTTGTCGTCATCTACACAACACGTAGCGGCGAAGCTTGCCCCCCGTTATCAAGGCCCTTATAAAGTCAATAAAATCCTTTCACCTGTGGTTGTTGAGCTAATTGATTCAGAAGGTAATATCGTCCCCAAAGTAGCTGTCGAAGATTAAAAAAATTATTATTATCCGTTACCTCCCATCGGTACAGATTCTGACGATGAGCGATCCGAAGGAGTACGCGACTCGGCTGTCGGCGTTGCTAGGCCGAGTACAAGCGATTAAGCGGGAAAGTCGTGGTGGAGCTCCACTCTCCCGGATTTTAGCCCAGGAAATTGTTGGTGAACTTCGGTCCACTGTGGAACGTTTACAGGCAACTACACGGGACGAAGGATACGAGAAATTCACACGTAAGATGATCGAAGATTGGAATATGATTATCCGAAGAGAAGAAGCTACCGATCAAGAGACTCGGTAGAGTCTCGGGACAAGTACATTGACAGCCCTGTCGTCTGCTGGCCCGAGGCTCTCGCCGAGACTATACTTTCTCTGAATAAAACGATTCGCGGTGGTGGGGGTAACATTGGCATGTGATTTTCTTTAATAGCGAAGCTCATGAGTTATGTACGGCTTTGAAAATTGAACTTTAAGCTAATTAAGAAGTTCTCTGTCGAACGAGCCCAAAATCAGCATTCTCGGTGGCGTATTTGCTGAGAAAAAACTTTGCACGGGCTCAAGATTATGCAAAAAGTACCAACACATTTACGCAGCTGATGTATCCGTATATGGGTTCAGACCGATACATACAAGGGCTTCTTGATGCCCATCATAACCAATCACCGGTGAGAATCTATCCGTCTCGACCAATCGCCGATGAGAAAGTTTCTGATAGTACTCAATGTTTTCTTGTATACCGTCTGTTATCGTCTGTTATGTTATTATAAAGTGATTGCGATCGTAGCCCCGTGGATCAACGGTGCAAGATTTGCAAATTTCGTTTAAATAAATAAAACATTATTGGAAATAGCAGTGGATATAATCAATTTTATTTTTTTCATAAAAGAAGTTTCAATAAGTTTCGAGCCCAATTCACGACAATAATATCTATAATAAATAAAACCTCAAAAGTGGATTAATTGATCTCATACAGTGTACTGAGAGTGAGTAAAATATTGAGAAGTGAAAACGTGAATAATGTGTGTCGTGAAAATTAAGAATTATCTGTTCTACTTCGATATCGTAATATATACATAGATAGCAAATTTGCGAGATTTCGCGTCATGTTGACGTTTGAGGTTATGACCGCCGGAGTGCTGTAGCGTGCAGAGTGTAGAAAAATAAAAGTGTTTATTGAAAAGTGGAAGGAATCGATATTATTAATGACGTGACTAATTAGTGTTGAATAATAATAATAATAACAATGAGAAAAAAAACGTTCGTTCATTATAACCTCTAAAGCGTTCTTTCCAAACAGAAATTCTATGTTGTGTAATTACATTAAAGAAAGAGGTGGATGGTTGTGTGTAAACGAATTCAAATAAATTTTAAAAAACTTTGGTCAAGTAATTCAATGTATTGTTGTCATAATTTCTTTCATTTAGTTTGGCTGTGTTCACCGGTCCCTTTTTTCCACCTCCTTAGCTTACAGTGTATTGTCATACCAATTTCTATTTGTTCTCCAGACAATACGAGAGATATTCATATTTCTATTTTTTTTATATTAATTTCAACAAGATAATTTGAAATATTTATAACAAAAATCCTTCATAATTGCTTGTTCATACACCCAAGTTTTGAAAAATCTTTGAGCCATGTAATAATGTATAGATATATTCACTTGAGTTGTTACATGATAAATTTGGAAATTTATTTCAATAAGTCATTGGGTGCTTAATTTTCATGTTATCAAAATTTGTATCTTCGAAATGCAATGAACACCTCTAAAGTTCGACAAAGTGATGAAGCGACATGTATATTGAATATTTCCAGACCATGTTTGCGATTGGCATTGTGGGTTGAAAAATTCATGTCTGTAAGTCTACACCTGATCATTTTTGGATGTGATCAAATATTTTGTCTGCGGATAACCATGGAGACATACAAAATTACAGCATTTTGCTTGCTTCAACATGCATCGTATCTGTCAGTTTTTTTTTGAATGTGTCATAATAAGTTTCAAAAATGTGGTTCATGTAATTTTGAAGTGTTTTTCCCTATAGCACCAAAGTCTGTATAACTGGTACGTAGCAAGTACCTATGAACTTTGATATTTCTGTGAAATAGCAGGTATGCCAATCTTTTAGCTTTTTGGTTCCGACTGGAATATATTAACGAAGATATTCATTACTAAAGTCTTCACCTACTTATTTCTGAATAGATCTGAAATTACTGTCTTCAGAAACTAATGCACAGATACATGAAACAATTTTGATTTCTGTTCTCTTTCAATTGCGCTGTCTTTTTTCTTTTTAACTATGGCTCTGCTCTTTCCGATCCTTGTTTTGACTCCATCGGTTTGCAGCGGATCGATGCATATTATTAATTGGTTGCCTAATATGTGTCCTATGATTTTCTACTATTTCTTCATGCTGATTGTGGTAACGTGATTCAAAAGGTTTCCAATTATGATCATCAATCGCACATTTTGTACAACAGATTCTCAAAACAGTTTCTGGTCTTGATATAAGTGTAGTTATTCTTTTTCCACCTGGTCTGTCGAGTAATAAATTTTGAAACTTGTTCCAAAAAGTCTTGGGATGCTTTTTTTGCTGATAATATGAAAATTTGAATCGTCTGAATGCGGTAGGCAAACACAAATATTAACAACAATACTTATGAAATGACGTGTATGTTGAGTATTCCTATTCTGCAAACTGCAAATGTGGAATATTGGTGAAAACATTCATTACGATAAGTGTACAGTTGCTCAGTTTTCGATGCGATTAAGTATAATACCTGCCAACATCATGGAAACCTACAGAATTTCTGAATGTTATGTGCGCTATGTGATTTTAATGTAACATCATGACTTCTAACAACTTTCCACTCTAATACTATAGATTTCGATCATTGAAATACAGCAAAAATCTGCAAACTATAAAATTTATATACTGTGCCATTCATTTTATTTTTTGACTCCCACCGTAACATAAATATGAAGTGAAAAATTCATTACAAAAGTCTTCAGTTGCTCATTTATGGATGGATTTGAAACTGCTGTCTTCCAAACTCATTGCGCAGATACATTTAATTGCAGCCGATACCTGCGAATTTGGAAATTTCTGTGGATAAGTATATGTGCTAAGTATCACCCCCTATCTTTGATTATGGTAATATGTAATGGAACTTTGTTCAGCAAGTTTTAAAGTGTTTCCTTTCAAATAGTGTTGAAGTTTGTATTACTGCAGTATGGAGCGAATACCTTCAAACTTTGATATTTTTGTGTCGCAGCATGTGTGCCAATCATTTAAATTTTTTACTCCAACCGTAACATGTAATTTCAAAAATTCATCACAAAAGTTTTTAGCTTTACTAATTATCTTAATTTTCCTTTTTCTAAATTCTATGCTAAATTTCTGAATTTCCTAATTTATTTCTAAATTATCCTGAAATGAAATTGTTTTCCTCCACAAGCAATGCAGGTACCTTAAACGTCTTTGAATTCCGTTGCTCTGTTGAATCAAGTACGCTCAGTTTTTTTTAGTTCTTTGAATTCTGACATAATAAATGTTTCTGGGTGCCTTTTTTCTGCAACTATCAAACTGTAGATAATTGGATCTCCGCGACCACTTGCAAACTTTGGAAATATATTTCATCGGGGGCATGTTTTGGATGACACGAAAATGTCTAGATTCAGAATGCCAAAACGACATTTAAAAATGGCCAATTCTGTTGTATTCGTTGTGTCTTGAATTTGATCTATCTTTTCTCTTTTCCTTTCTTTTCACTAACGTTATAAGCCGGAAATCATATCTCAGCCCGTAACACGCATTGCTACATGCTCTTGAGTTTCCAATGGACAAAACATATTAGAAGACAAGGAGAAAAATCACCAAAGTCCAAGAACAAACCTCTATCGAAATATTTCCAGTTCAAATTTGACGAAATTTAGGTCTTTTTTCGTGGAAACCAACGTTATAAGCCGAAAATCATATCACGACCTACAACCTGCTTTTCACCGTACTCTTTGGTTCCTAATTGACAAAACATATTAGAGTACAAGGAAAAAAATCGCCAAAGTCCAAGAACAGACCTGTGACGAAATATTTCCAGTTCAATTTTTACGAAAAATAGGTCTTTTTTCGTGGAAACCTACGCTATAAGCCGAAAATCATATCCCGGCCTCCAACCCGCTTGCGGCCGTGCTCTTGGGTTCCTAATTGACAAAACATATTAGAGTACAAGGGAAAAAATCGCCGAAGTCCGAGGACAGACCTGTGACGAAATATGTCCAGTACAATTTTGACGAAAAATAGGTCTTTTTTCGTGAAAACCAACGTTATAAGACGAAAATCATAAATAATTCATAGAAATTTAAACTAATATCCTATAGTCAACTGAACATAAATAAGGAACTTTTGAGAAAAAAGACGTGATATCAAACCATAAACTTCCCCTAGGAAAAAAAAGGTTGGGACAAGTACATTGATGGTCCCTCGTTTGTTGATAATTCCATCCATGAAAAAAACTTTAAAACAAAATTTTTATAAAAAATGGGCAAAAAAATTATTTTATAAAAAAAATACAGAACAATTCGAAAAAAATTTCACAAATCTTGAAAAAGCATCATCTTTAAAAAAAACTAAACTTTATCTCTTTTTTAAAGTGTTAAAAGAATCAAATAACAAGTAAAAAATAAAAACCGAAAAATCGCGCTTGAAATCATTTTGGAAACCGATGCCTCATTCTTCTTATTTGATTCGAAGGGCTAAATCAACTAAAAAAAATTCCATCTAATTTACGTGCAGCATTAAAATTTATTATATCAATTCGAGGCCAAGTATTTTCTAATAAATTGAAAAAAGTTACCATTTGAGTTACGTGCAGCACTAAAATTTATGATATCAATCGAAGGACAAGTAATTTATGAGTAACTCCAAATTTCAACATCATGGAACTGTTTTAAGAAGCTTTTAAATCCAAAAAAATCACATGCAAGCTAGTCATTTCTTACTCTATGATGGCAGAGACAATCGATTTTTTTCAGACTTTCAGGAGCTACTGATATTTCTCACAATATTCGACGTCGATTGGATCGATAGAAATTATGTTTAAATATGAGTTAAAAGTACTTGTCCGGCCCATCACTTTTCATTTAAATCAAATAAAAATCAATCATAAAAAAACGAAACTGTACGGGAGAATCCGGTTAAAAATTTATTGAAATGCGATTTAGGTTAGTTATGCCGAATGAAATTCGTTCGCTGGAAGAAGTGAGAAGTAAACACTGCCGTCATAGCAATACAAACTGGGGAGTTATTTTGGAAGCTTCAACATATTTAATGTGCAAAATGTTTTTTATTTATCGATGCACAATAACATCTTTTGTATATTACAGGACAATTTGTTTCCATTCTTATTAAATTAGTGCAATTAAGAGAAAATTACTTGAAAATAACTCTCTAAATTCCCTCTGCATGAATATTTGTGCTCCAACAGTTCTAAAAAAGCCCTGATTTTTATTTAAATATAATAAGTTTAATGGAAAGTGATGGGCCGGACAAGTACTTTTAACTCATATTTAAACATAATTTCTATCGATCCAATCGACGTCGAATATTGTGAGAAATATCAGTAGCTCCTGAAAGTCTGAAAAAAATCGATTGTCTCTGCCATCATAGAGTAAGAAATGACTAGCTTGCATGTGATTTTTTTGGATTTAAAAGCTTCTTAAAACAGTTCCATGATGTTGAAATTTGGAGTTACTCATAAATTACTTGTCCTTCGATTGATATCATAAATTTTAGTGCTGCACGTAACTCAAATGGTAACTTTTTTCAATTTATTAGAAAATACTTGGCCTCGAATTGATATAATAAATTTTAATGCTGCACGTAAATTAGATGGAATTTTTTTTAGTTGATTTAGCCCTTCGAATCAAATAAGAAGAATGAGGCATCGGTTTCCAAAATGATTTCAAGCGCGATTTTTCGGTTTTTATTTTTTACTTGTTATTTGATTCTTTTAACACTTTAAAAAAGAGATAAAGTTTAGTTTTTTTTAAAGATGATGCTTTTTCAAGATTTGTGAAATTTTTTTCGAATTGTTCTGTATTTTTTTTATAAAATAATTTTTTTGCCCATTTTTTATAAAAATTTTGTTTTAAAGTTTTTTTCATGGATGGAATTATCAACAAACGAGGGACCATCAATGTACTTGTCCCAACCTTTTTTTTCCTAGGGGTAGGGTTCTTTCGTCGGAACTGGAGCTTCTACGCCTGATGCAAGCCTTGGATGAGCCAGAAGTGATTTCTGATCCCGTCACACGTTCCCCAGAAGAATCTGAGGTTACTCCCGTTGCAACCGTTGCCATGGTCGAAAAGGAGTTAGAAATAGTTCCGGTATCCGCTGAATTCGAGCCGGAGCCTGATTTCTGTGAGGAAGTTACAATGATAGCTGACTCGGAAAAGACGGAATTGTTCGAACAACGGGAGGATGATGTGCAACAGCTGGGGAAAAATCAAGCATCTCCGCGCACTCCAGAGATTACGGGAATATATCGTAGAGGCTGTTGGAACTGTGGGGACCCAGGGCACAAACGTTCAGTCTGTCCTGAACCAAAAAATCAGGAAATCTACTGCTACGGTTGTGGTTATCGTGGGGTCACCCTGAAAACGTGCCCATATTGTAGAGCAGCTTGGTTGATTGAAGGTGGACCACTTGCTCCTACTCGCTACCCAAAATTTTCTTTTTAGTAAACATAAGCCACCGATGATTTTGGACATCTTGTTATGTAGAATAATTATGTAATTTTTTTTTTTCTCTCGCTCCCTCCAACTATGTTTCAATAGCACTAAATAAAAGAAAAGAAACTTAGATTGATCTTCTCTAGAAGTAAGTTGTGGACGGTATTTGTTTGATTTTACTTTCCCTCTGCCGTTCTTTCGTTCTCAAACTCCCGATGATGAGTGTCCCGTGACATAATGATTGGTGGAGTCGGTGATACTGTGGCTGTGTGTTTAGTCGTTGCCTGTGTCGTGTTATCGTCTTCAGGAAAGATATCTGAGAAATCTCGTTATTGGTATTGGGATCGTTATTAATCTATTTGATTTTATTCCCGTGCGAAGCGAATATTGCAGAGCAGAGCCATGGTCGTGATTGATCGTATTAGAATTTTAACTATGGAATTTTTTTTTTTTTTTTTTTTTTTGTGAACTCACTGACCGGGTCGGTCAGAGTGTGGAAGGGGGAGTTGTGACGGTTTTTTATTTCTGACCGTCGACTAAACAATATAATAGGAGGAATTCACCTCCGTCCATCCTCCTCGATACTCGCACCACGGCTCGATCTCGCAAGGTTCGCTCGAAAGGAGAATTTTCTAGAAATATTATTAAAACCATAAACTTCCCCTAGGAAAAAAAAGGTTGGGACAAGTACATTGATGGTCCCTCGTTTGCTGATAATTCCATCCATAAAAAAAACTTTAAAAATATTTTCTTTTTAAATGGTCAAAAAAATGATTTTATAAAAAAAAATACAGAACAATTCGAAAAAATTTGCACAAATCTTGAAAAAACATTATCTGTAAAAAAAACTAATCTGTATCTATTTTTTAAAGTGTCAAAAGAATCAAATAACAAGTAAAAAATAAAAAACCGAAAAATCGCGCTTGAAATCATTTTGGAAACCGATGCCTCATTCTTCTTATTTGATTCGAACAGCTAAATCAATTGAAAAAAATTCCATCTATTTTACGTGCAGCATTAAAATTTATTATATCAATTCGAGGCCAAGTATTTTCTAATGAATTGAAAAAAGTTACCACTTGAGTTACATGCAGCACTAAAATTTATGATATCAATCGAAGGACAAGTAATTTATGAGTAACTCCAAATTTCAACATTATGGAATTGTTCTAAGAAGCTTTTAAATCCAAAAAAATCACATGCAAGCTAGTCATTTCTTACTCTATGGTGGCAAAGACTTATAAGAAAATCGATTCTTTTCAGACTTTCAGGAGCTTCTGATATTATTCACAATATTCGACGTCGATTGGATCGATAC
Organism: Venturia canescens; assembly: GCF_019457755.1. Taxonomy (NCBI): domain Eukaryota; kingdom Metazoa; phylum Arthropoda; class Insecta; order Hymenoptera; family Ichneumonidae; genus Venturia; species Venturia canescens. The sequence goes on from NC_057425.1 coordinate 24,055,291, forward strand.
AAATTATGTTTAAATATGAGTTAAAAGTACTTGTCCGGCCCATCACTATTCATTCAAATAAAAATCAATCATAAAAAAACGAAATTGTACGGCAGAATCCGGTTAAAAATTTATTGACATGGGATTTATTATTAGTTTAATGTTCTTAATAATAGTATAGGTTAGTTATACCGAATGAAATTCGTTCGCTGGAAAAAGTGAGAAGTAAAAATTGCCGTCATTCCAATACCAACTGGGGAGTTATTTTTGGAAGCTTGAACATATTTAATGTGCAAAATTTTTTTTATTTATCGATGCACAATAGCATCCCTTGTATAGTACAGGACAATTCGTTTCCATTCTTATTCAATTAGTGCAATTAAGGGAATATTACTTGAAGATAACTCTCTAAATTCGCTCTGCATGAATATTTGTGCTCGATCAGTTCTAGAGAAGCCCTGATTTTTATTTGAATAAACAATTTTAATGGAAAGTGATGGGCCGGACAAGTACTTTTAACTCATATTTAAACATAATTTGTATCGATCCAATCGACGTCGAATATTGTGAATAATATCAGAAGCTCCTGAAAGTCTGAAAAGAATCGATTTTCTTATAAGTCTTTGCCACCATAGAGTAAGAAATGACTAGCTTGCATGTGATTTTTTTGGATTTAAAAGCTTCTTAGAACAATTCCATAATGTTGAAATTTGGAGTTACTCATAAATTACTTGTCCTTCGATTGATATCATAAATTTTAGTGCTGCATGTAACTCAAGTGGTAACTTTTTTCAATTCATTAGAAAATACTTGGCCTCGAATTGATATAATAAATTTTAATGCTGCACGTAAAATAGATGGAATTTTTTTCAATTGATTTAGCTGTTCGAATCAAATAAGAAGAATGAGGCATCGGTTTCCAAAATGATTACAAGCGCGATTTTTCGGTTTTTTATTTTTTACTTGTTATTTGATTCTTTTGACACTTTAAAAAATAGATACAGATTAGTTTTTTTTACAGATAATGTTTTTTCAAGATTTGTGCAAATTTTTTCGAATTGTTCTGTATTTTTTTTTATAAAATCATTTTTTTGACCATTTAAAAAGAAAATATTTTTAAAGTTTTTTTTATGGATGTATATATTTATCCACAGAAATTTCAGAGTTCGCAGGTATCTGCTGCGGTTCAATGTATCTGCGCAATGAGCTTCGAAGACAGCAATTTCAAATCTATCGATAAATGAGCAACTGAAGACTTTTATAATCAATTTTTTACTTCATATATATGTTACGGTTAGAGTCAAAATGTAAAATGAATGGCACAGTATATAAATTGTATAGTTTGCAGATTTTCGCTGTATTTCAATGATCTGAATCTACAGCATTATAATGAAAAGTTGTCAAAAGTCATGATGTTGCATTAAAATGACATAGCGCACATTGCATTCAGAAATTCTGTATATTTCCATAGATGTTGGCAGGCATGATATTTGATCGTATCCAAAACTGAGCAACTGCAGACTTATCATAATGAATCATTTCACTATTAATTCCACATTTGCAGTTTGCAAAGTGGGAATACTCAACACACATGTCATTTCATAAGTTCTATTGTCAAAATTTGTGTTTACCCACTACATTCCGAAGATACGACTTTTCATATCATCAGAAAAAAGTCTCCAAAGGCTTTCTGGAACAAGTTTCCAAATTTATCACTCGATAGACCAAGTAGAAAAAGAATAACTATACTTATACCAAGACCAGAAATTTTTTTGAAAATCTGATTTACAAAATGTGCAATTCAAGATTATGGTTAGAAACCTCTCGAATTATGTTACCACAATCATCATGAAGAAGGAGTAGAAAATCATAGGACACATATTAGGGAACGAATTAATAATATGTATCGATCCTCTGCAAACTGATGGGGTGAAAACAAGGATCGGAGAGGGCAGAGCCAAACTGAATATCAAGCAAAATATGGGAATGTTTATATATAATGTTGACACAGGAAATAAATTAGAAAACATTTATTCAAGTAAAGTTTCTAATATCATTCTAACAGTTCCGTGTGTTTTTGTTCTATTTATTCGTATGTATAACCTATTTACACATGATATATAACCACGCCAGTGACGATATATTCGCACTGGGCAATATTTTGTAATTTGGTTTAATTGAAGGATTATTTCAGTCAACACTTATTTCCAATCGAACGAAATAATGAAATCTTGAAAAGTTTCGTTGACATATGCATTGCGCATTTTTTATATTCTTTTTCACACACACATCACAGACTACATTTACGCGGCCGCTTTGATACCGGTTTAATATATCACAAATTTTAACAAAATAAATAGTAATATGCACTTCTTTAGATGACGAAAATTATTTTTCTATTTATCCCGCACGCACTTCGTAATGTCGAAACTCTGTTCATGCGATCAAAAACTGACACATGGTTTGTACATATATATATGTATATCGATCGAATTTATGACTGCTGTTACCAGCTGTGCTGCGCCGTGTGCTACGTTATGAAGTTGACGTCAGATTTCCAATCATCAACAACTAATTTCAACAACCAATCACAACGTCTAAAAATGGATGTCGTCAGATCCAACCAATCAGAAACTCGATAGCATCAAAGTGCCTTTGATGGTGTTATACTATAATATACAGACACATAAATTTTTGAATGTGTTGGTAACTTTTGCATAATCTTGAGCCCGTGCAAAGTTTTTTCTCAGCAATTACGCCACCAATAATGCTGTTTTTGGGCTCATTCGATAGAGAATTTCTCAATTAGCTGAAAGTTCAATTTTCAAAGTCGTACATAACTCATAGGCTTCGCAATTAAAGAAAATCACATGCCAATTTTACCCCCACCGCCGCGAATCGTTTTATTCAGAGAAAGTATAGTCTCGGCGAGAGCCTCGGGCCAGCAGACGACAGGGCTGTCAATGTACTTGTCCCGAGACTCTACCGAGTCTCTTGATTGCATCCCGAATTCGAATTTATTTCTTTTTCATACGAGTTCCAACCGGGAAGGAAAGTCTAAATTGGAAGGTGGATCAGAAGGAAAATCAGTCGTGGTTGTATCCCGTTCAGTTTAAGTCAGGCTTATAATTGGGACCATTTCTTCCGGTGCGGCTTCCTGTTCGATATTCCATCATCGAAGATTCTGAGGGAAACATCGAACTACAGAGCATTTTGAGAAAACTTTGGCAGTTGGAACATCGCTGGTTACCACCATCGATCCTTCTGTGCTCAAAGACGAAAAAAAAGACAGGGCAGTACTAATTGATACGCCTGCCAATAATCAAAATCTTTGTTGGAAACTATTTTCCCGTAGCTGTCTAGATCATCCGACCTCAATTATCCCCGGATGTTATAAGATTCGAAATCTTAACGAAATTAAAGTTGTCATTCGCGGTGAACGTAAAACAACCGAGCTAGGGGCAGGAGTTAAATAAAACTCCCGATAATTGTAATTTTCCGGAGCCCCGTCTCACGCTCACGTGCTATGTTCACGCGACGGACCTGTCCATCACTTCGGGAATATTCGAAATTAGAGAGAAAGAGAGGGGGGAGCCCACTGACCGTCGTACGACTCTCGCTCTCGATAGATTTTCGCGAAGTATCGAGTAGGACGGACGTCCCGGGATCATCGATTGAATATCCGTAAGTTCACTATCCTTTCACTTTCTGATCCGGTTGTGAGTTCGGTATTATGTCCCGTTGTTGAAATTAATTTGGTTTGTAAAGAGCCGCGATCCCGATTAAATTATTTGCAGTGACGTCGTTCTAAATTTAAAACTCGAGAAATTCGATCACGTCGATGGTTCTGCCTCGTAGTTTACCATTTTTCTTTATCGTTCAGACTCGCGTATCCTTGAAATTCTCCGGAAACAGATCGCGAATATTTTGAGCCGTGGTTATCAGCGAAAATCTGTCATATTGTATTGTGTAATTGTCTCTGGTTAACGTTAGACTCCTTTCTTTCGAAACGGGAATAAAAGACCGTAGAAATATATCGGTCGAATATGTGAGTGGAAATTGAGTGTCTGGGCCGAAACGAGTCCCGTGAATTTGTAAAGCGCGATTGAATAACTGCTTATCGAGAGTTCGGGAATAATTATCATTTCAAACAAAAGGAACGATTCTTTCCTCTCGTACGCGAGTAATTCCGCGGCGAGAAGACACCCGAGCTCAAAGTAAAGTGTAACGCGTGCGAAGAGTTTCGGTCGGTGTGACATAGGCTGAATTTTCGATTACTTGACGATCTTTCTCTCCCGTATTTTGAAAACGAGCGATTATATTATTATTTGATAACGATATTTTCCCGTGAACTGATTTGTAATTTGTTTTCCCGTCTATTTAAGATTATAATTGTTAAATAATATTATTAAATAATCCACATATTTTTCTTATACTCGTGTCGTTCGAACTCGATTATTTCTAACCTTTACCCCGCCCATCCCGCAGAATTAGCTGGGTTAATATCTTTTCTTCTCTCACATCGTCGAGTCGTTTTACGACTGGCGCCCAAATAAATAAATCGACGTACGGGAGAAAGAATAGTTTTGTGGCATCGTGTTATAAAGAAAAATTCGTCACAATACATACCAGCCAACACGATGGTGGAGACCCTAGGACGTAACAGTATTCTTCTCGTTGAGTGAAGATCGATGAACCGACCAAACGTCCCAATGAGTATGGCGAATTAGCGTCGATAATGAAGATGCTCTTCCGAACGATAACGTTGGAAACGACGCGAATTTTACTCGGGCCCGATTTTGACACCAAATTATAGATAATATCGTTCGGATATTCGACACCGGAGTTTTCAGATACCTGTGAGTGTTGAGTGGCTTTGCACAACGTTTTCACCCACGATTTATTATTACCACGGTTTAGAGCGGGTCTATTACAGGCACGTGCGATGGCCCGGCGGATTTGAAATTTAACGCCTCCTCGACGTCTAGGCATAATAAGAGAATTTCATAATTAAATTTATATTTCGATAATTAATTCAAGTTTGTTTAAAGGATAGAAAAGAGAAAGAAATCTCGTTGACGTGCCAAATTCTCCAGCACAGAACAATGAGAAAGAGAGAGAGAGATAGAAATCTCGTTGGCGTGCCAAATTCTCCAGCACAGAACAATGAGAGAGAGAGAGAGAGAGAGATAGAAATAGGTATCGGCGTGCCAAATTCTCCAGCACAGAACGATACGAATAAAAGAATTAAAATACGATCTAACGTGCCTGAGTCTAGCACAAAAAGAATCGTATGAAAAAACTTGAATTAATTATTCAACTGCGAGATTAAATGAAAGAAGTATGCCAGATTATAAAAGAAATGAATCCGCAGGTTTATCGCTGAATTAAGGCACGAAAATGAAATTAAATAATGCCACTGTTACGTCGTGTGGTTTAATGCCCGGTTTTTTAGAGAGAGACAAATTATCTAACGAAATACTGACAATACGATTCACCGCTACGGACGGTAAGAGAGAAACTTTTTAGAGCAGCCCGCTTGGTACGACAGGGATTTACCCTGGTCGCGGTTGGTTAGTTTACCGACTGCTGGAAATGTGGAACTCTACTTGACCGATTGGATTGATACAGACTGGATTACCGTCAGCAGTATGCTCGATGGTCGGCAACCGGAAGAATTTATTTGTCCAGGAAAATGATACACGGGGTACGACGCGTAGACTTATTTTAGATCTCGTATTTGAGAAGGTGAGATTTTCCCCCTCAGGACTGAAACCTATGCTCGTGAAATATTTACCGGATGACCTTTACAGAATAAAAATAAAATAAAACTCACTTACCGTTTAATTATTCTTCGACGGATGAGTTAATCGATTGTTATTACTTCGATGTCGATTGGTGTTGATGGTCGGGAAACGGTCGATGCCTCAGAGATGTTGCCACAGTCGGGATGGTATTCTTCTCGTTGAGTGAAGATCGATGAACCGACCAAACGTCCCAATGAGTATGGCGAATTAGCGTCGATAATGAAGATCCTCTTCCGAACGATAACGTCGGAAACGACGCGAATTTTACTCGGACCCGATTTTAACACCAAATTATAAATAATATCGTTCGGATATTCGACACCGGAGTTTTCAGATAGCGGTGAGTGTTGAGTGGCTTTGCACAACGTTTTCACCCACGATTTATTATTACCACGGTTTAGAGCGGGTCTATTACAGGCACGTGCGATGGCCCGGCGGATTTGAAATTTAACGCCTCCTCGACGTCTAGGCATAATAAGAGAATTTCATAATTAAATTTATATTTCGATAATTAATTCAAGTTTGTTTAAAGGATAGAAAAGAGAAAGGAATCTCGTTGACGTGCCAAATTCTCCAGCACAGAACAATGAGAAAGAGAGAGAGAGATAGAAATCTCGTTGGCGTGCCAAATTCTCCAGCACAGAACAATGAGAGAGAGAGGGAGAGATAGAAATAGGTATCGGCGTGCCAAATTCTCCAGCACAGAACGATACAAATAAAAGAATTAAAATACGATCTAACGTGCCTGAGTCTAGCACAAAAAGAATCGTATGGAAAAACTTGAATTAATTATTCAACTGCGAGATTAAATGAAAGAAGTATGCCAGATTATAAAAGAAATGAATCCGCAGGTTTATCGCTGAATTAAGGCACGAAAATGAAATTAAATAATGCCACGTTTTAAAGAATTTACGGTGTTAGATAAAAGAGAGAATGAAATTAGTAAATTCGTTCAGTAATGAACACGAGTTTTTGTAAAACATGAAATTGAGACTCTAGTTAATCTTGATGAAAATAACTCGTGAAAATTTATAATTCGAGAAAAATAATTAGACTCGATTTTATCGAATTAAGAAATATTAATTCTCGAGGAAAAGAATGGAAAAATCACTCTAAGAAAATTGATGATAATAATTCGCGAGTTTCGGTGAAAAATACTCGAACGAAAGAAATGATTTCGAATTATCGCGAGTTTCGGTGGAAATTACTCAACGGAAATAAATTGTTAATTAATCGCGAGATTCGGTGGAAATTACTCAACGGAAATAAATTGTTAATTAATCGCGAGATTCGGTGGAAATTACTCAACGAGGGTTTAAGGATGATTTGAATAATTATTTTAAACACTTTTCACCCTTTTTACACTTATGTATTGTTACAAACTTTTGAGTTGCGATGTTACAAAATTAAAATAAACTTGTACGATTAACTTGTACGAAAAAAGAACTTTAAAAACTTATTAAAAACTTTTCGATTTTCAGCTGCTCTGCGGGAGTATCCGTGCTCGCTCTCGGCCGGAGTTCGACTGGCTAGCTGTGGAGAGATTCGAGAACTTTAAAAACTTATTAAAAACTGTTCGATTTTCAGCTGCTCCGCGGGAGTATCCTTGCTCGCTCTCGGCCGGAGTTCGACTGGCTAGCTGTGGAGAGATTCGAGAACTGGTGAGTGCGGCGCGCCTGCGCTCTTAAATAGCAGCGTCCCGTTGGAGTATCGGTGAGGCCGGGCGTCTCGGTGTTGGTTGGCGCACACAAATAAAGTGAGTATCCGTGACTCTTATGTACTGTTTCTATATACTTTATAAATTCGTTTAACTCGTAATTATTGATTATTTAAAACCAGTTTAATTAATCATTAATTTTACATTTATTTTCAGCTTAATTTTAAGGTAAGTACATTTTCGTTATATTTTTATTTATCAATAATTAATTAACTTCAGTTAAATAATTATTGATTTTACATTCTTATTTACTATTCATTGTAAGATTATTATCTCATTATTGTTTCTAGGTTTTCTCTGGATACAACGGGTGTGTAAGTATATTTAATTTCTTCTTATAACAATTAATTGGTTGTTTATTAATTGATTACGAATCGATGTTTATTTTATTGATTGATTGCCATTTTCCATTTTCAGGTTCTTCTGGATTCGACGGTGATAACATTTCGAGTTTGGTAAGTACAATTATTGCTTATTTTATTAATTATTTCGTTATTTTATAAATATTATTTTGCTCGCAGGATCTCTACGGGTGTTTACAACGATTTGGACGGAGCGCAGCGAAGTTTCATCGGTAAGTGTACGTTTTCTACATACTTTCTTTTATTGTTTAACATTTAACAATTTATTTTTCTGTGCGTTTTCCAGGAAGTTTTGTACAGCGTTTTGACGAGGACTGTCACATCTGGCACGTGCGTGACTTCGCCTAAGAGACTCTTGAGAAGTTTTTCTAGAGTCCTTTCTTTTCGCTGGGAAAAACCCTCGAAAAAATTGGAAAGAAAGGGTCATAAAAAAGGACTCGAGTGAAGGGTCAGGGTTGACGAGTGTCGACGTATGATTTTTGGTAAGTTTGGAAAGAAGAATTATTTAGTTTTGTTTGTGCGTGAATTCGCGTAATTAATTCTTTTGATAGGCTGTACTGTCGCGCTACGCCGGATGAAGATATCGGGTTTCACCTCGCGGATTTTCTGATGACAATAATCAATACGAGATTTATCCTCTGCGAGTGGGTGAATTATTATTATTTTATTTGTATAAAAATATGCTTTCGGACCGGAAATGCATTTGCAGTTTTTGTAAATAAGTGTTCCAGAGATTCACCTATGTGAATTTATTTCGTAGCCTAAGCATTATATAAGAAGCGTTTTAGTGAGTCTATGTACATACATGTCCATACGTATCTATATATACTTTAACTTATGTATAAACCTTATATACTCATATACCTCGATAGAAATAGCGAAATAAGCGTTTCTGTTCCCCATATACATATATTTGTGTTTCTTGATTGAAAATAAAGATAATTTGTTTGTAACGAAATTTGTTTATTTATTAACAATTATTGTTTATATGCTTAAAAATGTGTCAATCGCTTTTGAACTGTGTCCTATGTCGCCTTGCTATGAAATCCCCTTGATTTCCTGAGTTTTTGATGTGTTTTGGGTGATCCGCGGTTTTCCGCGGTTTTTCGCGGTTAACCCGCGAATTGATATATCAGCGAAATATTTGTGTAAAGTGGTCGAGTTTGTAATCATTTTAAAGGGCATTGAATTCCCTATCGTTTGAGAGTAACAGAGATAATTTATCCACATAATTGTTAATTAATGAAATTAAATATTGTTAAATTTTTATGTTTCGGAAAAGTTGTAAAAAGCACCCAAGTTACTTATTACGGTCTTTGCTATTGAATCTAATCGTTTGGAACTTGATTTTCGACGTTTTTGGACGATTCGCGGTAATTCGCGGTTTTTCGCGGTTTTTCCGCGAATTGATAACTCACAGAAGAATTATTGCAAAATGGTCGTGCGAGTATTCATTTGAAAGGGATTTTGATCTAGAACACGCTCGTAGCGTTAAAATTTAGATAACTGTAAAATTGTTAGTTAATGAAATTTGAAATTGTTAACTTTTGATATTTGGTAAAAATGATTAAAAGGTACCCGTGTGAGGTATCAAAATAAAGCTCTTTTCATAAGAAACACGTTCCAATTGTTAAAAATGCTCTAAGTCGATTATTGTTAGTTAATGAAAATTGAAATTTCGAGAGCGCTGAGTGATGACTCATCGGGCGCTCGGGCTCCGTGAGGCAGGTCAGTTGCGCGCGGGGCTTGCTAGTCTACATACTATAGCGTTTACTGAACTATAGCGCTCCTTAAAAGTTATTTTCGCCTTTCTATGTTGGTCACTATTATTTCGAATAATAAATTTTATTTTTTAAGCGGGAATTTTAAATATATTTTCTTTATGTTACAGATACATACCAGCCAACACGATGGTGGAGACCCTAGGACGTAACACCTCCCCGGAGAAGTTCGAAGCCGATGGTTTACTTAGGCTGAGAACCGGCTGTAAGACGACCCAAAAGTACAGGGTCTACGCCAGAAAGTCTTCTTTTCGATGGGGACGGTTTCGGCTCCTGTGAGACGACCTCCGAAAGTTCTGTTTCACGCGGGATCTCATATGAATTTTCCCGTTGGCTGTTTTTCTTGTAGTGGCGTGTGATTAAAAGATAAGTTATAGAATTCCAAATTGCGCCAATTAATGCGACGCTCCAACCGTAGAGAGAATGAAGGGTGTAACCCTGTATGATGATGTCGATCACTGCTTTTACGATGCTGAAGATAAACGCTATGGCGAAGAACCCGGAGCTTACTATTCCGAATTTTTCCAAACCATGCCAAATTTTGTTAATTGTACCTTCCGCGAGTTGTTCAATTGCCTCGGTACTTAATAAATTTTGTATTGCAATTGTTCCTCCTGCCACTGGATAACCGGCAGAACCGCGAGCGATAGTGTTGAGGAGAGCGGCTCTTTCAGCTGGAAACATGATGCGATCTCTTAATTGATTAATTTCTTCTACTGTGTATATTCCAGAAACTGCTAAGTCTCCGATCGGATTGTAATTCCACGATGGATGTGCAGTCGGGTGAAGTTCTTGAGGGGTTTGAGCTGGGACTCCTTGCGGGCTGAACCGATACCAGTTATTATCGATGTTGTACAATGCTGGAAGAAGTGGATCGCACTCGATTTGGGTCCCTGCTTTGAGAAGAACCTTCGAGATTGGCGATAAATAACGGGACTCGTTCCGATACGTTACTGGAAGTTCGTTGTAACATTCCTTGGTCCGGCGGATGCTACAGTCGACAGGTGTACATTTTATGATGTGGGCAACTTCTCCCAATACTACGGCCATATATCCGTGAGCCTTCATGATTGTTGTGGCGAATTTTTCCGGGAACAAAGGGGCTGTGTTTAATGCGTTTTGGATTACCTGACGCTCGAGATTACACCTCTGTAGTACGACATCTCTGTAAAGATTTTGTATCTGTGTACGGATGTGTTTTTCAACGTAAATAAATTTGGAGTTCATGTATGAAAAAATGTCGAGGTTGTTGACGGGAATTTGTTTTTTCTGCGCGAACGTCCTTCCCTTTTGTGTTTCCAGAATGTAGAGTTTTGGGTGCTCCGTACGAACGAGATTGTAACCGCAGATATGCTTCATTGATTTGGCTGCTAACGCGAACGTCGTTTCGTGCGTTGTTAGTGAGAATACGTCAGGATTGTTGGTCGCTGAGTCTGGATTTTGTTGTTTATGGGCAATGCCTTCGAAGAGGACATCGTATCGATTGAACTGACACGAGTCTGCTGGTTCCGTTATCCAGAAGGCTGAATTCCCTTCGACGTCCAAACAAGTACCATCGGAAAGATAGCACTGCGTACCTGACTGAAGGATAATTTTATTATTGGCCAAGTTCACTTCGGCCATGTAGTTTGTCAGCGTGATTTTTACTGTTGCTTGGATTACGACCCCGTTACAGTTTCCAAACGCGTCGCTGTACTGTGTCCCTTGGCAGCTTCCACTGTTGGTAAGGGAACCGCCTAATAAAATAGCGCGATCGGTTGTGCTGTTCTTCCTTAACCCGGTTATGATGCTGGATGGGCTGAGTTGTAATATCCCAGTTTCCTGAAGTTTTCGACACCCACGTTCGTCGAGTTCGTGGAGGTAAATTTGGCGTCCGTTCTGAACTATCGAAACGTGCGAACTCATCCCACAGTAGTAAATGGTGCGGTCTATTTCCACGCGGCACTGCACGACTTCGGCGTGGGAAAAGTCTGATAATTGGAGCAGTTGAATGTATGTTTCCTTTGGAATAGGCGCGTTGATCGGAACATTGCATTCTCCTACGTTGTTAAGCGAAATAGTTGTAATGTTGAGGTTTGGCCCCGCACAGTCGTATCCCAACAGCGCGGAAGCCTCTTGCAAGAGAAGGAAGCCAAGTAGTAATCGTACCATGGTCTTCCTGAAAGTGAGAGGATACCCGATTATTAATCAAGTGGGAGGCGGGTACCTCTAAGTTTATTCGCGTGAACGATTCGCGATTTCCCTTTATACAAGATTTTTAAATTTCCCCCGGAAAGAATTTCAATAATTTCACAGGGTTCCGTGTACTGGTCACTGAATTTCCCTTTACTTGGTTCCTTCAGCATAAGAACGACGTCACCAACGTCAAACTGTTGTGGGTTGATTTTTCGATCGTAATATTGTTTTGATCTCTCTTTCGCCGCGATTAGATTTTCGCGGGCAAGGTTTTGAAGCTGATCGATCGTGATAAACAGATTTTCGAGGTAGTCCGCGTACGTCGGATCCAGGTCCTCTTCGATGTGTTGATGAGCCGATGGGAGCCTAGCCAGGTGTCCGTAAACTAATTCGAAGGGGGTGTATTTCGTCCCCTCGTGTTGGCTAGTATTATATGAGAACATACATCTACGGAGTAATTTGTCCCATTCATTATTTTTGTCAATATATTGTTTTATATATTCCGCCAATACGTGATGCGATCGCTCGATCGATCCGTTACTTTGCGGGTGGAAGGCGGTTGTCTGGTATAATTTGATCCGCCAGATTTTTGCGATTGCCCTTATTAAGCTCGAGAGAAAATTTCGCCCCTGATCTGTGAGAATTGCCTTCGGAGCACTAAATTGACAGACAAAATGTTCTATAAACGCGTCAGCGATGTCGACGGCCGTCGTCCTAGCCAGCGGGACAGCGATTGACCATTTTGTTAACAGATCTTGCATAGTCAAGATATACGAATTTCCGCTACTGGTGGTAGGAAGGGGGCCGACGACGTCCATCGAAATCTTGTCGAAAGATCGCCCCGGCGTGTCGGTTATAACCATGGGCTGTTTAGTTTTGACCCGGACTAATTTTTTTAATTGGCAATTTCTGCATCTCGCTATATAATCTTGAATGTGGGTCTTCATATTTTCCCAGAAAAAGTGTTCTCTGATCCGCTTGTAAGTTTTATTTACGCCCTTATGGCCACCGACCGCGGATGCGTGCTTCTCGGCAATAATTTCGAGGCGCTCTTGCTCCGTCGGGAAACGAATCAGCTGCTGACAGATGGTGAGAGCGATCATTTGATCCCTCAGAATTTGTATTAAAAGGTTTTTAATTTCGGCCCAATTTAGACCTCCGATTGAATTTGTCTTAGCGATACTAATTGAGGTGATATTTTCTTCGCGAATAACATCTCTTAACGACTCGAACGTGTCCCCTAGATCGTCCAAGGAAATATTCTCTCTCAGATGAAAAACGACTGGTAGTGCTATCATTGCACATCCCTTTTCCCTGGCAACTTTGGCCCTAAAAATATTAATATTCTCATATTGAGGCATCCTTTTGAGAGTATCTAATTCCTTGGCTCCGTCATCGAGGGGTAGCCCTTGTCTCGTAATAAGAATAATTTTCGCTCCCTTTTGCATTGACAAATTATCGCGAACTTCTCGTATCGATAAAGCACCTTCGATTGAATAAGCTGGATCGTTTGAGGGACCTCTACCGCATTCCCCAGGGTCCAACAAAAGATCCGTTTCCTCTTCAGACTCGTTTTCGTCCGACAATGTAGTTTCCTCTAACAAATTATTTTCTTCCATATTCGCCCCGTAGCCCTCAAAGAAATCGTCGAATTCGAAGGGCGGGTTATCATTTAAGATATCGATTGGCAGATCTGGCTCAACGCTGATGTCTTCGGGTCTTTCACCGTATATGTTGACATCAACGCGATTACCAGGAGCATTAATTTCGACCCGTGATCCCTGTGGTTCAACTAAATTTTCACAAAATAATCGTCCGTCACTCGGAACGTTTAATTCGCCGGGGGGCCCAGGGTCGAAGGGCAAGCTTCCCAACATCGACTCGTCGATAGGGTCGTCTTGTGATCCTTCTTCACCTGGAGAAATTCCGGTCTTTCTTTTCCTTTTACGAGTTTGTGTCTCCTCGTTTATGTTACTTGAGCCTTTTTGCTCTATATTTTTCATTTTAAAGTGGGCTGGCGGACTAAAAATATTTTCTGTGGAGTCGGATTCTGTCCGTGAATCGGGTGTATTTGGTACCGTCACTGGAACAGGAGCTGGAGTAGGGTTAGGATTTTCGGTGCGTCCCCTGTATTGGCTAGGAGGACTAAAAATTCGTTCGTTAGGCGTTGTATCGGATGATGGTTCTTCATCAGATTCGTCGGGATGATCGTCGTTGGATTGGCCAGGTAAGTTCAATTTTCTTTTCTTTTTTGGATTATGCGTTAGTATAAGGATGTTTTTACTTTCAGGTGGATTTCGCGAGAGAGCGTCAGCGTTATTGTTCGCGCTCCCAGGTTTATACTGGATTTTATATTCATAATTAGATAGACTCAAACGCCAGTGTACCACACGATTGGCGGGGTCTTTTACGGAATTCAGCCACACCAATGGCTGATGATCGGTAAGGAGATTGAACTTCCTGCCATAGATATAGGGTCTGAAATGGTTCACGCAATAAATTATGGCGAGGCATTCTTTCTCTATGACGGAGTAATTTAATTCGTGTTTATTTAGTGTTCTGGATGCATACGCGATTGGCTTATCTTTGCCTATGTCGCCTTGAGAAAGAACGCCCCCAATCGCATAATTTGATGCGTCGGTTGTGATGTTAAACGGTTGTGTAAAGTCGGGATATTGTAAAACAGGTTCTTTACACAGGGCCTCCCTCAATATATCGAACGCTCGCTGTTGAGAGTCGGTCCACTTGAATGGGATCCCCTTTTTTAGCAAATTTGTGAGGGGTTTTGATATGCCCGAAAAATTTTCTATAAAACGCCGATAATACCCGGCTAATCCGAGAAACTGCTTGATTTTTTTCTGATTTGTAGGGGCAGGGTAGTTCTGTAGGGCCTCGATCTTCTTCGGGTCTGGTTTTACTCCCTGGTCACTAATTACGTGTCCTAAATAACCTACTTCGCGGCGAAGGAACTCGCACTTGTCTGGTTGTAGGTGCATATTGGCTCTTCGTAACCGAGAGGCCAATTTGTCGAACTTAATTTTGTGCTCGTGTAAAGATTTGGCGTAAATCACGATATCGTCTAAGTAGACGAAGAGCTCGACCCCTTGAAGTCCCACTAGTACTCGGTCCATAAGCCTTTGGAAAGTAGCGGGTGCGTTTTTCAACCCGAAGGGCATGCGATTAAACTCATAATGACCGAAAGGGGTGGAAAACGCGGTTTTATGTTTATCCTTCGGATCTACTTTGATTTGGTGAAAACCGCTGGCAAGGTCGAATACGGAGAAATATTTCGCGCTTCCAAGCTGGTCCAAAATTTCGTTAATCTGGGGGAGAGGATAAGCATCTCCGATAGTCTTCTCGTTGAGATTGCGGTAATCGATAACCATTCTCCAACGTTTATTGCCCTGGGAGTCCGCTTTCTTCGGCACAATCCACAGGGGTGAGCTGTACGGGGAGAGAGAAGGTGAGATGATATTATTTTTTACTAACTCCCCGACCTGTTTTGTAATTTCATCCTTATGGATCGGAGGGAATCTATATTGTCGAGTGAACACCGGTTGGTCGTCTACAGTTTCAATTTTATGATAAAAATCCGGTACAAAATCTAAGTTTTCGTTAGGAAGTTGAAAAAGGTCGGCATTATCTCGAATAATTGACTCGATACTATCCTTTTCTTCTTGGTTAAGGTGGTCAAGTCGTAATAAGTCCTTTACCTTTCTGATTCTGTCGTCCTTCTGGATTCTTAGAACGCGTTTGATATATTCGCCGGGTTCTAACCTCCCGTCGCACAATTCTTCACACGTGTGACTGACAATTGCCTTCGGCTCGTAACCGTCCGGAAAAGCTTCATCGAAATCGGTTGCTTTGACAAGATATGCCTCGTCGACATCCTCGTACTCCTCGATCTCTATGGTCGGGACCTTTACGAGGACGTCTTCGAGGGTTGAATTGTGTATCACCAATTTAGTGATTCCGAATTCGGTTTGAGCTACTATTTGGCCGCAATAAATCCCGGCCCCGAGGTCGAGGCGCGGAACGTAACCGCGTTTTACCTCGGGGTTTTTCACCCGACCGAAACCGATTGTCTTACTTCTCTTGGCGAGGAATATTGTGTCGCAATCCATGAAAGGAAAAGCTTGCTCGTTCCAAGAGAGGAGCCGCTTCGACCAATCTAAAGATGCCTTGTTCTGGGAAAGAAATTCCGCTCCCAGAAGTGCATGCTGAGGAGTCGGGAAATCATCCCCTACAACGTGAAAGATGGTCGGCGTACCACAAACACGGGCTGTTATCCAACCAAAGGTAGCAACCGTTTTCCCAGCTATCCCGTTTAACTGAATTCTCTCTCGTTTATCGATTACCACGGAGCTAGAAATCGTGTTTATTTTTGCGATGTTGACCTCCGCCCCGGAATCTATTAAAAATTCGGTAAGCCCGCCTAATTGAGGGCAATGGAGGGTGACGGAGGGAGAGCGCTGAAGCTCGTTCAGGCAGAGATTGACGGCGCGGAGGGCACTGCCTCCGCTAAATTGACAGGGTGCGTCCGCGGGTCTCCCAACGAGCCCTGTTCCGTTGGGCGCGGAACCGCGTTTTTTGTACTATCATTTTGCTTGCGGAAGCATTTTTCTTCCGTGTGACCGATTTTGTTGCAATACGTGCAATGAGGTTTGTGACCGTTATTATAGTTATTATTGCCGTTACCGCGATTATAATGGCCGTTATTCCGATTATTGTCCCTTTTTGGCCTTTTTTCGGGGTATTTCAGCCAACAATTTTCTAGGTCGTGCCCGCCCCTGTTGCAGTGGGTGCACGGTGAATTATTCGTGAAAGCGACCCGAACATTCCGCGAAGGTTGCGGTTGGCTGTTTATTTTTGAAAATTTTTGATCCACCGCGACTTCCTTTTCGACCTTGATGGCCTTCGCGAAAAGCTCTTCCAAGGTTTGATAATATTCCAATCGTACGCGCATTCTAAGATCGGGCGGCAGGCCCTTGACGAAACTATCCATTGTATCGTTTTCACATTGCGCGCGATGTTCGCGCGAAAGAGGACCCCATGTTTCGGTGTCCATTTCGATAATCTCGAAGTGCAGATCCTTGATGCGGCTGATATACTGAATCATATTTTCGGACGGCGTTTTTGTTATCGTACCTAACTCGCCGCGGTATTCGTTGACCGATTTAGATGATCCAAACAATAATTTTAATCGTTCCACGAGTTCTTTGATAGTTCGCGAGTTATCGTCCTCGAAGGCGGTTTGTGCATGACTTTTTAATTTATTTTTTAGGAGCAGAACCAACGTGGGCTCGTGCTGAGGACTAAATAAACTTCGCACCTTTTGACAGGCACGAATATATCGAAGGACTGGGAAATTATACCCAGTAAAAATCGGTACGGATTCGAGCGCGTCTTTGTATTTGACGCTCGGGAGGTTGATCGTACCCGGGGAATTTTGCGCGTGTCGGACATCGTTTTCGCGAGGGGTACTTGTTTTCGCCTGATTGTTGATCGAGTGATTCCCCACGTCGGGTTCACCCCAAACGTCGGTTGTGAACATGGCGGCCCGAGAGCTCGGCCTCTCGGTCTTCAAGCCTTTTATCTCACTCATTATTCTGTCGAGATTATTCTGTAAAGATTTGCTTGCATTTTGTTGCTCATTAATTATATCGATTAAATGTTTTAACCGATCGTTTGATGATTTCTCTTGTGTATTGACTTCACCCTCATCCGTTGCAGATTGGAGTGTTTCGAATTGTTTTGCAACCTCTAATCGCTCCTCGTCAAGGACTTCCTCCTGATGTTGTAACCTACGTTCTTTTTCTACCAATTCACGCTCTTTTAACAATAGCTGATCGCGGAGTACTTGCAGCTCCTCTGACGTAAGGTCCTTCATTTTGATTTTGTTTGAAATTTACTAAAGAACGATTAATACACGAAAACTTGTCCAAAAGTTGAGAAATGGGAACGTATAAAAATTTAGTCCAAAATTTAAAATTTTGATTTTATTGGAAAGTTTTATTTAAAACGTTTGGAAATTAATTGTATTTTGTAAATAATGGTATAGTAACGTTTGTTATTTGGAAATCTGCAAGTAGGGGGAGTTTTGAAAAATTTGTCCAATTACGAAAATTGTATTTTATTGAAAAATATTAATGAAAAGTTTTGAAATTGTTTGTACTTCGAATGTAACGGCTTGATTGCGTTTGTTATATGAAAATTGAGAACAGGAAAATTTTCGAAAAATTTGTCCAATTCCAAAAAATATTGAAAATGGCAAAATTAAATATTCAAACGATTGGAAACGGACTGTTCTCTGCTGTTTTTAATTCGGTGTAGTTTGTTATTAGAGTTGAACTCCGAAAAATTCAAATAAAAATTTTAAAGTCGAGAAATTTGTTCAATTTTTCAAATATGATTTATTTCGAAAATCCCGAGTGTAGACGTTTGGAACTTAATATTTTCCGAATATTTATACTCCTTGAAGTTAAAAATTGATTGTTAGCGTATAGAAGAGATGATATTTTGAAATTGCAAAATTTGTCCAATTTTACAAAATTTTTATATTACGGAAATGTTGCGTTAAATCGTTTGGAATATGATTTTTCTCCGTTTATTCATGTTTGGTACGGTTTGTTACTGAGATTTGGTAGGTAGAAATTCAAAAAATATTGATGAAGGAAAATTTGTCCAATTTTTAAATTGACGAGAAATGCTTTGGTATTCGAGTAACGAAGTCGATAATGGTTTGTTATACGAATAAATTTGAGAAATAATCAAATTTAGCGATCGATAATTTGATTTTAATTTGAAATTCGACAGAATAGTGACGATATTCTCTGAAATTTGAATGAATTTATCACAATTGAGGTTACGAGTTTCCTCGCTTTACTCGATTGCGAAAATTAACCAATGATAATTACAAAAAAAAATAAAAGAAAGGCCACCAGTACTTTATTTCACGACGGTATCCCACCGCTGCCACCAAAAAATATATAAACCTGTTACGTCGTGTGGTTTAATGCCCGGATTTTTAGAGAGAGACAAATTATCTAACGAAATACTGACAATACGATTCACGGCTACGGACGGTAAGAGAGAAACTTTTTAGAGCAGCCCGCTTGGTACGACAGGGATTTACCCTGGTCGCGGTTGGTTAGTTTACCGACTGCTGGAAATGTGGAACTCTACTTGACCGATTGGATTGATACAGACTGGATTACCGTCAGCAGTATGCTCGATGGTCGGCAACCGGAAGAATTTATTTGTCCAGGAAAATGATACACGGGGTACGACGCGTAGACTTATTTTAGATCTCGTATTTGAGAAGGTGAGATTTTCCCCCTCAGGACCGAAACCTATGCTCGTGAAATATTTACCGGATGACCTTTTCAGAATAAAAATAAAATAAAACTCACTTACCGTTTAGTTATTCTTCGACGGATGAGTTAATCGATTGTTATTACTTCGATGTCGATTGGTGTTGATGGTCGGGAAACGGTCGATGCCTCAGAGATGTTTCCACAATCGGGATGGTATTCTTCTCGTTGAGTGAAGATCGATGAACCGACCAAACGTCCCAATGAGTATGGCGAATTAGCGTCGATAATGAAGATGCTCTTCCGAACGATAACGTCGGAAACGACGCGAATTTTACTCGGACCCGATTTTAACACCAAATTATAAATAATATCGTTCGGATATTCGACACCGGAGTTTTCAGATAGCTGTGAGTGTTGAGTGGCTTTGCACAACGTTTTCACCCACGATTTATTATTACCACGGTTTAGAGCGGGTCTATTACAGGCACGTGCGATGGCCCGGCGGATTTGAAATTTAACGCCTCCTCGACGTCTAGGCATAATAAGAGAATTTCATAATTAAATTTATATTTCGATAATTAATTCACGTTTGTTTAAAGGATAGAAAAGAGAAAGAAATCTCGTTGACGTGCCAAATTCTCCAGCACAGAACAATGATGTCACGTCCGGAGGGGCGTGAAGGAAAGGTTCGGGTGTTTGAGCGTCGAGCGGCAAACGCTATGTCCCATAGACTTTTCCATTCAGCATGTATACGCAGAGCGTTATTATATAGATATACTCGTTCGAGTATCGTGGGCGCACGCTGAGAGACCTCGAGAAGTCTTGCTTTTGTCTAGTTGCGATTGAGGAAAGGTATTAAAAGTCGTGGACAAAGAGATCTAGGATTCCTTATACACTCTTTAATGAAAATAGATTTTTAGTAAAATACAGTAGTAGAACATGATAGAGAGATCTAGGATTCTCTATATGTTCGTGATACAACGTAAGGTGTTAGTAAAGTACAATCGTAGAATATGATAGAGGGATCTAGGATTCTCTATGTATTCTGGATATTGCGTAAGTTACAATAAGTGATACGATTCGGTATGATACGTGGTACGTTACCGGAGAGGTGTCTTCAACTCGTCGATGCGCGGTCGTTATTAGATTTCGCGATCGGTCGTAAATATTTGAAGTCACTAGTCGAGGCGATTGGAGGAATGTTTAAAGTCTCGAATCGGAGCAAAAATACCTTAACACCTTCGTTGCTGGAGTCGACTCGCTCTCTTCTACGGAAGACCTGGAGTTCGTCCAGAGGTTAAGTATAAGACGGCTAACCGAATGACAACCGAACTACTGCGAACAGTATAAACGCGACTCTAGGTACGGAACGGAATGCAATTTGTACCGCAAATCTTGGCCTTTTTATAGGGCTAGATTTGGGTCAAATAGGTGGGGTTTGTTATCGTTACCTTGGGCACAAGTGTTCAGAGTTCTATTTTTCGGTCCTTATAAGGAAAAAACATCTGTGTAATCAATCGATGAATCCCCGAAATTTAGGGCAGTAGTGCTCGGATGGGAGTTTCGTAAAACCCAGAACACTTGCGTCAGGCACGTGTCTTTGGTAATGATATGTTTATGCGTTATATTCGGTGTTTTGATTAGGTGATATGCGCACTTAGTTCGAGTTTGTTTTAGTTAAGTTGCAAAAGAAAAATAAAATAATAAAAATTTAACGTCGGTTGTGACACCTCCCCACTTAGATTAGGCACCGTCCTCGGTGTCTGTAAATTCATGCATATTGAATATATTTTTTTTTTTTTTTTTTTTTTTTTAAAAAAAACATGTGAAAATATGTTTGAATGGTAATGGTAAAGGGTTAAATTTTTGTTGGTTCAGAAGGCTTGCATCCTATATAGGTCAGGAGTTTGGGTTGAGCGAGGGGTATAGGTATTTGTGGATTTTGTGGCACGTAATTAGTGATATTATTCCTCTCTCTCTCAGGCTTTAGACGGCTGAATGGTCGATGCAACGAGAGGGTACTAGTGGAATATATATATATATACCCTGGTATAGATATACTTCCACGTTCAGTGGTTTCTGCGTGTCCCTTTTATGGACGACAGACTCGTTTTCTTTTGACGACGCTGAACGATCTTAGTCGCGTCTTTTAATTTTCGGTGATGCAAATGATCTTGCATTTTAAGGATGCCTATGCCATAGTGGAGATTCGAGGTGAGTTTACGACGTGTATTACGGCCAGAGTTGGGATGAATGGTGCGGAGGTAGGTAGAGATGCTTTGCCTGAACTATTATTGAATTTGGAAGTATCTGAGAATTCGATATGCATAAATTTTATACCTAAAATTAAGAATGGAAGATTTTACACTAAAAAATATTGTTTAAACATCAGGTAAAAAGACTTATTAACTAGGACGTTGAGGTAAGTATATATGTAAAATACGAAATACGTGGATTGTGGTTTGTTTCAGACGGTGGTTTGTGTTGACATCTCGTGGAAAAAGACCGGATGGGGCGTGGGTGGAACATCGTAGTTGTCTTCCCTTTTGTATGTTGACTGCAGTGGCTCCCCTTGCTCAGGTTGATCGTCGTCATCTTCGACGGGTCGTGCGATTTTTCGATGCCGGCTGCAGATTTTTTTAGTATACCATAGAACGTGTGATCGCAGCAAATAGATCAAGAAGCTTGTGGCCAGGATGATTTCTCCATAAATGGCCAAGGTGGTATATTGGGTCTGCCCCTGTCGCTCTCGTTTGTGTGAGGCGATCTCCATAAGTTCTAGCTCTATCTCGCTCAGACTGGCGTCAAAAATTGGGCCGTTGGCCGACGTTTGACTTACGACTGCAGGCGTCGGGTCTATTGTTTCGATGTTCTGAAGAGGCTTGTAAAGTGAAATATTCGGAACGAGAACGTTCAGGTCTAGGCTCGCTGCTGGTACATATGTTTCTTTGATGGTTCCCTCGAGTGTTTGGCTTCCCGAGATGGTTACATAATTAGTTTTGGCGATGCAACCCGGTTTTAGCTTTAGGATCCCGGTGTCTTTTATTTCGATGACTATTGCCACCTCATGATCACATAGGATTTGGATCCTCTCGGGTCGTGGTAGTGAAAATAACCATCCGGACATTGTGTCTAATTGTTTCCAATATGGAGCCTGTTTCTTCACGACTTTGATGTCGCAGTCCTGGTATGAGTAGTGTCCCCCATCTGTCAATAACATGAGTTCGCAATTTTGATGTCGCGAGACTTCGAAAATTGGATAGCTGGGTGAACAGATTTGAAAGTTGCGCAGGTGTTGGCATCTGGGCGGGTCATTTTCAGGTACGAATGCGTACTGATCCAGTTCCTTTGAGATAATAATATGCGAGGCTCTTGGTTGCACGTATGCCGCTCCTTGACTATTGTTTCCGATTTCTTGGGGTATAGGACAGGGATGAAGTTTGTAGAGGAGGAATTTGGTAGGTTCCAACAAAGGGATGTTAATTACGATGATTATTTTTTTATTGTGGTAGGAGGCCGCTAGACGGGAGATTTTAGATAGGGTTCCGGAGTGTATTTCGTCGAGGGGAATTGGAAAAAGGTATCGATGGTGGGTTTCCGTAAAACTTTTGACTATGAGATCCAGTGTGCTGGGGTTGAGAAGTTCCGGGTGAAGAAGTCCAAGCTTAATAAAGTGTATCGCGTTTACGATGGCGCGGAGGCTCTCGACATATGTTTCGGCTACGTTTCCTATGCTGTTTCGCCATTCCATTATTGTTTCTCGGGCGTCTAGTGTGGTTGTAGCATTGTGGAGTGATTCTGCTAAGTTTTGCCATTTTAGATTGTGAGTTTTTTCCAGTTTGTTCAGTCGGTCGGATAATTCGTGTATTTCGGATTTTACGACGTGAGTTAGATTTTTGGCGAGGACAGCTATTTTCTTTTGGTCCTCGTATAGTTTGTCTATTTCGGTGTTAAAATAGGAGGCGTCGTCTGTGGTGAGTCGTTTCAAAGGTGGAGCGCTTACAGATTTCTTTGTTGTCGTAGGAACGGTTCTCTTCTCGGCGAGGCTCGGGAAAGCGCTTTTTCGAGCCCGCGCGGTCGGGGGTCTTTGTTCGGCGCTTGGAGCGGGAGCAGTTTTCATTGCGGCGGACCTCGTCCGTGCCGGTGGTACTCTTACTGGGACTACCGGCGGTGCTTTACTAATGATTTTACGATTCCTAACTCGTTCAGCAATTGTACTACCGGGTACGTTTGATTCTTCTAGCACTGTTGGCAAGGGTTTTCCTCGTCGTTCGGGCAATCGATCTATTTTTATAGATGGTTTAGAAGCGGCAGCTTTGCGAGGGGCTACAGTTGTAGTTGGTTTTCTCGCCGCTGATGAGATAGGCAAAACGGTAGCGTCTGGGACGACGGGGTTTCGAGAGAGTGCATCTGCATTTGAATTAAGTCGTCCGGGTTTGTATAGGAAAGTATATTCGTATTCTCGTAGTCGTATTCTCCATCGAATCAATCTTTGGACGGGTAATTTTACTGAATCGATCCATTTTAAAGGTTCATGATCACTAACGAGAGTGAAGGGTCGGCCGTATAAATATGGCCTAAAATATAATATCGCGTACACAACGGCAAGACATTCCTTTTCGGTCGTGCTATAATTTCTTTCTGCTGAATTGAGTAATCTTGACATGTAAGCTACCGGTTTATCTTCTCCAACCTTTCCTTGACTCAATACTGCGCCTATCGCGTAATTCGAAGCGTCGGTAGTTAGAATAAACGGTTCTTCAAAGTTTGGATATTGTAGTATTGGAGATGAGCACAAGGCGTTTTTCAGGTATTCGAATCCCTCTTGTTGTTCGGGTCCCCATTTAAATTCACTGCTTTTCTTTAGTAGGTCACTCAAAGGTTTGGCTCGTTCAGAAAAATTTTCTATGAATCTTCTGTAATATCCAGCTAGACCGAGGAATTGTCGGACGTTTGTTACGGTTTTAGGAACAGGAAATTTTTCAACAGCTTCCGTTTTCTTAGGATCGGGGCGTACGCCTCCGTCGCTAATTATGTGACCGAGATATATCACTTCGGTATTTAAAAATTCGCATTTATCCGGTTGTAATGATAATTTCGCGTTGCTGAGTTTATTAAAAAGTCTCCTAACCTTTACTCCATGTTCTTCTAAAGACGAGGCAAAAACTACAATGTCATCTAGATATACGAATAATTCGCTGTCTTGCAAACCGAGAAGGACTCTATCCATTAAGCGTTGAAACGTAGCAGGGGCATTTTTAAGTCCGAATGGCATTCTAGCGTATTCATAGTGCCCGTTGGGGGTGCTGAAGGCAGTCTTTTGTCTGTCTTTAGGATCCATCTCAATTTGATGAAAGCCGCTAGCTAAATCGAAGGTTGAAAAATATTTGGCTCCTCCGAGTCTATCGAGAATTTCGGTGATGTTTGGCAACGGATACGCGTCGCTTATAGTTTTCGAGTTTAGTTCACGGAAATCAATTACCATTCTCCACCGTTTATTTCCCTTTGAATCGGGTTTCTTGGGCACGATCCATAGCGGAGAGTTGTAGGGGGAAGTTGAGTTTACGATAACTTCGTTTTCGAGTAACTTATTGATTTGCTTATTGATTTCTTCTTTGTGAGCCGGGGGAAATCTATATTGACGTATGGTCACGGGTAATTCGTCTGTGGTGGGAATACTGTGTTTAATTTCTGTGGTGGCAGGTAGTCTGTCGCCAGGTAGATGGAACAGGTGTGGGTATTCTTTTATTAAGTCGAGTACATGCTGTCTCTCTTCGGAGTTCAGGTGGTCTAGTCTGAGGCTCTCGCGTATTCTTTGATCTCTATTTATGGGGTTTTCGTCTGCGCTTCCATCACTCGCGGGTTCGAAAAAATCCTCGGAATCGTAGTATTCAAATGGGATTAATTCCTGAGGGGGCACGTCTACTTGGGCATCTTCCTCATAAGAATTGATGGCATAAATATAACACGTCCCGTTATCATTCGTGACGACTGCGTTTCCCATAAAAATATTTTCAGGAGTCTGGATTCTAGGGAGGAATCCCGTTTTTAAATCTGGATTTAGTACTTTGATGGGGACTTTCATGCGTGTTCTGGCTCTGAGGATAAAGGTTGATCCTTCGTTATTTTGTTTTATGTTAAATGTTGTGTTTGGAGCTTGTATTACATTTTCGGGAAAATTTTCAAATGGGATAGGCGTTATAGGTTTTGACGTAGTGACTAATGTATTATGGTGAAAGGATAGTTCTGCTTTTTCATTTTGAAGAAACTCAATGCCTATTATTCCATCTGCAGGGATTGCAGCATTTTCGTTGAGGACTTGGAATTTAACGGGTTTGTCGAAAAGTGTTAACTCCGTAGAGCCAAGAGTTTGAATTTTGTCGGGCGTTATGCCTGATAGTGTTAGAAAATCGTGTCCCGCGATTATACACCTTCGCTTTAATGTAGGTAGTTTAATTATGTTTATATCGGCTCCCGTGTCTATAAGAAAACGTCCGAAGCCGTTCTCGAGTTCCGGGGCTCGAAGGGTAATTATTGGGGACCGTCCTTGTCCACAGGTCCATCTAACAAATCTCCTGCTGTGAGAAATTTCACGGCAGTGGGACGCTGGTTCTGGCGATCGCTCGTCGATGCGTCCGCTCGACGGGCGTCGTGAGAGTTTAAATTATCCGATGTGTTGCTTGGTCGGGGAGACGTTGGTCTCATCTCTTGGAATTAATTTTCGCGTTTGAATAAGGAGTTTTGATACATCCCGTGTGGAGTTTGATAGTTTGGGGGGTATCCGTTGTACGGTGGGTACATCGGGGGTCCGTAGGGGACCGGCGGATAGTATTGGGGTCCATAAAAACCGTTTGGTGGGTAACTGTAAAAATTCCTTGGAGGTTGATTTCTGATTGGAGGTCTTCGCGCCGGGAAATTTTCGCGCATTGGTCTCGGTTCGCGAGGCGGAGGTGCGTCGCGACGGAAAATTCTACTGAAGTTTGAATTTCTGTTATCGAAGTTATCTTTGTTTTGGAAAGAAACTCTGCGGTACCCATTGTTACCGTTATTATATTGGGGCGCACGATCTTGATCAATTTGAGTGTACCTTAGTGAATTCGAGTTTCGAGCATTTGCTCCTTCCATGTCTCTTTCTATGCGTTGTACTACTTTGAATGCGTCTTCTAGTGTTTGGGGATCTTGTACGCTGATGGCGTATAATAGATCGTCTGAAAGGCCTCTTTTAAATGACTCTAATGCTACTCCGTCGAGCATGGGTAGCATTCGGTTTGCTTCAGCTTCTGTGAATTTATCTTTTAAAGCGGCGATAGCACTTGTTCGTAATCTTTTTATTCGGGTATAATAATCGAGAACTGTTTCGTCTCTTCTTAGTCTGACAGACTGAATTTCAGCACAATAATATGGGTATGATTTCTTAGGTGCAAAATATTCTTTCAAAGCTGTAGACAATTCTTCTACGGATTCTATTCTTTTATCGGCTACTGCGTCGCGAGCAGTTTCTTTAAGTTTGGAACAAACGCCTTTAAAAAATGACGTTTTTAAGCCTTCTGGCACAAATGTGAAACCATTCTCTACGTCTTCTATAAATGATTTGAGGGGCATATTTTTGCCGTTAAAACTTGGCACATGCATGAGTGCTTGTTGTAAGGCCATACACTCGCCCATACTCGTGAGCATGGCGTCGGTGATGGCTTGATGATGAGTAATGTTTGCAAGTTCTGCCATTTTTATTTATTTGAAGAATTTTCTTTTAATTTCCCTTTTATTTGTTAATACTTCGTTTTCAATTTTAATTATTTAATTCCTGGTGCAATTCGATATATGTATTTTTCCTTTTTGATTTTCGTTATTTGAAAAGTGTATAATTGTTAGTTTTTCGTTTCATCAGTAGCAACTAGAATTAAGCGTTCAGCGCACTAGTAATCCCACCGCTGTCACCAAATTTTTATCTGTCACGTCCGGAGGGGCGTGAAGGAAAGGTTCGGGTGTTTGAGCGTCGAGCGGCAAACGCTATGTCCCATAGACTTTTCCATTCAGCATGTATACGCAGAGCGTTATTATATAGATATACTCGTTCGAGTATCGTGGGCGCACGCTGAGAGACCTCGAGAAGTCTTGCTTTTGTCTAGTTGCGATTGAGGAAAGGTATTAAAAGTCGTGGACAAAGAGATCTAGGATTCCTTATACACTCTTTAATGAAAATAGATTTTTAGTAAAATACAGTAGTAGAACATGATAGAGAGATCTAGGATTCTCTATATGTTCGTGATACAACGTAAGGTGTTAGTAAAGTACAATCGTAGAATATGATAGAGGGATCTAGGATTCTCTATGTATTCTGGATATTGCGTAAGTTACAATAAGTGATACGATTCGGTATGATACGTGGTACGTTACCGGAGAGGTGTCTTCAACTCGTCGATGCGCGGTCGTTATTAGATTTCGCGATCGGTCGTAAATATTTGAAGTCACTAGTCGAGGCGATTGGAGGAATGTTTAAAGTCTCGAATCGGAGCAAAAATACCTTAACACCTTCGTTGCTGGAGTCGACTCGCTCTCTTCTACGGAAGACCTGGAGTTCGTCCAGAGGTTAAGTATAAGACGGCTAACCGAATGACAACCGAACTACTGCGAACAGTATAAACGCGACTTTAGGTACGGAACGGAATGCAATTTGTACCGCAAATCTTGGCCTTTTTATAGGGCTAGATTTGGGTCAAATAGGTGGGGTTTGTTATCGTTACCTTGGGCACAAGTGTTCAGAGTTCTATTTTTCGGTCCTTATAAGGAAAAAACATCTGTGTAATCAATCGATGAATCCCCGAAATTTAGGGCAGTAGTGCTCGGATGGGAGTTTCGTAAAACCCAGAACACTTGCGTCAGGCACGTGTCTTTGGTAATGATATGTTTATGCGTTATATTCGGTGTTTTGATTAGGTGATATGCGCACTTAGTTCGAGTTTGTTTTAGTTAAGTTGCAAAAGAAAAATAAAATAATAAAAATTTAACGTCGGTTGTGACAATGAGAAAGAGAGAGAGAGATAGAAATCTCGTTGGCGTGCCAAATTCTCCAGCACAGAACAATGAGAGAGAGAGAGAGAGATAGAAATAGGTATCGGCGTGCCAAATTCTCCAGCACAGAACGATACAAATAAAAGAATTAAAATACGATCTAACGTGCCTGAGTCTAGCACAAAAAGAATCGTATGGAAAAACTTGAATTAATTATTCAACTGCGAGATTAAATGAAAGAAGTATGCCAGATTATAAAAGAAATGAATCCGCAGGTTTATCGCTGAATTAAGGCACGAAAATGAAATTAAATAATGCCACGTTTTAAAGAATTTACGGTGTTAGATAAAAGAGAGAATGAAATTAGTAAATTCGTTCAGTAATGAACACGAGTTTTTGTAAAACATGAAATTGAGACTCTAGTTAATCTTGATGAAAATAACTCGTGAAAATTTATAATTCGAGAAAAATAATTAGACTCGATTTTATCGAATTAAGAAATATTAATTCTCGAGGAAAAGAATGGAAAAATCACTCGAAGAAAATTGATGATAATAATTCGCGAGTTTCGGTGAAAAATACTCGAACGAAAGAAATGATTTCGAATTATCGCGAGTTTCGGTGGAAATTACTCAACGGAAATAAATTGTTAATTAATCGCGAGATTCGGTGGAAATTACTCAACGGAAATAAATTGTTAATTAATCGCGAGATTCGGTGCAAATTACTCAACGAGGGTTTAAGGATGATTTGAATAATTATTTTAAACACTTTTCACCCTTTTTACACTTATGTATTGTTACAAACTTTTAAGTTGCGATGTTACAAAATTAAAATAAACTTGTACGATTAACTTGTACGAAAAAAGAACTTTAAAAACTTATTAAAAACTATTCGATTTTCAGCTGCTCCGCGGGAGTATCCGTGCTCGCTCTCGGCCGGAGTTCGACTGGCTAGCTGTGGTGAGATTCGAGAACTTTAAAAACTTATTAAAAACTATTCGATTTTCAGCTGCTCCGCGGGAGTATCCGTGCTCGCTCTCGGCCGGAGTTCGACTGGCTAGCTGTGGAGAGATTCGAGAACTTTAAAAACTTATTAAAAACTATTCGATTTTCAGCTGCTCCGCGGGAGTATCCGTGCTCGCTCTCTGCCGGAGTTCGACTGGCTAGCTGTGGAGAGATTCGAGAACTGGTGAGTGCGGCGCGCCTGCGCTCTTAAATAGCAGCGTCCCGTTGGAGTATCGGTGAGGCCGGGCGTCTCGGTGTTGGTTGGCGCACACAAATAAAGTGAGTATCCGTGACTCTTATATACTGTTTCTATATACTTTATAAATTCGTTTAACTCGTAATTATTGATTATTTAAAACCAGTTTAATTAATCATTAATTTTACATTTAGTTTCAGCTTAATTTTAAGGTAAGTGCATTTTCGTTATATTTTATTTATCAATAATTAATTAACTTCAGTTAAATAATTATTGATTTTACATTCTTATTTACTATTCATTGTAAGATTATTATCTCATTATTGTTTCTAGGTTTTCTCTGGATACAACGGGTGTGTAAGTATATTTAATTTCTTCTTATAACAATTAATTGGTTGTTTATTAATTGATTACGAATCGATGTTTATTTTATTGATTGATTGCCATTTTTTATTTTCAGGTTCTTCTGGATTCGACGGTGATAACATTTCGAGTTTGGTAAGTACAATTATTGGTTATTTAATTAATTATTTCGTTATTTTATAAATATTATTTTGCTCGCAGGATCTCTACGGGTGTTTACAACGATTTGGACGGAGCGCAGCGAAGTTTCATCGGTAAGTGTACGTTTTCTACATACTTTCTTTTATTGTTTAACATTTAACAATTTATTTTTCTGTGCGTTTTCCAGGAAGTTTTGTACAGCGTTTTGACGAGGACTGTCACATCTGGCACGTGCGTGACTTCGCCTAAGAGACTCTTGAGAAGTTTTTCTAGAGTCCTTTCTTTTCGCTGGGAAAAACCCTCGAAAAAATTGGAAAGAAAGGGTCATAAAAAAAGGACTCGAGTGAAGGGTCAGGGTTGACGAGTGTCGACGTATGAATTTTGGTAAGTTTGGAAAGAAGAATTATTTAGTTTTGTTTGTGCGTGAATTCGCGTAATTAATTCTTTTGATAGGCTGTACTGTCGCGCTACGCCGGATGAAGATATCGGGTTTCACCTCGCGGATTTTCTGATGACAATGATCAATACGAGATTTATCCTCTGCGAGTGGGTGAATTATTATTATTTTATTTGTATAAAAATATGCTTTCGGACCGGAAATGCATTTGCAGTTTTTGTAAATAAGTGCTCCAGAGATTCACCTATGTGAATTTATTTCGTAGCCTAAGCATTATATAAGAAGCGTTTTAGCGAGTCTATGTACATACATGTCCATACGTATCTATATATACTTTAACTTATGTATAAACCTTATATACTCATATACCTCGATAGAAATAGCGGAATAAGCGTTTCTGTTCCCCATATACATATATTTGTGTTTCTTGATTGAAAATAAAGATAATTTGTTTGTAACGAAATTTGTTTATTTATTAACAATTATTGTTTATATGCTTAAAAATGTGTCAATCGCTTTTGACCTGTGTCCTATGTCGCCTTGCTATGAAATCCCATTGATTTCCTGAGTTTTTGATGTGTTTTGGGTGATCCGCGGTTTTTCGCGGTTTTTCGCGGTTAACCCGCGAATCGATATATCAGCGAAATATTTGTGTAAAGTGGTCGAGTTTGTAATCATTTTAAAGGGCATTGAATTCCCTATCGTTTGAGAGTAACAGAGATAATTTATCCACATAATTGTTAATTAATGAAATTAAATATTGTTAAATTTTTATGTTTCGGAAAAGTTGTAAAAAGCACCCAAGTTACTTATTACGGTCTTTGCTATTGAATCTAATCGTTTGGAACTTGATTTTCGACGTTTTTGGACGATTCGCGGTAATTCGCGGTTTTTCGCGGTTTTTCCGCGAATTGATAACTCACAGAAGAATTATTGCAAAATGGTCGTGCGAGTATTCATTTGAAAGGGATTTTGATCTAGAACACGCTCGTAGCGTTAAAATTTAGATAACTGTAAAATTGTTAGTTAATGAAATTTGAAATTGTTAACTTTTGATATTTGGTAAAAATGATTAAAAGGTACCCGTGTGAGGTATCAAAATAAAGCTCTTTTCATAAGAAACACGTTCCAATTGTTAAAAATGCTCTAAGTCGATTATTGTTAGTTAATGAAAATTGAAATTTCGAGAGCGCTGAGTGATGACTCATCGGGCGCTCGGGCTCCGTGAGGCAGGTCAGTTACGCGCGGGGCTTGCTAGTCTACATACTATAGCGTTTACTGAACTATAGCGCTCCTTAAAAGTTATTTTCGCCTTTCTATGTTGGTCACTATTATTTCGAATAATAAATTTTATTTTTTAAGCGGCAATTTTAAATATATTTTCTTTATGTTACAGATACATACCGGCCAACACGATGGTGGAGACCCTAGGACGTAACAGTGGAACTCTACTTGACCGATTGGATTGATACAGACTGGATTACCGTCAGCAGTATGCTCGATGGTCGGCAACCGGAAGAATTTATTTGTCCAGGAAAATGATACACGGGGTACGACGCGTAGACTTATTTTAGATCTCGTATTTGAGAAGGTGAGATTTTCCCCCTCAGGACTGAAACCTATGCTCGTGAAATATTTACCGGATGACCTTTACAGAATAAAAATAAAATAAAACTCACTTACCGTTTAATTATTCTTCGACGGATGAGTTAATCGATTGTTATTACTTCGATGTCGATTGGTGTTGATGGTCGGGAAACGGTCGATGCCTCAGAGATGTTGCCACAGTCGGGATGGTATTCTTCTCGTTGAGTGAAGATCGATGAACCGACCAAACGTCCCAATGAGTATGGCGAATTAGCGTCGATAATGAAGATCCTCTTCCGAACGATAACGTCGGAAACGACGCGAATTTTACTCGGACCCGATTTTAACACCAAATTATAAATAATATCGTTCGGATATTCGACACCGGAGTTTTCAGATAGCGGTGAGTGTTGAGTGGCTTTGCACAACGTTTTCACCCACGATTTATTATTACCACGGTTTAGAGCGGGTCTATTACAGGCACGTGCGATGGCCCGGCGGATTTGAAATTTAACGCCTCCTCGACGTCTAGGCATAATAAGAGAATTTCATAATTAAATTTATATTTCGATAATTAATTCAAGTTTGTTTAAAGGATAGAAAA
Organism: Venturia canescens; assembly: GCF_019457755.1. Taxonomy (NCBI): domain Eukaryota; kingdom Metazoa; phylum Arthropoda; class Insecta; order Hymenoptera; family Ichneumonidae; genus Venturia; species Venturia canescens. Next base: position 24,087,735 of record NC_057425.1, read on the forward strand.
GAGAAAGGAATCTCGTTGACGTGCCAAATTCTCCAGCACAGAACAATGAGAAAGAGAGAGAGAGATAGAAATCTCGTTGGCGTGCCAAATTCTCCAGCACAGAACAATGAGAGAGAGAGGGAGAGATAGAAATAGGTATCGGCGTGCCAAATTCTCCAGCACAGAACGATACAAATAAAAGAATTAAAATACGATCTAACGTGCCTGAGTCTAGCACAAAAAGAATCGTATGGAAAAACTTGAATTAATTATTCAACTGCGAGATTAAATGAAAGAAGTATGCCAGATTATAAAAGAAATGAATCCGCAGGTTTATCGCTGAATTAAGGCACGAAAATGAAATTAAATAATGCCACGTTTTAAAGAATTTACGGTGTTAGATAAAAGAGAGAATGAAATTAGTAAATTCGTTCAGTAATGAACACGAGTTTTTGTAAAACATGAAATTGAGACTCTAGTTAATCTTGATGAAAATAACTCGTGAAAATTTATAATTCGAGAAAAATAATTAGACTCGATTTTATCGAATTAAGAAATATTAATTCTCGAGGAAAAGAATGGAAAAATCACTCGAAGAAAATTGATGATAATAATTCGCGAGTTTCGGTGAAAAATACTCGAACGAAAGAAATGATTTCGAATTATCGCGAGTTTCGGTGGAAATTACTCAACGGAAATAAATTGTTAATTAATCGCGAGATTCGGTGGAAATTACTCAACGGAAATAAATTGTTAATTAATCGCGAGATTCGGTGGAAATTACTCAACGAGGGTTTAAGGATGATTTGAATAATTATTTTAAACACTTTTCACCCTTTTTACACTTATGTATTGTTACAAACTTTTAAGTTGCGATGTTACAAAATTAAAATAAACTTGTACGATTAACTTGTACGAAAAAAGAACTTTAAAAACTTATTAAAAACTATTCGATTTTCAGCTGCTCTGCGGGAGTATCCGTGCTCGCTCTCGGCCGGAGTTCGACTGGCTAGCTGTGGAGAGATTCGAGAACTTTAAAAACTTATTAAAAACTATTCGATTTTCAGCTGCTCCGCGGGAGTATCCGTGCTCGCTCTCGGCCGGAGTTCGACTGGCTAGCTGTGGTGAGATTCGAGAACTGGTGAGTGCGGCGCGCCTGTGCTCTTAAATAGCAGCGTCCCGTTGGAGTATCGGTGAGGCCGGGCGTCTCGGTGTTGGTTGGCGCACACAAATAAAGTGAGTATCCGTGACTCTTATATACTGTTTCTATATACTTTATAAATTCGTTTAACTCGTAATTATTGATTATTTAAAACCAGTTTAATTAATCTTTAATTTTACATTTATTTTCAGCTTAATTTTAAGGTAAGTACATTTTCGTTATATTTTATTTATCAATAATTAATTAACTTCAGTTAAATAATTATTGATTTTACATTCTTATTTACTATTCATTGTAAGATTATTATCTCATTATTGTTTCTAGGTTTTCTCTGGATACAACGGGTGTGTAAGTATATTTAATTTCTTCTTATAACAATTAATTGGTTGTTTATTAATTGATTACGAATCGATGTTTATTTTATTGATTGATTGCCATTTTCCATTTTCAGGTTCTTCTGGATTCGACGGTGATAACATTTCGAGTTTGGTAAGTACAATTATTGGTTATTTAATTAATTATTTCGTTATTTTATAAATATTATTTTGCTCGCAGGATCTCTACGGGTGTTTACAACGATTTGGACGGAGCGCAGCGAAGTTTCATCGGTAAGTGTACGTTTTCTACATACTTTCTTTTATTGTTTAACATTTAACAATTTATTTTTCTGTGCGTTTTCCAGGAAGTTTTGTACAGCGTTTTGACGAGGACTGTCACATCTGGCACGTGCGTGACTTCGCCTAAGAGACTCTTGAGAAGTTTTTCTAGAGTCCTTTCTTTTCGCTGGGAAAAACCCTCGAAAAAATTGGAAAGAAAGGGTCATAAAAAAAGGACTCGAGTGAAGGGTCAGGGTTGACGAGTGTCGACGTATGAATTTTGGTAAGTTTGGAAAGAAGAATTATTTAGTTTTGTTTGTGCGTGAATTCGCGTAATTAATTCTTTTGATAGGCTGTACTGTCGCGCTACGCCGGATGAAGATATCGGGTTTCACCTCGCGGATTTTCTGATGACAATAATCAATACGAGATTTATCCTCTGCGAGTGGGTGAATTATTATTATTTTATTTGTATAAAAATATGCTTTCGGACCGGAAATGCATTTGCAGTTTTTGTAAATAAGTGTTCCAGAGATTCACCTATGTGAATTTATTTCGTAGCCTAAGCATTATATAAGAAGCGTTTTAGCGAGTCTATGTACATACATGTCCATACGTATCGATATATACTTTAACTTATGTATAAACCTTATATACTCATATACCTCGATAGAAATAGCGAAATAAGCGTTTCTGTTCCCCATATACATATATATGTGTTTCTTGATTGAAAATAAAGATAATTTGTTTGTAACGAAATTTGTTTATTTATTAACAATTATTGTTTATATGCTTAAAAATGTGTCAATCGCTTTTGAACTGTGTCCTATGTCGCCTTGCTATGAAATCCCCTTGATTTCCTGAGTTTTTGATGTGTTTTGGGTGATCCGCGGTTTTCCGCGGTTTTTCGCGGTTAACCCGCGAATTGATATATCAGCGAAATATTTGTGTAAAGTGGTCGAGTTTGTAATCATTTTAAAGGGCATTGAATTCCCTATCGTTTGAGAGTAACAGAGATAATTTATCCACATAATTGTTAATTAATGAAATTAAATATTGTTAAATTTTTATGTTTCGGAAAAGTTGTAAAAAGCACCCAAGTTACTTATTACGGTCTTTGCTATTGAATCTAATCGTTTGGAACTTGATTTTCGACGTTTTTGGACGATTCGCGGTAATTCGCGGTTTTTCGCGGTTTTTCCGCGAATTGATAACTCACAGAAGAATTATTGCAAAATGGTCGTGCGAGTATTCATTTGAAAGGGATTTTGATCTAGAACACGCTCGTAGCGTTAAAATTTAGATAACTGTAAAATTGTTAGTTAATGAAATTTGAAATTGTTAACTTTTGATATTTGGTAAAAATGATTAAAAGGTACCCGTGTGAGGTATCAAAATAAAGCTCTTTTCATAAGAAACACGTTCCAATTGTTAAAAATGCTCTAAGTCGATTATTGTTAGTTAATGAAAATTGAAATTTCGAGAGCGCTGAGTGATGACTCATCGGGCGCTCGGGCTCCGTGAGGCAGGTCAGTTGCGCGCGGGGCTTGCTAGTCTACATACTATAGCGTTTACTGAACTATAGCGCTCCTTAAAAGTTATTTTCGCCTTTCTATGTTGGTCACTATTATTTCGAATAATAAATTTTATTTTTTAAGCGAGAATTTTAAATATATTTTCTTTATGTTACAGATACATACCAGCCAACACGATGGTGGAGACCCTAGGACGTAACACCGACGTGCGATTCGAGATTATTACACGTCGCAAAGCGTTTCAGAACGAAATGTCAGTGTACCTTGTTAATTTGTATCGATTCACCCAAAAGTGTATCGGTGATCACCAATTTTCACGTTTATGAACGTTCCGAAACGACATCACTCGATTGTATGTTATGATCTCGACTTGCACGTCGGAAAGCCGTTCTGTTCGAAATGTCTGTGAATGTTGTTAAATTGTATCGATTCACACAAAAGTGCATCGGTTATCTCCAATTTTCACGTCTCTGAACGTTCGGAAACGACATCACACGATTGTAAGGTGTGATCGCGATTCGCACATAGGAAAGCGATTCAGAACGAAATGTCAGTGAATCTGGTTAATTTGTTTCGATTCACACAAAAGTGTATCGGTGATCTCCAATTTTCACGTTTATGATGGTTCGGAAACGACATCACTCGATTGTAGGTTATGATCTCGATTCGCACATCGGAAAGCGATTCAGAACGAAATGTCAGTGAATCTGGTTAATTTGTGTCGATTCACACAAAAGTGTATCGGTGATGTCCTATTTACACGTTTATGAACGTTCGGAATCGACATCACTCGATTGTAAGTTGTGATCTCGAATCGCACGTCGGAAATCTGTTCTGTTCGAAATGTCAGTGAATGTTGTTAATTTCTATCGATTCATACAAAAGTGTATCGGTGATCACCAATTTTCATGTTTATGCACGTTCGGATACGACATAACTCGATTGTAAGTAATGATCTCGAATCGCACGTCGGAAAGCTGCACTTTTCGAAATGTCAGTGAATGTTGTTAAATTGTATCGATTCACACAAAAGTGTATCGGTGAACTCCAATTTACACGTTTATGATGGTTCGGAAACGACATCACTCGATTGTAAGTTATGATCTCGATTCGCACATCGGAAAGCGATTCAGAACGAAATGTCAGTGAATCTGGTTAATTTGTGTCGATTCACACAAAAGTGTATCGGTAATCTCCAATTTTCACGTTTATGAACGTTCGGAAACGACATCACTCGTTTGTAAGTTATGATCTCGAATCGCACGTCGGAAAGCTGTTCTGTTCGAATTGTCAGTGAATCTTGATAATTTGTAACGATTCTCACAAAAGTTTATTTGTGATCACCAATTTTCATATTTGTGATCGTTCAGAAACGACATCGTTCGAATGTCAGTTCCGGTCTCGAATCGCATTTCGGATTGCGATTCTGATAGAAATGTCCGAAAAAATTGTTGATTCGTAACGATTAACACACAAGATTATCGCTGATTACTTACTTTCATGTTTATGAAAGATTGGAAACGTTCACCGATAAACGTCACATATCAACAATTTTACAGACATTTAGTATCGCAATCCGAAGGGCCATTTGAGATCTGAACTGACAATCGAGCGATGAAAACGTTCCCGAACTTTCATAAACATGAAGATTGGTTATCACCAATAAAATTTTTGTTCAATTCATGACAAATTAACAATATCCAATGACATTTCGATTCGAGATTATAAATTACAATCGAGTGATATCATTTCCGAACGTTCATAAAACATGAAAATTGGTGATCACCGATACACTTTTGTGTGAATTGATAAAAATTAACAAGATTCACTGACATTTCGAACAGAACAGTTTTCCCACGTGCGATCCGAGATCATAACTTACAATCGAGTGATGTCATTTCCGAACGTTCATAAACGTGAAAATTGGTGATCACCGATACACTTTTGTGTGAATCGAAACAATTTAACAAAATTCACTGACATTTCGAACAGAACAGCTTCCCGACGTGTGATCGGAGATCATAACTTACAATCGAGTGATGTCGTTTCCGAACGTTCATAAACATGAAGAACGGTGATCACCGATAGATTTTTGTGAGAATCGCAACAAATCAAGGAGATTCACTGACATTTCGAACAAAATTAGATTCCGCCGTGCGATTCGAGATCATAACTTACAATCGAGTGGTGTAGTTTCCGAACGTTCATAAACGTGAAAATTGAAGATCACAGATACACTTTTGAGTGAGTCGATACAATTTAACAACATTCACTGACATTTCGAACAGAACAGCTTTCCGACGTGCGATCCGAGATCATAACTTACAATCGGGTGATGTCGTTTCCGAACGTTCATAAACGTGAAAATTGGTGATCACCGATACACTTTTGTGTGAATCGACTCAAATTAACCAGATTCACTGACATTTCGTTCTGAATCGCTTTCCGATGTGCTAATCGCGATCACAGCTTACAATCGAGTGGTGTAGTTTCCGAACGTTCATAAACGTGAAAATTGAAGATCACAGATACACTTTTGAGTGAGTCGATACAATTTAACAACATTCACTGACATTTCGAACAGAACAGCTTTCCGACGTGCGATCCGAGATCATAACTTACAATCGGGTGATGTCGTTTCCGAACGTTCATAAACGTGAAAATTGGTGATCACCGATACACTTTTGTGTGAATCGACTCAAATTAACCAGATTCACTGACATTTCGTTCTGAATCGCTTTCCGATGTGCGAATCGCGATCACAGCTTACAATCGAGTGATGTCGTTTCCGAACCATCATAACCGTGAAAATTGGTGATCACCGATACACTTTTGTATGAATCGATAGAAATTAACAAGATTCACTGACATTTCGAACAGAACAGCTTTCCGACGTGCGATCCGAGATCATAACTTACAATCGAGTGATGTCATTTCCGAACGTTCATAAACGTGAAAATTGGTGATCACCGATACACTTTTGTGTGAATCGACTCAAATTACCCAGATTCACTGACATTTCGTTCTGAATCGCTTTCCGACGTGCGAATCGCTATCACAGCTTACAATCGAGTGATGTCGTTTCCGAACCATCATAAACGTGAAAATTGGTGATCACCGATACACTTTTGTATGAATCGATAGAAATGAACAAGAATCACTGACATTTCGAACTGAACAGCTTTCCGACGTGCGATTCGAGATCATACCTTACATTCGAGTGATGTCGTTTCCGAACGTTCATAAACGTGAAAATTGAAGATCACCGATATACTTTTGTGTGAATCGACACAAATTAACCAGTGTTACGTCGTGTGGTTTAATGCCCGGATTTTTAGAGAGAGACAAATTATCTAACGAAATACTGACAATACGATTCACGGCTACGGACGGTAAGAGAGAAACTTTTTAGAGCAGCCCGCTTGGTGTGACAGGGATTTACCCTGGTCGCGGTTGGTTAATTTACCGACTGCTGGAAATGTGGAACTCTACTTGACCGATTGAATTGATACAGACTGAATTACCGTCAGCAGTATGCTCGATGGTCGGTAACCGGAAGAATTTAATTGTCCAGAAAAATGATACACGGGGTACGACGCGTAGACTTATTTTAGATCTCGTATTTGAGAAGGTGAGATTTTCCCCCTCAGGACCGAAACCTATGCTCGTGAGATATTTACCGGATGACCTTTTCAGAATAAAAATAAAATAAAACTCACTTACCGTTTAGTTATTCTTCGACGGATGAGTTAATCGATTGTTATTACTTCGATGTCGATTGGTGTTGATGGTCGGGAAACGGTCGATGCCTCCGAGATGTTTTCACAATCGGGATTGTACTCCTCTCGTTGAGTGAAGATCGATGAACCGACCAAACGTCCCAATGAGTATGGCGAATTAGCATCGATAACGAAGATGCTCTTCCGAATGATAACGTCGGAAACGACGCGAATTTTACTCGGACCCGATTTTAACACCAAATTATAAATAATATCGTTCGGATATTCGACACCAGAGTTTTCAGATAGCTGTGAGTGTTGAGTGGCTTTGCACAATGTTTTCACCCACGATTTATTATTACCGCGGTTTAGAGCGGGTCTGTTACAGGCACGTGCGATAGCCCGGCGGATTTGAAATTTAACGCCTCCTCGACGTCTAGGCATAATAAGAGAATTTCATAATTAAATTTAAATTTCGATAATTAATTCAAGTTTGTTTAAAAGATAGAAAAGAGAAAGAAATCTCGTTGACGTGCCAAATTCTCCAGCACAGAACAATGAGAAGGAGAGAGAGAGAGATAGGAATCTCGTTGGCGTGCCAAATTCTCCAGCACAGAGCAACGAGAAAGAGAGAGAGAGAGAAATATGTATCGGCGTGCCAAATTCTCCAGTACCGAACGATACAAATGAAGGAATTTAAAATACGATCTAACGTGCCTGAGTCTAGCACAAAAAGAATCGTATGCAAAAACTTGAATTAATTATTCAACTGAGATTGAATAAAAGAAATATGCCAGATTATAAAAGAAATGATTCCGCAGGTTTATCGCTGAATTAAGGCACGAAAATGAAATTAAATAATGCCACGTTTTAAAGAATTTACGATGTTAGATAAAATAGAGAATGAAATTAATAAATTCATTCAGTAATGAACACGAGTTTTTGTAAAACATGAAATTGAGACTCTAGTTAATCTTGATGAAAATAACTCGTGAAAATTTATTATTCGAGAAAAATAATTAGACTCGATTTTATTGAATTAAGAAATATTAATTCTCGAGGAAAAGAATGGAAAAATCACTCGAAGAAAATTGATGATAATAATTCGTGAGTTTCGGTGAAAAATACTCGAACGAAAGAAATGATTTCGAATTATCGCGAGTTTCGGTGGAAATTACTCAACGGAAATAAATTGTTAATTAATCGCGAGATTCGGTGGAAATTACTCAACGGAAATAAATTGTTAATTAATCGCGAGATTCGGTGGAAATTACTCAACGAGGGTTTAAGGATGATTTGAATAATTATTTTAAACACTTTTCACCCTTTTTACACCAAATGAGTGAAAAACGTCGAGAACATCGAGAACATCGAGATCATCAAATCCAGCCATTTCCAGGGTCAAGGCGTCAGCTTTTCTTTTCAAAAACTCCATTTCCGATTTCCGAATGTTCAAATTTCTAAGCATTTTTAATTGTTAAACTAAGATTGGAGAACAAAAATCTCTAATTCTTAGATTTTTTTGTTCTGGGGGGCATTTGTAGCGAAACACACGCGCGACGGCCCGAGCCCGTCGAAACGAACGAAACTCCGCGATCTTTAGATCGCGGACGAAACATCGCGGCGACCACGCTCGTCGCTGTTGACAGGTGGCGGCCATCTTAGGCCGGTAGGCATGAGCCTGAGCGGGGCTACCGGCGCCGCTCTGAACTTCGCCGCGCTATATTTTATCCAGATTAATTCTTTTTGTTTTTTTTTTAAGTCGCCCGAGCACGTGAATATGATCAAAATCATCAGAAAAATAGTACGAGTTTAAGAAAAATGATCCGAAGTCAAATCAATGTAACAGAATTAACGTAATAATGAAAAATGTAAAAAGCGACTACGACGCATGCGCGGGCAGAGCGTTGATGGGCTATAGGACGCGTACGTGACTTTTAGCGATTATAATTTTACGAATCATATTAAAACAAATAAAAATGCCAAATTGAAGAAGAAATTAAGTAATATTTGATCAGATTGAAGTTTTTACTGTTTAACATCGTAATAAGCTGTAAATCATAAAAAGCGGTAGTCTGCGCATCGTGTGCTAGCCTGCTCGACCAACAGGCGATCGCGGATCATGGCAACGGGCCAATCGGAGAGGGCGTAACAAGTTGATGCGCAGAACCGAGCGAAAACGGAGATTCTCGGCGCTCGAGAATTTTATGGTGGGGACACGGGTATAAGAAGCGCTGCGCGACTCATTCGGCATTCAGTTCTCCCTGCCTCAAGGATCAACTCGGACCTCTCTGACAACACTGACCAAGCACTCTGCTTTTAAATTCACAAATTCCTTTCCTAAATTTTCCTGGATGCCTGGAATCTCGGAGCGATTCGGTGACGTTTCAATCCCAGAGTCCAGGGTCCGCACCTAACCTCTAAAATTTCCAAATTTTCCTGGATGCCTGGAATCTCGGAGCGATTCGGTGACGTTTCAATCCCAGAGTCCAGGGTCCACTCTTAGTTTCTCCAAATTTCCGTTGCACGGGATCTCGGAGCGATTCGGCGACGTTTCAATCCCAGAGCCCGTGGACGGTGAATTACCTAACCTAGTGGATGCACAGGATCTCGGAGCGATTCGGTGACGTTTCAATCCCAGAGCCTGTGGTCTACGCTATCCTGTCATATTCCATAGTAGATTCTATTTTGTCATTTTATGATCGTTAAAAGCAGAGCTGTAAAATTATTTTTTTTTGGGTTAATTAAAATTTTAAATTCAAAATTGATAAAAATCTTGTCCGAGTTGGCCGGGTATGGAGACCTAACGCAAATTAGAGAATTAACAAAAATCCAAGAGGCATTAGATCGAGTTAAAAATTATATCGAGTCAAAACAAAATTGAAAAATTGTAAAAGCGAAGAGATCCTCTTGGATTCATTTATATTTTTTTTTAGAAAACAAGCGTGACAGGACATCGGAAAAACCGCGTCAAACGAATTATAGCTCGAAGCATTGAATTGAGAGGTTTTTAAGCTCGAGGCGTGTCGAGAGATTAGAACGAACGCAACCATTAAATTTAAAATTGTTTTATTTCTAATTATTATTTTTGTACTATAAAAATTCGAAAATTGAGAAATTAAAAATTATCTCAGACAGAGAATTTGCAACGTTTTCGGGTCTTTCGGGTCTTTTTCTCGCCAGATCCGATCAAACAAAGCAAGACAATATTAAAATCAAAATACAAATTTTATTTTCCGCGAGCCAAAGTGCTAAATCTTCTTTATTTTTGTTAAATATCGATCAAAATTGAATAAAATCGATTATTTTATTATTTTCACAAAATCAACGGTGTCCGCGTTTCCTTCATACCTGCTCCTTATTATTTAGGTTGCTCGAACCGACGCGTGGCGGCGTTCAGGCCAGGTCGGCAAGAGCGTTTCGTTACAATATACTGTTTCTATATACTTTATAAATTCGTTTAACTCGTAATTATTGATTATTTAAAACCAGTTTAATTAATCATTAATTTTACATTTATTTTCAGCTTAATTTTAAGTTAAGTACATTTTCGTTATATTTTATTTATCAATAATTAATTAACTTCAGTTAAATAATTATTGATTTTACATTCTTATTTACTATTCATTGTAAGATTATTATCTCATTATTGTTTCTAGGTTTTCTCTGGATACAACGGGTGTGTAAGTATATTTAATTTCTTCTTATAACAATTAATTGGTTGTTTATTAATTGATTACGAATCGATGTTTATTTTATTGATTGATTGCCATTTTCCATTTTCAGGTTCTTCTGGATTCGACGGTGATAACATTTCGAGTTTGGTAAGTACAATTATTGGTTATTTAATTAATTATTTCGTTATTTTATAAATATTATTTTGCTCGCAGGATCTCTACGGGTGTTTACAACGATTTGGACGGAGCGCAGCGAAGTTTCATCGGTAAGTGTACGTTTTCTACATACTTTCTTTTATTGTTTAACATTTAACAATTTATTTTTCTGTGCGTTTTCCAGGAAGTTTTGTACAGCGTTTTAACGAGGACTGTCACATCTGGCACGTGCGTGACTTCGCCTAAGAGACTCTTGAGAAGTTTTTCTAGAGTCCTTTCTTTTCGCTGGGAAAAACCCTCGAAAAAATTGGAAAGAAAGGGTCATAAAAAAAGGACTCGAGTGAAGGGTCAGGGTTGACGAGTGTCGACGTATGAATTTTGGTAAGTTTGGAAAGAAGAATTATTTAGTTTTGTTTGTGCGTGAATTCGCGTAATTAATTCTTTTGATAGGCTGTACTGTCGCGCTACGCCGGATGAAGATATCGGGTTTCACCTCGCGGATTTTCTGATGACAATAATCAATACGAGACTTATCCTCTGCGAGTGGGTGAATTATTATTATTTTATTTGTATAAAAATATGCTTTCGGACCGGAAATGCATTTGCAGTTTTTGTAAATAAGTGTTCCAGAGATTCACCTATGTGAATTTATTTCGTAGCCTAAGCATTATATAAGAAGCGTTTTAGCGAGTCTATGTACTGTGACGGATTTTTCCAAGCCCCGAAAAATGCCACAAAAGTCTGGCTCTCTTTCCCGTCGATTTTAAACAAAATCTAAGATGGAAATTTTAAAGTTGGGCGCCAGTCGCAAAGCGACTCGACGGCAAAGAGAGAGAGACGTAAAGTTGACCAGCTTGCGATCAGCGGGATGGGCGGGGTGACCTCGAGGATAATTAAAACACAAAAATTACGTTTGGAAATAATAATAACAAATTTAATCTTAAAGTCGGAAATTATAAGAAAAATGACAACAGAAATATGCACGCCCCAGGATAAGTTCCAGTCGCAAACAAATTTACATTATTTCGTTTAAGAAAAGAATTTACCCAAATTTAATTTATCGAAAGATTTAATACGGGAGAACGAAAATATAACGATCACGCGACTCTACTGAACCACGGGGGAAGAATCGCGAACTCACACACTCAAAATTCTCGCACGCTCACACACAAAATTGGTCGGGATCCTACATTCTCTACAATCTAAACCGAGCTCGAATTTATTCTCTCCGTGGATCTACTCACGGTCGAGAAAATAAATTTTAAGATGAAAACGAAATTATCGATGTTTTATTCGCAATACCGAGCCCCCGATATTCGGTTACTCGGTCGAGCTATCGAACGTTGTTCGCGTCAGATCATCCCGACCCAGTCACTCACACACGCACTCAATTACACAATTTCGCGACCCTTCAACCCGGGAAACAACTTACGTCAATCGGGAACAATTATTTACCAAACGCGAAACTTGGAAACACGAAACACGAAAATTGGAGATCTCGAGTACGGCCACGATTACTCTTCGACACAAAAGTTAACTTTAAATAACGCGAAACGCTAAACGGGCGACCGCGGGAACAAAAATCAAAAGAGCCGACAAAGAAACGCGTGACAGAGTCGTCATCGTGACCAAATTTCTCTCAACACAAGAGAAGGACGGTAATTCGTTTAATTATGCACGATCACGAAAAATATGACCCGGGAAAGAGGTTCGAGGGCCCACCAACCAAACCAGAAAGTGACAAGGAAGGAACTCACGGTGTTTCTTCCCATTTTCGCGACACGTCCTCTCTGCTCGATACTTCACGAGAATCTCCTCGAGAACCAGAACGTTACGCGTAACGAGGATTTTGTCTCCCGCCCCTCTCCTAATTTCGAATACTCCCGAAAATTATTGACAGGTCCGGCGCAATTACAAAATTGGTCCGAGCGTTAGACAGGGCCCCAGAAAGATGTTCGAAAATCGGGAAATGCTACACACGATGTCAATGCATTTTACCCCTGGCTCGACCATTATATTTTTACGCAAGAAAACGGACCGTGGAGTTCGCATAATTTACGGGACCTCGCGAGAATGATGCGATGATCGCCGTTCGATGATTGTCGACGGGAGAATCCGGCGGGTACGACGGCCCTGGCGTAACGATGGAAAAACAACCAAGTCCTCGATGCCAAACGAATATTTTCCAACTCGAATATTCTCGAGCCTTCCGTGAGATTTCCGTTGCCTCGTCCTTGTATCAACAACAGAATGCGAAGTCCTTTCTCTCTCTCTCTATCTTTCCCGGGATCACTCACATGAAAAAAATGTATTCCAAGACGCAAATTAATAAAATATTAACAAACTATCGCCCTAAGCAAGCCCTGTGAGATAATCGTGTGGCCGAAGTATCGAGCAGGAGCTATGGGAGCGCTCTCCTTCCGATACTATCAAGAGACTCGGTAGAGTCTCGGGACAAGTACATTGACAGCCCTGTCGTCTGCTGGCCCGAGGCTCTCGCCGAGACTATACTTTCTCTGAATAAAACGATTCGCGGTGGTGGGGGTAAAATTGGCATGTGATTTTCTTTAATTGCGAAGCCTATGAGTTATGTACGACTTTGTAAATTGAACTTTCAGCTAATTGAGAAATTCTCTATCGAATGAGCCCAAAATCAGCATTATTGGTGGCGTAATTGCTGAGAAAAAACTTTGCACGGGCTCAAGATTATGCAAAAGTTACCAACACATTCAAAAATTTATGTGTCTGTATATTATAGTATAACACCATCAAAGGCACTTTGATGCTATCGAGTTTCTGATTGGTTGGATCTGACGACATCCATTTTTAGACGTTGTGATTGGTTGTTGAAATTAGTTGTTGATGATTGGAAATCTGACGTCAACTTCATAACGTAGCACACGACGCAGCACAGCTGGTAACAGCAGTCATAAATTCGATCGATATACATATATATATACAAACCGTGTGTCAGTTTTTGATCGCATGAACAGAGTTTCGACATTACGAAGTGCGTGCGGGATAAATAAAAAAATAATTTTCGTCATCTAAAGAAGTGCATATAACTATTTATTTTGTTAAAATTTGTGATATATTAAACCGGTATCAAAGCGGCCGCGTAAATGTAGTCTGTGATGTGTGTGTGAAAAAGAATATAAAAAATGCGCGATGCATATGTCAACGAAACTTTTCAAGATTTCATTATTTCGTTCGATTGGAAATAAGTGTTGACTGAAATAATCCTTCAATTAAACCAGATTACAAAATATTGTCCAGTGCGAATATATCGTCACTGGCGTGGTTATATATCATGTGTAAATACATTATACATTAGAAACTTTACTTGAATAAATGTTTTCTAATTTATTTCTTGTGTCAACATTATATATAAACATTCCCATATTTTGCTTGATATTCAGTTTGGCTCTGCCCTCTCCGATCCTTGTTTTCACTCCATCAGTTTGCAGAGGATCAGTACATATTATTAATTCGTTCCCTAATATGTGTCCTATGATTTTCTACTCCTTCTTCATGATGATTGTGGTAACATGATTCGAGAGGTTTCTAACCATAATCTTGAATTGCACATTTTGTAAATCAGATTTTCAAAAAAATTTCTGGTCTTGGTATACTGGGTAGTTATTCTTTTCCCATTAGGTCTGTCGAGTGATAAATTTGGAAACTAACTACAAATAAGGAATTATTATAAAAAAAATTCATTCCGATAAGTCTACAGTTGCTCAGTTTTGGATGTGATCAAATATAGTGCCTACCAACATCCCCAGAAACTTACAGAATTTCTGAATGCAATGTGCGCTATGTCATTTTAATGGGACATCATGACTTTTGACAACTTTTCACTATAATGCTGTAGATTCGGATCATTGAAATACAGCGAAAATCTGCAAACTATACAATTTATATACTGTGCCATTCATTTTATTTTTTGACTCCCACCGTAACATGAATATGAAGTGAAAAATTCATTACAAAAGTCTTCAGTTGCTCATTTATGAATGGATTTGAAACTGCTGTCTTCCAAACTCATTGCGCAGATACATTGAATTGCAGCCGATACCTGCGAATTTGGAAATTTCTGTGGATAAGTATATGTACTAAGTATCACCCCCTATCTTTGATTATGGTAATATGTAATGGAACTTTGTTCAGCAAGTTTTAAAGTGTTTCTTTTCAAATAGTATTGAAAATGTATTACTGTGGTATGGAGCGAAAACCTTCAAACTTTCATATTTTTGTGGCGCAGCATGTGTGCCAATACTGCGGTATGGAGCGAATACCTGCAAACTTTCATATGTTTGTGTCGCAGCATGTGTGCCCATCATTTAAATTTTTTACTCCAACCGTAACATATAATCTCAAAAATTCATTCCAAAAGTCTTCAGCTTTACTAATTAACTTAATTTTCCTTTTTCTAAATTCTATGCTGAATTTCTGAATTTCTAAATTTATTTCTAAATTATCCTGAAATTAAATTGTTTACCTCCACAACCAATGCAGGTACCTTAAACGTCTTTGAATTCCGTTGCTCTGTTGAATTAAGTACGCTCAGTTTTTTTTGCTTCTTTGAGTTCTAACATAATAAATGTTTCCAGGTGCCTTTTTTCGGCAACTATCAAATTGTAGATAATTGGATCGCAGCGGCGACTTGCAAACTTTGGAAATATATTTCGTCGAGGGTACGTTTTGGAAGACACGAAAATGTCTAGATGCAGAATGCAAAAGCGACATTTAAAAATGGCCAATTCTGTTGGATTTGTTGAGTCTTGAATTTGATCTATCTTTCCTCTTTTCTTTTCTTTTTTCTAACGTTATAAGCTGAAAATCACATCTCGGGCCGCAACACGCATTGCTCCATACTCTTGAGTTCCCAATGGACGAAACATATTAGAAGACAAGGAGAAAAATCACCAAAGTCCAAGAACAAACCTCTATCCAAATAGTTCCAATACAATTTTTACGAAAAATAGGTCTATTTTCGTGGAAACCAAAGTTACAAGCCGAAAAACATATCTCGGCCTCCAACCTGCTTTCCACCGTGCTCTTGGGTTCCTAATTGACAAAACATATTAGAGTTAAAGGAAAAAAATTGCCAAAGTCCAAGAACAGACCTGTGACGAAATATTTGCAGTACATTTTTGACGAAAAATAGGTCTTTTTTCGTGAAAACCAACGTTATAAGCCGAAAATCATAAATAATTCGTAGAAATTTAAACTAAAATCCTATAGTCAACTGAACATAAATAAGGAACTTTAGAGAAAAAATACGTGATATGAAACCATAAACTTCCCCTAGGAAAAAAAAGGTTGGGACAAGTACATTGATGGTCCCTCGTTTGCTAATAAATCCATAAAAAATTTTCTTTAAAAATCGTCAAAAAAATTATTTTATAAAAAAAAATACAGTACAATTCGAAAAAAATTTCACAAATCTAGAAAAAACATTATGTTTAAAAAAAAAATATTCTGTATCTATTTTTTAAAGTTCAAAAAAATCAAATAACAAGTAAAATATAAAAAACCGAAAAATCGCGTTTGAAATCATTATGCAAACCGATGCCTCATCCTTCTTATTTGATTCGAACAGCTAAATCAATTGAAAAAAATTCCATCTAATTTACGTGCAGCATTAAAATTTATTATATCAATTCGAGGCCAAGTATTTTCTAATGAATTGAAAAAAGTTACCACTTGAGTTACGTACAGCACTAAAATTTATGATATCAATCAGTGGACAAGTATTTTATTAGTAACTCCAAATTTTGACATTATTAAAATGTTCTAAGAAGCTTTTAAATCCAAAAAAAATCACATGAAAGCTAGTCATTCGTTACTCTATGGTGGCAAAGACTTATAAGAAAATCGATTTTTCTCAGACTTTCAGGATCCTTTGGTATTATTCACAAAATTCAACGTCGATTGGATCGATACAAATTATGTTTAAATATGTGTTAAAAGTACTTGTCCGGCCCATCACTATTCATTCAATAAAAAATCAATCATAAAAAAATGAAATTGTACGGCAGAATCTGGTTAAAAATTTGTTGAAATGCGATTCATTATTAGTTTAATGCTTTTAATAATAGTAGAGGTTAGTTCTTAGTCCGTATGGAATTCGTTCGCTGGAAGAATAAGTAGGAAGTAAAAATTGACATCATTGAATATAAACTGGAGAGTTATTTTGGAAGCTTGAACATATATATTATGTACAATTTGTTTCATTTATCGATGCAGAATAAAATCCCTTGTATATTGCGGAATAATTTGTTTCCGTTTTTTATTAAATTAGTGCAACTAAGTAAAAATTACGTGAAGATAATTCTCTCAATTCCCTCTGCATGAATACTTGTGACTTGTGAACCATCAGTTCTAGACAAGCCCTGATTTTTATTTGGATAAACAATTTAAACGGAAAGTGATGGGCCGGACAAGTACTTTTAACACATATTTAAACATAATTTGTATCGATCCAATCGACGTTGAATTTTGTGAATAATACCAAAGGATCCTGAAAGTCTGAGAAAAATCGATTTTCTTATAAGTCTTTGCCACCATAGAGTAACGAATGACTAGCTTTCATGTGATTTTTTTTGGATTTAAAAGCTTCTTAGAACATTTTAATAATGTCAAAATTTGGAGTTACTAATAAAATACTTGTCCACTGATTGATATCATAAATTTTAGTGCTGTACGTAACTCAAGTGGTAACTTTTTTCAATTCATTAGAAAATACTTGGCCTCGAATTGATATAATAAATTTTAATGCTGCACGTAAATTAGATGGAATTTTTTTCAATTGATTTAGCTGTTCGAATCAAATAAGAAGGATGAGGCATCGGTTTGCATAATGATTTCAAACGCGATTTTTCGGTTTTTTATATTTTACTTGTTATTTGATTTTTTTGAACTTTAAAAAATAGATACAGAATATTTTTTTTTTAAACATAATGTTTTTTCTAGATTTGTGAAATTTTTTTCGAATTGTACTGTATTTTTTTTTATAAAATAATTTTTTTGACGATTTTTAAAGAAAATTTTTTATGGATTTATTAGCAAACGAGGGACCATCAATGTACTTGTCCCAACCTTTTTTTTCCTAGGGGAAGTTTATGGTTTATGCTTTAGTGACGGTCAAAAATAAAAAACCGTCACAGTACATACATGTCCATACGTATCTATATATACTTTAACTTATGTATAAACCTTATATACTCATATACCTCGATAGAAATAGCGAAATAAGCGTTTCTGTTCCCCATATACATATATTTGTGTTTCTTGATTGAAAATAAAGATAATTTGTTTGTAACGAAATTTGTTTATTTATTAACAATTATTGTTTATATGCTTAAAAATGTGTCAATCGCGTTTGAACTGTGTCCTATGTCGCCTTGCTATGAAATCCCCTTGATTTCCTGAGTTTTTGATGTGTTTTGGGTGATCCGCGGTTTTCCGCGGTTTTTCGCGGTTAACCCGCGAATTGATATATCAGCGAAATATTTGTGTAAAGTGGTCGAGTTTGTAATCATTTTAAAGGGCATTGAATTCCCTATCGTTTGAGAGCAATAGAGATAATTTATCCACATAATTGTTAATTAATGAAATTAAATATTGTTAAATTTTTATGTTTCGGAAAAGTTGTAAAAAGCACCCAACTTACTTATTACGGTCTTTGCTATTGAATCTAATCGTTTGGAACTTGATTTTCGACGTTTTTGGACGATTCCCGGTAATTCGCGGTTTTTCGCGGTTTTTCCGCGAATTGATAACTCACAGAAGAATTATTGCAAAATGGTCGTGCGAGTATTCATTTGAAAGGGATTTTGATCTAGAACACGCTCGTAGCGTTAAAATTTAGATAACTGTAAAATTGTTAGTTAATGAAATTTGAAATTGTTAACTTTTGATCTTTGGTAAAAATGATTAAAAGGTACCCGTGTGAGGTATCAAAATAAAGCTCTTTTCATAAGAAACACGTTCCAATTGTTAAAAATGCTCTAAGTCGATTATTGTTAGTTAATGAAAATTGAAATTTCGAGAGCGCTGAGTGATGACTCATCGGGCGCTCGGGCTCCGTGAGGCAGGTCAGTGCGCGCGGGGCTTGCTAGTCTACATACTATAGCGTTTACTGAACTATAGCGCTCCTTAAAAATTATTTTCGCCTTTCTATGTTGGTCACTATTATTTCGAATAATAAATTTTATTTTTTAAGCGGGAATTTTAAATATATTTTCTTTATGTTACAGATACATACCAGCCAACACGATGGTGGAGACCCTAGGACGTAACACGAGATTCACTGACATTTCGTTCTGAATCGCTTTCCGATGTGCGAATCGCGGTCTCACCTTACAATCGAGTGATGTCGTTTCCGAACCATCATAAACGTGAAAATTAGTGATCACCGATACACTTTTGTATGAATCGATAGAAATTAACAAGATTCACTGACATTTCGAACAGAACAGCTTTCCGACGTGCGATCCGAGATCATAACTTACAATCGAGTGATGTCATTTCCGAACGATCATAAACGTGAAAATTGGAGATCACCGATACACTTTTGTGTGATTCGACTCAAGTTAACCAGATTCACTGACATTTCGTTCTGAATCGCTTTCCGATGTGTGAATCGCGATCACAGTTTACAATCGAGTGATGTCGTTTCCGAACGTTCATAAACGTGAAAATTTGTGGTCACCGATCCACTTTTGTGTGAATCGATACAATTTAACAACATTCACTGACATTTCGAACAGCACAGCTTTCCGACGTGCGATCCGAGATCATAACTTACAATCGAGTGATGTAGTTTCCGAACGTTCATAAACGTGAAAATTGGAGATCACCGATACACTTTTGTGTGAATCGACACAAATGAACCAGATTCACTGATATTTCGTTCTGAACCGCTTTCCGATGTACGAATCGCGATCACACCTTACAATCAAGTGATGACGTTTCCGAACGTTCATAAACGTGAAAATTGGTTATCACCGATACACTTTTGTGTGAATCAATACAATTTAACAACATTCACTGACATTTCGACCAGCATCGCTTTCCGACGTGCGATTCGAGATTATTACACGTCGCAAAGCGTTTCAGAACGAAATGTCAGTGTACCTTGTTAATTTGTATCGATTCACCCAAAAGTGTATCGGTGATCACCAATTTTCACGTTTATGAACGTTCCGAAACGACATCACTCGATTGTATGTTATGATCTCGACTTGCACGTCGGAAAGCCGTTCTGTTCGAAATGTCTGTGAATGTTGTTAAATTGTATCGATTCACACAAAAGTGCATCGGTTATCTCCAATTTTCACGTCTCTGAACGTTCGGAAACGACATCACACGATTGTAAGTTGTGATCGCGATTCGCACATAGGAAAGCGATTCAGAACGAAATGTCAGTGAATCTGATTAATTTGTTTCGATTCACACAAAAGTGTATCGGTGATCTCCAATTTTCACGTTTATGATGGTTCGGAAACGACATCACTCGATTGTAGGTTATGATCTCGATTCGCACATCGGAAAGCGATTCAGAACGAAATGTCAGTGAATCTGGTTAATTTGTGTCGATTCACACAAAAGTGTATCGGTGATGTCCTATTTACACGTTTATGAACGTTCGGAATCGACATCACTCGATTGTAAGTTGTGATCTCGAATCGCACGTCGGAAATCTGTTCTGTTCGAAATGTCAGTGAATGTTGTTAATTTCTATCGATTCATACAAAAGTGTATCGGTAATCTCCAATTTTCACGATTATGAACGTTCGGAAACGACATCACTCGTTTGTAAGTTATGATCTCGAATCGCACGTCGGAAAGCTGTTCTGTTCGAATTGTCAGTGAATCTTCATAATTTGTAACGATTCTCACAAAAGTTTATTTGTGATCACCAATTTTCATATTTGTGAACGTTCAGAAACGACATCGTTCGAATGTCAGTTCCGGTCTCGCATCGCATTTCGGATTGCGATTCTGATAGAAATGTCGGAAAAAATTGTTGATTCGTAACGATTAACACACAAGATTATCGCTGATTACTTACTTTCATGTTAATGAAAGATTGGAAACGTTCACCGATAAACGTCACATATCAACAATTTTACAGACCTTTAGTATCGCAATCCGAAGGGCCATTTGAGATCTGAACTGACAATCGAGCGATGAAAACGTTCCCGAACTTTCATAAACATGAAGATTGGTGATCACCAATAAAATTTTTGTTCAATTCATGACAAATTAACAATATCCAATGACATTTCGATTCGAGATTATAAATTACAATCGAGTGATATCATTTCCGAACGTTCATAAAACATGAAAATTGAAGATCACAGATACACTTTTGAGTGAGTCGATACAATTTAACAACATTCACTGACATTTCGAACAGAACAGCTTTCCGACGTGCGATCCGAGATCATAACTTACAATCGGGTGATGTCGTTTCCGAACGTTCATAAACGTGAAAATTGGTGATCACCGATACACTTTTGTGTGAATCGACTCAAATTAACCAGATTCACTGACATTTCGTTCTGAATCGCTTTCCGATGTGCTAATCGCGATCACAGCTTACAATCGAGTGGTGTAGTTTCCGAACGTTCATAAACGTGAAAATTGAAGATCACAGATACACTTTTGAGTGAGTCGATACAATTTAACAACATTCACTGACATTTCGAACAGAACAGCTTTCCGACGTGCGATCCGAGATCATAACTTACAATCGGGTGATGTCGTTTCCGAACGTTCATAAACGTGAAAATTGGTGATCACCGATACACTTTTGTGTGAATCGACTCAAATTAACCAGATTCACTGACATTTCGTTCTGAATCGCTTTCCGATGTGCGAATCGCGATCACAGCTTACAATCGAGTGATGTCGTTTCCGAACCATCATAAACGTGAAAATTGGTGATCACCGATACACTTTTGTATGAATCGATAGAAATTAACAAGATTCACTGACATTTCGAACAGAACAGCTTTCCGACGTGCGATCCGAGATCATAACTTACAATCGAGTGATGTCATTTCCGAACGTTCATAAACGTGAAAATTGGTGATCACCGATACACTTTTGTGTGAATCGACTCAAATTAACCAGATTCACTGACATTTCGTTCTGAATCGCTTTCCGATGTGCGATTCGCGATCACAGCTTACAATCGAGTGATGTCGTTTCCGAACCATCATAAACGTGAAAATTGGTGATCACCGATACACTTTTGTATGAATCGATAGAAATGAACAAGAATCACTGACATTTCGAACTGAACAGCTTTCCGACGTGCGATTCGAGATCATACCTTACATTCGAGTGATGTCGTTTCCGAACGTTCATAAACGTGAAAATTGAAGATCACCGATATACTTTTGTGTGAATCGATACAAATTAACCAGATTCACTGACATTTCGTTCTGAATCGCTTTCCGATGTGCGAATCGCGGTCTCACCTTACAATCGAGTGATGTCGTTTCCGAACCATCATAAACGTGAAAATTAGTGATCACCGATACACTTTTGTATGAATCGATAGAAATTAACAAGATTCACTGACATTTCGAACAGAACAGCTTTCCGACGTGCGATCCGAGATCATAACTTACAATCGAGTGATGTGTTACGTCCTGATTGTTTTAGTTCGACAAATATTGACGCGCTCTAATTTGAACTGGACCCACGCAACAGATAAACTATCGGTCTCTTGTTTAGAGGGGGAGATTTGCCCTCCGGGATTGGAACCGGTGTGTCACGGATTTGGATTTGAGGCAAGAGAATTTGGTAGGAAAAAGCTAAAATAGGGTAATAAAAATGGCAAAATATTACTTACCCTTTTTATGTAGCTGAGGCGGTGAAGCGTAGAGGGTTTAGAGGTGAACCTCCAGGTGATGCCCGGGTGGTTGATGAAAGTAAAGATGAAAGTAATGTCATCGGTGCAGAATTATGTAAACGTTTCTTTTAGAATTCGAATCACAATTAACTCACACGTCGGGAACGATTTCACCGGCACGACCGTTGGTATTTATGATGGAGAATTAAAGTAGAGAAAAGTAATAAAAGACTTCAGTAGTGAAAGAAAGGAAATAATAAAGGCTGTGTCTACTCGTCCGGAGGCCGGACGAATAAGCGACCGCTATTCGTCCGGATATTTATCGAAAATGAGGCCATATTTTTTCTGTTTATACTTTCTTTGAATATAACGGTATAAAATGTACATATCCGGACGAATAATCGTACGGTATTCATCCGGATATCTCGATTATGCTCGTTTTCGTACATATCCGGACGAATAATTACAAGTGATTCGTCCGGATATGGAATACATAATGGTACAATATATCCGGACGAATAATCGTACGGTATTCATCCGGATATCTCGATTATGCTCGTTTTCATACATATCCGGACGAATAATTACAAGTGATTCGTCCGGATATGGAATACATAATGGTACAATATATCCGGACGAATAATCGTACGGTATTCATCCGGATATCTCGATTATGCTCGTTTTTATACATATCCGGACGAATAATTACAAGTGGTTCGTCCGGATATGGAATACATAATGGTACAATATATCCGGACGAATAATCGTACGATATTCATCCGGATATCTCGATTATGCTCGTTTTCATACATATCCGGACGAATAATTACAAGTGGTTCGTCCGGATATGGAATACATAATGGTACAATATATCCGGACGAATAATCGTACGATATTCATCCGGATATCTCGATTATGCTCGTTTTCATACATATCCGGACGAATAATTACAAGTGATTCGTCCGGATATGGAATACATAATGGTACAATATATCCGGACGAATAATCGTACGGTATTCATCCGGATATCTCGATTATGCTCGTTTTCGTATATATCCGGACGAATAATCATACGTAAATCGTCCGGATATTGAATGATACATAATGGTATTGTGTCTTTCTGTGCGGAATCGTTGGGCGAGTTCGAAACGTATTTTCTTTGGAGTAAACTTTGTGTCTTTTGAACGTGAGACGAAATAATTGTATTAAAAAATTATAGCAAAATAATCTAAAATTTGATGAAGTGATAATTCATTTAAAATTTTAGTAGTCATTCTCGGGGGGCTCCGCCCCCCGAACCCCCCGCTGGGGGCTCTGCCCCCAGACCCCCGCGGGGGGCTACGCCCCCTGCGACCCCCGTCGCCCACGTTCAAATCGCTTGCGGGTGTTTAACATCAATCGTAGTGTGGGGGTGGGCAGGGCTCCAGGCACATTTCAATAAAATATCTTCGCGCTCAATCATTCCCACGACAATGAATCATCGCGCCAAAACGTACTGCTTCCAATTAAATTGTTTGTACATATCCGGACGAATATCATACGATTATTCGTCCGGAAACAACGATCACACAAAGATAAACATATTCAGCCGTACTTCTACTTATTCGTCCAAGTACAAACGTATAATCCGTGTAATTCGAATCTGAAAGAGGATACAGGGATAAATACAAATTTTATACCACAAAATGTTGAGGTTTTCTTTTGCTTTATTAAACAAACTTTTAGGAACTTATTGGAATTTAAATATTATTGAAAAATCAATACAATGGTTTTTATTGTTTACAAGCGCTTGCAACGATAACATTTCCAAAATTTAACTTTTGGCACTGTTTTTAAACGGAGACATGAGAAGTGGAACCACGACAAACAAAAGTCGCAAAAGATACAACTTTTTGTACTTGGAGTAGCAGTAACATCGTCATTCACAGTTTCGTGCAGTATCGAATTGCAGCTGCCACACAAAAAATCATCGTTCGACTTCTTCGTTTCCAAAATATCATGTAAGATCCTGTAAGCGTCAGGCGTTAAGTATTTTTCGATCAAACAAATATCCATAACATTTTCAATTATGGCATTGCACACATTTTCCGCCACGGTTCCAACACTCTCCACTTCGATTCGAACGCCATGATGTATTGCCGAATACGCTCTTTCCTCGCCTACCAGCCATTTCAAAATCAACGTAAGTTTTTCCGAATTTGGCAGTTGAACGAATGGTTTTTGTCTTGGAAGATTTTTTTGGGCAGATTTCGTTGTCTTTCTACGCAATCCAATGACTGTTTTTTCGGACCCTCGGGGCCGCCCTCTTCGTTTGATAGCACAAGGAACTTTTATATTGGCTAAATTCAAAGCCGAGCACTCAATCGTCGTAGCCGCCTCCGTGGTGCCACTGTCTTCATTTGCTTCAACATGATTTTCTTTTGATGAGAGAATGGATTTGTCCCCACTGCAGCCTACAGCTAAAGTATCGACCTCTTGTTGCATCATCAAACTCGGACTATCACTGGAACCATTCAAACCAGCCTCATCATTACAGACTTCCATCGGTTTCGAACAAATCTCCACTTCCCGATTTTCGATCCATGCTTTTTTTATATCGTTTAAAATCTTGAAGCGCTTGGTGAAAAGTTCCCCTGTAACCTCGCTTGCAAGACTAGTTAGTTGTGAAGTGACATCGCGGATCAATTTATAACGTTGATTTTGCGTTTGTACTCGGGGTTTCGGAACACTCGTGGAAATCGTTGATGACGAAGGAAATTGCTCTCCCGATACTTCAGAAAGGAAAACTCTTTGGGTTTGGCAGTAAAACTGCTTTGTCCAACGTTCGCTACAAATTGATCTGTCAAAAAGATCATGGTCGAATCTATCTTTGACGATAAATATGTGGCTAAAAAAATAAGTAAGCCGAAAAATTATATTAAATTCAATAAAGTCCACAATGAAACGGATATATTGATATAAAATGATAAGTAAGCACCGGCACGGTAACATCATCGAAGAAAACGAAGGGCAGTCACAAGATTTGGGCGATGCTTGAAACGTCGACCCGCCTTCCTGGAATTCAAGAACGTCTCCATCCTCTCGTGCCACTCTTAATTTTCCCCGTCTGAAGCTACCGAATTCTTTTCTGACGAAATCAAATGCAAATCTTGTCAAATAATTTGAGTACAAAACTTCCGCATCGTCTGCTCCGTAAGGAAGAACCAACGATTTCTGATAGGTGTAGGCCGCTTTGTAATCGCGCTCGGAATAAAGACAAGTCACCAATACGAAAAATTTTTCCACGAAATCTTCCAACGAGCTGTACAACTTGACAACACTTTTTATTTTAGCGTTGAGCGATTCAACTCTGTTATTCGTTGTGTTCATGAAATTATATTGCATAAACTCCTTAGACAACGTCCATTCGTTACGAATGTGGTGCCAGTTTTTTACGAAATACTCAAAAATGACAGGTGGCAATTCCTTGCATTTTTCATAATGCCTCATGTATTCAACTTCAGTTGACGAATACAGCATTTTTTGAAAAATTTGCTTCGCATTATCTCGTTCCTCTGGTGTGATGTTCATCTTTCCGCAACTGATCTCACGATTGAAAGTTCTGAGCGAATGAAATATGCAAATAAGAACTTTCGCTGACTCGAACTCTTCCTTGATTACTTGTCTTTCAAGTAAGTCTTTGTCCGCCATAACGCTTCGAATTTTAGTCCAAGACGGATGAACTTTTTTGAATGTCTGGAGAAGCCAGCGCATACTTTCTTCATTTTCATGGATCAAAATGCACACAGCAACTATCTCAGTATTCCCCTCGGAATCTTCTACTATCATAATGTAGACAGGTGCTCGGATATTGAGAAGCTTGAAGGTGCCGTCGATACCCACGAATTCGGGATAAGATTCCATGGCATGCCGCATTAATTTTGTCGAGAAGAAAAGCCCTTTCATTTCACCATCTTTTTCAAAAACGTGTGATTCAGCTCCTAAAAAAACAGTGCATAGAAACAACTGACAAAAAATTGTACATGGAAAATAGCTATACAGTCATTACAGAATCAAAAAAATACATACCAAAAGTTTTTTCAAGTTTTTCAACCATATTTTTTAAGTCGTTTCCATCTTTTTTACTCGCCATAAGGTTCGACAAATCTTTCGAATTAACGTTTTTTCCGAAATCGTTAATACATTTATTCTTAACTAATTTTTTATTTGCGCCCAAATCGAGGTAAACTTGGACTGCACTTTTTTCATCTGAAGTCATAGTTCGTGTTTGCGGCAAATGCTGAAACAATGGCTAAAAATAATAGCAAATGAAAAAAACAGTTGAGTGTATTCTATTTAAAATTCTCAATAATTTTTCTAAAATATAATGACTTTCAGCAACACTTCCGATACCTTTGTACACAGATGATTATGATGATTGTTCATTTGTGTTACTTCCAACTTTTTCCCATCCGTGCTGGCAATCAAAGTGAATGATGCTGAACATTTTTTTTGAAATGTCCTAAATAAATATTTAATTTCAATTCAAAATCTATATTACCAAATGATTTTCAATATAAACGAGTAATCAAACTTACTGAGCCGATCGACTACCTGTTGACAACGATTTAAATCGTTTCCCTCCATGTATGCAGCAATATTTCAACCAGTAATACTTTAATTCATTGTTAACAGGTCTTGAAATACCTTTTTTTTGTGCATTTGCAATTGTAACGCAATCACGTTTGTAATACATGGAATACACTTTCTTCTGATAATCAGAAATTGAAGCTTCCAGTTGCTCGAATGAGCTATAGACAGCTCCTTTTTCAAGTGGAATGATCGATTCCAATTGCAGACCTCCAGGATCTACAGTGCCCTGTACAGATTGTTTTCGGCTTTTCAATGGCATTTCAAAATCACTATCAGATCCATGATCATCCTCACATTCCGAGGAGTCTGAATTGACATCTGGATGAGGACACAAAAATAATGCACTGTATAATATTATGAAATACATATTCATTCTTCATATATCATTGAAATGATTCCAATGATTTTAACAAAATTAAAAATATGAATTTTAAGAAAAACTTATTAGTATTCAAAAAAATGAGCCGTTAATACAAAATCATCCTCAAATTTAACAAACATCCAAGAACTGTATTCTGTTTCTAGCATCAGTTGTCGCCCTTCACTCCTCAATGTCTTGAAACAATAATCAGTTTGTGCTCTAATGATACAATGAATTTTCAAGAAAAGAAATGTGAAACAATAAAGGACAATACACGTGATAATCATATGAAAATGAAAAATGCGACAATGATAGAGGAGCCTATATCCAGCAAAAACAGTAAAAAAAATATCTCTTCTTCATTTTTAGAACCAGTTTTCAAAATGACAGAATATTAGCAGATGTATAACTCAGTTTTGAGAGCAAGGCTGTCCAATGACCACGTCCAAGAGATATTTCTAAATTTCGTTTAAAAATATATCTAAAAATTTGGTTATATATTGGCAAAGTGGTCTTCGATATTAAACGTTTTTAAAATGAACACGTGGGAATACATGGACGATAATAAAACAAAGGTTATAATCCTTACTCATGGCTGATTGAAAAAGCTTCTGTTTTTGCAAGGTGTTCTTAATTTTCAAGTACGTTCCAAATCAATCGAATCGACGAGAATTTTGAGAAAAAAAACACGTTTCGAAAAGAACGGAACTTTTAACCACCAACGACACAGATTAGAACATCGCACATGAGCGAAAACCGGTGATAAATCAAACTGCGCACGTACGTTCTGCTTCTTCAAAATGTTTGGCTAAGTCCCCGAATCTCGTCCGTCAGACTAGCCTGGCCCCTAGTTTACCGGTTTCGGCCAAAAGGGTGGTGCGCATGCGCGTGACCGCGGCAGTCAGTTTTCGTTCAAATACATACAAGTATCTTTATTTGTTATATATTCGGGCAAAAAGCCGCACGAATATGTACGAAGGCGAGCATAAACACACATCCAGATCAATACCGTGCGATTATTCATCCGGATATGAACGAAAACAAGCATAATCGACATATCCGGATGAATACCGTACAATTATTCGTCCGGACACACATTATGTACAATTATGTATTTAATATCCGGACGAATACCGTGCGATTATTCGTCCGGATACATTGCACCTCATATATTCGATATCCGGACGAATACCGTGCGATTATTCGTCCGGATACATTGCACCTCATATATTCGATATCCGGACGAATACCGTGCGATTATTCGTCCGGATACATTGCACCTCATATATTCAATATCCGGACGAATTACTTACGATCATTCGTCCAGATATGTACGAAACGATCATTAGTAGATATCCGGATGAATACCGTACAATTATTCGTCCGGATACACATTGTGTACAATTATGTATCCAATATCCGGACGAATACCATACGATTATTCGTCCGGATACATTGCACCTCATATATTCGATATCCGGACGAATTACTTACGATCATTCGTCCGGATATGTACAAAATGATCATTAATAGATATCCGGATGAATACCGTACAATTGTTCGTCCGGATACACATTGTGTACAATTATGTATCCAATATCCGGACGAACACCATACGATTATTCGTTCGGATACATTGCACCTCATATATTCGATATCCGGACGAATTACTTACGATCATTCGTCCGGATATGTACGAAACGATCATTAGTAGATATCCGGATGAATACCGTACAATTATTCGTCCGGATATGTACTGCACACTGGCATCGTCATGTATCCGGATGAATACGCACGGTTAATTAATCCGGATATATAATGAATATAAGAAAGTATCTGTAACGTAGGGATAACCAGA
Source organism: Venturia canescens (assembly GCF_019457755.1). NCBI lineage: Eukaryota > Metazoa > Arthropoda > Insecta > Hymenoptera > Ichneumonidae > Venturia > Venturia canescens. The sequence continues at coordinate 24,117,285 of NC_057425.1, forward strand.
TACGCAATATGCTAACCTATACGCTTTCCGGACGAATAACCGTCGCGTATTCGTCCGTACTCCGGACGAGTAGCCACTCCGAATAATAAAACCTAATGAGAAATGAATGAATAAAAGTGGGTTAATAAATGAAACGATGAATGGTGAATCACTAATGAAGTAGTGAATATCGAAGCCAAAAGCATTTGATCCAAATAATGGGTTTGGTAAAGTCGCCAATAAATATAAGATGCCCAATCATTCAAATTTTGTTTACCGAATTGTTATCGCGAATTTCCAGAGAATGTCAACCATGATTCATAATACAATTACTAATCGGTTACTTGATATTTTGTTTGGGTACGCCCGACAAAACCCTAAGGTGCCGGCGTGTAGGCAACGCAAAAGCAAGTGGGGTTAATCCAAACTAATACCAAAAACCGAGAAAAAATGAGAGAAAGACAATTTGAACACGCCACACAAAACACAAGGGTGCCAGCGTGTAGGCAACGCAGCGGTATGCAAAGCTAGTTCAAATTGTATGTGAAATTATGACGTGTAAAAATTGAGTTGACACTCTAGGAATATGGTAGTGCAAAAGTATTGTTTGGCTTGAATGTACCTCACGAAACACACTGGTGCCGGCGTGTAGGCAACGCAGTAGCAAGTGGCGTAAGTTCAAGTCAAAAAGCTAAATAAAAAGCCTTGAAAGGGTTCTTCAATTCCGATAAGGTGCCAGCGTGTAGGCAGCGCTAAGGTATGAAGAAGAGATTCAAGGGTATGAAATTATGAAACAACTAAAAGCCTTGAATAGGTTTCCCAATTCCGATAAGGTGCCGGCGTGTAGGCAGCGCTAAGGTATGAGAAAGAAATTCAAGGGCATAAGATCACGTCAAAAGTGAATTGTTAATTTATGAGTTAATTAATTAATACCCGACTGTAGATGATTGATGGGATTTTAGTCGTTGAATGAAAACGATGATACAAGAAAACTCTACGAGATGTGAAGTTGATGTTTGTTAAAGTGAGTGATTTCTACGTGAATATGGGGTACGTGAATAGATGCGATAAATCAAACGAAAAGTTTGGCACTGTCGCACTGGTGTTATATATTGTTACAAAATTATTTAAACGTGGTTACATAAAGATTTATAAACATAACAATAAAATGCGTACTGTTATACCAGTTGGTGAATTTCCACAAAGACTTCGAAGTTAAACACGGGACCCGAATATGCACTTTTGGCTCTGACTATGGCCCGGAACTAACTCGCAAAAAACAATAATAATTCCAGACACAACTTGGAAAACTGTATAACACTTTATAGTCAATAGTGTAAACCGCGAAGATTAATGTTATTCGATTTTAATGATGACCTGTTGATGGTATAGTTGTAGGCGACGTGCACAGTAGCAGGTGAGATCGAGAACTGAAGAGCTGCCCGTCCTGCCTGGCTTTATATAGGGGTCCAGGCTTGCAGCAGTAGATGGGCAGTGTGTAGTGGGGGTGTCTAGACGTCTAGACCTGAGTCAGGTCTAGACCGACTCCAGACGTGGGGGAATATGGACCCCCATAATTAATACTACAGGACTTCTCAAAGATGAATTTACCTTTGTGTACTAATGAATATATGTCGTTTCAATGCTAATTTATTAATTTATTCAATATACGGGTTTTTCCATGTAAGATTGACCTTTTTATATAGGTATATTCATGTTTAATGGTCCTTTATTAAAATTAATTACAATTATCTCTTATTTTCGAAGTTGATTAACAATATTGCTTTTAATGCTTATTTATCGTATAAATTGATAATTATGAGACCTCTTGTTACAACAATTTTTAATAACGTTTTGCAATGATGATACTAAATTTTAGTTTTCTCCATAATTGTTAACTGGGTTTATATAAGTGTTTTTGATATTCGAAGTGTGCATACGGTTTGTTTGGATTTGTTAATTAACAATTACCTCTTTTAATTCGTAATTATTCGGTTTTTGTCTGTTATTTGTTAATTGGTTATGAATGGTAATTTTATTGTTCGTGGTGACTTCTAACGTAATAATATGTTGTTTAATGAACAATTCAAGTTTGATTATGTTGGAATTAATGCAATTTAATGTTTTTAGAAAATTTAAACCCTAGGGAAAAAAAAGGTTGGGACAAGTACATTGATGGTCCCTCGTTTGCTGATAATTCCACCCATAAAAAAACTTTAAACAAATTTTTTTTTTAATTGTAAAAAAAATTATTTCATAAAAAAAATACAGAACAATTCGAAAAAAATTTTACAAATCTTGAAAAAACGTTATGTTAAAAAAAAACTAATCTGCATCTATTTTTTAAAGTGTCAAAAGAATCAAATAACAAGTAAAAAATAATAAACCGAAAAATCGCGCTTGGAATCATTTTGGAAAGCGATGCCTCATTCTTCTTATGAGATTAGAACAGCTAAATCAACTGAAAAAAATTCCATCTATTTTACGTGCGGCATTAAAATTTATTATATTAATTCGAGGCCAAGTATTTTCTAATGAATTGAAAAAAGTTACCATTTGAATTACGTGCAGCACTAAAATTTATGATATCAATCGGTGGACAAGTATTTTATTAGTAACTCCAAATTTTGACATTATTGAATTGTTCTAAGAAGCTTTCAAATTCAAAAGAATCACATGCAAGCTAGTCATTTCTTACTCTATGGTGGCAGAGACTTATAAGAAAATCGATTCTTCTCAGACTTTCAGGATCCTCTGGTATTATTCACAAAATTCGACGTCGATTGGATCGATACAAATTATGTTTAAATATGTGTTAAAAGTACTTGTCCGGCCCATCACTTTCCGTTTAAATTGTTTATCCAAATAAAAGTCAGAGCTTGTCTAGAACTGATGGATCACAAGCATTCATGCAGAGGGAATTGAGAGAATTATCTTCAAGTAATTTTTACTTAATTGCACTAATTTAATAAAAAACGGAAACAAATTATTCCGCAATATAGAAGGGATATTATTGTGCATCGATAAATGAAAAAAATTGTACATAATGTATATGTTCAAGCTTCCAAAATAACTCTGCAGTTTACATTCGATGCGGGCAATTTTTACTTCCCACTTATTCTTCCAGCGAACGAGTTCCATTCGGAATAAGAACTAACCTATACTATTATTAAAAACATAAAATTAATAATGAATCGCATTTCAACAAACTTTTAACGAGATTCTGCCGTGCCATTTCGTTTTTTTATGATTGATTCTTTATTGAATGAATAGTGATGGGCCGGACAAGTACTTTTAACACATATTTAAACATAATTTGTATCGATCCAATCGACGTCGAATTTTGTGAATAATACCAGAGGATCCTGAAAGTCTGAGAAGAATCGATTTTCTTATAAGTCTCTGCCACCATAGAGTAAGAAATGACTAGTTTGCATGTGATTCTTTTGAATTTGAAAGCTTCTTAGAACAATTCAATAATGTCAAAATTTGGAGTTACTAATAAAATACTTGTCCACCGATTGATATCATAGATTTTAGTGCTGCACGTAATTCAAATGGTAACTTTTTTCAATTCATTAGAAAATACTTGGCCTCGAATTAATATAATAAATTTTAATGCCGCACGTAAATTAGATGGAATTTTTTTCAGTTGATTTAGCTGTTCGAATCTCATAAGAAGAATGAGGCAACGCTTTCCAAAATGATTTCAAGCGCGATTTTTCGGTTTATTATTTTTTACTTGTTATTTGATTCTTTTGACACTTTAAAAAATAGATGCAGATTAGTTTTTTTTTAACATAACGTTTTTTCAAGATTTGTAAAATTTTTTTCGAATTGTTCTGTATTTTTTTTATGAAATAATTTTTTTTACAATTAAAAAAAAAAATTTGTTTAAAGTTTTTTTTATGGGTGGAATTATCAGCAAACGAGGGACCATCAATGTACTTGTCCCAACCTTTTTTTTCCCTAGGGGAAGTTTATGGTTTGATATCACGTCTTTTTTCTCAAAAGATCCTTATTTATGTTCAGATGACTATAAGATTTTAGTTTAAATATCTATGAATTGTTTATAATTTTCGGCGTATAACGTTGGTTTTCACGAAAAAAGACCTATTTTTCGTCGACATTATACTGAAAATATTTCGATAGAGGTTTATTCTTGGACTTTGGTGATTTTTCTCCTTGTCTTCTAATATGTTTCGTCCATTGGGAACTCAAGAGCATGGAGCAATGCGTGTTGCGGGCCGAGATATGATTTTCCGCTGATAACGTTAGGAAAAATAAAGGAAAAGAGGAAAGATAGATCAAATTCAAGACACAACAAATCCAACGGAATTGGCCCTTTTTAAATGTTGCTTTTGCATTCTGAATCTAGACATTTTCGTGTCATTCAAAACGTGTCCCCGATGAAATATATTTCCAAAGTTTGCAAGTGACCGCTGAGATCCAATTATCTACAGTTTGATAGTTGCTGAAAAAAGGCACCCGGAAACATTTATTATGTCAGAACTCAAAGAAGCAAAAAAAACTGAGCGTACTTAATTCAACAGGAGCAACGGAATTCAAAGACGTTTAAGGTATCTGCATTGGTTTTGGAGAAAAACAATTTCAGGAGAATTCAGGAATGAATTTAAAAGTTTAAAAACTCAGAATAAAATAGAAAACGGAAAATTTAGGAATTTAGAAAAGCTGAAGACGTTTGTGATGAATTTTTGAGATTACATGTTACGGTTGGAGTAAAAAATTTAAATGATTGGCACACATGCTGCGACACAAAAATATGAAAGTTTGGAGGTATTTGCTTCATACCGCAGTAATATAAACTTCAATAGTATTTAAAAAGAAATACTTTAAAACTTGCTAAACCAAGTTCTATTACTCATTCTCATAATCAAAGATAGGGGGTGATACTTAACACACATATTTATGCACAGAAATTTCAGAGTTCGCAGGTATCTGCTGCGATTCAATATATCTGCGCAATAAATTTTGAAGACAGCAATTTAAAATCTATCGATAAATGAGCAACTGAAGACTTCTGTGATGAGTTTTTTACTTCATATATATGTTACAGTTAGTTTTAAAAAGTAAAATGAGTGGCACAGTATATGAATTTTATAATTCGCAGATTTTTGCTGTATTTCAATAATCCAAATCTATAGTATTATAGAGAAAAGTTGGCAAAAGTCATGATGTTACGTTGAAATGACATAGCGAACATTGTATTCAGAAATTCTGTATGTTCTCATGGATGTTAGCAGGCATTATATTTGATCGCATCCAAAACGGAGCAACTGTAGACTTAGTGTAATGAATCTTTTCACTAATAATTCCACATTTGTAGTTTGCAAAGTGGGAATACTCAACATACATGTCATTTCATAAGTATTGTTGTCAAAATTTGTGTTTGCCTACTTCATTCCAAAGATTCGACTTTTCATATGATCAGCAAACAAAGCATCCAAAGACTTTTTGGAATAAGTTTCAAAATTTGTTACTCGACAGACCAGGTGAAAAAAGAATAACTACACTTATATCAAGACCAGAAACTGTTTTGAGAATCTGATGTACAAAATGTGAGATTGATGACATAGCTGGAAACCTCTTGAATCACGTTACTACAATCAGCATGAAGAAATAGTAGAAAATCATAGGACACATATTAAGCAATTAATTAATGATATGTATCGATCCGCTGCAAACCGATGGAGTCAAAACAAGGATCGGAGAGGGCAGAGCCAAACTGAATATGAAGCAAAATATGGGAAACATGAGAAATAAATTAGAAAACATTTATTCAATTAAAGTTTACAACATCATTCTAACAGTTCTGTGTGTTTTTGTTGTATTTATTCATATATATAATCTGACGCCTTCATATATATAACCTAACCTACTGACGATATATTTACACTGGACAATATTTCTCGCACTCTGTTTTAATTGAAAGATTATTTTAGTTAACGCTTATTTCCAGTCGAACAAAATCATGAAATCTTGAAGTTTTCGTTGACATATGCATCGCGCATTTTTTATATCCTTTTTCGCACACATATCACAGACTACATTTACGCGGCCGCTTTGATACTGGTTTAGTATATCACAAAATTTAACGAAATGAATAGTAATATGTACTTCGTTCGATGACGAAAATTATTTTTAGTTATCCCGCACGCACTTCGTAACATCATAACCCCAAACGTCAACATGACGTGAAACTTCGGCTGGTGACTTTCGAGCTCTCGGCATGTGACGTCAGTCCGCGACACCGCCGCGAAGTTAGACCGAGGGACATGAGGCCTTTGGTGGTATTATATACAGACATGTCAAATTTCTGAATGTGTTAGTAACTTTTGCATAATCTTGAGCCTGTGCAAAGTTTTTTCTCAGCAATTACGCTACTGATCGTGTTGGTTTCGGGCACATTCGAAAGAGATTTTGAAATTTAGTCTCCAAACTAATTTTCGCTTAACAAAACATCTCTTGAGCTCCGCAATGCCAGAAAATGACATGCCAGTTTTACCCCCACCACCGCGAATCGTTTTATTCAGAGAAAAGATAGTCTCGGCGAGAGCCTCAGGCCAGCAGACGACAGGGCTGTCAATGTACTTGTCCCGAGACTCTACCGAGTCTCTTGATTAGACTCGCATCAAAGTTGCTTTATATTGTTTAGCGATTAACAACTTGGTATTGGCGACATTTGGTACTCATTAGAAGAGGGAGAACTTTTCACAAAAACTCTGAATATTGATCGGAGATTGTTTATACTTATAAAATATGTTCTGAGCTGTTTGTTGGTTACGGTCACGTGACGTTTTCGTTCGGTACCGTTTTTAAGTCTAAAATGTTTATTTACGTTTGGAGGTGAATAATTTTAGGTGGAACATGGCTGTAGTCGTTAGTTAATTATGATCCTGTGATATTATTGTTTGGTACCATCTAGAAATCCTTTAGTGACGAAAATGTTCTATTTCGTTTGGTGTTGTTTGTAAGTTAACTATTCCTATTTGTTAGTCAAGTTTTTCTGTTTTTGATTTATATTTTCGTTTGTTAATTGGTTTTCAACTTTCGAACCTTGATTTTGACGTTTCGAATTTTACGTTTTATTGTCCTTAAAAAGAGCCTTACTTTGAGCGATACAAGAAAGTCCATTAGTCAAGTTTTACCATTTTTTGTATTTTATAAGCTTATGATCAGATGATATTTCCCATAATTTTAGTGTTCTATGATTTGACAACGATAATTACTCCCAAATTATTGATATTTTCCATTTTCTGTTCACAGGTTTTTTCACCGGTTGTGGATAACACGTCATTGGTAAGTAGATTTGCAATATTTTTTTAATACTGTAGAATGATAAAAATGATTGAGTAGATTTCCGTTGATTACAAAAATTTTTATGGGCGTCTTTTTAACCCGAGGACGTAACAGATGTCATTTCCGAACGATCATAAACGTGAAAATTGGAGATCACCGATACACTTTTGTGTGATTCGACTCAAATTAACCAGATTCACTGACATTTCGTTCTGAATCGCTTTCCGATGTGTGAATCGCGATCACAGTTTACAATCGAGTGATGTCGTTTCCGAACGTTCATAAACGTGAAAATTTGTGATCACCGATCCACTTTTGTGTGAATCGATACAATTTAACAACATTCACTGACATTTCGAACAGCACAGCTTTCCGACGTGCGATCCGAGATCATAACTTACAATCGAGTGATGTAGTTTCCGAACGTTCATAAACGTGAAAATTGGAGATCACCGATACACTTTTGTGTGAATCGACACAAATGAACCAGATTCACTGATATTTCGTTCTGAACCGCTTTCCGATGTACGAATCGCGATCACACCTTACAATCAAGTGATGACGTTTCCGAACGTTCATAAACGTGAAAATTGGTTATCACCGATACACTTTTGTGTGAATCAATACATTTTAACAACATTCACTGACATTTCGACCAGCATCGCTTTCCGACGTGCGATTCGAGATTATTACACGTCGCAAAGCGTTTCAGAACGAAATGTCAGTGTACCTTGTTAATTTGTATCGATTCACCCAAAAGTGTATCGGTGATCACCAATTTTCACGTTTATGAACGTTCCGAAACGACATCACTCGATTGTATGTTATGATCTCGACTTGCACGTCGGAAAGCCGTTCTGTTCGAAATGTCTGTGAATGTTGTTAAATTGTATCGATTCACACAAAAGTGCATCGGTTATCTCCAATTTTCACGTCTCTGAACGTTCGGAAACGACATCACACGATTGTAAGGTGTGATCGCGATTCGCACATAGGAAAGCGATTCAGAACGAAATGTCAGTGAATCTGGTTAATTTGTTTCGATTCACACAAAAGTATATCGGTGATCTTCAATTTTCACGTTGATGAACGTTCGGAAACGACATCACTCGAATGTAAGGTATGATCTCGAATCGCACGTCGGAAAGCTGTTCAGTTCGAAATGTCAGTGATTCTTGTTCATTTCTATCGATTCATACAAAAGTGTATCGGTGATCACCAATTTTCACGTTTATGATGGTTCGGAAAGGACATCACTCGATTGTAGGTTATGATCTCGATTCGCACATCGGAAAGCGATTCAGAACGAAATGTCAGTGAATCTGGTTAATTTGTGTCGATTCACACAAAAGTGTATCGGTGATGTCCTATTTACACGTTTATGAACGTTCGGAATCGACATCACTCGATTGTAAGTTGTGATCTCGAATCGCACGTCGGAAATCTGTTCTGTTCGAAATGTCAGTGAATGTTGTTAATTTCTATCGATTCATACAAAAGTGTATCGGTGATCACCAATTTTCATGTTTATGCACGTTCGGATACGACATAACTCGATTGTAAGTAATGATCTCGAATCGCACGTCGGAAAGCTGCACTTTTCGAAATGTCAGTGAATGTTGTTAAATTGTATCGATTCACACAAAAGTGTATCGGTGAACTCCAATTTACACGTTTATGATGGTTCGGAAACGACATCACTCGATTGTAAGTTATGATCTCGATTCGCACATCGGAAAGCGATTCAGAACGAAATGTGTCAGTGAATCTGGTTAATTTGTGTCGATTCACACAAAAGTGTATCGGTGATCTCCAATTTTCACGTTTATGAACGTTCGGAAACGACATCACCCGATTGTAAGTTATGATCTCGGATCGCACGTCGGAAAGCTGTTCTGTTCGAAATGTCTGTGAATGTTGTTAAATTGTATCGATTCACACAAAAGTGCATCGGTTATCTCCAATTTTCACGTCTCTGAACGTTAGGAAACGACATCACACGATTGTAAGGTGTGATAGCAATTCGCACATAGGAAAGCGATTCAGAACGAAATGTCAGTGAATCTGGTTAATTTGTGTCGATTCACATAAAAGTGTATCGGTGATCTCTAATTTTCACGTTTATGAACGTTCGGAATCGACATCACTCGATGGTAATGTATGCTCTCGATTCGCACATCGGAAAGCGATTCAGAACGAAATGTCAGTGAAACTTGTTAATTTGTGTCGATTCACACAAAAGTGTATCTGTGATCACCAATTTTCATGTTTGTGAACGTTCGGAAACGACATCACTCGATTGTAAGGTATGATCTCGAATCGCACGTCGGAAAGCGATGCTAGTCGAAATGTCAGTGAATCTTGTCGATTTGTTACGCATCTCGCCAAAGTCTATCGGTGATCACCAATTTTCATGTTTATGAACGTTCGGATACGACATAACTCGATTGTAAGTAATGATCTCGAATCGCACGTCGGAAAGCTGCTCTTTTCGAAATGTCAGTGAATGTTGTTAAATTGTATCGATTCACACAAAAGTGTATCGGTGATCTCCAATTTACACGTTTATGATGGTTCGGAAACGACATCACTCGATTGTAAGTTATGATCTCGATTCGCACATCGGAAAGCGATTCAGAACGAAATGTCAGTGAATCTGGTTAATTTGTGTCGATTCACACAAAAGTGTATCGGTGATCTCCAATTTTCACGTTTATGAACGTTCGGAAACGACATAACTCGATTGTAAGTTGTGATCTCGAATCGCACGTCGGAAAGCTGTTCTGTTCGAAATGTCAGTGAATGTTGTTAAATTGTATTCATTCACACAAAAGTGCATCGGTGATCACCAATTTTCACGTTTTCGAACGTTCGGAAACGACATCACCCGATTGTAAGTTATGATCTCGGATCGCACGTCGGAAAGCTGTTCTGTTCGAAATGTCTGTGAATGTTGTTAAATTGTATCGATTCACACAAAAGTGCATCGGTTATCTCCAATTTTCACGTCTCTGAACGTTAGGAAACGACATCACACGATTGTAAGGTGTGATCGCGATTCGCACATAGGAAAGCGATTCAGAACGAAATGTCAGTGAATCTGGTTAATTTGTGTCGATTCACACAAAAGTGTATCGGTGATCTCTAATTTTCACGTTTATGAACGTTCGGAATCGACATCACTCGATGGTAATGTATGCTCTCGATTCGCACATCGGAAAGCGATTCAGAACGAAATGTCAGTGAAACTTGTTAATTTGTGTCGATTCACACAAAAGTGTATCTGTGATCACCAATTTTCATGTTTGTGAACGTTCGGAAACGACATCACTCGATTGTAAGGTATGATCTCGAATCGCACGTCGGAAAGCTGTTCTGTTCGAATTGTCAGTGAATCTTGATAATTTGTAACGATTCACACAAAAGTTTATTTGTGATCACCAATTTTCATATTTGTGAACGTTCAGAACCGACATCGTTCGAATGTCAGTTCCGGTCTCGAATCGCATTTCGGATTGCGATTCTGATAGAAATGTCGGAAAAAATTGTTGATTCGTAACGATTAACACACAAGATTATCGCTGATTACTTACTTTCATGTTTATGAAAGATTGGAAACGTTCACCGATAAACGTCACATATCAACAATTTTACAGACATTTAGTATCGCAATCCGAAGGGCCATTTGAGATCTGAACTGACAATCGAGCGATGAAAACGTTCCCGAACTTTCATAAACATGAAGATTGGTGATCACCAATAAAATTTTTGTTCAATTCATGACAAATTAACAATATCCAATGACATTTCGATTCGAGATCATAAATTACAATCGAGTGATATCATTTCCGAACGTTCATAAACATGAAAATTGGTGATCACCGATACACTTTTGTGTGAATTGATAAAAATTAACAAGATTCACTGACATTTCGAACAGAACAGCTTTCCCACGTGCGATCCGAGATCATAACTTACAATCGAGTGATGTCATTTCCGAACGTTCATAAACGTGAAAATTGGTGATCACCGATACACTTTTGTGTGAATAGAAACAATTTAACAACATTCACTGACATTTCGAACAGAACAGCTTTCCGACGTGTGATCGGAGATCATAACTTACAATCGAGTGATGTCGTTTCCGAACGTTCATAAACATGAAGAACGGTGATCACCGATAGATTTTTGTGAGAATCGTAACAAATCAAGAAGATTCACTGACATTTCGAACAAAATTAGATTCCGCCGTGCGATTCGAGATCATAACTTACAATCGAGTGGTGTAGTTTCCGAACGTTCATAAACGTGAAAATTGAAGATCACAGATACACTTTTGAGTGAGTCGATACAATTTAACAACATTCACTGACATTTCGAACAGAACAGCTTTCCGCCGTGCGATCCGAGATCATAACTTAAAATCGGGTGATGTCGTTTCCGAACGTTCATAAACGTGAAAATTGGTGATCACCGATACACTTTTGTGTGAATCGACTCAAATTAACCAGATTCACTGACATTTCGTTCTGAATCGCTTTCCGATGTGCGAATCGCGATCACAGCTTACAATCGAGTGATGTCGTTTCCGAACCATCATAAACGTGAAAATTGGTGATCACCGATACACTTTTGTATGAATCGATAGAAATGAACAAGAATCACTGACATTTCGAACTGAACAGCTTTCCGACGTGCGATTCGAGATCATACCTTACATTCGAGTGATGTCGTTTCCGAACGTTCATAAACGTGAAAATTGAAGATCACCGATATACTTTTGTGTGAATCGACACAAATTAACAAGATTCACTGACATTTCGTTCTGAATCGCTTTCCGATGTGCGAATCGCGATCACAGCTTACAATCGAGTGATGTCGTTTCCGAACCATCATAGACGTGAAAATTAGTGATCACCGATACACTTTTGTATGAATCGATAGAAATTAACAAGATTCACTGACATTTCGAACAGAACAGCTTTCCGACGTGCGATCCGAGATCATAACTTAAAATCGAGTGATGTCGTTTCCGAACGTTCATAAACGTGAAAATTGGTGATCACCGGTACACTTTTGTGTGAATCGACTCAAATTAACCAGATTCACTGACATTTCGTTCTGAATCGCTTTCCGATGTGCGAATCGCGATCACAGCTTACAATCGAGTGATGTCGTTTCCGAACCATCATAAACGTGAAAATTGGTGATCACCGATACACTTTTGTGTGAATCAATACAATTTAACAACATTCACTGACATTTCGACCAGCATCGCTTTCCGACGTGCGATTCGAGATTATTACACGTCGCAAAGCGTTTTAGAACGAAATGTCAGTGTACCTTGATAATTTGTATCGATTCACCCAAAAGTGTATCGGTGATCACCAATTTTCACGTTTATGAACGTTCCGAAACGACATAACTCGATTGTATGTTATGATCTCGACTTGCACGTCGGAAAGCCGTTCTGTTCGAAATGTCTGTGAATGTTGTTAAATTGTATCGATTCACACAAAAGTGCATCGGTTATCTCCAATTTTCACGTCTCTGAACGTTCGGAAACGACATCACACGATTGTAAGGTGTGATCGCGATTCGCACATAGGAAAGCGATTCAGAACGAAATGTCAGTGAATCTGGTTAATTTGTTTCGATTCACACAAAAGTGTATCGGTGATCTCCAATTTTCACGTTTATGATGGTTCGGAAAGGACATCACTCGATTGTAGGTTATGATCTCGATTCGCACATCGGAAAGCGATTCAGAACGAAATGTCAGTGAATCTGGTTAATTTGTGTCGATTCACACAAAAGTGTATCGGTGATGTCCTATTTACACGTTTATGAACGTTCGGAATCGACATCACTCGATTGTAATTTGTGATCTCGAATCGCACGTCGGAAATCTGTTCTGTTCGAAATGTCAGTGAATGTTGTTAATTTCTATCGATTCATAGAAAAGTGTATCGGTGATCACCAATTTTCATGTTTATGCACGTTCGGATACGACATAACTCGATTGTAAGTAATGATCTCGGATCGCACGTCGGAAAGCTGTTCTGTTCGAAATGTCTGTGAATGTTGTTAAATTGTATCGATTCACACAAAAGTGCATCGGTTATCTCCAATTTTCACGTCTCTGAACGTTAGGAAACGACATCACACGATTGTAAGGTGTGATCGCGATTCGCACATAGGAAAGCGATTCAGAACGAAATGTCAGTGAATCTGGTTAATTTGTGTCGATTCACACAAAAGTGTATCGGTGATCTCTAATTTTCACGTTTATGAACGTTCGGAATCGACATCACTCGATGGTAATGTATGCTCTCGATTCGCACATCGGAAAGCGATTCAGAACGAAATGTCAGTGAAACTTGTTAATTTGTGTCGATTCACACAAAAGTTTATCTGTGATCACCAATTTTCATGTTTGTGAACGTTCGGAAACGACATCACTCGATTGTAAGGTATGATCTCGAATCGCACGTCGGAAAGCGATGCTAGTCGAAATGTCAGTGAATCTTGTCGATTTGTTACGCATCTCGCCAAAGTCTATCGGTGATCACCAATTTTCATGTTTATGAACGTTCGGATACGACATAACTCGATTGTAAGTAATGATCTCGAATCGCACGTCGGAAAGCTGCTCCTTTCGAAATGTCAGTGAATGTTGTTAAATTGTATCGATTCACACAAAAGTGTATCGGTGATCTCCAATTTACACGTTTATGATGGTTCGGAAACGACATCACTCGATTGTAAGTAATGATCTCGATTCGCACATCGGAAAGCGATTCAGAACGAAATGTCAGTGAATCTGGTTAATTTGTGTCGATTCACACAAAAGTGTATCGGTAATCTCCAATTTTCACGTTTATGAACGTTCGGAAACGACATCACTCGTTTGTAAGTTATGATCTCGAATCGCACGTCGGAAAGCTGTTCTGTTCGAATTGTCAGTGAATCTTGATAATTTGTAACGATTCTCACAAAAGTTTATTTGTGATCACCAATTTTCATATTTGTGAACGTTCAGAAACGACATCGTTCGAATGTCAGTTCCGGTCTCGAATCGCATTTCGGATTGCGATTCTGATAGAAATGTCGGAAAAAATTGTTGATTCGTAACGATTAACACACAAGATTATCGCTGATTACTTACTTTCATGTTTATGAAAGATTGGAAACGTTCACCGATAAACGTCACATATCAACAATTTTACAGACATTTAGTATCGCAATCCGAAGGGCCATTTGAGATCTGAACTGACAATCGAGCGATGAAAACGTTCCCGAACTTTCATAAACATGAAGATTGGTGATCACCAATAAAATTTTTGTTCAATTCATGACAAATTAACAATATCCAATGACATTTCGATTCGAGATCATAAATTACAATCGAGTGATATCATTTCCGAACGTTCATAAACATGAAAATTGGTGATCACCGATACACTTTTGTGTGAATTGATAAAAATTAACAAGATTCACTGACATTTCGAACAGAACAGCTTTCCCACGTGCGATCCGAGATCATAACTTACAATCGAGTGATGTCATTTCCGAACGTTCATAAACGTGAAAATTGGTGATCACCGATACACTTTTGTGTGAATCGAAACAATTTAACAACATTCACTGACATTTCGAACAGAACAGCTTTCCGACGTGTGATCGGAGATCATAACTTACAATCGAGTGATGTCGTTTCCGAACGTTCATAAACATGAAGAACGGTGATCACCGATAGATTTTTGTGAGAATCGCAACAAATCAAGAAGATTCACTGACATTTCGAACAAAATTAGATTCCGCCGTGCGATTCGAGATCATAACTTACAATCGAGTGGTGTAGTTTCCGAACGTTCATAAACGTGAAAATTGAAGATCACAGATACACTTTTGAGTGAGTCGATACAATTTAACAACATTCACTGACATTTCGAACAGAACAGCTTTCCGCCGTGCGATCCGAGATCATAACTTAAAATCGGGTGATGTCGTTTCCGAACGTTCATAAACGTGAAAATTGGTGATCACCGATACACTTTTGTGTGAATCGACTCAAATTAACCAGATTCACTGACATTTCGTTCTGAATCGCTTTCCGATGTGCGAATCGCGATCACAGCTTACAATCGAGTGATGTCGTTTCCGAACCATCATAAACGTGAAAATTGGTGATCACCGATACACTTTTGTATGAATCGATAGAAATGAACAAGAATCACTGACATTTCGAACTGACCAGCTTTCCGACGTGCGATTCGAGATCATACCTTCCCAGATAGCAAAATTGGTCCCAGGATCATCCTAAAATTATCCAATTCTTATCCCAGCAAGCTAAGACGTCTCACAGATAAATATAGGTGCTCTTGATAGGATTGTGCTTCTCGCGAGTCCATTTTAGGACGGCCAGATGATATCCCGTTGAAACAGGACATAGATAAGCGAATTACACTCTCTTATGGACATCCCATGGATAGATACATAAGATATTCACCGACAATACTTTCTGCAAGATTAGTTTTGGACGACCTTAAGACATCCCGTCAAAACCTTCCGTAGATTAAAAAACGATGCTCACTAAAAGATCTCCCATAGACAATCATTGGAGATATACATGGACCGTGCTTCCTATAAAGTTAATTTGGGATGACCTGACGACATCCCGTCAAAACCTTCCGTAGATTAAAAAACTATGCTCACTAAAAGATCTCCCAAAGACAATCATAGGACATATGTATAGACGATGCTTCCCGCAAAGTCAATTTGGGACGACCTGACGATATCCCGTCAAAACCTTGCGTAGATTATCAAACTGCGCTCTCTATAGTACGTCTGAAAGACAAACAGAAATTATATACATGAGTTATGCTCAACTAAAATCATTTTTGGATGACCTGAGAATATTCCGTCAAAACCTTACATAGATTAGCGAATTACATAGATGCTCTCTAAAAGACCTCCCAAAATCAATCATAAGATATGCGGGGATTATACTTCATCAACATCAGTTCCGAATAACCCAACGATATCTCGTCAAAACGTTGTATAGATTAGGGTGCTTTCTGTATCTGGAAGACGATTACGGAAAGTATGCGTGTATACTCCAATGCGATCTCTTGGATTTATGGCCTGATTTTATTATTAAATCCCGCTTTTCCTGCTAATTAATATTTTTAACCTATCAGCGATCACGCTGGATTCAACTTTATCTCATGCTTTCATTAAAACAGTATATATACTCGAAAGCTTTTGAAAGCATTAGAATTTTCGATTTTTTTCATGATTCCCGAATTTATTTTTTGCAGTTTTTTTTACAGCATCGACGAGTTCATCGTACTTAATAATGAATTTCTACGAAGAATTTGTTATTACGCGACCAGTATTCGGTGGGTTAATATATAGCACTACCGCTGAATCCCATATTATATTTTGTTATCCCAAGTCCCTATAAGATAACACGTCACATAGACGTCTATGAGAGCTCTAAGGAAATGTGTGTAATTGAAGGTACGCGAGTGCGCCTTAGTGAGCCGTGACATATTGACCGTTACCAAGGGCCTGTTATACGTGTTGTTTATTAGCAACACGTAAGGTTCTCATGTATGTTTGTAAAAATTGTGCGGCGAGACTTTCACAGACCATTTTGCAAAGGTAAGTTAGTTTAAATCATCATTTATTACTATTTGACAACATAAAAAAGTTCAACGCAATTTTTTCTATGGTTTGGTAATTTGAAAGAAAATGTTTTGAAAAAAATACAACAAAATTTAGTTCGTTTTTCTCCTCGATGAGATTTATTTTTTACTTTCGTAAGATGGAAAAAAATCCGGTCATTTCTTAGTAATTCATTGGATTGTACAAAAAACATTTTTTTATCGAGAATGTTTAAACTATACTTTCTTTAAAAGACGAAGCAAATAAAAAGCACGCGTAAGGGAATATACACGAAAAAATATTTTTGGACTGGAGCATTTTCATTCAATGGGATTTGGTTCGATGATGAAAGTTTTTTCTACATATGTTTATTGATATTTCAGGTGATACAAAAAAAAACGATTTTGGGGAACCCTGTGAAAACTTCAACAGGGATTGAGCCAATTACGAAAGCGGTTTTGGGTGCCAGAAAATTTTGGCTCGGCAACGAGAATATTCACGTACTGACGATCAACGAAGATCACTTGTTACGCGTGGAGCTCAAAGACTTCGAAGGAATGAAGGGGTATGAACCATCAGTTTTTTAAAACATAAATCTCTACATTTTTTTGCACTTTAGTAACTTTAAGCACAGAATTTGGTTATTTTCGAATTCGAATATTCACTGCTGGTTCTAAAAATGTGAAAGCTTCGTTTTAGAATTGAAATGATTAATGGAAATCCCACAGATTCGGTTATTCTGACACAAAACACCAAAGTGTGTATATCTTTTTTTTTCTCGTAGATGGAAGGGCGTAAAAGAAAACGTGAAACAGAAATTTGTGAAAGACAACGTCGCAGACGGATTAACCAAATTATATGCAACTGGGAATGTGAATCTTCTTATGAAGTACCAGAAATTCAATGCCCACAGTACTCTATTTCTGACTCAACACCAAATTCTCAAAATAATGACATAATCTGTCATAATAATACGTGTGATTTTTCAACTCCGTCGGTCGAAAACCATGCTTCTGTTCTACCATTAGATCGCTCTTACCAAACTAATTTTTATCCAGATAGAAATGAGAACATTGATAATAATATCCCTGCAAGTCCAATTATAGAAGTTTCTTCTGTAAAAAGCGTGAACGAAAAATGTGAAGACGTGGATTTTTTTACTAACAAATTGAGAAAGTGGGCTGTTGAAGAAAGAATTTCGCATATGAGCTTGAAGAAATTGCTACTTTTATTACGATCCATCCCCAGTTTATCTACCGAATTGCCTTGTGATCCTCGAACACTTTTGAAAACTATGCGGCGGACCGCAATTCGAGAAGTATTTCCTGGTCACTATTATCATTTCGGTCTTGCCACAAGTATACGTGATGTTTGTCATAGAATGAAAAACTTTAATCTTGAAGAAATTGCTCTTGCTATAAATATTGACGGAGTCCCGTTGTTTGATTCTTCAACGGCCTCGCTGTGGCCAATTTTGGGGAACATTATACCTTATAAAGAAGTATTCATGATTGGAGTATATTATGGACAAAAAAAACCTGAGGACCCGAATGAATTTTTAAGTCAATTTGTCGAAGAAGCCGTTGAAATTTATGAAAATGGTATTATGATAAGGGAAAAACTGTACAAATTTTCCATCAAATTAATTGTTTGCGACGCTCCAGCAAAATCTTTCGTTTTGGGTGTCAAAGGCTGTACTGGATTCCACAGCTGTACAAAATGTGTAACGAAAGGGAAAACATTGAAATATCGCAGGTGTTTTCCCAAATTAAATGCTACGAGACGTACCGATGCAACATTTTTGGAGTATCGCGATAAGAAATATCATGAGTGCAAAACATGTTTAGACAATATTCCAGGAGTGGGGCTGGTATCAAGTGTCACTCTTGATTACATGCATCTGATACTGTTGGGTGTTGTAAAAAGATTGTTGCTCCTATGGCTTCATGGCGATAACTCTTATAGACTTGGCCGCTTACAGATTAAAAAAATCTCAAAACTGCTCAAAAATATAAGGCTCTACATTCCAAATGATTTCGGTCGAAAACCCCAAAGTTTGGAGTTCGTTAAATTGTGGAAAGCTATTGAATTTAGGCAATTTCTTCTCTATACGGGGCCAATCGTTTTACGAAAGGTTTTGTCAGATGGAATGTATAATCACTTTATGACCCTCCACGTTCTGATAAGAATATTATGCGAAGTAGAACAGCATCAGGATAAACTCGATTACGCTGAGAATCTTGCAAAACACTTTATCCGATCGTTCGGAGAAATATATGGTGTCCATCTCATAACGCACAATGTACACGGTATTATCCATTTGGTGGAAGATGCGAGAATACATGGATCAATTGAAAAATTTAGTGCGTTCAAGTTCGAAAATTTTATGCAAACATTGAAAAAAATGGTACGAAAACCTGATAAACCCCTGCAACAAATAGCCCGGCGCTACGGAGAAATTCAAACGGCTAAAACTACCTGTTCAGATAACAATGAGATCTCTGATGATTTGAATTTAATTGCAAGTTCTTCTCATAATGAAGGACCTCTCCCTGAGAGTTGCTGCAACCCTCAGTATAAAATAATAAGATCGTCAACATTTACTATCAGGGCTGGTGGGCAAGCCGATAGTTGCTGTATTCTTAAAAATGGTGACATATTTACGGTTTCCAATATAGCAACTTGTCGAGACACCCAGGAATTAATGATCATCGGTCGAAAACTCGCATTCGAAGATAATTTTTTTAATATTCCCTGCCCATCATTGGCTCTAGGAATATATAAAATGAAAAACATTAGCAATCAACAATTATCTTTACACCCGCTTAGTGATATTATTAACAAATGTGTAAAGCTCCCATACAAATCATCATTTGTTATCTTTCCTTTTCTACATACCAATAACCACTGAATTTGAGAAAAAAGTTTCTAATATTCAGAGAGAACGATGGATAAGAATAAGAAGTAGTCACTTGTGTCTATGATATGAAAAAAGTGCGCATCTGTATATCCACGGGTCATTTCGATTCTATTATATTATTTGGTTAGTTTGTTTTGATAATCATCGGTTGTGTTATTCAATATAATTTTTTTCATAATTCATGTATTGAGTTATATAATTTATTTAGCTTTTGGTGAGATATGGACGCTGGACGATACGTCGTGATAGAATTCCATGACGGCGTCACTCTTGCTCCCGAAAAATGGTTAACTCCTAGAAAAAATCATTGTTATTGGCCTCCCTACAAAAGCAACTCGAGGACGACAAAAGCAGTCGAAAATCAAGAGAATGTTGCTGAAAATTGGACCCTGCACGATATTAAGCAAATATTAACATCGACAAGTACTTTCATTAACATTTTCATTTGCTTTAAACGAAAGTTTTTATACAAACGGTGAAATCTAACTTTAATCAATCAATTATTTTTTAGAAACTTATAAGCGTGGACAAGCGAAGTGTGTGGAAGCGTTACAAATGTCCGATATCAATACCGATACAGATGTCGAAAAGATTACAACACAAAAAGGACAAAAACCACAATCGTCTATTAACATCTCGCCTTTTCCTTCATTCCCCTCCGATGAACAAATACAACCCACGGACCATGATAGCAATACTAATGCTAATGCTCATGACGATATTAACGAAGTATCGGAAAATATGATGGGACCAAGACGTACGGATGCCGTGACAAATAGCACCAAAAGAAAACGAGCTCGTGATGAAAATTTATTTGATGAGCCAATTCGAGAAAAAAAGACCTTTGAATTCGATACCTAACAGTAGCTATCGCAGTAAGCGAGTATATTGACGAATGATGTAAACGTAAGTACGAATATGATATCGATTGAAAGTTATTTTTCCGATTGTTATTTTAGATGATAACAGCAACCAAACAATTATGCGAGCATTGGCTAATATGGATTTAAGAATAGAAACTATACTAGCGGAAGTTCGTGATATCGCACGCACGTTGTCAGCGAATACAGCTGATAAAGAAATCGAAAAGACGGAAAGCCCGCTTCTAAAAGATTATCCTGTGGCAACTGAAGCTTTACTAACCAAAGTAGAGCATCGTTTATCGACT
The DNA here is from genome assembly GCF_019457755.1 of Venturia canescens. Taxonomy (NCBI): domain Eukaryota; kingdom Metazoa; phylum Arthropoda; class Insecta; order Hymenoptera; family Ichneumonidae; genus Venturia; species Venturia canescens. The sequence goes on from NC_057425.1 coordinate 24,138,344, forward strand.
GATCCAGATTATCTCAATAATTTAGTAAGGATGAAATATCAATTAGACTTTTGTAAATACTGTCTCATTTCATTTTGCAACTATATTGATATTCTTTTGCAAGAGAATGTTTTAATCCGTTTCTTCACTGCACTGAGGACTTTTCATATAATAACCTTAGGCACATATAAAAAGTCTTTATGATATAAAAATATATAAAAGAAAACCGCAGTGCCAAAATATTTTTAGAGTATGCGAAGATTCGTTTATCGCTCACACATTGTCCGAAAATTTTTTCTATTTACCTTCCTTTCTCTATAACTATTAAAATATTCAATAATCATATCTCAACTCATTCTGTACCAAATAAATTTGCAGATCAAAGACTTGGCTATTTTTGTACAAGCTGACGTCAAAAGTACCGTCTCAAAACTGATGCAGGAAATTATGTCCAACTCTGTTGCTGCCAATTTCAGTTTCCATGGAGCACATAAGAAAAAAGCTTTCGCAAAGTTGAAATTATACAACGTTTTATCGAGTTAGTGAGATCTTATCAACTAATAATGAAAACATAAAAAAAGTTTCTTATTCCTACACAAGAATTTGTTTTCTCTATTTATCCAGGGTGCACATTTAACAATATGTTTTGCTTCGAATTCTGGCACATGAAGGAGTCCATTTTTTTATCATGAATATTTAAATAGATATACAGAGACTAATTGTACATGATTAAAAGAATTGTGATTATTTATTGACGAAATTCCGTATTAAAATGTGTGCTTGTGACTTCTTCGCATTATTATAATTAAAGAACAATGTTGACAACATCTCAGCGGTTGCCTATTGTTTTTAGATTCTTTGTCAGTTGCTGAATAATTACAATTCTATACCAGAATTAAATTTACATAAGTTTAAAAGTACATATGTTAAATATTCGTCATAGTTCCCATCTGAGTGAGATTTGAAGTGAAATAAATCTCTCATTTTATAGGAGTCGTCCGATTCCGGTTCAAAAACCCGGTTGTAACTAATAAAGACATTAATGACCCCATTAAGTCATGGCTTCGCCATGCTCCCGCCCGCTTGGCACGAGAACACAAGTAAATTTTTGTTAGCTTTTGCTTTATGTTCAATTTTAATCATAGTAGAAGATTCTTAATAATATGGATGGACCTAATGAAACAAACACGAAAACCTATGAATATAGAATTGTCCTCAACGCTTTTTAGAAAAGATGCAGCTTCAAACAACGACGGAGGTCCCCTAGAAATTGACGATGCTGAAGCAGAAACCAATGACAATACTGATTGATAACCGATGTGGTCAACGCAAAAGAAATTTTTAAGATGTTTTGTTTTCATTCACAACAAACAAATTCATGTCTCTGACATTTTTTTTAATAACAAAGTGATATTCTAAAATAGAACCAATTTTATGCCAATTGTTAATGTTCAAACGTAATTCAATACAACGTAAATCGAAAATATATTCTATTTTGTATTTTTCAATAAAATTGTTTTTAATTGTTCTGTGAACACAATAAACTTTTCATATGACATTGGATATCATTTCTGTCTATAAATTGACTCTCTGGTAACAAACTGTACTAATTCGGCCTTTAGGATAAGATTCGTTCGGAATCATACTTCAAATGAAAAATATAGGCTATTCCTATATGTATATCCTGTAACGATCCCATCAGAGTTCCAATCGTATGCTCGAGGAATAATCAACACGACATCTATGAGACGTTATTTGGACATCAATTTCTTATTTACAAAAGCTCTTTTATATGTCTTATGTACACCTTAAGATGTCACATGGACTTTTTTAAGACGTCTCTCAGAGTAGCCTATTCTGGTAAAATAAGCGGACATTGAAGGTCCCATAGGCATCTCATGAGACTGTCCTATTACCGATACAGGATAATGATTGGGACGTTTAAAAGATATACTTTGGATCTACCTTTGCTATCTGGGTTACATTCGAGTGATGTCGTTTCCGAACGTTCATAAACGTGAAAATGGAAGATCACCGATATACTTTTGTGTGAATCGACACAAATTAACCAGATTCACTGACATTTCGTTCTGAATCGCTTTCCGATGTGCGAATCGCGGTCTCACCTTACAATTGAGTGATGTCGTTTCCGAACCATCATAAACTTGAAAATTAGTGATCACCGATACACTTTTGTATGAATCGATAGAAATTAACAAGATTCACTGACATTTCGAACAGAACAGCTTTCCGACGTGCGATCCGAGATCATAACTTACAATCGAGTGATGTCATTTCCGAACGATCATAAACGTGAAAATTGGAGATCACCGATACACTTTTGTGTGATTCGACTCAAATTAACCAGATTCACTGACATTTCGTTCTGAATCGCTTTCCGATGTGTGAATCGCGATCACAGTTTACAATCGAGTGATGTCGTTTCCGAACGTTCATAAACGTGAAAATTTGTGATCACCGATCCACTTTTGTGTGAATCGATACAATTTAACAACATTCACTGACATTTCGAACAACACAGCTTACCGACGTGCGATCCGAGATCATAACTTACAATCGAGTGATGTAGTTCCCGAACGTTCATAAACGTGAAAATTGGAGATCACCGATACACTTTTGTGTGAATCGACACAAATTAACCAGATTCACTGATATTTCGTTCTGAACCGCATTCCGATGTACGAATCGCGATCACACCTTACAATCAAGTGATGACGTTTCCGAACGTTCATAAACGTGAAAATTGGTTATCACCGATACACTTTTGTGTGAATCAATACAATTTAACAACATTCACTGACATTTCGACCAGCATCGCTTTCCGACGTGCGATTCGAGATTATTACACGTCGCAAAGCGTTTCAGAACGAAATGTCAGTGTACCTTGTTAATTTGTATCGATTCACACAAAAGTGCATCGGTGATCTCCAATTTTCACGTCTCTGAACGTTAGGAAACGACATCACACGATTGTAAGGTGTGCTCTCGATTCGCACATCGGAAAGCGATTCAGAACGAAATGTCAGTGAAACTTGTTAATTTGTGTCGATTCACACAAAAGTGTATCTGTGATCACCAATTTTCATGTTTGTGAACGTTCGGAAACGACATCACTCGATTGTAAGGTATGATCTCGAATCGCACGTCGGAAAGCTGTTCTGTTCGAAATGTCAGTGAATGTTGTTAAATTGTATCGATTCACACAAAAGTGCATCGGTGATCACCAATTTTCACGTTTTCGAACGTTCGGAAACGACATCACCCGATTGTAAGTTATGATCTCGGATCGCACGTCGGAAAGCTGTTCTGTTCGAAATGTCTGTGAATGTTGTTAAATTGTATCGATTCACACAAAAGTGCATCGGTTATCTCCAATTTTCACGTCTCTGAACGTTAGGAAACGACATCACACGATTGTAAGGTGTGATCGCGATTTGCACATAGGAAAGCGATTCAGAACGAAATGTCAGTGAATCTGGTTAATTTGTGTCGATTCACACAAAAGTGTATCGGTGATCTCTAATTTTCACGTTTATGAACGTTCGGAATCGACATCACTCGATGGTAATGTATGCTCTCGATTCGCACATCGGAAAGCGATTCAGAACGAAATGTCAGTGAAACTTGTTAATTTGTGTCGATTCACACAAAAGTGTATCTGTGATCACCAATTTTCATGTTTGTGAACGTTCGGAAACGACATCACTCGATTGTAAGGTATGATCTCGAATCGCACGTCGGAAAGCGATGCTAGTCGAAATGTCAGTGAATCTTGTCGATTTGTTACGCATCTCGCCAAAGTCTATCGGTGATCACCAATTTTCATGTTTATGAACGTTCGGATACGACATAACTCGATTGTAAGTAATGATCTCGAATCGCACGTCGGAAAGCTGCTCTTTTCGAAATGTCAGTGAATGTTGTTAAATTGTATCGATTCACACAAAAGTGTATCGGTGATCTCCAATTTACACGTTTATGATGGTTCGGAAACGACATCACTCGATTGTAAGTTATGATCTCGATTCGCACATCGGAAAGCGATTCAGAACGAAATGTCAGTGAATCTGGTTAATTTGTGTCGATTCACACAAAAGTGTATCGGTAATCTCCAATTTTCACGTTTATGAACGTTCGGAAACGACATCACTCGTTTGTAAGTTATGATCTCGAATCGCACGTCGGAAAGCTGTTCTGTTCGAATTGTCAGTGAATCTTGATAATTTGTAACGATTCTCACAAAAGTTTATTTGTGATCACCAATTTTCATATTTGTGAACGTTCAGAAACGACATCGTTCGAATGTCAGTTCCGGTCTCGAATCGCATTTCGGATTGCGATTCTGATAGAAATGTCGGAAAAAATTGTTGATTCGTAACGATTAACACACAAGATTATCGCTGATTACTTACTTTCATGTTTATGAAAGATTGGAAACGTTCACCGATAAACGTCACATATCAACAATTTTACAGACATTTAGTATCGCAATCCGAAGGGCCATTTGAGATCTGAACTGACAATCGAGCGATGAAAACGTTCCCGAACTTTCATAAACATGAAGATTGGTGATCACCAATAAAATTTTTGTTCAATTCATGACCAATTAACAATATCCAATGACATGTCGATTCGAGATCATAAATTACAATCGAGTGATATCATTTCCGAACGTTCATAAACATGAAAATTGGTGATCACCGATACACTTTTGTGTGAATTGATAAAAATTAACAAGATTCACTGACATTTCGAACAGAACAGCTTTCCCACGTGCGATCCGAGATCATAACTTACAATCGAGTGATGTCATTTCCGAACGTTCATAAACGTGAAAATTGGTGATCACCGATACACTTTTGAGTGAGTCGATACAATTTAACAACATTCACTGACATTTCGAACAGAACAGCTTTCCGACGTGCGATCCGAGATCATAACTTAAAATCGGGTGATGTCGTTTCCGAACGTTCATAAACGTGAAAATTGGTGATCACCGATACACTTTTGTGTGAATCGACTCAAATTAACCAGATTCACTGACATTTCGTTCTGAATCGCTTTCCGATGTGCGAATCGCGATCACAGCTTACAATCGAGTGATGTCGTTTCCGAACCATCATAAACGTGAAAATTGGTGATCACCGATACACTTTTGTATGAATCGATAGAAATGAACAAGAATCACTGACATTTCGAACTGACCAGCTTTCCGACGTGCGATTCGAGATCATACCTTCCCAGATAGCAAAATTGGTCCCAGGATCATCCTAAAATTATCCAATTCTTATCCCAGCAAGCTAAGACGTCTCACAGATAAATATAGGTGCTCTTGATAGGATTGTGCTTCTCGCGAGTCCATTTTAGGACGGCCAGATGATATCCCGTTGAAACAGGACATAGATAAGCGAATTACACTCTCTTATGGACATCCCATGGATAGATACATAAGATATTCACCGACAATACTTTCTGCAAGATTAGTTTTGGACGACCTTAAGACATCCCGTCAAAACCTTCCGTAGATTAAAAAACGATGCTCACTAAAAGATCTCCCATAGACAATCATTGGAGATATACATGGACCGTGCTTCCTATAAAGTTAATTTGGGATGACCTGACGACATCCCGTCAAAACCTTCCGTAGATTAAAAAACTATGCTCACTAAAAGATCTCCCAAAGACAATCATAGGACATATGTATAGACGATGCTTCCCGCAAAGTCAATTTGGGACGACCTGACGATATCCCGTCAAAACCTTGCGTAGATTATCAAACTGCGCTCTCTATAGTACGTCTGAAAGACAAACAGAAATTATATACATGAGTTATGCTCAACTAAAATCATTTTTGGATGACCTGAGAATATTCCGTCAAAACCTTACATAGATTAGCGAATTACATAGATGCTCTCTAAAAGACCTCCCAAAATCAATCATAAGATATGCGGGGATTATACTTCATCAACATCAGTTCCGAATAACCCAACGATATCTCGTCAAAACGTTGTATAGATTAGGGTGCTTTCTGTATCTGGAAGACGATTACGGAAAGTATGCGTGTATACTCCAATGCGATCTCTTGGATTTATGGCCTGATTTTATTATTAAATCCCGCTTTTCCTGCTAATTAATATTTTTAACCTATCAGCGATCACGCTGGATTCAACTTTATCTCATGCTTTCATTAAAACAGTATATATACTCGAAAGCTTTTGAAAGCATTAGAATTTTCGATTTTTTTCATGATTCCCGAATTTATTTTTTGCAGTTTTTTTTACAGCATCGACGAGTTCATCGTACTTAATAATGAATTTCTACGAAGAATTTGTTATTACGCGACCAGTATTCGGTGGGTTAATATATAGCACTACCGCTGAATCCCATATTATATTTTGTTATCCCAAGTCCCTATAAGATAACACGTCACATAGACGTCTATGAGAGCTCTAAGGAAATGTGTGTAATTGAAGGTACGCGAGTGCGCCTTAGTGAGCCGTGACATATTGACCGTTACCAAGGGCCTGTTATACGTGTTGTTTATTAGCAACACGTAAGGTTCTCATGTATGTTTGTAAAAATTGTGCGGCGAGACTTTCACAGACCATTTTGCAAAGGTAAGTTAGTTTAAATCATCATTTATTACTATTTGACAACATAAAAAAGTTCAACGCAATTTTTTCTATGGTTTGGTAATTTGAAAGAAAATGTTTTGAAAAAAATACAACAAAATTTAGTTCGTTTTTCTCCTCGATGAGATTTATTTTTTACTTTCGTAAGATGGAAAAAAATCCGGTCATTTCTTAGTAATTCATTGGATTGTACAAAAAACATTTTTTTATCGAGAATGTTTAAACTATACTTTCTTTAAAAGACGAAGCAAATAAAAAGCACGCGTAAGGGAATATACACGAAAAAATATTTTTGGACTGGAGCATTTTCATTCAATGGGATTTGGTTCGATGATGAAAGTTTTTTCTACATATGTTTATTGATATTTCAGGTGATACAAAAAAAAACGATTTTGGGGAACCCTGTGAAAACTTCAACAGGGATTGAGCCAATTACGAAAGCGGTTTTGGGTGCCAGAAAATTTTGGCTCGGCAACGAGAATATTCACGTACTGACGATCAACGAAGATCACTTGTTACGCGTGGAGCTCAAAGACTTCGAAGGAATGAAGGGGTATGAACCATCAGTTTTTTAAAACATAAATCTCTACATTTTTTTGCACTTTAGTAACTTTAAGCACAGAATTTGGTTATTTTCGAATTCGAATATTCACTGCTGGTTCTAAAAATGTGAAAGCTTCGTTTTAGAATTGAAATGATTAATGGAAATCCCACAGATTCGGTTATTCTGACACAAAACACCAAAGTGTGTTCAAGAGACTCGGTAGAGTCTCGGGACAAGTACATTGACAGCCCTGTCGTCTGCTGGCCCGAGGCTCTCGCCGAGTCTATACTTTCTCTGAATAAAACGATTCGCGGTGGTGGGGGTAAAATTGGCATGTGATTTTATTGAATTACGAAGCTCAGGAGCCATTTAGCAACTTGAAAATTGAAGTTTAAGCCAATTGAGTAATTCTCTTTCGATTCCGCCCTAAATCAGCATGATCGGTGTTGTAATTGCTGAGAAAAAACTTTGCACGGGCTCAAGATTATGCAAAAGTTACCAACACATTCAAGAATTTATGCGTCTGTATTTATAAACACCATCCAAGGCACTTTGATGCTCTCGAGTTTCTGATTCGTTGGATCTGACGACATCCATTTTTAGACGTTGTGATTGGTTGTTGAAATTAGTTGTTGATGATTGGAAATCTGACGTCAACTTCAGAACGTAGCACACGGCGCAACACAGCTGGTAACAGCAGTCATAAATTCGACCGATATACATATATATATGTACAAACCATGTGTCAGTTTTTGATCGTATGAACAGAGTTTCGACATTACGAAGTGCGTGCGGGATCATTAAAAAAATAATTTTCGTCATCTAAAGAAGTGCATATTACTATTTATTTTGTTATTTGTGATATATTAAACCGGTATCTAAGCGGCCGCGTAAATGTAGTCGGTGATGTGTGTGTGAAAAAGAATATAAAAAATGCGCGATGCATGTATGTCAACGAAACTTTTCAAGATTTCATTATTTCGTTCGATTGGAAATAAGTGTTAACTGAAATAATGCTTCAATTAAACCAGAGTACGAGAAATATTGTCCAGTGCGAATATATTGTCAGTGGCGTGGTTATATATCATGTGTACATAGGTTATATATACGAATAAATAGAACAAAAATACACGCAACTGTTAGAATGATATTAGAAACTTTAATTGAATAAATGGTTTCTAATTTATTTCTTGTGTCGTCATTATTTTTAAACATCACCATATTTTGCTTGATATTCAGTTTGGCTCTGCCCTCTCCGATCCTTGTTTTCACCCGCTCAGTTTGCAGCGGATCGATTCATATTATTAATTCGTTCCCTAATATGTGTTCTATGATTTTCTACTCCTTCATGATGATTGTGTTAACATGATTCGAGAGGTTTCTAACCATGATTTTGAATTGCACATTTTGTAAATCAGATTTAAAAAAAAAAATCTGGTCTTGGTATAGTGTGTAGTTATTCTATTCCCATTAGGTCTGTCGAGTGATAAATTTGGAAACTTTTCCAGAAAGCCTTTGGGTGCTTTTTTTGCTAATGATATGAAAAGTTGTATCTTAGGAATGCGGTATGCAAACACAAATTTTGATAACAAAACTTATAGAATGACATGTATGTTGAGTATTTCCCCTTTGCAAACTACAAATATGGAATTATTATAAAATAAATTCATTCCGATAAGTCTACTGTTGCTCAGTTTTGGATGCGATCAAATATGATGCCTACCAACATCCCCAGAAACTTACAGAATTGCTGAATGCAATGTGCGCTACGTCATTTTAATGTAACATCATGACTTTTGATAACTTTTCATTATAATGCTGTAGATTCGGATCATTAAAATACTGCAAAAATCTGTAAACTATACAATTTAAATACTGTGCCATTCATTTTACATTTTGACTCTAACTGTAACATCTATATGAAGTAAAAAATTGATTATAAAAGTCTTCAGTTGCTCATTTATGGATAGATTTGAAATTGCTGTCTTGGAAGCTCATTACGCAGATACATTGAACCGCAGCAGATACCTGCGAACTCTGAAATTTCTGTGGATAAATATATATGCAACGGATCACCCCTTATCTTTGATTATGGTAATATGTAATGAAACTTGGTTCGGCAAGTTTTTAAGTGTTCCTTTTCAAATAGTATTGAAGTTTGTATGACTGATATACAGCGAATACTTCCAAACTTTGATATTTCTGTGTTGCAGCGTGTGTGCCAATCATTCAAATCATTTACTCCAACCGTATCATGTAATCTAGAAAATTCATCACAAAAGTCTTCCGCTTTTCTAGATACTTCAATCTTCTTTTTTCTACTCCATTGTGAGTTTTCGAATTTCTAAATTAATTTCTGAATTGTCCTGAATAGGTTTTCTTCCAAAACCAATGCAGGTACCTTAAACGTCTTTGAATTCTGTTGCTTTGTTGAATTAAGTTCGCTTAGTTTTTTTGCTGCTTTGAGTTCTGGCATAATAAATGTTAGAAGTTTTCGGGTACTTTTTTTCAGCAACTATCAAACTGTGGATAATTGGACTTCAGCGGCCACTTGCAAACTTTGGAAATATATTTCATTGGGGGCACATTTTGGATGAGATGAAATCTCTAGATTCAGAATGCAAAAGCGACATTTAAAGTGGGCAAATCTGTTGCATTTTTCGTGTTCTTTCATTTGAATTTTGAAGAAAAGGGATAAATAAAATGTGTTCTATTAAGGAAATCTTTACCTCAGTTTTTTCTTCGTTCAAAGACTTGGAAAAAATTGCCAAAGGCCAAGGACAGACCGGTGACGAAATATTTCCAGTACAATTTTGACGAAAAATAGATCTTTTGTCGCGGAAACCAACGTTATGAGCCGAAAATCATATTACAGCCCACGAGACGCATTTCTTCACTCTTTTGGGTTCCTATTACACAAAACATATGAGAAGATAAGGGGGAAAATCACCAACTTGGAAGAAGAAACCAGTGCCGAAATATTTCCAGTACAATTTTGACGAAAAATAGGTCCTTTTTTGTGGAAACCAACGTTATAAGCCGAAAATCATATCTCGGCCCCCAACCCGCTTTCTACCATTCTCTTGGGTTTCCAATAAGTATAGCATATTAGAGTAGAAGAAAAAAAATAGCCCAAGTCCATGGACAGACCTGTGACGGAATATTTTCTATACAATGTTGACGAGAAATTTGTTGTTTTTCGTGGAAACCAACGTTATAGGCCGAAAATCATATTACGGCCCACAACACGCATTTCTTCATGCTCTTGGGTTCCCAAAAGACAAAACATATTAGAAGACAAGGAGAAAAATCACCAAAGTCCAAGACCAAACCACTGCCTACATTTTCAGTACAATTTTGAAGAAAAATTGGTCTTTTACGTGGAAACCAACATTATAAACCGAAATTTATTTCTCGGGCCTCATCCCGGATTCCTCCATGCTGTTGAGTTCCTAATAGGCATAACATATTAGAGTATAAGAGAAAAAATCGCCAAAGTACAAGAGCAGACTTGTGACGAAATATTTTCACTACAATTTTTACGAAAAATTGGTTTTCTATGGTGGAAACCAACTTTATAAGCCGAACATCATACCCAGGGGAAATAAGGTTGTGAAAAATACATTGATGGTCCCTTATTTGCTGATAATTTCATGAAAAAGATTATCCCATAAAAAAATGTTCGTATGAGAATGGAATCTATAAAAATGTACTAAGCAAATAATTCATAGAAATTTAAACTAAAATCCTATAACCGTCATAACATTAATGAGGAACTTTTGAGAAAAAAGGCGTGATATCAAACCATAAACTTCCCCTTGGGAAAAAAAGGTTGGGACAAGTACATTGATGGTCCCTTGTTTCTGGATGACATAGAAAAAAGATTCAGAACCAGGAAAAAAATTCTATAGAAATAATAAACGAAAAATTGAAAAGTTCAAAAAAATTCAAAAATATTGAACAAACTGAAAAATGTACTATCCAAGTTACATGCAGTATAAAAATGTATGATATCAATTAGAGGCCAAGTTTTTATTGATAATTTGGAATATTTATTGAACAAATCGGAAACTTTAATTGAAACTCATGATAATTATTTTCAAGAAAAAAGTTAATGAAAAAAAAGTCATAACGGAAGTTACGTGCAGTACTAAAATGTATTATATCAATTCGAGGTCAAGTATTTATCAGTTATTCGAAATATAATCTCCGGCGACAAAGGAGCGTTGAGAATCCTTGTCGGGCTCACAACGTTTTATCAAAATTACTAAAAAATTAATGGAAATGAAATCATTAAAAATTCACATGAAAGTCATTCGTTACTTCAACAAGGTACACACTTTAAAGAATCGATTCCCCTCCGATTTTCAGGATCCCCTGGTATTATTCACAACATTCAACTTCGTTTGGATCGGTACAAATTATGTTCAAATACGTCTTAAACGTACTTGTCCGGCCCATCACTTTTTATTCAAATTGCTCATTCGAAAACAAATCAAAAACAAAGTTAATACATGTGTTAATATTAAGGAACAGTAATTCCCGAGAAAATAATTTTCCTTCGAATCACTCTTGTCAAAATGAAACGAAAATGAAAGATAAAGTTGATTAATCTATTTATATCATATAAAGTCAGAATTCACAACAAAATAATTTTTCTCCAAATTCCAGGAATCCACGTGTCGTACTCGACTAGTGGTATTTATAAAAATGTGTACGTGACTATAGAAAAAAAAACATTGCATGGCTGAGTAGGTTCGAAAATTTCTTGTAATGTGCCTGATTATTTCTCATTTTCATTGGTTCTTACCGAATGGTATGTGTTCACTGAAGAAAATGAGAAGTGGATATTGCTATACGAACTTGCGAACAATCAAGTTCAAATTACTTAGAGATATTATTTTTATTTCAATCGATTTTATTATATTTGTCATTTTAGAGCAGCCCTGATTTATTTTCGAATGAGCAATTTGAATAAAAAGTGATGGGCCGGACAAGTACGTTTAAGACGTATTTGAACATAATTTGTACCGATCCAAACGAAGTTGAATGTTGTGAATAATACCAGGGGATCCTGAAAATCGGAGGGGAATCGATTCTTTAAAGTGTGTACCTTGTTGAAGTAACGAATGACTTTCATGTGAATTTTTAATGATTTCATTTCCATTAATTTTTTAGTAATTTTGATAAAACGTTGTGAGCCCGACAAGGATTCTCAACGCTCCTTTGTCGCCGGAGATTATATTTCGAATAACTGATAAATACTTGACCTCGAATTGATATAATACATTTTAGTACTGCACGTAACTTCCGTTATGACTTTTTTTTCATTAACTTTTTTCTTGAAAATAATTATCATGAGTTTCAATTAAAGTTTCCGATTTGTTCAATAAATATTCCAAATTATCAATAAAAACTTGGCCTCTAATTGATATCATACATTTTTATACTGCATGTAACTTGGATAGTACATTTTTCAGTTTGTTCAATATTTTTGAATTTTTTTGAACTTTTCAATTTTTCGTTTATTATTTCTATAGAATTTTTTTCCTGGTTCTGAATCTTTTTTCTATGTCATCCAGAAACAAGGGACCATCAATGTACTTGTCCCAACCTTTTTTTCCCAAGGTATCTTTTTTTTTCTCGTAGATGGAAGGGCGTAAAAGAAAACGTGAAACAGAAATTTGTGAAAGACAACGTCGCAGACGGATTAACCAAATTATATGCAACTGGGAATGTGAATCTTCTTATGAAGTACCAGAAATTCAATGCCCACAGTACTCTATTTCTGACTCAACACCAAATTCTCAAAATAATGACATAATCTGTCATAATAATACGTGTGATTTTTCAACTCCGTCGGTCGAAAACCATGCTTCTGTTCTACCATTAGATCGCTCTTACCAAACTAATTTTTATCCAGATAGAAATGAGAACATTGATAATAATATCCCTGCAAGTCCAATTATAGAAGTTTCTTCTGTAAAAAGCGTGAACGAAAAATGTGAAGACGTGGATTTTTTTACTGACAAATTGAGAAAGTGGGCTGTTGAAGAAAGAATTTCGCATATGAGCTTGAAGAAATTGCTACTTTTATTACGATCCATCCCCAGTTTATCTACCGAATTGCCTTGTGATCCTCGAACACTTTTGAAAACTATGCGGCGGACCGCAATTCGAGAAGTATTTCCTGGTCACTATTATCATTTCGATCTTGCCACAAGTATACGTGATGTTTGTCATAGAATGAAAAACTTTAATCTTGAAGAAATTGCTCTTGCTATAAATATTGACGGAGTCCCGTTGTTTGATTCTTCAACGGCCTCGCTGTGGCCAATTTTGGGGAACATTATACCTTATAAAGAAGTATTCATGATTGGAGTATATTATGGACAAAAAAAACCTGAGGACCCGAATGAATTTTTAAGTCAATTTGTCGAAGAAGCCGTTGAAATTTATGAAAATGGTATTATGATAAGGGAAAAACTGTACAAATTTTCCATCAAATTAATTGTTTGCGACGCTCCAGCAAAATCTTTCGTTTTGGGTGTCAAAGGCTGTACTGGATTCCACAGCTGTACAAAATGTGTAACGAAAGGGAAAACATTGAAATATCGCAGGTGTTTTCCCAAATTAAATGCTACGAGACGTACCGATGCAACATTTTTGGAGTATCGCGATAAGAAATATCATGAGTGCAAAACATGTTTAGACAATATTCCAGGAGTGGGGCTGGTATCAAGTGTCACTCTTGATTACATGCATCTGATACTGTTGGGTGTTGTAAAAAGATTGTTGCTCCTATGGCTTCATGGCGATAACTCTTATAGACTTGGCCGCTTACAGATTAAAAAAATCTCAAAACTGCTCAAAAATATAAGGCTCTACATTCCAAATGATTTCGGTCGAAAACCCCAAAGTTTGGAGTTCGTTAAATTGTGGAAAGCTATTGAATTTAGGCAATTTCTTCTCTATACGGGGCCAATCGTTTTACGAAAGGTTTTGTCAGATGGAATGTATAATCACTTTATGACCCTCCACGTTCTGATAAGAATATTATGCGAAGTAGAACAGCATCAGGATAAACTCGATTACGCTGAGAATCTTGCAAAACACTTTATCCGATCGTTCGGAGAAATATATGGTGTCCATCTCATAACGCACAATGTACACGGTATTATCCATTTGGTGGAAGATGCGAGAATACATGGATCAATTGAAAAATTTAGTGCGTTCAAGTTCGAAAATTTTATGCAAACATTGAAAAAAATGGTACGAAAACCTGATAAACCCCTGCAACAAATAGCCCGGCGCTACGGAGAAATTCAAACGGCTAAAACTACCTGTTCAGATAACAATGAGATCTCTGATGATTTGAATTTAATTGCAAGTTCTTCTCATAATGAAGGACCTCTCCCTGAGAGTTGCTGCAACCCTCAGTATAAAATAATAAGATCGTCAACATTTACTATCAGGGCTGGTGGGCAAGCCGATAGTTGCTGTATTCTTAAAAATGGTGACATATTTACGGTTTCCAATATAGCAACTTGTCGAGACACCCAGGAATTAATGATCATCGGTCGAAAACTCGCATTCGAAGATAATTTTTTTAATATTCCCTGCCCATCATTGGCTCTAGGAATATATAAAATGAAAAACATTAGCAATCAACAATTATCTTTACACCCGCTTAGTGATATTATTAACAAATGTGTAAAGCTCCCATACAAATCATCATTTGTTATCTTTCCTTTTCTACATACCAATAACCACTGAATTTGAGAAAAAAGTTTCTAATATTCAGAGAGAACGATGGATAAGAATAAGAAGTAGTCACTTGTGTCTATGATATGAAAAAAGTGCGCATCTGTATATCCACGGGTCATTTCGATTCTATTATATTATTTGGTTAGTTTGTTTTGATAATCATCGGTTGTGTTATTCAATATAATTTTTTTCATAATTCATGTATTGAGTTATATAATTTATTTAGCTTTTGGTGAGATATGGACGCTGGACGATACGTCGTGATAGAATTCCATGACGGCGTCACTCTTGCTCCCGAAAAATGGTTAACTCCTAGAAAAAATCATTGTTATTGGCCTCCCTACAAAAGCAACTCGAGGACGACAAAAGCAGTCGAAAATCAAGAGAATGTTGCTGAAAATTGGACCCTGCACGATATTAAGCAAATATTAACATCGACAAGTACTTTCATTAACATTTTCATTTGCTTTAAACGAAAGTTTTTATACAAACGGTGAAATCTAACTTTAATCAATCAATTATTTTTTAGAAACTTATAAGCGTGGACAAGCGAAGTGTGTGGAAGCGTTACAAATGTCCGATATCAATACCGATACAGATGTCGAAAAGATTACAACACAAAAAGGACAAAAACCACAATCGTCTATTAACATCTCGCCTTTTCCTTCATTCCCCTCCGATGAACAAATACAACCCACGGACCATGATAGCAATACTAATGCTAATGCTCATGACGATATTAACGAAGTATCGGAAAATATGATGGGACCAAGACGTACGGATGCCGTGACAAATAGCACCAAAAGAAAACGAGCTCGTGATGAAAATTTATTTGATGAGCCAATTCGAGAAAAAAGACCTTTGAATTCGATACCTAACAGTAGCTATCGCAGTAAGCGAGTATATTGACGAATGATGTAAACGTAAGTACGAATATGATATCGATTGAAAGTTATTTTTCCGATTGTTATTTTAGATGATAACAGCAACCAAACAATTATGCGAGCATTGGCTAATATGGATTTAAGAATAGAAACTATACTAGCGGAAGTTCGTGATATCGCACGCACGTTGTCAGCGAATACAGCTGATAAAGAAATCGAAAAGACGGAAAGCCCGCTTCTAAAAGATTATCCTGTGGCAACTGAAGCTTTACTAACCAAAGCAGAGCATCGTTTATCGACTGATCCAGATTATCTCAATAATTTAGTAAGGATGAAATATCAATTAGACTTTTGTAAATACTGTCTCATTTCATTTTGCAACTATATTGATATTCTTTTGCAAGAGAATGTTTTAATCCGTTTCTTCACTGCACTGAGGACTTTTCATATAATAACCTTAGGCACATATAAAAAGTCTTTATGATATAAAAATATATAAAAGAAAACCGCAGTGCCAAAATATTTTTAGAGTATGCGAAGATTCGTTTATCGCTCACACATTGTCCGAAAATTTTTTCTATTTACCTTCCTTTCTCTATAACTATTAAAATATTCAATAATCATATCTCAACTCATTCTGTACCAAATAAATTTGCAGATCAAAGACTTGGCTATTTTTGTACAAGCTGACGTCAAAAGTACCGTCTCAAAACTGATGCAGGAAATTATGTCCAACTCTGTTGCTGCCAATTTCAGTTTCCATGGAGCACATAAGAAAAAAGCTTTCGCAAAGTTGAAATTATACAACGTTTTATCGAGTTAGTGAGATCTTATCAACTAATAATGAAAACATAAAAAAAGTTTCTTATTACTACACAAGAATTTGTTTTCTCTATTTATCCAGGGTGCACATTTAACAATATGTTTTGCTTCGAATTCTGGCACATGAAGGAGTCCATTTTTTTATCATGAATTCGCACATCGGAAAGCGATTCAGAACGAAATGTCAGTGAAACTTGTTAATTTGTGTTGATTCACACAAAAGTGTATCTGTGATCACCAATTTTCATGTTTGTGAACGTTCGGAAACGACATCACTCGATTGTAAGGTATGATCTCGAATCGCACGTCGGAAAGCGATGCTAGTCGAAATGTCAGTGAATCTTGTCGATTTGTTACGCATCTCGCCAAAGTCTATCGGTGATCACCAATTTTCATGTTTATGAACGTTCGGATACGACATAACTCGATTGTAAGTAATGATCTCGAATCGCACGTCGGAAAGCTGCTCTTTTCGAAATGTCAGTGAATGTTGTTAAATTGTATCGATTCACACAAAAGTGTATCGGTGATCTCCAATTTACACGTTTATGATGGTTCGGAAACGACATCACTCGATTGTAAGTTATGATCTCGATTCGCACATCGGAAAGCGATTCAGAACGAAATGTCAGTGAATCTGGTTAATTTGTGTCGATTCACACAAAAGTGTATCGGTAATCTCCAATTTTCACGTTTATGAACGTTCGGAAACGACATCACTCGTTTGTAAGTTATGATCTCGAATCGCACGTCGGAAAGCTGTTCTGTTCGAATTGTCAGTGAATCTTGATAATTTGTAACGATTCACACAAAAGTTTATTTGTGATCACCAATTTTCATATTTGTGAACGTTCAGAACCGACATCGTTCGAATGTCAGTTCCGGTCTCGAATCGCATTTCGGATTGCGATTCTGATAGAAATGTCGGAAAAAATTGTTGATTCGTAACGATTAACACACAAGATTATCGCTGATTACTTACTTTCATGTTTATGAAAGATTGGAAACGTTCACCGATAAACGTCACATATCAAGAATTTTACAGACATTTAGTATCGCAATCCGAAGGGCCATTTGAGATCTGAACTGACAATCGAGCGATGACAACGTTCCCGAACTTTCATAAACATGAAGATTGGTGATCACCAATAAAATTTTTGTTCAATTCATGACCAATTAACAATATCCAATGACATTTCGATTCGAGATCATAAATTACAATCGAGTGATATCATTTCCGAACGTTCATAAACATGAAAATTGGTGATCACCGATACACTTTTGTGTGAATTGATAAAAATTAACAAGATTCACTGACATTTCGAACAGAACAGCTTTCCCACGTGCGATCCGAGATCATAACTTACAATCGAGTGATGTCATTTCCGAACGTTCATAAACGTGAAAATTGGTGATCACCGATACACTTTTGTGTGAATCGAAACAATTTAACAACATTCACTGACATTTCGAACAGAACAGCTTTCCGACGTGTGATCGGAGATCATAACTTACAATCGAGTGATGTCGTTTCCGAACGTTCATAAACATGAAGAACGGTGATCACCGATAGATTTTTGTGTGAATCGACTCAAATTAACCAGATTCACTGACATTTCGTTCTGAATCGCTTTCCGATGTGCTAATCGCGATCACAGCTTACAATCGAGTGGTGTAGTTTCCGAACGTTCATAAACGTGAAAATTGAAGATCACAGATACACTTTTGAGTGAGTCGATACAATTTAACAACATTCACTGACATTTCGAACAGATCAGCTTTCCGACGTGCGATCCGAGATCATAACTTAAAATCGGGTGATGTCGTTTCCGAACGTTCATAAACGTGAAAATTGGTGATCACCGATACACTTTTGTGTGAATCGACTCAAATTAACCAGATTCACTGACATTTCGTTCTGAATCGCTTTCCGATGTGCGAATCGCGATCACAGCTTACAATCGAGTGATGTCGTTTCCGAACCATCATAAACGTGAAAATTGGTGATCACCGATACACTTTTGTATGAATCGATAGAAATTAACAAGATTCACTGACATTTCGAACAGAACAGCTTTCCGACGTGCGATCCGAGATCATAACTTACAATCGAGTGATGTCATTTCCGAACGTTCATAAACGTGAAAATTGGTGATCACCGATACACTTTTGTGTGAATCGACTCAAATTAACCAGATTCACTGACATTTCGTTCTGAATCGCTTTCCGATGTGCGAATCGCGATCACAGCTTACAATCGAGTGATGTCGTTTCCGAACCATCATAAACGTGAAAATTGGTGATCACCGATACACTTTTGTATGAATCGATAGAAATGAACAAGAATCACTGACATTTCGAACTGACCAGCTTTCCGACGTGCGATTCGAGATCATACCTTACATTCGAGTGATGTCGTTTCCGAACGTTCATAAACGTGAAAATTGAAGATCACCGATATACTTTTGTGTGAATCGACACAAATTAACCAGATTCACTGACATTTCGTTCTGAATCGCTTTCCGATGTGCGAATCGCGGTCTCACCTTACAATCGAGTGATGTCGTTTCCGAACCATCATAAACGTGAAAATTAGTGATCACCGATACACTTTTGTATGAATCGATAGAAATTAACAAGATTCACTGACATTTCGAACAGAACAGCTTTCCGACGTGCGATCCGAGATCATAACTTACAATCGAGTGATGTCATTTCCGAACGATCATAAACGTGAAAATTGGAGATCACCGATACACTTTTGTGTGATTCGACTCAAATTAACCAGATTCACTGACATTTCGTTCTGAATCGCTTTCCGATGTGTGAATCGCGATCACAGTTTACAATCGAGTGATGTAGTTTCCGAACGTTCATAAACGTGAAAATTGGAGATCACCGATACACTTTTGTGGGAATCGACACAAATTAACCAGATTCACTGATATTTCGTTCTGAACCGCATTCCGATGTACGAATCGCGATCACACCTTACAATCAAGTGATGACGTTTCCGAACGTTCATAAACGTGAAAATTGGTTATCACCGATACACTTTTGTGTGAATCAATACAATTTAACAACATTCACTGACATTTCGACCAGCATCGCTTTCCGACGTGCGATTCGAGATTATTACACGTCGCAAAGCGTTTCAGAACGAAATGTCAGTGTACCTTGTTAATTTGTATCGATTCACACAAAAGTGCATCGGTGATCTCCAATTTTCACGTCTCTGAACGTTAGGAAACGACATCACACGATTGTAAGGTGTGCTCTCGATTCGCACATCGGAAAGCGATTCAGAACGAAATGTCAGTGAAACTTGTTAATTTGTGTCGATTCACACAAAAGTGTATCTGTGATCACCAATTTTCATGTTTGTGAACGTTCGGAAACGACATCACTCGATTGTAAGGTATGATCTCGAATCGCACGTCGGAAAGCGATGCTAGTCGAAATGTCAGTGAATCTTGTCGATTTGTTACGCATCTCGCCAAAGTCTATCGGTGTTCACCGTTTTTCACGTTTATGAACGTTCGGAAACGACATCACTCGATTGTAAGTTATGATCTCGAATCGCACGTCGGAAATCTGTTCTGTTCGAAATGTCAGTGAATGTTGTTAATTTCTATCGATTCATACAAAAGTGTATCGGTGATCACCAATTTTCATGTTTATGCACGTTCGGATACGACATAACTCGATTGTAAGTAATGATCTCGAATCGCACGTCGGAAAGCTGCTCTTTTCGAAATGTCAGTGATTGTTGTTAAATTGTATCGATTCACACAAAAGTGTATCGGTGATCTCCAATTTACACGTTTATGATGGTTCGGAAACGACATCACTCGATTGTAAGTTATGATCTCGATTCGCACATCGGAAAGCTGTTCTGTTCGAAATGTCTGTGAATGTTGTTAAATTGTATCGACTCACACAAAAGGGCATCGGTTATCTCCAATTTTCACGTTTCTGAACGTTCGGAAACGACATCACACGATTGTAAGGTGTGATCGCGATTCGCACATAGGAAAGCGATTCAGAACGAAATGTCAGTGAATCTGGTTAATTTGTTTCGATTCACACAAAAGTGTATCGGTGATCTCCAATTTTCACGTTTATGATGGTTCGGAAACGACATCACTCGATTGTAGGTTATGATCT
Organism: Venturia canescens; assembly: GCF_019457755.1. Taxonomy (NCBI): domain Eukaryota; kingdom Metazoa; phylum Arthropoda; class Insecta; order Hymenoptera; family Ichneumonidae; genus Venturia; species Venturia canescens. The sequence goes on from NC_057425.1 coordinate 24,159,160, forward strand.
CGATTCGCACATCGGAAAGCGATTCAGAACGAAATGTCAGTGAATCTGGTTAATTTGTGTCGATTCACACAAAAGTGTATCGGTGATGTCCTATTTACACGTTTATGAACGTTCGGAATCGACATCACTCGATTGTAAGTTGTGATCTCAATCGCACGTCGGAAATCTGTTCTGTTCGAAATGTCAGTGAATGTTGCCAATTTCTATCGATTCATACAAAAGTGTATCGGTGATCACCAATTTTCATGTTTATGCACGTTCGGATACGACATAACTCGATTGTAAGTAATGATCTCGAATCGCACGTCGGAAAGCTGCACTTTTCGAAATGTCAGTGAATGTTGTTAAATTGTATCGATTCACACAATAGTGTATCGGTGAACTTCAATTTTCACGTTTATGATGGTTCGGAAACGACATCACTCGATTGTAAGTTATGATCTCGATTCGCACATCGGAAAGCGATTCAGAAAGAAATGTGTCAGTGAATCTGGTTAATTTGTGTCGATTTACATAAAAGTGTATCGGTGATCTCCAATTTTCACGTTTATGAACGTTCGGAAACGACATCACTCGTTTGTAAGTTATGATCTCGAATCGCACGTCGGAAAGCTGTTCTGTTCGAAATGTCAGTGAATGTTGTTAAATTGTATCGATTCACACAAAAGTGCATCGGTGATCACCAATTTTCACGTTTTCGAACGTTCGGAAACGACATCACCCGATTGTAAGTTATGATCTCGGATCGCACGTCGGAAAGCTGCTCTTTTCGAAATGTCAGTGATTGTTGTTAAATTGTATCGATTCACACAAAAGTGTATCGGTGATCTCCAATTTACACGTTTATGATGGTTCGGAAACGACATCACTCGATTGTAAGTTATGATCTCGATTCGCACATCGGAAAGCTGTTCTGTTCGAAATGTCAGTGAATGTTGTTAAATTGTATCGATTCACACAAAAGTGCATCGGTGATCACCAATTTTCACGTTTTCGAACGTTCGGAAACGACATCACCCGATTGTAAATTATGATCTCGGATCGCACGTCGGAAAGCTGTTCTGTTCGAAATGTCTGTGAATGTTGTTAAATTGTATCGACTCACACAAAAGGGCATCGGTTATCTCCAATTTTCACGTTTCTGAACGTTCGGAAACGACATCACACGATTGTAAGGTGTGATCGCGATTCGCAAATAGGAAAGCGATTCAGAACGAAATGTCAGTGAATCTGGTTAATTTGTTTCGATTCACACAAAAGTGTATCGGTGATCTCCAATTTTCACGTTTATGATGGTTCGGAAACGACATCACTCGATTGTAGGTTATGATCTCGATTCGCACATCGGAAAGCGATTCAGAACGAAATGTCAGTGAATCTGGTTAATTTGTGTCGATTCACACAAAAGTGTATCGGTGATGTCCTATTTACACGTTTATAAACGTTCGGAATCGACATCACTCGATTGTAAGTTGTGATCTCAATCGCACGTCGGAAATCTGTTCTGTTCGAAATGTCAGTGAATGTTGTTAATTTCTATCGATTCATACAAAAGTGTATCGGTGATCACCAATTTTCATGTTTATGCACGTTCGGATACGACATAACTCGATTGTAAGTAATGATCTCGAATCGCACGTCGGAAAGCTGCACTTTTCGAAATGTCAGTGAATGTTGTTAAATTGTATCGATTCACACAATAGTGTATCGGTGAACTTCAATTTTCACGTTTATGATGGTTCGGAAACGACATCACTCGATTGTAAGTTATGATCTCGATTCGCACATCGGAAAGCGATTCAGAAAGAAATGTGTCAGTGAATCTGGTTAATTTGTGTCGATTTACATAAAAGTGTATCGGTGATCTCCAATTTTCACGTTTATGAACGTTCGGAAACGACATCACTCGTTTGTAAGTTATGATCTCGAATCGCACGTCGGAAAGCTGTTCTGTTCGAAATGTCAGTGAATGTTGTTAAATTGTATCGATTCACACAAAAGTGCATCGGTGATCACCAATTTTCACGTTTTCGAACGTTCGGAAACGACATCACCCGATTGTAAGTTATGATCTCGGATCGCACGTCGGAAAGCTGTTCTGTTCGAAATGTCTGTGAATGTTGTTAAATTGTATCGATTCACACAAAAGTGCATCGGTTATCTCCAATTTTCACGTCTCTGAACGTTAGGAAACGACATCACACGATTGTAAGGTGTGATCGCGATTCGCACATAGGAAAGCGATTCAGAACGAAATGTCAGTGAATCTGGTTAATTTGTGTCGATTCACACAAAAGTGTATCGGTGATCTCTAATTTTCACGTTTATGATCGTTCGGAATCGACATCACTCGATGGTAATGTATGCTCTCGATTCGCACATCGGAAAGCGATTCAGAACGAAATGTCAGTGAAACTTGTTAATTTGTGTCGATTCACACAAAAGTGTATCTGTGATCACCAATTTTCATGTTTGTGAACGTTCGGAAACGACATCACTCGATTGTAAGGTATGATCTCGAATCGCACGTCGGAAAGCGATGCTAGTCGAAATGTCAGTGAATCTTGTCGATTTGTTACGCATCTCGGCAAAGTCTATCGGTGATCACCAATTTTCATGTTTATGAACGTTCGGATACGACATAACTCGATTGTAAGTAATGATCTCGAATCGCACGTCGGAAAGCTGCTCTTTTCGAAATGTCAGTGAATGTTGTTAAATTGTATCGATTCACACAAAAGTGTATCGGTGATCTCCAATTTACACGTTTATGATGGTTCGGAAACGACATCACTCGATTGTAAGTTATGATCTCGATTCGCACATCGGAAAGCGATTCAGAACGAAATGTCAGTGAATCTGGTTAATTTGTGTCGATTCACACAAAAGTGTATCGGTAATCTCCAATTTTCACGTTTATGAACGTTCGGAAACGACATCACTCTTTTGTAAGTTATGATCTCGAATCGCACGTCGGAAAGCTGTTCTGTTCGAATTGTCAGTGAATCTTGATAATTTGTAACGATTCACACAAAAGTTTATTTGTGATCACCAATTTTCATATTTGTGAACGTTCAGAACCGACATCGTTCGAATGTCAGTTCCGGTCTCGAATCGCATTTCGGATTGCGATTCTGATAGAAATGTCGGAAAAAATTGTTGATTCGTAACGATTAACACACAAGTTTATCGCTGATTACTTACTTTCATGTTTATGAAAGATTGGAAACGTTCACCGATAAACGTCACATATCAACAATTTTACAGACATTTAGTATCGCAATCCGAAGGGCCATTTGAGATCTGAACTGACAATCGAGCGATGAAAACGTTCCCGAACTTTCATAAACATGAAGATTGGTGATCACCAATAAAATTTTTGTTCAATTCATGACCAATTAACAATATCCAATGACATTTCGATTCGAGATCATAAATTACAATCGAGTGATATCATTTCCGAACGTTCATAAACATGAAAATTGGTGATCACCGATACACTTTTGTGTGAAATGATAAAAATTAACAAGATTCACTGACATTTCGAACAGAACAGCTTTCCCACGTGCGATCCGAGATCATAACTTACAATCGAGTGATGTCATTTCCGAACGTTCATAAACGTGAAAATTGGTGATCACCGATACACTTTTGTGTGAATCGAAACAATTTAACAACATTCACTGACATTTCGAACAGAACAGCTTTCCGACGTGTGATCGGAGATCATAACTTACAATCGAGTGATGTCGTTTCCGAACGTTCATAAACATGAAGAACGGTGATCACCGATAGATTTTTGTGTGAATCGACTCAAATTAACCAGATTCACTGACATTTCGTTCTTAATCGCTTTCCGATGTGCTAATCGCGATCACAGCTTACAATCGAGTGGTGTAGTTTCCGAACGTTCATAAACGTGAAAATTGAAGATCACAGATACACTTTTGAGTGAGTCGATACAATTTAACAACATTCACTGACATTTCGAACAGAACAGCTTTCCGACGTGCGATCCGAGATCATAACTTAAAATCGGGTGATGTCGTTTCCGAACGTTCATAAACGTGAAAATTGGTGATCACCGATACACTTTTGTGTGAATCGACTCAAATTAACCAGATTCACTGACATTTCGTTCTGAATCGCTTGCCGATGTGCGAATCGCGATCACAGCTTACAATCGAGTGATGTCGTTTCCGAACCATCATAAACGTGAAAATTGGTGATCACCGATACACTTTTGTATGAATCGATAGAAATGAACAAGAATCACTGACATTTCGAACTGACCAGCTTTCCGACGTGCGATTCGAGATCATACCTTACATTCGAGTGATGTCGTTTCCGAACGTTCATAAACGTGAAAATTGAAGATCACCGATATACTTTTGTGTGAATCGACACAAATTAACCAGATTCACTGACATTTCGTTCTGAATCGCTTTCCGATGTGCGAATCGCGGTCTCACCTTACAATCGAGTGATGTCGTTTCCGAACCATCATAAACGTGAAAATTAGTGATCACCAATACACTTTTGTATGAATCGATAGAAATTAACAAGATTCACTGACATTTCGAACAGAACAGCTTTCCGACGTGCGATCCGAGATCATAACTTACAATCGAGTGATGTCATTTCCGAACGATCATAAACGGTGATCTCCAATTTTCAAATTGGAGATCACCGATACACTTTTGTGTGATTCGACTCAAATTAACCAGATTCACTGACATTTCGTTCTGAATCGCTTTCCGATGTGTGAATCGCGATCACAGTTTACAATCGAGTGATGTCGTTTCCGAACGTTCATAAACGTGAAAATTTGTGATCACCGATCCACTTTTGTGTGAATCGATACAATTTAACAACATTCACTGACATTTCGAACAGCACAGCTTTCCGACGTGCGATCCGAGATCATAACTTACAATCAAGTGATGACGTTTCCGAACGTTCATAAACGTGAAAATTGGTTATCACCGATACACTTTTGTGTGAATCAATACAATTTAACAACATTCACTGACATTTCGACCAGCATCGCTTTCCGACGTGCGATTCGAGATTATAACACGTCGCAAAGCGTTTCAGAACGAAATGTCAATGTACCTTGTTAATTTGTATCGATTCACCCAAAAGTGTATCGGCGATCACCAATTTTCACGTTTATGAACGTTCCGAAACGACATGACTCGATTGTATGTTATGATCTCGACTTGCACGTCGGAAAACCGTTCTGTTCGAAATGTCTGTGAATGTTGTTAAATTGTATCGATTCACACAAAAGTGCATCGGTTATCTCCAATTTTCACGTTTCTGAACGTTCGGAAACGACATCACACGATTGTAAGGTGTGATCGCGATTCGCACATAGGAAAGCGATTCAGAACGAAATGTCAGTGAATCTGGTTAATTTGTTTCGATTCACACAAAAGTGTATCGGTGATCTCCAATTTTCACGTTTATGATGGTTCGGAAACGACATCACTCGATTGTAGGTTATGATCTCGATTCGCACATCGGAAAGCGATTCAGAACGAAATGTCAGTGAATCTGGTTAATTTGTGTCGATTCACACAAAAGTGTATCGGTGATGTCCTATTTACACGTTTATGAACGTTCGGAATCGACATCACTCGATTGTAAGTTGTGATCTCGAATCGCACGTCGGAAATCTGTTCTGTTCGAAATGTCAGTGAATGTTGTTAAATTGTATCGATTCATACAAAAGTGTATCGGTGATCACCAATTTTCATGTTTATGCACGTTCGGATACGACATAACTCGATTGTAAGTAATGATCTCGAATCGCACGTCGGAAAGCTGCACTTTTCGAAATGTCAGTGAATGTTGTTAAATTGTATCGATTCACACAATAGTGTATCGGTGAACTCCAATTTTCACGTTTATGATGGTTCGGAAACGACATCACTCGATTGTAAGTTATGATCTCGATTCGCACATCGGAAAGCAATTCAGAAAGAAATGTGTCAGTGAATCTGGTTAATTTGTGTCGATTCACACAAAAGTGTATCGGTGATCTCCAATTTTCACGTTTATGAACGTTCGGAAACGACATCACTCGTTTGTAAGTTATGATCTCGAATCGCACGTCGGAAAGCTGTTCTGTTCGAAATGTCAGTGAATGTTGTTAAATTGTATCGATTCACACAAAAGTGCATCGGTGATCACCAATTTTCACGTTTTCGAACGTTCGGAAACGACATCACCCGATTGTAAGTTATGATCTCGGATCGCACGTCGGAAAGCTGTTCTGTTCGAAATGTCTGTGAATGTTGTTAAAATGTATCGATTCACACAAAAGTGCATCGGTTATCTCCAATTTTAACGTCTCTGAACGTTAGGAAACGACATCACACGATTGTAAGGTGTGATCGCGATTCGCACATAGGAAAGCGATTCAGAACGAAATGTCAATGAATCTGGTTAATTTGTGTCGATTCACACAAAAGTGTATCGGTGATCTCTAATATTCACGTTTATGAACGTTCGGAATCGACATTACTCGATGGTAATGTATGCTCTCGATTCGCACATCGGAAAGCGATTCAGAACGAAATGTCAGTGAAACTTGTTAATTTGTGTCGATTCACACAAAAGTGTATCTGTGATCACCAATTTTCATGTTTGTGAACGTTCGGAAACGACATCACTCGATTGTAAGGTATGATCTCGAATCGCACGTCGGAAAGCGATGCTAGTCGAAATGTCAGTGAATCTTGTCGATTTGTTACGCATCTCGCCAAAGTCTATCGGTGATCACCAATTTTCATGTTTATGAACGTTCGGATACGACATAACTCGATTGTAAGTAATGATCTCGAATCGCACGTCGGAAAGCTGCTCTTTTCGAAATGTCAGTGAATGTTGTTAAATTGTATCGATTCACACAAAAGTGTATCGGTGATCTCCAATTTACACGTTTATGATGGTTCGGAAACGACATCACTCGATTGTAAGTTATGATCTCGATTCGCACATCGGAAAGCGATTCAGAAAGAAATGTGTCAGTGAATCTGGTTAATTTGTGTCGATTCACACAAAAGTGTATCGGTGATCTCCAATTTTCACGTTTATGAACGTTCGGAAACGGCATCACTCGTTTGTAAGTTATGATCTCGAATCGCACGTCGGAAAGCTGTTCTGTTCGAAATGTAAGTGAATGTTGTTAAATTGTATCGATTCACACAAAAGTGCATCGGTGATCACCAATTTTCACGTTTTCGAACGTTCGGAAACGACATCACCCGATTGTAAGTTATGATCTCGGATCGCACGTCGGAAAGCTGTTCTGTTCGAAATGTCTGTGAATGTTGTTAAATTGTATCGATTCACACAAAAGTGCATCGGTTATCTCCAATTTTCATGTTTATGCACGTTCGGATACGACATAACTCGATTGTAAGTAATGATATCGAATCGCACGTCGGAAAGCTGCACTTTTCGAAATGTCAGTGAATGTTGTTAAATTGTATCGATTCACACAATAGTGTATCGGTGAACTCCAATTTTCACGTTTATGATGGTTCGGAAACGACATCACTCGATTGTAAGTTATGATCTCGATTCGCACATCGGAAAGCGATTCAGAAAGAAATGTGTCAGTGAATCTGGGTAATTTGTGTCGATTCACACAAAAGTGTATCGGTGATCTCCAATTTTCACGTTTATGAACGTTCGGAAACGACATCACTCGTTTGTAAGTTATGATCTCGAATCGCACGTCGGAAAGCTGTTCTGTTCGAAATCTCAGTGAATGTTGTTAAGTTGTATCGATTCACACAAAAGTGCATCGGTGATCACCAATTTTCACGTTTTCGAACGTTCGGAAACGACATCACCCGATTGTAAGTTATGATCTCGGATCGCACGTCGGAAAGCTGTTCTGTTCGAAATGTCTGTGAATGTTGTTAAATTGTATCGATTCACACAAAAGTGCATCGGTTATCTCCAATTTTCACGTCTCTGAACGTTCGGAAACGACATCACTCGATTGTAAGTTATGATCTCGATTCGCACATCGGAAAGCGATTCAGAACGAAATGTCAGTGAATCTGGTTAATTTGTGTCGATTCACACAAAAGTGTATCGGTAATCTCCAATTTTCACGTTTATGAACGTTCGGAAACGACATCACTCGTTTGTAAGTTATGATCTCGAATCGCACGTCGGAAAGCTGTTCTGTTCGAATTGTCAGTGAATCTTGATAATTTGTAACGATTCACACAAAAGTTTATTTGTGATCACCAATTTTCATATTTGTGAACGTTCAGAACCGACATCGTTCGAATGTCAGTTCCGGTCTCGAATCGCATTTCGGATTGCGATTCTGATAGAAATGTCGGAAAAAATTGTTGATTCGTAACGATTAACACACAAGATTATCGCTGATTACTTACTTTCATGTTTATGAAAGATTGGAAACGTTCACCGATAAACGTCACATATCAAGAATTTTACAGACATTTAGTATCGCAATCCGAAGGGCCATTTGAGATCTGAACTGACAATCGAGCGATGAAAACGTTCCCGAACTTTCATAAACATGAAGATTGGTGATCACCAATAAAATTTTTGTTCAATTCATGACCAATTAACAATATCCAATGACATTTCGATTCGAGATCATAAATTACAATCGAGTGATATCATTTCCGAACGTTCATAAACATGAAAATTGGTGATCACCGATACACTTTTGTGTGAAATGATAAAAATTAACAAGATTCACTGACGTTTCGAACAGAACAGCTTTCCCACGTGCGATCCGAGATCATAACTTACAATCGAGTGATGTCGTTTCCGAACGTTCATAAACGTGAAAATTGAAGATCACCGATACACTTTTGTGTGAATCGAAACAATTTAACAACATTCACTGACATTTCGAACAGAACAGCTTTCCGACGTGTGATCGGAGATCATAACTTACAATCGAGTGATGTCGTTTCCGAACGTTCATAAACATGAAGAACGGTGATCACCGATAGATTTTTGTGTGAATCGACTCAAATTAACCAGATTCACTGACATTTCGTTCTTAATCGCTTTCCGATGTGCTAATCGCGATCACAGCTTACAATCGAGTGGTGTAGTTTCCGAACGTTCATAAACGTGAAAATTGAAGATCACAGATACACTTTTGAGTGAGTCGATACAATTTAACAACATTCACTGACATTTCGAACAGAACAGCTTTCCGACGTGCGATCTGAGATCATAACTTAAAATCGGGTGATGTCGTTTCCGAACGTTCATAAACGTGAAAATTGGTGATCACCGATACACTTTTGTGTGAATCGACTCAAATTAACCAGATTCACTGACATTTCGTTCTGAATCGCTTGCCGATGTGCGAATCGCGATCACAGCTTACAATCGAGTGATGTCGTTTCCGAACCATCATAAACGTGAAAATTGGTGATCACCGATACACTTTTGTATGAATCGATAGAAATTAACAAGATTCACTGACATTTCGAACAGAACAGCTTTCCGACGTGCGATCCGAGATCATAACTTACAATCGAGTGATGTCATTTCCGAACGTTCATAAACGTGAAAATTGGTGATCACCGATACACTTTTGTGTGAATCGACTCAAATTAACCAGATTCACTGACATTTCGTTCTGAATCGCTTTCCGATGTGCGAATCGCGATCACAGCTTACAATCGAGTGATGTCGTTTCCGAACCATCATAAACGTGAAAATTGGTGATCACCGATACACTTTTGTATGAATCGATAGAAATGAACAAGAATCACTGACATTTCGAACTGACCAGCTTTCCGACGTGCGATTCGAGATCATACCTTACATTCGAGTGATGTCGTTTTCGAACGTTCATAAACGTGAAAATTGAAGATCACCGATATACTTTTGTGTGAATCGACACAAATTAACCTGATTCACTGACATTTCGTTCTGAATCGCTTTCCGATGTGCGAATCGCGGTCTCACCTTACAATCGAGTGATGTCGTTTCCGAACCATCATAAACGTGAAAATTAGTGATCACCAATACACTTTTGTATGAATCGATAGAAATTAACAAGATTCACTGACATTTCGAACAGAACAGCTTTCCGACGTGCGATCCGAGATCATAACTTACAATCGAGTGATGTCATTTCCGAACGATCATAAACGGTGATCTCCAATTTTCAAATTGGAGATCACCGATACACTTTTGTGTGATTCGACTCAAATTAACCAGATTCACTGACATTTCGTTCTGAATCGCTTTCCGATGTGTGAATCGCGATCACAGTTTACAATCGAGTGATGTCGTTTCCGAACGTTCATAAACGTGAAAATTTGTGATCACCGATCCACTTTTGTGTGAATCGATACAATTTAACAACATTCACTGACATTTCGAACAGCACAGCTTTCCGACGTGCGATCCGAGATCATAACTTACAATCAAGTGATGACGTTTCCGAACGTTCATAAACGTGAAAATTGGTTATCACCGATACACTTTTGTGTGAATCAATACAATTTAACAACATTCACTGACATTTCGACCAGCATCGCTTTCCGACGTGCGATTCGAGATTATAACACGTCGCAAAGCGTTTCAGAACGAAATGTCAATGTACCTTGTTAATTTGTATCGATTCACCCAAAAGTGTATCGGCGATCACCAATTTTCACGTTTATGAACGTTCCGAAACGACATCACTCGATTGTATGTTATGATCTCGACTTGCACGTCGGAAAGCCGTTCTGTTCGAAATGTCTGTGAATGTTGTTAAATTGTATCGATTCACACAAAAGTGCATCGGTTATCTCCAATTTTCACGTTTCTGAACGTTCGGAAACGACATCACACGATTGTAAGGTGTGATCGCGATTCGCACATAGGAAAGCGATTCAGAACGAAATGTCAGTGAATCTGGTTAATTTGTTTCGATTCACACAAAAGTGTATCGGTGATCTCCAATTTTCACGTTTATGATGGTTCGGAAACGACATCACTCGATTGTAGGTTATGATCTCGATTCGCACATCGGAAAGCGATTCAGAACGAAATGTCAGTGAATCTGGTTAATTTGTGTCGATTCACACAAAAGTGTATCGGTGATGTCCTATTTACACGTTTATGAACGTTCGGAATCGACATCACACGATTGTAAGGTGTGATCGCGATTCGCACATAGGAAAGCGATTCAGAACGAAATGTCAGTGAATCTGGTTAATTTGTTTCGATTCACACAAAAGTGTATCGGTGATCTCCAATTTTCACGTTTATGATGGTTCGGAAACGACATCACTCGATTGTAGGTTATGATCTCGATTCGCACATCGGAAAGCGATTCAGAACGAAATGTCAGTGAATCTGGTTAATTTGTGTCGATTCACACAAAAGTGTATCGGTGATGTCCTATTTACACGTTTATGAACGTTCGGAATCGACATCACTCGATTGTAAGTTGTGATCTCGAATCGCACGTCGGAAATCTGTTCTGTTCGAAATGTCAGTGAATGTTGTTAAATTGTATCGATTCATACAAAAGTGTATAGGTGATCACCAATTTTCATGTTTATGCACGTTCGGATACGACATAACTCGATTGTAAGTAATGATCTCGAATCGCACGTCGGAAAGCTGCACTTTTCGAAATGTCAGTGAATGTTGTTAAATTGTATCGATTCACACAATAGTGTATCGGTGAACTCCAATTTTCACGTTTATGATGGTTCGGAAACGACATCACTCGATTGTAAGTTATGATCTCGATTCGCACATCGGAAAGCAATTCAGAAAGAAATGTGTCAGTGAATCTGGTTAATTTGTGTCGATTCACACAAAAGTGTATCGGTGATCTCCAATTTTCACGTTTATGAACGTTCGGAAACGACATCACTCGTTTGTAAGTTATGATCTCGAATCGCACGTCGGAAAGCTGTTCTGTTCGAAATGTCAGTGAATGTTGTTAAATTGTATCGATTCACACAAAAGTGCATCGGTGATCACCAATTTTCACGTTTTCGAACGTTCGGAAACGACATCACCCGATTGTAAGTTATGATCTCGGATCGCACGTCGGAAAGCTGTTCTGTTCGAAATGTCTGTGAATGTTGTTAAAATGTATCGATTCACACAAAAGTGCATCGGTTATCTCCAATTTTAACGTCTCTGAACGTTAGGAAACGACATCACACGATTGTAAGGTGTGATCGCGATTCGCACATAGGAAAGCGATTCAGAACGAAATGTCAATGAATCTGGTTAATTTGTGTCGATTCACACAAAAGTGTATCGGTGATCTCTAATATTCACGTTTATGAACGTTCGGAATCGACATTACTCGATGGTAATGTATGCTCTCGATTCGGACATCGGAAAGCGATTCAGAACGAAATGTCAGTGAAACTTGTTAATTTGTGTCGATTCACACAAAAGTGTATCTGTGATCACCAATTTTCATGTTTGTGAACGTTCGGAAACGACATCACTCGATTGTAAGGTATGATCTCGAATCGCACGTCGGAAAGCGATGCTAGTCGAAATGTCAGTGAATCTTGTCGATTTGTTACGCATCTCGCCAAAGTCTATCGGTGATCACCAATTTTCATGTTTATGAACGTTCGGATACGACATAACTCGATTGTAAGTAATGATCTCGAATCGCACGTCGGAAAGCGATGCTAGTCGAAATGTCAGTGAATCTTGTCGATTTGTTACGCATCTCGCCAAAGTCTATCGGTGATCACCAATTTTCATGTTTATGAACGTTCGGATACGACATAACTCGATTGTAAGTAATGATCTCGAATCGCACGTCGGAAAGCTGCTCTTTTCGAAATGTCAGTGAATGTTGTTAAATTGTATCGATTCACACAAAAGTGTATCGGTGAACTCCAATTTTCACGTTTATGATGGTTCGGAAACGACATCACTCGATTGTAAGTTATGATCTCGATTCGCACATCGGAAAGCGATTCAGAAAGAAATGTGTCAGTGAATCTGGGTAATTTGTGTCGATTCACACAAAAGTGTATCGGTGATCTCCAATTTTCACGTTTATGAACGTTCGGAAACGACATCACTCGTTTGTACGTTATGATCTCGAATCGCACGTCGGAAAGCTGTTCTGTTCGAAATGTCAGTGAATGTTGTTAAGTTGTATCGATTCACACAAAAGTGCATCGGTGATCACCAATTTTCACGTTTTCGAACGTTCGGAAACGACATCACCCGATTGTAAGTTATGATCTCGGATCGCACGTCGGAAAGCTGTTCTGTTCGAAATGTCTGTGAATGTTGTTAAATTGTATCGATTCACACAAAAGTGCATCGGTTATCTCCAATTTTCACGTCTCTGAACGTTCAGAAACGACATCACTCGATTGTAAGTTATGATCTCGATTCGCACATCGGAAAGCGATTCAGAACGAAATGTCAGTGAATCTGGTTAATTTGTGTCGATTCACACAAAAGTGTATCGTTAATCTCCAATTTTCACGTTTATGAACGTTCGGAAACGACATCACTCGTTTGTAAGTTATGATCTCGAATCGCACGTCGGAAAGCTGTTCTGTTCGAATTGTCAGTGAATCTTGATAATTTGTAACGATTCACACAAAAGTTTATTTGTGATCACCAATTTTCATATTTGTGAACGTTCAGAACCGACATCGTTCGAATGTCAGTTCCGGTCTCGAATCGCATTTCGGATTGCGATTCTGATAGAAATGTCGGAAAAAATTGTTGATTCGTAACGATTAACACACAAGATTATTGCTGATTACTTACTTTCATGTTTATGAAAGATTGGAAACGTTCACCGATAAACGTCACATATCAAGAATTTTACAGACATTTAGTATCGCAATCCGAAGGGCCATTTGAGATCTGAACTGACAATCGAGCGATGAAAACGTTCCCGAACTTTCATAAACATGAAGATTGGTGATCACCAATAAAATTTTTGTTCAATTCATGACCAATTAACAATATCCAATGACATTTCGATTCGAGATCATAAATTACAATCGAGTGATATCATTTCCGAACGTTCATAAACATGAAAATTGGTGATCACCGATACACTTTTGTGTGAATTGATAAAAATTAACAAGAATCACTGACATTTCGAACAGAACAGCTTTCCCACGTGCGATCCGAGATCATAACTTACAATCGAGTGATGTCATTTCCGAACGTTCATAAACGTGAAAATTGGTGATCACCGATACACTTTTGTGTGAATCGAAACAATTTAACAACATTCACTGACATTTCGAACAGAACAGCTTTCCGACGTGTGATCGGAGATCATAACTTACAATCGAGTGATGTCGTTTCCGAACGTTCATAAACATGAAGAACGGTGATCACCGATAGATTTTTGTGTGAATCGACTCAAATTAACCAGATTCACTGACATTTCGTTCTGAATCGCTTTCCGATGTGCTAATCGCGATCACAGCTTACAATCGAGTGGTGTAGTTTCCGAACGTTCATAAACGTGAAAATTGAAGATCACAGATACACTTTTGAGTGAGTCGATACAATTTAACAACATTCACTGACATTTCGAACAGAACAGCTTTCCGACGTGCGATCCGAGATCATAACTACAATCGAGTGATGTCATTTCCGAACGATCATAAACGTGAAAATTGGAGATCACCGATACACTTTTGTGTGATTCGACTCAAATTAACCAGATTCACTGACATTTCGTTCTGAATCGCTTTCCGATGTGTGAATCGCGATCACAGTTTACAATCGAGTGATGTAGTTTCCGAACGTTCATAAACGTGAAAATTGGAGATCACCGATACACTTTTGTGTGAATCGACACAAATTAACCAGATTCACTGATATTTCGTTCTGAACCGCATTCCGATGTACGAATCGCGATCACACCTTACAATCAAGTGATGACGTTTCCGAACGTTCATAAACGTGAAAATTGGTTATCACCGATACACTTTTGTGTGAATCAATACAATTTAACAACATTCACTGACATTTCGACCAGCATCGCTTTCCGACGTGCGATTCGAGATTATTACACGTCGCAAAGCGTTTCAGAACGAAATGTCAGTGTACCTTGTTAATTTGTATCGATTCACACAAAAGTGCATCGGTGATCTCCAATTTTCACGTCTCTGAACGTTAGGAAACGACATCACACGATTGTAAGGTGTGCTCTCGATTCGCACATCGGAAAGCGATTCAGAACGAAATGTCAGTGAAACTTGTTAATTTGTGTCGATTCACACAAAAGTGTATCTGTGATCACCAATTTTCATGTTTGTGAACGTTCGGAAACGACATCACTCGATTGTAAGGTATGATCTCGAATCGCACGTCGGAAAGCGATGCTAGTCGAAATGTCAGTGAATCTTGTCGATTTGTTACGCATCTCGCCAAAGTCTATCGGTGTTCACCGTTTTTCACGTTTATGAACGTTCGGAAACGACATCACCCGATTGTAAGTTATGATCTCGGATCGCACGTCGGAAAGCTGTTCTGTTCGAAATGTCTGTGAATGTTGTTAAATTGTATCGATTCACACAAAAGTGCATCGGTTATCTCCAATTTTCACGTCTCTGAACGTTAGGAAACGACATCACACGATTGTAAGGTGTGATAGCAATTCGCACATAGGAAAGCGATTCAGAACGAAATGTCAGTGAATCTGGTTAATTTGTGTCGATTCACACAAAAGTGTATCGGTGATCTCTAATTTTCACGTTTATGAACGTTCGGAATCGACATCACTCGATGGTAATGTATGCTCTCGATTCGCACATCGGAAAGCGATTCAGAACGAAATGTCAGTGAAACTTGTTAATTTGTGTCGATTCACACAAAAGTGTATCTGTGATCACCAATTTTCATGTTTGTGAACGTTCGGAAACGACATCACTCGATTGTAAGGTATGATCTCGAATCGCACGTCGGAAAGCGATGCTAGTCGAAATGTCAGTGAATCTTGTCGATTTGTTACGCATCTCGCCAAAGTCTATCGGTGATCACCAATTTTCATGTTTATGAACGTTCGGATACGACATAACTCGATTGTAAGTAATGATCTCGAATCGCACGTCGGAAAGCTGCTCTTTTCGAAATGTCAGTGAATGTTGTTAAATTGTATCGATTCACACAAAAGTGTATCGGTGATCTCCAATTTACACGTTTATGATGGTTCGGAAACGACATCACTCGATTGTAAGTTATGATCTCGATTCGCACATCGGAAAGCGATTCAGAACGAAATGTCAGTGAATCTGGTTAATTTGTGTCGATTCACACAAAAGTGTATCGGTGATCTCCAATTTTCACGTTTATGAACGTTCGGAAACGACATAACTCGATTGTAAGTTGTGATCTCGAATCGCACGTCGGAAAGCTGTTCTGTTCGAAATGTCAGTGAATGTTGTTAAATTGTATTCATTCACACAAAAGTGCATCGGTGATCACCAATTTTCACGTTTTCGAACGTTCGGAAACGACATCACCCGATTGTAAGTTATGATCTCGGATCGCACGTCGGAAAGCTGTTCTGTTCGAAATGTCTGTGAATGTTGTTAAATTGTATCGATTCACACAAAAGTGCATCGGTTATCTCCAATTTTCAAGTCTCTGAACGTTAGGAAACGACATCACACGATTGTAAGGTGTGATCGCGATTCGCACATAGGAAAGCGATTCAGAACGAAATGTCAGTGAATCTGGTTAATTTGTGTCGATTCACACAAAAGTGTATCGGTGATCTCTAATTTTCACGTTTATGAACGTTCGGAATCGACATCACTCGATGGTAATGTATGCTCTCGATTCGCACATCGGAAAGCGATTCAGAACGAAATGTCAGTGAAACTTGTTAATTTGTGTCGATTCACACAAAAGTGTATCTGTGATCACCAATTTTCATGTTTGTGAACGTTCGGAAACGACATCACTCGATTGTAAGGTATGATCTCGAATCGCACGTCGGAAAGCGATGCTAGTCGAAATGTCAGTGAATCTTGTCGATTTGTTACGCATCTCGCCAAAGTCTATCGGTAATCTCCAATTTTCACGTTTATGAACGTTCGGAAACGACATCACTCGTTTGTAAGTTATGATCTCGAATCGCACGTCGGAAAGCTGTTCTGTTCGATTTGTCAGTGAATCTTGATAATTTGTAACGATTCACACAAAAGTTTATTTGTGATCACCAATTTTCATATTTGTGAACGTTCAGAACCGACATCGTTCGAATGTCAGTTCCGGTCTCGAATCGCATTTCGGATTGCGATTCTGATAGAAATGTCGGAAAAAATTGTTGATTCGTAACGATTAACACACAAGATTATCGCTCATTACTTACTTTCATGTTTATGAAAGATTGGAAACGTTCACCGATAAACGTCACATATCAACAATTTTACAGACATTTAGTATCGCAATCCGAAGGGCCATTTGAGATCTGAACTGACAATCGAGCGATGAAAACGTTCCCGAACTTTCATAAACATGAAGATTGGTGATCACCAATAAAATTTTTGTTCAATTCATGACAAATTAACAATATCCAATGACATTTCGATTCAAGATCATAAATTACAATCGAGTGATATCATTTCCGAACGTTCATAAACATGAAAATTGGTGATCACCGATACACTTTTGTGTGAATTGATAAAAATTAACAAGATTCACTGACATTTCGAACAGAACAGCTTTCCCACGTGCGATCCGAGATCATAACTTACAATCGAGTGATGTCATTTCCGAACGTTCATAAACGTGAAAATTGGTGATCACCGATACACTTTTGTGTGAATCGAAACAATTTAACAACATTCACTGACATTTCGAACAGAACAGCTTTCCGACGTGTGATCGGAGATCATAACTTACAATCGAGTGATGTCGTTTCCGAACGTTCATAAACATGAAGAACGGTGATCACCGATAGATTTTTGTGAGAATCGCAACAAATCAAGAAGATTCACTGACATTTCGAACAAAATTAGATTCCGCCGTGCGATTCGAGATCATAACTTACAATCGAGTGGTGTAGTTTCCGAACGTTCATAAACGTGAAAATTGAAGATCACAGATACACTTTTGAGTGAGTCGATACAATTTAACAACATTCACTGACATTTCGAACAGAACAGCTTTCCGCCGTGCGATCCGAGATCATAACTTAAAATCGGGTGATGTCGTTTCCGAACGTTCATAAACGTGAAAATTGGTGATCACCGATACACTTTTGTGTGAATCGACTCAAATTAACCAGATTCACTGACATTTCGTTCTGAATCGCTTTCCGATGTGCGAATCGCGATCACAGCTTACAATCGAGTGATGTCGTTTCCGAACCATCATAAACGTGAAAATTGGTGATCACCGATACACTTTTGTATGAATCGATAGAAATGAACAAGAATCACTGACATTTCGAACTGAACAGCTTTCCGACGTGCGATTCGAGATCATACCTTACATTCGAGTGATGTCGTTTCCGAACGTTCATAAACGTGAAAATTGAAGATCACCGATATACTTTTGTGTGAATCGACACAAATTAACAAGATTCACCGACATTTCGTTCTGAATCGCTTTCCGATGTGCGAATCGCGGTCTCACCTTACAATCGAGTGATGTCGTTTCCGAACCATCATAAACGTGAAAATTAGTGATCACCGATACACTTTTGTATGAATCGATAGAAATTAACAAGATTCACTGACATTTCGAACAGAACAGCTTTCCGACGTGCGATCCGAGATCATAACTTACAATCGAGTGATGTCATTTCCGAACGATCATAAACGTGAAAATTGGAGATCACCGATACACTTTTGTGTGATTCGACTCAAATTAACCAGATTCACTGACATTTCGTTCTGAATCGCTTTCCGATGTGCGAATCGCGGTCTCACCTTACAATCGAGTGATGTCGTTTCCGAACCATCATAAACGTGAAAATTTGTGATCACCGATCCACTTTTGTATGAATCGATAGAAATTAACAAGAATCACTGACATTTCGAACTGAACAGCTTTCCGACGTGCGATTCGAGATCATACCTTACATTCGAGTGATGTCGTTTCCGAACGTTCATAAACGTGAAAATTGAAGATCACCGATATACTTTTGTGTGAATCGACACAAATTAACCAGATTCACTGACATTTCGTTCTGAATCGCTTTCCGATGTGCTAATCGCGATCACAGCTTACAATCGAGTGGTGTAGTTTCGGAACGTTCATAAACGTGAAAATGGAAGATCACCGATACACTTTTGTATGAATCGATAGAAATTAACAAGCTTCACTGACATTTCGAACAGAACAGCTTTCCGACGTGCGATCCGAGATCATAACTTACAATCGAGTGATGTCATTTCCGAACGTTCATAAACGTGAAAATTGGTGATCACCGATACACTTTTGTGTGAATCGACTCAAATTAACCAGATTCACTGACATTTCGTTCTGAATCGCTTTCCGATGTGCTAATCGCGATCACAGCTTACAATCGAGTGGTGTAGTTTCGGAACGTTCATAAACGTGAAAATTGAAGATCACCGATACACTTTTGTATGAATCGATAGAAATTAACAAGATTCACTGACATTTCGAACAGAACAGCTTTCCGACGTGCGATCCGAGATCATAACTTACAATCGAGTGATGTCATTTCCGAACGTTCATAAACGTAAAAATTGGTGATCACCGATACACTTTTGTGTGAATCGACTCAAATTAACCAGATTCACTGACATTTCGTTCTGAATCGCTTTCCGATGTGCGAATCGCGATCACAGCTTACAATCGAGTGATGTCGTTTCCGAACCATCATAAACGTGAAAATTGGTGATCACCGATACACTTTTGTATGAATCGATAGAAATGAACAAGAATCACTGACATTTCGAATTGACCAGCTTTCCGACGTGCGATTCGAGATCATACCTTACATTCGAGTGATGTCGTTTCCGAACGTTCATAAACGTGAAAATTGAAGATCACCGATATACTTTTGTGTGAATCGACACAAATTAACCAGATTCACTGACATTTCGTTCTGAATCGCTTTCCGATGTGCGATTCGCGGTCTCACCTTACAATCGAGTGATGTCGTTTCCGAACGTTCATAAACGTGAAAATTTCTGATCACCGATCCACTTTTGTGTGAATCGATACAATTTAACAACATTCACTGACATTTCGAACAGCACAGCTTTCCGACGTGCGATCCGAGATCATAATTAACAATCGAGTGATGTAGTTTCCGAACGTTCATAAACGTGAAAATTTGAGATCGACGATACACTTTTGTGTGAATCGACACAAATTAACCAGATTCACTGATATTTCGTTCTGAACCGCATTCCGATGTACGAATCGCGATCACACTTTACAATCAAGTGATGACGTTTCCGAACGTTCATAAACGTGAAAATTGGTTATCACCGATACACTTTTGTGTGAATCAATACAATTTAACAACATTCACTGACATTTCGACCAGCATCGCTTTCCGACGTGCGATTCGAGATTATTACACGTCGCAAAGCGTTTCAGAACGAAATGTAAGTGTACCTTGTTAATTTGTATCGATTCACCCAAAAGTGTATCGGTGATCACCAATTTTCACGTTTATGAACGTTCCGAAACGACATCACTCGATTGTATGTTATGATCTCGACTTGCACGTCGGAAAGCCGTTCTGTTCGAAATGTCTGTGAATGTTGTTAAATTGTATCGATTCACACAAAAGTGCATCGGTTATCTCCAATTTTCACGTCTCTGAACGTTAGGAAACGACATCACACGATTGTAAGGTGTGATCGCGATTCGCACATAGGAAAGCGATTCAGAACGAAATGTCAGTGAATCTGGTTAATTTGTGTCGATTCACACAAAAGTGTATCGGTGATCTCTAATTTTCACGTTTATGAACGTTCGGAATCGACATCACTCGATGGTAATGCATGCTCTCGATTCGCACATCGGAAAGCGATTCAGAACGAAATGTCAGTGAAACTTGTTAATTTGTGTCGATTCACACAAAAGTGTATCTGTGATCACCAATTTTCATGTTTTTGAACGTTCGGAAACGACATCACTCGATTGTAAGGTATGATCTCGAATCGCACGTCGGAAAGCGATGCTAGTCGAAATGTCAGTGAATCTTGTCGATTTGTTACGCATCTCGCCAAAGTCTATCGGTGATCACCAATTTTCATGTTTATGAACGTTCGGATACGACATAACTCGATTGTAAGTAATGATCTCGAATCGCACGTCGGAAAGCTGCTCTATTCGAAATGTCAGTGAATCTGGTTAATTTGTTTCGATTCACACAAAATTGTATCGGTAATCTCCAATTTACACGTTTATGATGGTTCGGAAACGACATCACTCGATTGTAAGTTATGATCTCGATTCGCACATCGGAAAGCGATTCACAACGAAATGTCAGTGAATCTGGTTAATTTGTGTCGATTCACACAAAAGTGTATCGGTAATCTCCAATTTTCACGTTTATGAACGTTCGGAAACGACATCACTCGTTTGTAAGTTATGATCTCGAATCGCACGTCGGAAAGCTGTTCTGTTCGAATTGTCAGTGAATCTTGATAATTTGTAACGATTCACACAAAAGTTTATTTGTGATCACCAATTTTCATATTTGTGAACGTTCAGAACCGACATCGTTCGAATGTCAGTTCCGGTCTCGAATCGCATTTCGGATTGCGATTCTGATAGAAATGTCGGAAAAAGTTGTTGATTCATAACGATTAACACACAAGATTATCGCTGATTACTTACTTTCATGTTTATGAAAGATTGGAAACGTTCACCGATAAACGTCACATATCAACAATTTTACAGACATTTAGTATCGCAATCCGAAGGGCCATTTGAGATCTGAACTGACAATCGAGCGATGAAAACGTTCCCGAACTTTCATAAACATGAAGATTGGTGATCACCAATAAAATTTTTGTTCAATTCATGACCAATTAACAATATCCAATGACATTTCGATTCAAGATCATAAATGACAATCGAGTGATATCATTTCCGAACGTTCATAAACATGAAAATTGGTGATCACCGATACACTTTTGTGTGAAATGATAAAAATTAACAAGATTCACTGACAATTCGAACAGAACAGCTTTCCCACGTGCGATCCGAGATCATAACTTACAATCGAGTGATGTCATTTCCGAACGTTCATAAACGTGAAAATTGAAGATCACAGATACACTTTTGAGTGAGTCGATACAATTTAACAACATTCACTGACATTTCGAACAGAACAGCTTTCCGACGTGCGATCCGAGATCATAACTTACAATCGAGTGATGTCATTTCCGAACGTTCATAAACGTGAAAATTGGTGATCACTGATACACTTTTGTGTGAATCGACTCAAATTAACCAGATTCACTGACATTTCGTTCTGAATCGCTTTCCGATGTGCGAATCGCGATCACAGCTTACAATCGAGTGATGTCGTTTCCGAACCATCATAAACGTGAAAATTGGTGATCACCGATACACTTTTGTATGAATCGATAGAACTTAACAAGATTCACTGACATTTCGAACAGAACAGCTTTCCGACGTGCGATCCGAGATCATAACTTACAATCGAGTGATGTCATTTCCGAACGATCATAAACGTGAAAATTGGAGATCACCGATACACTTTTGTGTGATTCGACTCAAATTAACCAGATTCACTGACATTTCGTTCTGAATCGCTTTCCGATGTGTGAATCGCGATCACAGTTTACAATCGAGTGATGTCGTTTCCGAACGTTCATAAACGTGAAAATTTGTGATCACCGATCCACTTTTGTGTGAATCGATACAATTTAACAACATTCACTGACATTTCGAACAGCACAGCTTTCCGATGTGTGAATCGCGATCACAGTTTACAATCGAGTGATGTAGTTTCCGAACGTTCATAAACGTGAAAATTGGAGATCACCGATACACTTTTGTGTGAATCGACACAAATTAACCAGATTCACTGATATTTCGTTCTGAACCGCATTCCGATGTACGAATCGCGATCACACCTTACAATCAAGTGATGACGTTTCCGAACGTTCATAAACGTGAAAATTGGTTATCACCGATACACTTTTGTGTGAATCAATACAATTTAACAACATTCACAGACATTTCGACCAGCATCGCTTTCCGACGTGCGATTCGAGATTATTACACGTCGCAAAGCGTTTCAGAACGAAATGTCAGTGTACCTTGTTAATTTGTATCGATTCACCCAAAAGTGTATCGGTGATCACCAATTTTCACGTTTATGAACGTTCCGAAACGACATCACTCGATTGTATGTTATGATCTCGACTTGCACGTCGGAAAGCCGTTCTGTTCGAAATGTCTGTGAATGTTGTTAAATTGTATCGATTCACACAAAAGTGCATCGGTTATCTCCAATTTTCACGTTTCTGAACGTTCGGAAACGACATCACACGATTGTAAGGTGTGATCGCGATTCGCACATAGGAAAGCGATTCAGAACGAAATGTCAGTGAATCTGGTTAATTTGTTTCGATTCACACAAAAGTGTATCGGTGATCTCCAATTTTCACGTTTATGATGGTTCGGAAACGACATCACTCGATTGTAGGTTATGATCTCGATTCGCACATCGGAAAGCGATTCAGAACGAAATGTCAGTGAATCTGGTTAATTTGTGTCGATTCACACAAAAGTGTATCGGTGATGTCCTATTTACACGTTTATGAACGTTCGGAATCGACATCACTCGATTGTAAGTTGTGATCTCGAATCGCACGTCGGAAATCTGTTCTGTTCGAAATGTCAGTGAATGTTGTTAATTTCTATCGATTCATACAAAAGTGTATCGGTGATCACCAATTTTCATGTTTATGCACGTTCGGATACGACATAACTCGATTGTAAGTAATGATCTCGAATCGCACGTCGGAAAGCTGCACTTTTCGAAATGTCAGTGAATGTTGTTAAATTGTATCGATTCACACAATAGTGTATCGGTGAACTCCAATTTTCACGTTTATGATGGTTCGGAAACGACATCACTCGATTGAAAGTTATGATCTCGATTCGCACATCGGAAAGCGATTCAGAAAGAAATGTGTCAGTGAATCTGGTTAATTTGTGTCGATTCACACAAAAGTGTATCGGTGATCTCTAATTTTCACGTTTATGAACGTTCGGAATCGACATCACTCGATGGTAATGCATGCTCTCGATTCGCACATCGGAAAGCGATTCAGAACGAAATGTCAGTGAAACTTGTTAATTTGTGTCGATTCACACAAAAGTGTATCTGTGATCACCAATTTTCATGTTTTTGAACGTTCGGAAACGACATCACTCGATTGTAAGGTATGATCTCGAATCGCACGTCGGAAAGCGATGCTAGTCGAAATGTCAGTGAATCTTGTCGATTTGTTACGCATCTCGCCAAAGTCTATCGGTGATCACCAATTTTCATGTTTATGAACGTTCGGATACGACATAACTCGATTGTAAGTAATGATCTCGAATCGCACGTCGGAAAGCTGCTCTTTTCGAAATGTCAGTGAATGTTGTTTAATTGTATCGATTCACACAAAAGTGTATCGGTGATCTCCAATTTACACGTTTATGATGGTTCGGAAACGACATCACTCGATTGTAAGTTATGATCTCGATTCGCACATCGGAAAGCGATACAGAACGAAATGTCAGTGAATCTGGTTAATTTGTGTCGATTCACACAAAAGTGTATCGGTAATCTCCAATTTTCACGTTTATGAACGGTCGGAAACGACATCACTCGTTTGTAAGTTATGATCTCGAATCGCACGTTGGAAAGCTGTTCTGTTCGAATTGTCAGTGAATCTTGATAATTTGTAACGATTCACACAAAAGTTTATTTGTGATCACCAATTTTCATATTTGTGAACGTTCAGAACCGACATCGTTCGAATGACAGTTCCGGTCTCGAATCGCATTTCGGATTGCGATTCTGATAGAAATGTCGGAAAAAATTGTTGATTCGTAACGATTAACACACAAGATTATCGCTGATTACTTACTTTCATGTTTATGAAAGATTGGAAACGTTCACCGATAAACGTCACATATCAACAATTTTACAGACATTTAGTATCGCAATCCGAAGGGCCATTTGAGATCTGAACTGACAATCGAGCGATGAAAACGTTCCCGAACTTTCATAAACATGAAGATTGGTGATCACCAATAAAATTTTTGTTCAATTCATGACCAATTAACAATATCCAATGACATTTCGATTCGAGATCATAAATTACAATCGAGTGATATCATTTCCGAACGTTCATAAACATGAAAATTGGTGATCACCGATACACTTTTGTGTGAATTGATAAAAATTAACAAGATTCACCAACATTTCGAACAGAACAGCTTTCCCACGTGCGATCCGAGATCATAACTTACAATCGAGTGATGTCATTTCCGAACGTTCATAAACGTGAAAATTGGTGATCACCGATACACTTTTGTGTGAATCGAAACAATTTAACAACATTCACTGACATTTCGAACAGAACAGCTTTCCGACGTGTGATCGGAGATCATAACTTACAATCGAGTGATGTCGTTTCCGAACGTTCATAAACATGAAGAACGGTGATCACCGATAGATTTTTGTGAGAATCGCAACAAATCAAGAAGATTCACTGACATTTCGAACAAA
Source organism: Venturia canescens (assembly GCF_019457755.1). Taxonomy (NCBI): domain Eukaryota; kingdom Metazoa; phylum Arthropoda; class Insecta; order Hymenoptera; family Ichneumonidae; genus Venturia; species Venturia canescens. Next base: position 24,184,916 of record NC_057425.1, read on the forward strand.
ATTAGATTCCGCCGTGCGATTCGAGATCATAACTTACAATCGAGTGGTGTAGTTTCCGAACGTTCATAAACGTGAAAATTGAAGATCACAGATACACTTTTGAGTGAGTCGATACAATTTAACAACATTCACTGACATTTCGAACAAAACAGCTTTCCGCCGTGCGATCCGAGATCATAACTTAAAATCGGGTGATGTCGTTTCCGAACGTTCATAAACGTGAAAATTGGTGATCACCGATACACTTTTGTGTGAATCGACTCAAATTAACCAGATTCACTGACATTTCGTTCTGAATCGCTTTCCGATGTGCGAATCGCGATCACAGCTTACAATCGAGTGATGTCGTTTCCGAACCATCATAAACGTGAAAATTGGTGATCACCGATACACTTTTGTATGAATCGATAGAAATGAACAAGAATCACTGACATTTCGAACTGAACAGCTTTCCGACGTGCGATTCGAGATCATACCTTACATTCGAGTGATGTAGTTTCCGAACGTTCATAAACGTGAAAATTGGAGATCACCGATACACTTTTGTGTGAATCGACACAAATTAACCAGATTCACTGATATTTCGTTCTGAACCGCATTCCGATGTACGAATCGCGATCACACCTTACAATCAAGTGATGACGTTTCCGAACGTTCATAAACGTGAAAATTGGTTATCACCGATACACTTTTGTGTGAATCAATACAATTTAACAACATTCACTGACATTTCGACCAGCATCGCTTTCCGACGTGCGATTCGAGATTATTACACGTCGCAAAGCGTTTCAGAACGAAATGTCAGTGTACCTTGTTAATTTGTATCGATTCACACAAAAGTGCATCGGTGATCTCCAATTTTCACGTCTCTGAACGTTAGGAAACGACATCACACGATTGTAAGGTGTGCTCTCGATTCGCACATCGGAAAGCGATTCAGAACGAAATGTCAGTGAAACTTGTTAATTTGTGTCGATTCACACAAAAGTGTATCTGTGATCACCAATTTTCATGTTTGTGAACGTTCGGAAACGACATCACTCGATTGTAAGGTATGATCTCGAATCGCACGTCGGAAAGCGATGCTAGTCGAAATGTCAGTGAATCTTGTCGATTTGTTACGCATCTCGCCAAAGTCTATCGGTGTTCACCGTTTTTCACGTTTATGAACGTTCGGAAACGACATCACCCGATTGTAAGTTATGATCTCGGATCGCACGTCGGAAAGCTGTTCTGTTCGAAATGTCTGTGAATGTTGTTAAATTGTATCGATTCACACAAAAGTGCATCGGTTATCTCCAATTTTCACGTCTCTGAACGTTAGGAAACGACATCACACGATTGTAAGGTGTGATAGCAATTCGCACATAGGAAAGCGATTCAGAACGAAATGTCAGTGAATCTGGTTAATTTGTGTCGATTCACACAAAAGTGTATCGGTGATCTCTAATTTTCACGTTTATGAACGTTCGGAATCGACATCACTCGATGGTAATGTATGCTCTCGATTCGCACATCGGAAAGCGATTCAGAACGAAATGTCAGTGAAACTTGTTAATTTGTGTCGATTCACACAAAAGTGTATCTGTGATCACCAATTTTCATGTTTGTGAACGTTCGGAAACGACATCACTCGATTGTAAGGTATGATCTCGAATCGCACGTCGGAAAGCGATGCTAGTCGAAATGTCAGTGAATCTTGTCGATTTGTTACGCATCTCGCCAAAGTCTATCGGTGATCACCAATTTTCATGTTTATGAACGTTGGGATACGACATAACTCGATTGTAAGTAATGATCTCGAATCGCACGTCGGAAAGCTGCTCTTTTCGAAATGTCAGTGAATGTTGTTAAATTGTATCGATTCACACAAAAGTGTATCGGTGATCTCCAATTTACACGTTTATGATGGTTCGGAAACGACATCACTCGATTGTAAGTTATGATCTCGATTCGCACATCGGAAAGCGATTCAGAACGAAATGTCAGTGAATCTGGTTAATTTGTGTCGATTCACACAAAAGTGTATCGGTGATCTCCAATTTTCACGTTTATGAACGTTCGGAAACGACATAACTCGATTGTAAGTTGTGATCTCGAATCGCACGTCGGAAAGCTGTTCTGTTCGAAATGTCAGTGAATGTTGTTAAATTGTATTCATTCACACAAAAGTGCATCGGTGATCACCAATTTTCACGTTTTCGAACGTTCGGAAACGACATCACCCGATTGTAAGTTATGATCTCGGATCGCACGTCGGAAAGCTGTTCTGTTCGAAATGTCTGTGAATGTTGTTAAATTGTATCGATTCACACAAAAGTGCATCGGTTATCTCCAATTTTCAAGTCTCTGAACGTTAGGAAACGACATCGCACGATTGTAAGGTGTGATCGCGATTCGCACATAGGAAAGCGATTCAGAACGAAATGTCAGTGAATCTGGTTAATTTGTGTCGATTCACACAAAAGTGTATCGGTGATCTCTAATTTTCACGTTTATGAACGTTCGGAATCGACATCACTCGATGGTAATGTATGCTCTCGATTCGCACATCGGAAAGCGATTCAGAACGAAATGTCAGTGAAACTTGTTAATTTGTGTCGATTCACACAAAAGTGTATCTGTGATCACCAATTTTCATGTTTGTGAACGTTCGGAAACGACATCACTCGATTGTAAGGTATGATCTCGAATCGCACGTCGGAAAGCGATGCTAGTCGAAATGTCAGTGAATCTTGTCGATTTGTTACGCATCTCGCCAAAGTCTATCGGTAATCTCCAATTTTCACGTTTATGAACGTTCGGAAACGACATCACTCGTTTGTAAGTTATGATCTCGAATCGCACGTCGGAAAGCTGTTCTGTTCGATTTGTCAGTGAATCTTGATAATTTGTAACGATTCACACAAAAGTTTATTTGTGATCACCAATTTTCATATTTGTGAACGTTCAGAACCGACATCGTTCGAATGTCAGTTCCGGTCTCGAATCGCATTTCGGATTGCGATTCTGATAGAAATGTCGGAAAAAATTGTTGATTCGTAACGATTAACACACAAGATTATCGCTCATTACTTACTTTCATGTTTATGAAAGATTGGAAACGTTCACCGATAAACGTCACATATCAACAATTTTACAGACATTTAGTATCGCAATCCGAAGGGCCATTTGAGATCTGAACTGACAATCGAGCGATGAAAACGTTCCCGAACTTTCATAAACATGAAGATTGGTGATCACCAATAAAATTTTTGTTCAATTCATGACAAATTAACAATATCCAATGACATTTCGATTCAAGATCATAAATTACAATCGAGTGATATCATTTCCGAACGTTCATAAACATGAAAATTGGTGATCACCGATACACTTTTGTGTGAATTGATAAAAATTAACAAGATTCACTGACATTTCGAACAGAACAGCTTTCCCACGTGCGATCCGAGATCATAACTTACAATCGAGTGATGTCATTTCCGAACGTTCATAAACGTGAAAATTGGTGATCACCGATACACTTTTGTGTGAATCGAAACAATTTAACAACATTCACTGACATTTCGAACAGAACAGCTTTCCGACGTGTGATCGGAGATCATAACTTACAATCGAGTGATGTCGTTTCCGAACGTTCATAAACATGAAGAACGGTGATCACCGATAGATTTTTGTGAGAATCGCAACAAATCAAGAAGATTCACTGACATTTCGAACAAAATTAGATTCCGCCGTGCGATTCGAGATCATAACTTACAATCGAGTGGTGTAGTTTCCGAACGTTCATAAACGTGAAAATTGAAGATCACAGATACACTTTTGAGTGAGTCGATACAATTTAACAACATTCACTGACATTTCGAACAGAACAGCTTTCCGCCGTGCGATCCGAGATCATAACTTAAAATCGGGTGATGTCGTTTCCGAACGTTCATAAACGTGAAAATTGGTGATCACCGATACACTTTTGTGTGAATCGACTCAAATTAACCAGATTCACTGACATTTCGTTCTGAATCGCTTTCCGATGTGCGAATCGCGATCACAGCTTACAATCGAGTGATGTCGTTTCCGAACCATCATAAACGTGAAAATTGGTGATCACCGATACACTTTTGTATGAATCGATAGAAATGAACAAGAATCACTGACATTTCGAACTGAACAGCTTTCCGACGTGCGATTCGAGATCATACCTTACATTCGAGTGATGTCGTTTCCGAACGTTCATAAACGTGAAAATTGAAGATCACCGATATACTTTTGTGTGAATCGACACAAATTAACAAGATTCACCGACATTTCGTTCTGAATCGCTTTCCGATGTGCGAATCGCGGTCTCACCTTACAATCGAGTGATGTCGTTTCCGAACCATCATAAACGTGAAAATTAGTGATCACCGATACACTTTTGTATGAATCGATAGAAATTAACAAGATTCACTGACATTTCGAACAGAACAGCTTTCCGACGTGCGATCCGAGATCATAACTTACAATCGAGTGATGTCATTTCCGAACGATCATAAACGTGAAAATTGGAGATCACCGATACACTTTTGTGTGATTCGACTCAAATTAACCAGATTCACTGACATTTCGTTCTGAATCGCTTTCCGATGTGCGAATCGCGGTCTCACCTTACAATCGAGTGATGTCGTTTCCGAACCATCATAAACGTGAAAATTTGTGATCACCGATCCACTTTTGTATGAATCGATAGAAATGAACAAGAATCACTGACATTTCGAACTGAACAGCTTTCCGACGTGCGATTCGAGATCATACCTTACATTCGAGTGATGTCGTTTCCGAACGTTCATAAACGTGAAAATTGAAGATCACCGATATACTTTTGTGTGAATCGACACAAATTAACCAGATTCACTGACATTTCGTTCTGAATCGCTTTCCGATGTGCTAATCGCGATCACAGCTTACAATCGAGTGGTGTAGTTTCCGAACGTTCATAAACGTGAAAATTGAAGATCACAGATACACTTTTGAGTGAGTCGATACAATTTAACAACATTCACTGACATTTCGAACAGAACAGCTTTCCGACGTGCGATCCGAGATCATAACTTACAATCGAGTGATGTCATTTCCGAACGTTCATAAACGTGAAAATTGGTGATCACTGATACACTTTTGTGTGAATCGACTCAAATTAACCAGATTCACTGACATTTCGTTCTGAATCGCTTTCCGATGTGCGAATCGCGATCACAGCTTACAATCGAGTGATGTCGTTTCCGAACCATCATAAACGTGAAAATTGGTGATCACCGATACACTTTTGTATGAATCGATAGAACTTAACAAGATTCACTGACATTTCGAACAGAACAGCTTTCCGACGTGCGATCCGAGATCATAACTTACAATCGAGTGATGTCATTTCCGAACGATCATAAACGTGAAAATTGGAGATCACCGATACACTTTTGTGTGATTCGACTCAAATTAACCAGATTCACTGACATTTCGTTCTGAATCGCTTTCCGATGTGTGAATCGCGATCACAGTTTACAATCGAGTGATGTCGTTTCCGAACGTTCATAAACGTGAAAATTTGTGATCACCGATCCACTTTTGTGTGAATCGATACAATTTAACAACATTCACTGACATTTCGAACAGCACAGCTTTCCGATGTGTGAATCGCGATCACAGTTTACAATCGAGTGATGTAGTTTCCGAACGTTCATAAACGTGAAAATTGGAGATCACCGATACACTTTTGTGTGAATCGACACAAATTAACCAGATTCACTGATATTTCGTTCTGAACCGCATTCCGATGTACGAATCGCGATCACACCTTACAATCAAGTGATGACGTTTCCGAACGTTCATAAACGTGAAAATTGGTTATCACCGATACACTTTTGTGTGAATCAATACAATTTAACAACATTCACAGACATTTCGACCAGCATCGCTTTCCGACGTGCGATTCGAGATTATTACACGTCGCAAAGCGTTTCAGAACGAAATGTCAGTGTACCTTGTTAATTTGTATCGATTCACCCAAAAGTGTATCGGTGATCACCAATTTTCACGTTTATGAACGTTCCGAAACGACATCACTCGATTGTATGTTATGATCTCGACTTGCACGTCGGAAAGCCGTTCTGTTCGAAATGTCTGTGAATGTTGTTAAATTGTATCGATTCACACAAAAGTGCATCGGTTATCTCCAATTTTCACGTTTCTGAACGTTCGGAAACGACATCACACGATTGTAAGGTGTGATCGCGATTCGCACATAGGAAAGCGATTCAGAACGAAATGTCAGTGAATCTGGTTAATTTGTTTCGATTCACACAAAAGTGTATCGGTGATCTCCAATTTTCACGTTTATGAACGTTCGGAATCGACATCACTCGATGGTAATGCATGCTCTCGATTCGCACATCGGAAAGCGATTCAGAACGAAATGTCAGTGAAACTTGTTAATTTGTGTCGATTCACACAAAAGTGTATCTGTGATCACCAATTTTCATGTTTTTGAACGTTCGGAAACGACATCACTCGATTGTAAGGTATGATCTCGAATCGCACGTCGGAAAGCGATGCTAGTCGAAATGTCAGTGAATCTTGTCGATTTGTTACGCATCTCGCCAAAGTCTATCGGTGATCACCAATTTTCATGTTTATGAACGTTCGGATACGACATAACTCGATTGTAAGTAATGATCTCGAATCGCACGTCGGAAATCTGCTCTTTTCGAAATGTCAGTGAATGTTGTTAAATTGTATCGATTCACACAAAAGTGTATCGGTGATCTCCAATTTACACGTTTATGATGGTTCGGAAACGACATCACTCGATTGTAAGTTATGATCTCGATTCGCACATCCGAAAGCGATTCAGAACGAAATGTCAGTGAATCTGGTTAATTTGTGTCGATTCACACAAAAGTGTATCGGTAATCTCCAATTTTCACGTTTATGAACGTTCGGAAACGACATCACTCGTTTGTAAGTTATGATCTCGAATCGCACGTTGGAAAGCTGTTCTGTTCGAATTGTCAGTGAATCTTGATAATTTGTAAGGATTCACACAAAAGTTTATTTGTGATCACCAATTTTCATATTTGTGAACGTTCAGAACCGACATCGTTCGAATGTCAGTTCCGGTCTCGAATCGCATTTCGGATTGCGATTCTGATAGAAATGTCGGAAAAAATTGTTGATTCGTAACGATTAACACACAAGATTATCGCTGATTACTTACTTTCATGTTTATGAAAGATTGGAAACGTTCACCGATAAACGTCACATATCAACAATTTTACAGACATTTAGTATCGCAATCCGAAGGGCCATTTGAGATCTGAACTGACAATCGAGCGATGAAAACGTTCCCGAACTTTCATAAACATGAAGATTGGTGATCACCAATAAAATTTTTGTTCAATTCATGACCAATTAACAATATCCAATGACATTTCGATTCGAGATCATAAATTACAATCGAGTGATATCATTTCCGAACGTTCATAAACATGAAAATTGGTGATCACCGATACACTTTTGTGTGAATTGATAAAAATTAACAAGATTCACCAACATTTCGAACAGAACAGCTTTCCCACGTGCGATCCGAGATCATAACTTACAATCGAGTGATGTCATTTCCGAACGTTCATAAACGTGAAAATTGGTGATCACCGATACACTTTTGTGTGAATCGAAACAATTTAACAACATTCACTGACATTTCGAACAGAACAGCTTTCCGACGTGTGATCGGAGATCATAACTTACAATCGAGTGATGTCGTTTCCGAACGTTCATAAACATGAAGAACGGTGATCACCGATAGATTTTTGTGTGAATCGACTCAAATTAACCAGATTCACTGACATTTCGTTCTGAATCGCTTTCCGATGTGCTAATCGCGATCACAGCTTACAATCGAGTGGTGTAGTTTCCAAACGTTCATAAACGTGAAAATTGAAGATCACAGATACACTTTTGAGTGAGTCGATACAATTTAACAACATTCACTGACATTTCGAACAGAACAGCTTTCCGACGTGCGATCCGAGATCATAACTTAAAATCGGGTGATGTCGTTTCCGAACGTTCATAAACGTGAAAATTGGTGATCACCGATACACTTTTGTGTGAATCGACTCAAATTAACCAGATTCACTGACATTTCGTTCTGAATCGCTTTCCGATGTGCGAATCGCGATCACAGCTTACAATCGAGTGATGTCGTTTCCGAACCATCATAAACGTGAAAATTGGTGATCACCGATACACTTTTGTATGAATTGATAGAAATTAACAAGATTCACTGACATTTCGAACAGAACAGCTTTCCGACGTGCGATCCGAGATCATAACTTACAATCGAGTGATGTCATTTCCGAACGTTCATAAACGTGAAAATTGGTGATCACCGATACACTTTTGTGTGAATCGATACAATTTAACAACATTCACTGACATTTCGAACAGCACAGCTTTCCGACGTGCGATCCGAGATCATAACTTACAATCGAGTGATGTAGTTTCCGAACGTTCATAAACGTGAAAATTGGAGATCACCGATACACTTTTGTGTGAATCGACACAAATTAACCAGATTCACTGATATTTCGTTCTGAACCGCATTCCGATGTACGAATCGCGATCACACCTTACAATCAAGTGATTACGTTTCCGAACGTTCATAAACGTGAAAATTGGTGATCACCGATACACTTTTGTGTGAATCGAAACAATTTAACAACATTCACTGACATTTCGA